>NC_050577.1:267079287-267789524 GCF_011100635.1 Trichosurus vulpecula
ACTAACACCTTTGTCAGCAATGAAGGAGGCAAGGAAGGCTTCCTTTTCATGCCTGAATATTCCTTGTACACTCTGATAATCAAGGAGTTTCACAGTATTATGGTATCATCCCAGATCTAGAGCTAAAAGATAAAGCTCAGGCCCAGCATGGTTAAGTGGCTTGTCCTAGGTAATATAGCTGATCAGCACTGGAAATGAAATTGGAATCCAGTTCCTTGGACTCTAGAGCCAGTGTAATTTCAATTATACCATGTTTCTTCAGTCACTTTCTTCCTCCAGAAGGACTACTAGTTGTGTGGTCTTGGGTAAATCATAATCTTTCTGCAATAGGGAGCAGGAAGGAAAGAAGGATGAAGAGTGGGAGCATATGCTATGACTGTAGAGTAACAATACCTGGATCATGAAGTTCATTGTTAAGATGTCCGTAACTCAAGATGACAGTGATGAATAGCAGTCATCGCTGATTTACCCTAGCTAGGAATCTCTCTCTCAATCTCTCTCTCTCTCTCTCTCTCTCTCTCTCTCTCTCTCTCTCTCTCCCCTCTCTCCCTTGCCCCCCTCCCATCTTCTATCTCTCTGTATTTCTATCATCTATCTTTTGTATTTGTCTCTGAGTCCACTTTTTAGGGAATTATTTGTGGGCGCACACGTGGACACACACACACACACACATACACACACACAAGTATGCACAATTAGCAAATAATATGCTTCAATCTGCATTCAGACTCCAAAGTTCTTTCTTAGGATGTGGACAACATTTTCCATCATGAGTCTTTTGGAATTTTCTTAGAGCCTTGCATTGCTGAGAAGAGCTAAGTCAATCATAGCTGATCATTACACAATGTTGCTGTTACTGTGTACAATGTTTCTTGGTTCTGCTCACTTCACTTAGCATCATGAACTGAATTTTTTAAACCTCTGTTTTATCATTTGTATAATTAGACTACACAACCTCCAAGGCCTATGGTGCAAGTTCACCTTATTTTTTCTGTGTCCTTTCAAGGTGGACAAGCCCTAGGTGGATCTGATATCCTGAGTCACTAGAAGAAGGATGAGAATCAGAGTCTTGGAGAAGAGGACTAAGTAAGAAGAAGATAAAGATTCACTTCCATATCTAATCTGTAGTTGACATGATTTCCACAAGAGGGAGCCACATCCTTTCTTTCCTTTCCCAAATTGTACTCTCGATATCCCAGCAATGTTCTATTAAACATGGGAGATACTCAGGAATTGGAATCATAGATTTTATTTTTCTAGTTTCAGAAGGTAAAGATTCATCAGTAGAATCCATCAGTCATTTGTAAAAGACAGTCAAGAAACTAATTTGAAGAGTACAATGAAATAAAAAAGGGGGTGAAATTGTCTTACTATCTTATGATTAAGAAAAGCAGAATATGTTTTCTTACAGAATTGCAAGAAGATGAACAAAATTCCTTTAATTCTGTTGTATCAAGTAGTATGGATATTTGAGGACAAAGTATGGAGGAGTCTCCTTAGAAAGAGATCCTTAAAAGAAGTTGGGATTCTACAATGGAAGATAACTTTTTTCTCCAGTATGGGCTACAGAGAAAAAAAAATACACACACACACACATACACACATAACATGTGTGTTATGTGTGTATGTGTGTGTGTGTGTGTGTATCTTTCTATCTATCTATCTATCTCTCCCTTTGGGATTTGTATTTTTACACTTTCTTATAGCAACCCTCATGATTTAGGCATAATGCAAGCTCCCTGAAGGTAAAGACTATTTGTTTCTCTTTTGACTCATGTAGTGATTAAAATGCTGAACATAGAAACAGAAAGACCTGGGTTTGAATCCCATCTTAGATACTAGCTAAGCAGATCATATAACCTCTCTGAGCCTCAATTTCCTCATCTGTAAAATGGTGGTAAAAATACTCAATTTATAGGATTGGTGTACACAACAAACAAGAAAATGCATGTTATGCTCTTTATGAAATCTTAAAGTATTAGTAGCTGTATCTGTTAATCTTATCAGTAGTGCATCCTCAGTCCCTTCTATGGTTCTTGGGACATTGAAGGTGCTTAGTAAGTGTTAGTCAAATTGAAATGAATTTAAAAAAATAGTATTTTATTTTTCCGATTACATGTAAAGACAATTTTCAACATTCATTTTATGAGATTTTGAGTTCTGATTTTTTTCTCCCTCTTTCCCACCCTTCTCCCTTCCCCAGACAGCAAGCAATCTGATATAGGTTATATATGTGCACTCACATGAATTCCACATTTGTCATGCTGTGAAAGGAGAAATGGAACAAAAGGAAACACACACACAAATACATACAAACAGTTAGCAAATAATATGCTTCGATCTGCATGCAGACTCCATAGTTCTTTCTCTGGATGTGGACAGCATTTTCCATTATGAGTCTTTTGGAATTATCTTAGAAGCTTGCATTGCTGAGAAGAGCTAAGTCAATCATAGCTGATCATCTCACAATATCGCTGTTACTGAGTACAATGTTTTCCTGGTTCTGCTCACTTCACTCAGCATTGTGAACTGAATTTTTAAACATCTGTTTTTTCATTTATAAAACTATACCACACAACCTCCAAGGCCCAAGGTGCAAGCTCAAGAGCAGGAATTCTTTCATTGGGATCACATACTCTGGAGAGATTTTAGGGGGTCATGAACTTGCATGGGAAAACAATTGCATCTTTATTTTCACCAACGTTTGGTTCTCTTTGTAATGCTATGTATTTTAAGCATTTAAGAATGTTATTCTAAGGCATCCATAGTCTTCACCAGGTTGCCAAGGGTTTTGGAGAAGAATAAAGTAAATAAAATAAAAAAAAGATTAAGTATTTCTGCTTTATTGGGCAGCTAGGTGGTGCAGTGGATAAAGTGCTGGGCCTGGAGCCAAGAAGACTCATCTTCCTGTGGTCAAATCTGGCCTCAGATACTTACTAGCTGTGTGACCCTGGACACAGCTCTTAAGCCTGTTGTCCTCAGTTTCCTCATCTGCAAAATGATTTGGAGAAGGAAATGGCAAAGTGCTCCAGTATCCTCTGCCAAGAAAACCTCAAATGGGGTGGGTCATGGAGAGTCAGACATAACTGAGAATGACTGAACAGCAACAAAAATTTCTGCTTTGGCAAATCTACTTCAAGACCATTTTGTTATTTTGAATTTCTTTTCAGGAGGCATTTCCATTGACTTTATATTAACCACTTCCCTTCATTTCTCATTTGTGCCTTACTTGTAGTATTTTGAAGGATTTCTGAGCCTTTCTTGATTGGGTATTGGTTCTGGAAGGGAGTAGAATGGAAGGAACCTAGGTCTGGGGGCCAGGAGTTCTGAGTTTGAAGTCTTTTTCTAGGATCTGTGTGATCATAGTTATGTCATGTCTCTTTAGACTCAGTTTCTTCTTTTGTAAAATGGGGATACTTGCACTATTTATCTCACAGGGTTTTGGTGGTGAAAATATTTTTTTTTTTAAATCTTAAAGCACCAGCTAAATTTGATTTATTATTAGGCAATGGTCAGCAGCATAAGCAGATATGGTGCTTTCTTTCCAACAAAGTCCTCCAGCTCTGTACTAAATTTATCAAAGGATGTGAGCAGGCAGTTTTCAGATGAAGAAGTGAAATCTATATATAGTCAAATAAAAAAAATTCTCTTAATCACCATTGATTAGAGAAGTGCAAATTACAACAACTTCTAGGTATCACCTTATGCCTATCAGATTGTGTAATGTGACAGAAAAGGAAAATGACAAATGATGGAGGGGATGTGGGAAAATTGGGACACTAAAGTACTGTTGGTGGAGCTGTGAACTGATCTACCCATTTGGAGATTATTTTGGAACCATCCCAAAGGACCAATAAAACTGTACATACCCTTTAACTCAGCAATATCACTACTAGGTTTGTATGCCAAAGAGATTAAAAAAAGAAAAAGGACCTATATGTGAAAAAATATTTATAATAACTCTTTTAATGGTGGTAAAGAGTTGGAAAATTGATGGTATGCCCATCAATTGGGGAATGGCTAAACAAGTAGTATAAGATTGTGGTATATATATTATATAATTATTATATATAATAGTATATAATATGTATTATATAACTATATATAATATATAATAATTATATATTATAAGTGGTATAAGATTGTGATGGAATACTAATGTGGTATAAGAAATGACGAGCAGGATGCTTTCAGAAAAATCAGTGTTTACATGAACAGATGCAAAGTGAAGTGAGCTAAACCAGTAGAGCAGTGTCCACAGTAACAGCAATATTGTATGATGATCAACTGTGAATGACTTAGCTCTTCTCAGCAATATAATGATCCAAGACAATTTTGAAAGACTATGATGAAAAATGCTATCTATCTCCAGAGAAAGAGCTGATGGAGTTTGAATGCAGATCAAAGAATATTAAAAAAACCCACCATTTTCTTCCTTCCTTCCTTCCTTTCTTCCTTCTTTCCTTCTTTCTTTCTTTCTCTTTCTTTATTTGTCTTTTTTCCCTTGTTTCTTCTTTCTTTCTTTCCTTCTTTCCTTCTTTCTTTCTTTCTTTCTTTCTTTCTTTCTTTCTTTCTTTCTGTGTTTTCTTTCTTTCTTTCTGTGTTTTCTTTCACAACATGACTAATACGGAAATATATTTTCATGACCACAAATATATAGTCTATATCAAATTACTTGCCTTCTTAGAGAGGGGCAATGGGGAAGAAGGGGGAGAATTTGGAATTAAAAATTACAAAAATGAATGTTAAAGCTGTTTTTACATGTAATTGGGCAAAAATGAAATAATAAAAAAATGTAAAAACCATTCTCAGTTGCAAGCAAGGAAGCAGGCTAGATTTGACCTTCAGGCCATAGTTTGCTGATTCCTGTCTTAGATCCCATTTTCCTTTCTTGCACTTTATATCCCAGGTCTGCTGAATAACTGATCTGTGCTTATAGATCTGGGACAAACCTCTTACTTCTGTCCCTTGTTTTGATGTTATTGTACTGATAATTGACCCCTTTCCTCAAATGACCATACTCATTTTTCAGGCCTTTTACTATGTCCAGGGTTTTCCCTATGGGTATCCCATTTAGGCCAGAGTATCTATTAGCATTATCACAGTCCATGCCACAGAGGAACAAGCCCCTGAACAGCCCTTCCTTCACTTGGGGAAATGATACAATCAAAGGAGTGCTTTGGGGAGTGGTCTTCTTTCCAATGGTCACACTTGCAATGATGAAAAGTATTTGTCTTTGTTGGGACCCCAGGCTATACTCATTATTTGGAATTATTTCTTGAAGAAGAAGGCTTAGAATGAAGGAGTGAATTAATCAATGAATGAATAGATGAATGAAAAAAGTACTTACTGTGTGCCAAGCACTGTATTAGGATTGAGAATGCAAATACAAAGACAATGTCTCAAGAAGCTTACATTCTAATAGGAGGAAGCAAAACATATAGGGAAGTGAGGCCAGGGATTGATACTTTGGGAAATCAAACTGACACATTATTTCCAAGAATAGTGCATTAACATCCTCATAGTCTGTGGAGGGAATGCATTAGGGTGACTGAAAAGATTTGGATTATAGAATTGAAGGACTTGGGGGTCAAGGGTTAGTGTGAAGTGTCAGAAGGGAGATAATAAATCTTATGTATCTTTATGTAGATTTTTCATCTAGGCTTGAATTATGTCTCTCCTCAAGTACTCGTGATTTTTCGGGCTATGTCCTTGAAGGCTTGTTTCACTTGCTTGTTCCTTAGGGTGTAAATGAAAGGATTAAGTAAGGGGGCAATAGAAGTATTAAGTACAGCTACTCCTTTGTTGAAAGTAATACCCTCCTTTGCTGATGGTTTAACATACATGAAGATGCAGCTTCCATAAGACAGGGAAACAACAATCATGTGGGACGAACAGGTAGAAAAGGCTTTTTTCTTTTGTTGGGCAGTGGGAAACCTAAGAATTGTCTGGATGATGTTTGTGTAGGAGAGAATCACCAGTGCAAGGGTGATCAGAAGTGTTACCAGTGCTAGGCTAAAGTCAACCACCTCTAAGAGGGTTGTGTCAGAGCAAGAAATCTGCAAGAGGGGCCCATAGTCACAGTAATAATGGTTTAGCACATTGGATGCACAGAAATCGAGACGGCTCGTCAGGATGATTGGTGACAAAATAATTAAAAGTCCAGCCAGCCAAGAGCATAGGACAAGTTGGTTGCAGACTCTGCTGTTCATGATGGTTGTGTAATGCAGAGGTTTGCAGATGGCCACATAACGGTCATAGGACATGGCAGCCAGAAGGTAAAACTCTGTTGCTCCCAGAAATATGGCAAAAAAGTACTGAGTGAAGCATCCAGCAAAACTGATGGTTTTGTTTCCTGTTGTAAGGCTGAACAAGAGTCTGGGAGTAAAAACAGATGTGAATGAAATTTCTAAGAAGGAGAAATTGCGGAGGAAGAAATACATGGGGGTCTGGAGATGGGAGTCCAGCAGGGTAAGGGTGATGATGGTCAGATTGCCAAAGATGCTGAATATGTAGGTGAAAAAGAGGAAGAGGAATATTGCAACTTGGAATTCAGAGGCATCTGTCAGCCCCAAAAGGGTGAACTCAGTCAGTGTGGTGAGATTTTTCATTGCTGACTCTGCTGGATCTAAGGGTAAAAAAAATCAGTGGAGAAGTTGGGAGAAGAGGAGAGGAAGTCAGATGGGGAGAGAAAAGTTGAGGGAGCTACTGGAATTATCTCATTTGTATTTCCTCTGCTCACTAGGCTAATGTGCAGCTCCTCCCAAATTCCATTTCCCTTAGGAAGCATCCCTTATGCAAGACAGCTTGTCCCTAAGGACCTTTCCATGCCATGGTCTTCCCATACTTCTCTCAGCCTCTCTTCCCAGTGTGACTACTGATTTCTTGCCTTTATTTTACATGCCCATCATTTTTCCTTTTTCCTCTTGTTTTAGAGGCATTTGGAGTTAAGTGACTTGGCCAGAATCACATAGCTAGTAAGTGTCTGTGGTCAAATTTGAACTCAAGTCCTCCTGACTCCATGGCCTGTGCTCTATCCATTGGGCCACCTAGCTGCTCCTTTCTTTTCATTTTCCATACCCATCACTGCACTATGATTCTGAGGTGGCTAGTAGCATGGTAGATAGAGCTTTGGACTTTGAGTCAGGAAGATCTTGAATTCAATTCCTTTCTTACTAGTTGTGTAGCTCTGGGCAGGTTACCTTAACTCTTTCAGTTTTTTTGTCTGTAAAGTGGGGATAAAAATAGGATTTACCTCACAGAGTAGCATCACATTGCATGACATATGCAAAGTGATTTGTAAACCTTAAGGCACTACATGAATTCTAGGTGCTATTCCTCCTCCTTCTCCTCCTCCTGTACGATGATGATGATGACGACAATGACCACCACCACTGTTGCTGTTGCAGCTGCTACTAATCTATCTTCACCAAGCCCATATATGCGGGTTGGAAATGATTGGCTTCCTTCACTCCTTTGGCTGAGAGCTTGTACTTTACCCCACTGAGCCTTCTCTGAACCAAATGATTGGGAAATCATCTTGGGATTGCATATCAGGGTAGGAAGAATCATCAACTTGACAGTACATTCTATCATCTTTTCAAAGACATGTGCACAATTCTGTACCACCTAATTCAATCCTCCTGGATAATTTTGCCACTTGGTTCTTGTTTTTCTCTACACTCAAACTCCTGGGGATATCCATAATGGTGACTCAAATATGTTTCCTAAACTTCAAATTCTACACTCTCGATTCCTCAGATTTTCACCTACACTGTATATCAACCACCTATAGTCATGGTTGCTTCCTGGACTTTGTTACTAAATGGTGATGATCCCACTCCAGTATATCAATTTAGTTTGTCCATATATACAATAACAACTTTCCTGCTATTTTCTCTTCTATGAACTCTAATCACTAGACTATGCACTTTGTGCAGTAAATCAACTTAAAAAACTATGACATTTACATTGGGCTGAAATTTGCTTTGGTACAGCTTTTACCCTTTGCTCCTACTTCTGTCCTCTGATGCCAAAAAAACAAAGCTAATTCTTTCTCTATGTGACAAACCTCAAATATTTGAAGTCAGCAAGTATATGCCCCTGCCTTTCTTATTCAGGTTTAACATATGCTATTCCAGCAAACCATTCTTTACATAGCCTGGTCTCTAGTTCTCTCCTGATCATGTTATAGTGCTCCATTTTACCAATATACTTAAAATATGGTGGCAAATATTGAATGCAAAACTCCAGATATGGTCTGACCATAGCAAGCTTTATCTGGATTTTCACTTTCTTTTTCTGGATGCTGTATCTCTGTTCATGCAACATAAAATTCTCTTATCTTTTTTGGTTGCCAAGTCAAAAGGTTGATTCATATTGAGCTAGCAGTCCATTGCTGCCTCCCTCCTCCCCTCCACCCCCACTGCCCCTGACCTTTTGAGTGGTATCTGTGTCTCTCTATAATTTTATAGATCAGTTTTTGAACTCAAATATAGGGCTTTTAATTCATTTCCATTTAATTATAACTTATTATATATGGATGATAGTTATGATACCGTGCAAGGGATAATGGAGACAGAATGGCTCAGTGAGTAGATCTTGGAGTTATGGTGATCTGATTTCAAGTTCTGCTTCTGGAACAAAATGGCTGTGTGACTCTAGTCAAGTTTTCTGTTTCCTCAGTACCCCAGGTAACTCTCTAATGCTACAAATTGTAGACAAGTTGGTAGTCTTCATGGGAGTAGGGATTTCCTTACCTGGGAGCTCCTTACAGTGGTGAGTTACAGGTTTGGACTAAAAGAAAGATAATAACACATTTCCTTTTCATTACCATGTTCACTATGATTGTTGTTGCAAACTTTATTTATTCTACTCCCCTTTCCCCCCATCCTACTCTGAATCCATTCTCAGCAGATGATTTCGTCTCACATTTAACAAGGATATAAAAGGCAATATTGTAACCCCCTCACCTACTTTTCATCTTATTGTACCTCTTTCTCTATAACCATTCTTTTAGCCTTCCCTTCAGTCTCAGAAAAACCATATCTTTCGAATTCTTTGGGACTCTCCCATCCTTAGGATCTTCATATAATTTCCTTCTCTCTGCTTATTCCTTTCCCTTTGCTTTCAAATATGCATGATCAAAAAAATCTCAGAATTGGAAAGAACCTCAGAGGTCATCTACCTCAGACCCCACTTGATCAGGAATCCTCTTGTCTATATCTTTGATAATGTATTTCAATTTCTACATAGATCTATCCCATACTGAAAAAATAATCTGTTACCTGTCCTTGCTTCCTCCTCTAGCACATTTTATTTTGCTCTTTTCTTTCACTGCCATGCACCCCCAATTTTTATTTAGTATTTCATTTTTCCCCAGTAACATGTAAAAACAATTTTTAACATTCCTTTTTAAAACTTTTGAGTTCCCAATTCTCCCTCTTCCTCCCTCCCCACTCCTCTTCATTGAGAAGACAAGCAATTCAATATAGGTTAAACATGTGTTGTCATGTAAAAAATAGCCATAATAGTCATGTTGTGAAAGAAAACATAGGAAAAAAACTTGAAGAAAAATAAAGTTTAAAAAATATGCTTCAATCTGTATTCAGACATCATCAGTTCTTTCTCTGGGAATGGATACATGAACCTCAAATTGATGGTTTCCAACCACTTCTCCATAGCTATTTATTAGGCTCAGCTTACTGATTAGGAGAAGATTTAATTCCCCTAGGAATGCTAAGGGAGTACCTAGAGGTGATTTTCACTCATGATTTCTTTTTCATTTTCATTTTATTCTTCTCCCCATCATTTAATTTAAAAATTTTTATTGATGCCTTTTTTACCATCATATTCATTTCTGTGTATATCTCTCTCCCTTCCTTTACCCAGTGAGCCATCACTTCTACTAAAGATTAAAACAGAGAAATAAGCATTTCAGTCAAACTAACCAACACAGTGACTGTGTTTGCCAGGTATGGCAAAATATGTGTGATATTCCACACTCAAAGTCTCCCACCTTTGCAATGTGAACTTGACTCTTCCTTGGGGTCAAACCTGGCTAATATAATTACCAAGTGTTCAGTTTCATATTTTGATATATCGCATTTTCCTTGTTCTCTTATTTCGCCATGCATTAGTTCATAGAAATCTTCCCATTTCTTATGGGGCAGAAAGAATCCATTCCACTGGTGTACCCTTCCAATTTTATTATACATCATTTCCCTTCCACCGATTTATAATTCAGCCCAATTTATATTCTTGTTGCTCCACCTCCTGTCTCTGAGACTGTGGACTGGCTGTTCCCCCATGCCTGGAATGTGCTTCTATTTCATTGCCACCTCTTAGAATCCTATAAAATGTTCATAGGATTTTGATATTTAGGACCTCAAAAGTCTTAATGAAGAGAAGTCTACCTCTCTTCATTTTTCAGATGAGGAAACTGAGGCCCAGGGCAGTTAAATGACTTAAGAACATACAGCCAGTAAACGTTGGAGGAAGGATTTGAATTTTCTGGCACCAATAATCTTTCTGCTGTACCAGGTTGCCTTAAAATTCGGCTCAAATTGTACCCTCTATAGGAAACCTTTCCTGATTCCCTGGGATACTTAGTACCCTGCCCCATCCCCTTACAAGTTATCTTGCATTTTATTTTTCATATTCTTATTTTTATACATATCCTCTCTTTTGATAACATTTATGTTCCCTTAACACAGGGACGGTTTCATTTTTCTCATTGTCTTTCCATTGCTTAGCATAGTGCCTGGCCCATAGTTGGTGCTTAATAAATGCTTGTAAATTGTTTGGTGCCATGATTTGTTTTCAGTTTCCTCATAATAGGGAAATCCACTTTCTGTCTTTTTTTTTACTGCCACAAAAAGTGCTGCTATGGATATTTTAGTTTACATGGGACCTTTCTGTCTTTGACTTCTTTGGATTCCCCATCTTTTTATAGCTTTCTCAGTAGTTACTGGGGAGGAGGAACAATCAGCATTTGGGCTTTTGTAACTGAGGAGACAGCGCTACAATAAGAGAGAATGGCCTTTCCTAAAATAGAGACGTACCATTAGGAAAGGTGTTTCAGGGCCCAGAATCCCTTTAGCAGCTCCATTTTATCCTGCTTGTATCACTGTGCATGTGTTTTTAGAAAGCAAGGCCATCTGGTATGGGTTGGTTTTTTACTGATTTCTCTTCTGTAACAGTGATAGCCATTAGTCTGACACATACAGATTGTAAGGGAGTAGTCAATAACACCTATTTACCTGGATATTGCAGTACTTTTCATTCTTCTTGTCATAAACCTTGGGTCTTTTGCTGTCAGCAGAGTGCTTCCTTTTTAGGAATCCACATGGATTTTTGTTTCCACAGTCCTGAAAGAGTAACAACAGGGTGGAAGCAGGGCAAGGCTGTCAACTGGGGACATACTCATATTCTTCGTAGCCTAGATACATCCAGTGGGGGTATTAATCCTATGTGTTCTGAGTGGTGAATCAAATCTGAATGGTCATGCATTGATGACAAGATGGTATTAAATGCACCATATTTTTCTTTATCTCCTTCTGAAGCATATATATTTTCAGAGCTCTGGTAGGAAAGGAATAGAGTCAATTGAATTCAATAAATTTTTGAAGTTAAGTTCACTAGACTTCATTGCAGTCTTATGGACATTTATTAGAACCCTGTTTCCCACGATTAATCCAACATCTAACTGACTCAGAGTGGGAGAGCAAAGTCTACTCAAATAGATACTGTTAGAAAGAGAAAAAGGATATTGTGAAGGAGAGAGTATTTTTGGACTCTTTTTTTTTTTTCTGGGAGAATTGATGCTCATGTCTTCCACAGGCAGCCTCTAGGCTCCTTGGCCGGTCCTATGCTAACTAGAGAGGCTCCTGTTTTTATCTGTTTTCAGAATAGGCACTAGGGGATCAATTGAACAAAGAAGTGAAAGTGCCCCAGGGAGGTACATTTCAAAGGTATTAATGAGCCTCTTTGGTTGGCAACTTAAGTGAAAAACCTTTAAACAGGTGGTTGATGTAAGAGGTACAAGAGGGACTGGTGAAAGGCGTCAGGAAATCATTAGTCATTGACTGGCCTGGTGCTTGATGAGAGGAAGGAGAGTTTTTCTTCTACTGCCCCTGGGCATTCTTAGTATTTCTTAAAAAAAATTTCTTTTATTTTTTCAACAATCAATTTTTCTCCCTTTTCCTACCCTAGTCTCTCCCCTATCATTCAGAACAAAAAAAGAAAAACAAGACCCTGTAACAAATAGGGAAGGCAAGCAGAACAAATTCTTTTATTGACCAGATACATGAATGTATGTATATTTCATTCTGTGTCTAGAGTTCATCACCTTTCTATTGAGAGGTTGGTAGCATGCTTTCTTATTGGTCCTCTGGACTTGTGGTTGGTCACTGATGAGAGTTCTTAATACTTCTGAAATAGTTTATCTTTATAGAGTTGTGATTATTTAAATTGCTCTCTTGGTTCTGCTTATTTCACTCTGTATCAGCTCATACAAGTCTTCTCAGGTTTCTCTGAAACAATCCCTTTTGTCATTTCTTATGGAATAATAGTATTCCATTACATTCATATACTATAATTTGTTCAGCCATATCCGAATTGGTGGGTGCTCTTTTAATTTTGATTTCTTTGCCGTTACAAAAACTGCTGCTATAAATATTTTTATGCAGTTCCTTATCCTCTTTCTTGGATTTCTTTGGAGGTATATGACTACTAGTAGTAGTCTCACAGGGTCAAGTAATACACACATTTTAGTGACTTCTTGGACATAGTTCTAACTTGGTTTCCAGACTAATTAGATGAATTCACAACTTCTCCAACAGCGGAGTGCACCAATATGCCTGTGTTCTTTCTTTTTTTTAACTTAATTTTTATTAAATTTTGAAAAAAAATTAAAAATTTATCCTCACAGTTAGTGCTCATTACATAATTGATGAATTAGCAAAGGCTACTGGGAAGGATAGGTAGGAGGAAAAAGCTGTGTCTTCAAAACCCCTAGAGGAGAGACTATCCAGGAAGAGTGTGGTTAACAGGATTATAAGATCATCAATTTAGAGTTGGAAGGGATATTAATGGCCATCCAGTCCCACCTCCTCATTTTATAGATGAGGGAACTGAAGCTTAGGGCAGTTAAGTGGCTTGTCTAAGGTCATACAGATAGTTAGTGGCAGAGGTAGATGTTTTGACTCCATATACAACACTTTTCACACTCTGCATTATGAAACAAAGAGGTCAAAGAGGATTGTTGTTGTTGTTGTTTGTTCTTCCTTCTCAAAGAGGACCATGACATCAGGGAGGTGATGCCATGACATGCAAGTGAATTGGATTTAAGTGAGTCAGGGCTATGCAAAGTCACCAGCCTCACTTTCTCCTCTGGAGCCATCAGGGTCCAGTGGTAAGATATAGATCAGGATGACTGGAGATGATGCTGGATGCAGTAGGAGACCTTGGCCTTTTCAAGGTAAGTTCTTTCCCAGGTCTCTGTTTGACTGAGTCAAGGCCCATTTAGTGATTAAGACTGAAGAAGTAATGAGGCAGAAAATGATCTCTTTACCTAGTCAAAAAAAATCTGACCTGGGAGCAGAAAACCCTCAGGGTTTCTGGCCAAAAGACAAACAATTGTTATTTACATTCATTCTTAGCCAATCAGGGCTCAAACATTGACCAAGTCGAGTTTAGACTGGGACTTATTATTGTCCAATCAATGAGAGCCTGAATGATTTGAGGTTAAGGTCCATTTTAAGAAAAAAAAGGGTTTCAGAGATTAAAATTACATTCCCTTTGGGCAGAGGATTAGACATGAAGGGAGGCCATTATATTCGGTGACATGACTGATTCTTTGTAGATAACAGTTTCATTTGGGTGTTGAGGTCAGAAGTCAGATTGCATGAGGTGAAGAAGAGAGTGAGGATAGGAAATGGAATCACCAAGTATAGATGAGGTTTTCAAGGAGTATGAAAAAGGGAGGAGGGATATAAGATGGTAGAGTTGAGTGAAGGTTTTTTTTAAAGAAGGATTTAGAAGAACCGGGCATGTGTTAAGTCAGCAGGAAAGGAATAACTAGATAAGAAGACATGTAAGAGAAGACAAAAAGAGGGCATCGTTGTGAGAGTAATCTGTTGGAAAAGACAGGAGGGGATGGAATCAAGAACATATGTAGAGGGTTGGATTTGGTGAGGAGAAGGCCACTGCTTCATCGGAGACTGAATAAAGGAAGGAATGGTGGGGTAAAGTGTTAAACTATGATAAAATGGAGAGATCTTTTCAGGTGAGGTCGAGAAGAAAAGATGGAATTCTGAGTGGACAGAATTGACATTTTGGGTTAGATATGAAGGCCTCAACTGAGAGTCTAGGACAAGGGGTAAGATTGTTGGAGGCCTGAGGAGAAAAGAGAAGGATTAGAATAGTTGTGGAGAGTAGGATAGAGAATCAGCTAGAGGAGAGTAAAAGGATTGCTTGTTTCAGTGAAAGCATATTTGAAATTAGATAACATTATTTTATAGTGGATTTAGTCAGAATGTTTGTGAGACTTTCTCTAGTTTCATTCAGCAGCTCATGAAGAGAAACAGGGGAGACACATGGGAGGATGATTCCAGGATTGAGCTTTTCTATGGTGTGTGTGGTGATAAAATAAGGCAGTAAGGGATATAAGAACAGAGTTGAACTGGTTCACTACGGGGTTGAGACTGGGAAGAGAGGAGACCAGCTAGAGCATTGATGAAAGTTACAGTGACGATGAAGAATGAATTGGAGAGGATTGTGATCAGATAAGGAATTCTTGATTATGGAAGTAGAATACTTGTGTGTGATGGTTATGTCAAGGGTGTTGCAATTTTTGTGGGTTGGAGTGGATCCTGCTCATCATGAGCATTAAGCTATATAAGTAAGGCGAGATTCATGACCCCGAGGATAATCATGAATGTGGTCATAATTTGGAATCGCAAAGTATAAGAAATTCTATAAGTAGAAGGCTGAGGAAGTATAACATTTATTCAGACATGAGAGAATCCAATCCCAGGAGCAGTAATTCCAATTCCATACCGTAGCAATGATATTCCAAAACCAATAAGACCACCTCAATGTAGCAACAAGGAAATGATAACAAAGTATTATAGCAAGGAGCCAAGCCATCCTGCAACCTCCGCTCCCCCCCCCCCACCGCCCACTAGTGCCTTCCTGTGAACAATCACTCACGAACCCTAATTCTCTGCTTAGCACTCTCTCCTGCAGCTCTGCGGACTCTGAGTTCATTGATCTCCGATCTCCGCAATTCTCTCTTGTTCTGCACTCTCTGCTCTGCAGTCTCTCTCAATGCAGGCTCTCCCTTAATATCTGCTGCCTCAAAGTCCTCTTGATGTCTGCTTCTGAATCTTGCTGCTCTCAGTTCCCTTGCTCCCAGTTCTGCTGCTTTCAATTCTGGGCTTTCTTTTTATACAATCCTAGCCAGCATCTGTTTGACTTGAACTCAGTGGTCTTAGCAACTCCCATTAGGGCCCTGAGGGCTTCTAGCCTCTCTCAGCCTAACTAGCCAAAGAGTGTGGGTGTAGGGCCTCACACCTAGTTAGTGATAGGGTGTGGGCCTGTCTCTGATCAGGTCTCCCTTTGTTGGCCTCACCTGAGGCCTATTCAATGGGTGGGAAAGATCTTACACTTACTTATTGGCCTTACATAAGTAGATTGAGGAATGTAGATGTTAAGATATTTAAGGGAACATCAATGTGCACATTGAAATGCACTAATATGAAGGCAAAAATTTTAGTGAAGAGGTATACTGTAAACCAGGCAACAAATTCATTGAGAAAGGATGGAGACTCATAGGACACACAGATTTAAAATTTAAAGGGAGTTTAGAGACCAAAAATTGAGGCTCAGATTGCTTACATGATTTGTCCAGGATTACACAGCTCCAAAGTCTTTGAGGCAGGAATTGGACTCAGATTTTCCTGACTCTAGGCTCAGATTTTTCCATTGTGCAATATTGGCCTGGGGTATGTGTGTGGGATTTGGTAGATAATAGTGACCATTATTTAGATTGGGTAATAAATTTGGATAACATGAACATTAAAGGGAGCCAGTGATGAATAGAAAGTATGTGTTTACTAGATTGGCCATAAATAATTAAATTGAATAAAATCAACTCAGTGTGATATAGTAGATTTGGAGTCAGAAGTGCTAGGTTTCAATAGTAACTATGCTACTTACTGTATAACATTAGTGTAACCCCTGTCCTAAAGCCCATTGGTATGGGACTCTCTCCTTATGGGTGTAGATGAATGTCCTACTCTTTGTGAGGGGTGAAGCAGAGTTGGTGAGAGTGGAAGAGCTCCAACCTTCTTCTGTCTTCTTTGGGACTTTTCAAGCTTCAAGTCATCTTAGGGACTTTTCAAGTTTTAAGCTGCTTTGGGTGCTTCTGGATTCCAGCCTTCAGAGAGAAGATAGAAGATAGAAGAAGGAGAAGAAACAATAAGAATAATTAATAATGAGAATAATAATAATAGCAGCAGTGTTGCCCAATGTTGGGTCCCCAGAAGGCAGATACTACTCCTCACAGATAACATGGTAAAGGTATTTAATACAAAACATTCTACTAGAAACCTGGTTCACTTCTTCCCACAGAATACACACAGCATCCATGGGAGGAGTAAGCTTCGACTTAGACCATAATAGTAGTGAGGTACAAGGTAAGAAAGATGTGTGACAAATTTTTAGCTCACAGCACATGGTCTGGAAGTCCTTTCTTTGCAGAAGCCTCATGCAGAACTCTGTTGTTGTTCCTTCATTAGCACACAGGAAGGCCTCCCAACACAGGTTTTTTGATCTGCTTTTCTAAGGAAAGCAACTTTAAGGATTTAGCAATCTCAGTTTAATGAGCACACATGTATCATTCACTTTGTTCAGGGGGAAAAGATCAGCCTCCTGAACTTCAAGACAAAAACAAACAGAAATTACAAACATCAACAGACAGAACTTGTCTGATTCAAATCACAATTCGCAGTTACCAGAGAAGCACCAACATCGATCTGGGTTACAAAGCTGGGAGGGTGGATTCAACGGCTTGCCCAGAGTCTTTTCACCTACATTCTTTCGATGAGTGTACCCCAAAAAGTCAAATGCCAACCTTGGATCTTATGTACCTGTCTCAGGGCCCTAGGGCACTTGAGCGTGAGAAATCAGTGAGGGAAAGCTCCAACCACCAGTACCACATCATATACAATTCAATGACTCTCAATTGTCTTATTGCTGAGAAATAGCTGAGAAATACTCCAAAATAAAGACAGCAAAAGGTTTCCCACCCATTCAAACAAAGGGGAGACTTGATAGTCTTAGCATCCTCAAAGGGAAGAACAGTGAAAGTCTGATTGCCATAACAATATGTACACACATACACATACAAACGTACATACACACATCCTAGTATTAGGGCAGGGTTTGGGTGCAAGAGAACTGTGAGCTATGTCCTGATCCCATCGGGGAAGAAAGGAGAACATCCTGGGAATCAATAAATAATGGCCACTTGGATTTATGTTCATCTTTTAATCTGGATCATGTGAACCTCAAAGTAAGACAGTTTGAATAGTTTAAACCTCAAAGGAGGCAAGGTTGCTGGGTGATTCCCGTAGACAGAAAGTTTGGTTGTGCCAGTTGGGAAGAAGGAGTATTCTCCCTCTCCCACCTCAACCAGTGAGTTGAAGGATATGAGAAAAAGTATACTGCCTTTCCCACTTATTGTTTTGCTGAACTTGCCCTGTCAAACCTTAGCCTTAAATTAACTCTCATCCTTTGCTGCATTCTTTCCTATACATGTGTGCTGAATGAAGCTAGAGAAAATCATGAAACCATGATGCCTGGGTTTACTACATATTTGTTTCATAACCTCAACTGGGCCCTCATTGCTGTAAGACAATCCTTTTACAACTCTCTAATTAACTCACTAGACCACTGAAAATAGTGGCTCTTCCAAACCTTTTCATCCCTTTTACAAACCTCACACGGCTCCTCTCCCACCACCCTTTCAGCTGAGAACCTTGTCCAGTGGTGGGATTCAGCCAGTTTGCACTGGTTTGGCAGGACTAGTACCTAATTTTAGGTTGAGTTCAGTGAACCAGTTGTTATCATCGGGGGTGGGGCCTTGGCTCCGTTCTGTGGAGAACCCCTTCCTAATTTATTTGAATCCCACCCCTGACTTTGCCTCATGTTTTACTCAAAAACTGAGGGTATTCACCAGGAACTCCCTCTTCTTCCCTCTTTCCTCTTCTTCCTTCCCTCTTCCCTCATCTCATGTCACTCAGATGTCCTTTACACTTTCTCCTCTAACTCTATTTGACATGAAGAGGTGGCTCTTCTCCTTGCCAAGGCTCTATATGCGAAAGTGAACTGATTCCTTCCTGTTTTCTGCAGATTGCCCCATCTATCATCCTCACTTATCTTCAGTCTCTTCTTCTTTACTGTCTCTTTCCCATTGCTTACAAACATGTTCATCTTCAAACCTCTTCCATTTGATGCACCCTTTCTTGATATCTATTGTCCCATATCTCATCTCCCCTCTGTGCGTCAACTCCTTGAGAAGGCTATCTACAATAGGCACTTCCATTTTCTTTCATTCTCTTCTTAACTCTCTAGTCTGGCTTTTTTCAAAGTTTCTATTGCCAAATAGCAATTGCCAAAGCTAGTGTCCTTTTCTAAATCCTTGTCTTTCTTGACTCTCTCTATAGCCATTGACACTGTCAATCCCTCCTTTTCTCTCTAGGTTTCTGTGACACTACTCTCTCCTGTCCTGGGAGACTGCTCATTCTCGGTTTTCTTTGTTTGATCTTTATCCAGGTCATGCCTGCTAACCACGGGTGTACCCCCAGTGCTCTGTCCTGGGCTCTCCTCTTCTTCTATATTATTTCATGTGATGATCTCATTAGCTTTCATTGATTCAATTATCATCTCTATGCTAATGATTTTCAGATCTCCTCATCTAGCTCTAACCTCTCTGTTGAGCTCCCCTCTCAAATTTTCAACTGCATTTTGGGTATCTTAAACTGGATGTCCTGTAGATATCTTAAACCCCCCAAAACTGAATTCATTATTTTCTACCTAATCTTCCCATCTTCCTAACTTCCCTATTAATACAGAGGATACCATCATCCTCTCAGTCACCCTGACAATCTAGGTGTTGTCCTCAACTCTTCACTCTCTCACTTCTCATGTCCAATTTGTTGCCAAGGTTTGTAAAAATTTTTCTCTGACATATCTTTAGAATACGGTCTCTTCTCTCATCTGACATCCTGGTGCTGGCCCTCATCACTTCCTGTCTGGATTACTGCAATAGTTGCAACTAACTTTTGGTTAGTTTACCTGCTAGAAGTCTCTTCCCACTCCAGTCCATCTTCCAGTGAGCTGTCCAAATGATCATCCTAAAGTTCAAGTCTCTGACCATGCAGCCCTTTTGAGCCACCCCTCCCCCTTAACTCTGGTGAGTCCCTATGGCATTCAAAGAATTTCATAACCTGTCCCTTCCAAGTTCCCAATCTTTTTATTCCTTACAATACTCCTGCCCTCCCCTCCAACCTCCATGTATTCTGTGATCCAGTCACCCTGACCTCTTTTCTGTTCCTTAAACAAGACATTCCATGTCCTGACTCCTGGCATTTTTACTGGCTGTCCCCTGTGCCCAGAATTCTATCTCTCCTCATCTCTTCTTTTTGATTTCACTATCTTCTCTCAAGTTCCTCCTAAGACCTCACTGTCTGTAGGAAGCCTTTCCTGATACTCCTTAATTCTAGTGACTTCCCTTAATTTTTCTTTTAGTTTATCCTGTTTAGCTTGTTTGTACATAGTTCCTGGCATATTGTCTCCCCCATTTTTGAGTGTCTTTTGCCTTCATATCTCCTGTAATTGTTGTGAGGACAGAATGAGATAAAATTTGCAAAGTACTTGGCACAATGTCTGACACATAGTAGATGATTAATAAATAAACACTTGTTTTAAAGAAAGTAGGTAGTGCAGTAGATAGAGTGCTAGGCCTGAAGTCAGGAAGACCTGAGTTCAAGAAGAATACATATTTAGAGAGGTTTAGTAGAAAGGTAATAGACACAACCTCACTTTGCCTCATGCCAATCTTGTGGACATTTGCAACCATCTCTCTTCCTGGCACTGACACACAATCAAACTGAGCCAACATTATTCAAGTGAGCAAATGGGCATAAGTAGAAGGAAAGAAAGGGGGCTTTACAGGTTAGAATACCTCTGACCTCTGTGTGTTGCAGATGGAATGATGCTGGTGACCTCTAAGAGCATTCTATGGACTCTTTCTTGTCAGGTTCTACATCAACCCGAGTGACTTAGCTCTGTTCAGGACAGGCACTGGAGGAATCAGCTGAGTGAACAAATAAAAGGTGCTCTGGGGAATTATTTTGAAGGTAGGAATGGACATATTTAATCGACAAGTTTGAAAACAAAGCTTTCAACAGGTGGCTAAGAGAGGAACGACTGGAGAAACAGGGAAAGAAGGTGTCTAGAGAGCATTGGTAGAGCTTCTAGAATCTGGTAACAGAAGCAAGAAAGATAAAGTTTAGGAGCCTGCTTCTTCCTGGACTGATAGTATCCTCAACATTGCTCAAATATTTGCCGTCTAAATCAGGAACCAAATTCTTTCTGGAAAAAGGCCATCTTCAGAGAATTTTCCTTCCATATATATGTGCATATATATATGATATCTATGTCATATATATGAGATATCTATCTTTCTATCTATCTATCTGTCTGTCTGTGTATCTATCTATCATCTCTATCTATCTAATGAAGACAAGTCTTCTGAGCCCATATCCAGTGCAGTATCCATGTGTGCTCAGGTTGGAGCAGTGTCTTTCCTCTCCCTGACAGGGAACTGCCCTCTTGAAGACTTTTCTCTAAGGGAAAGCTATGGAATTTTTCTACTTTCACCCAGTTATTCTCTAGACCCAGTTTTATCTCCCCCGCTTCTTAAGGCTCCTCATGTGCCTAAGCTCTCAGACCCTAGTTCACTCACATAACAATGACATGCTTGATATGATGTAGAGGATACATAGTGATCTTCCAGGAATTCATATCCACATAGATTTTCTCCTGTACCGCCACGAAAAGATTGTTTATGAGGTAGTGGTGGTGGTGGGATTTGGAGACATACTCACACTTCTGACAATCCAGACATGTTCATTGACTTTGCTAATCATGAGTATCTTGAAGGATGGGTCAGAGTTGAGAGTTTGTGCAGTGGTGAACCAAGTGGTATCCCAGGATCATATTTTCCCGCAGACCTTTAAAAGGTCCTATCAACTTCTCTCCTAGAAAAACATAAATTTTCAGGAGTTTACTAGAAAGGCAATAGCTACAACCACACCTATTCCTATGCCCACTTTGTGGGTATTTGTACCATCTCTGTACCTAGAGTTGACACACAATTGAACTGAGAGCGAGAATTACTGGTGAATAGGTACAGTTAGAAGAAAAGAAAGGGAACTTTAAAGGTTAGAGTATTTCTGGACTGTGAATTCCAGCAGGAATTGCCAGCAGCCCATGGGCTTCTTGGCAGGTTCTACACTAACCAGAATGTTTCAGGTTTTATCTGTTCTGCTGAGTACAGTCACTGGGGGATTTGTTGAATGAACAAACAAAAGGTACCCTGGGGAGCTGATTGTGGAGGTACTAATGAACTTCTTCCTTTGGGAGTTTTGGAAAGAAACTATAAACAGGTGGCTAAGTCAAGAAACTGTTGAGAGGCTTGGAGGAAGGTGTCAGGAAAGTATCTACCATGAGTTCAGAGTCTGGCAGGAGGAGCAAGAAGGACAGGGCTCTGGATTCTGCTTTGGACCATATCTCCATCAATGCTCATTGACTTGTCATTTCTGTAAGGAGTGAAAAAGATTTATTTAGAGGTATAATGGGAAATTTCAACCTATCCAGCCCATACCCCCAGTTTTGAGATGAATAAACTGAAGCCAGGATGTTAAGTAACTTACCCAAGCATACACAGGGAGCCCATAAATGGTTTGAACCCAGATCCTCTGAGTCCACATCCAGTATTGTATCTAGTACACTATGGTGTCTTCAGGTTGGAGTGGTGTATTTCTTCTCCCTGAAAGGGAACATCTCTGCTGAAGATTTTTCTCTGAGGGCAAATACGGGGAATTTCCAGTCAAGATTCCCTTTCTACTTTCACCCAGTTATTCCTCATTCTTTTTTCCCTTTGACACTTCCTCTTATTTCCTTCCTCCATACTTGATGTGATCTTGAATATACACAGTCTTGATTCAACTTGACATTGAAGGAATATTTAGGTTCAATCAGGTCCATGGGGCTGTGTGGGGACAAGTGCCTCATGGGCAAAATGGAAAGGAGCTTCCCATATCATAACCACCACAGAACCTAAACTCTGGTAGATTTCTATTTAATATCTGTTTAACTGCTGGTTGTACTAGATTTCTACTGCAAGATTTTAGGGATCAAGATTGAAGCCTTTTAATATGCAGTCTAAAGATCAATGAATTTACTTTATTTTGCTTTGTAGTTCATTATTTATTTATTTAATATTTTTAGTTTTCAGCATTAATTTTTGCAAGAGTTTGAATTACAGATTATTTCCCATTTCTACTCCCCCCCCCACTCCAAGCTGGCATATATTCTGATTGCCCTGTTCCCCAGTCAACCCTCCCTTCTGTCACTTCACTCTCTCCAAATCCCCCTTTCCCTTACTTTCTTGTAGGGTAAGATAGATTTTTATGCCCTATTGCCTGTATATCTTACTTCCTAGTTGCATGTGAAAACTTTTTTTTTGAACATCTGCTTTTAAAACTTTGAGTCCCAAATTCTCTCCCCTCTTCCCTTCCCACCCATCCTCCCTAAGAAGGCAAGTAATTCAACATAGGCCGCATGTGTATCATTATGTAAAACCCTTCCACAATACTCATGTTGTGAAAGACTAACTATATTTTGCTCCTTCCTATCCTATCCCCCTTTATCCAATTATCTCCCTTGACCCTGTCCCTTTTCAAAAGTGTTTGCTTTTGATTACCTCCTCCCCCATCTGCCCTCCCTTCTATTGTCCCCCCTTTTTTCTCTCCTTCCTCCTTCTTTCCTGTGTGGTAAGATACCCAATTGAGTGTGTATGGTATTCCCTCCTCAGGTCGAATCCTGTGAGAGCAAGATTCACTCATTTCCCCTCACCTGCCCCCTCTTCCCTCCCAACAGAACTGCTTTTTCTTGCCACTTTTATGTGAGATAATTTACCCCATTCTATCTTTCCCTTTCTCTCTCTCTCAACATATTCCTATCTCATCCCTTAATTTTATTTTATTTTTTTTTAGATATCATCCCTTCATATTCAACTCACCCTGTGCCCTGTGTGTGTGTGTGTGTGTGTGTGTGTGTTTATATTTGCATTTCAAATTTTCTGTTTGTCTCTAGTCTTAGATCATCATAACAGATACAAACATAAGGAAAAGTTTGAAATATGAGAATTATTGAAAGGTGACACAAAGACATGATGTGAGTCCATGGTGTTAGAAAAATGACGCCAATAGACTAGTAACACAGAATTGCCAGAATTCTTCAATTTATAGAAAATACAATATTTGCAAAGTAAAATAAAGTTAAGTGCAATAAAATGAGGAATGCCTGTACATACCACCCTTGATAAAATAACATAATATTTGCAAAGTGCCCTACAACATTAAGGGGCTATATAAGTGCAAGTTAGTATTACCATTTCAAGAAAAAACATAAAACTATAGTAGTGGGAAGTCACGCTGTGTCCCCTTTATACCTAGACAAGTCTAAACAAAAGAAAAATAAGAACAAAGTTAAAGACCTGATTAAAATTTTAGAAAAGTTCAGTATGAAATCTCTCTTTTGACTTCTTAACTTGAGCAGAAAAGTTTCTTTCTCTGGGCAGGTGGTGCCATAGCAGCTAGAGTGCTGTATATGGAATCAGGAAGGCTGAAGTTCATCTCATCTCATCTCAGCCATGAACTTGCTGCATGGCTCTGACCAAATCTCTTTATTCCTCAGTATCAGTTCTCTGAAGTGTAAAATTAGGATAATAAAAATAGCAGTTACATTATATGGTAATTATGCAGCTTGAATGAAATAATGCCTGTAAGTTGCTTTTCAAGCCTCAAAGCACTCTATAGATGCTATTCCATGTTTTTCAGGTATGCATAATACTTTTACAAAAGTTCACCAAGTGTTAGGGCTTTAAAAACCTCAATAACAGATTCAGAAAAGCAGAAATATTAAACACACCCTCTACTGAAAATGACACAATAAAAGCATATTCAATGAAAGGAATTTGGAGAAAGGATTAAAAATCAATTCAATACTAAATTAATTCCAAAGAATTCATAGGTCAAAGGACAAATCACAGACCACTAGTGAATTTCATCAAAGCAAATGGCAACAGTGAGACAACAACATTTTTGTGATGCGGGGAAAGCAACCTTAGTGGGAAATATAAATCTCTAAAGTCTTTCTTAATCTGAAGACTGAAAAATTAGAATAATGACTTGGACATGCCTCTAAAATAATTAGGAAAGCAACAAATCAAAAAGCTCCAAGTTAAGTTTCACCTAGAAATCCTGAAAAATCACAGAAGATACTAAGAAATTTGAAATTGGAACAGTAGCCACAGCTCATGAAATTGAGAAGTAAAAGCAGAAGCTGACATTATGAACAAACCAAACTGAACAGCTATTGGATTAGATTAAATGAAGAAGAAGTAAATATAATTGCTAGCACCAGAACTGGAAAAAGGGAACTCAGAAGAAATGAAGACAAAACAAAAGAAATTATAAAAATGTATTTTGACCAATTATATGCTGACAGAAATTGTTAACATTGATGAACCGGATGGATGTGTACAGACATACAAAAGGTTTCTAATAATTGGAGAAGACACAGAGAATTAAATTATCCATTTTAAGAAAAAAGAAAGTAAAGTAGCCATAAATGAACTCTCATAGTGAAACAAGATAGATTTGTCAAACACTGAAAGAACAATTTATTCCAATATTATTTAAACTGTTTACAAAAAGAGGAGAAGAATAAATTCTACCAGACTCTTTCTATGACACAAAGGTTGACTTGAAAACCAAACCAAAAATGGAGAAAAGAAAAAGAAAGGAGTAGACCATTTTCCTTAATGATTATCAAACCTAAAATATTAAGTAAGGTATTAGGAATGAGGTGACAGCAACAGATTAAAAATAGTTTACATTATGTTCAAGTTGCATTTATATTAGAAATATTGCATCAATATATGTAAAACTCTAAAGATTACTGACTGTGTAAATGATGGAAATAATAAAAATGACATCATTTTATTAATATAGCTGAAAAACTTTCAAACAAATGTCAGCATTCCTTTCTATTAAAATCCATGAACACCTTTTATATCAATATTAATACTTGTACTCACAAGTTGTGGTGAGAAAGATGCTTTGTTAACTTTCAAGTGACATATATATCTGTCTGTACATATGTATATATCCTCACACATATAGAACATATATGATATATAGTGGGTATGCTGTGGAGAGGGGAGTTGATTAGGCCACCCATGATCAGTTAAGTTTCCCTCAGCCCACATGATGAGATGTCAGAATGTAAGGAGCAGATCACCAAGGCAGTGAAGCATTAACATGTGTCCCTTTCAGATTTTGGAGGGGTTGCATTTATAGTTTGAGTCGCTCATACCCAGAGTGATGTATTCACTGATTATAAAGGGTATGAAACTGGGAGTGACGTATTTGCTTGATTGCCTTTGGACTTTGTTGGGCCTTTTCAAAGGAAGTCTGAAGAAGCATTCCTATTTCTTTCCTCCATTAGGAGGTGGGAAAAATGCTTCAGTCAGCTTAAGGGGAGGTTGTGTCCCTGGTTCTAAAAGAATAACCAAGCCCATGGAAGGGAGTTCTTTCTGCTAATCCAAATGAGAACTCGATGGAAGAACCTAGCTCACAAGAGAGTATCGAAGCTCTCTGTGGTTCTTGTATTGCCCAGTTATAGTTACTGCCCTTGTCTTAGTGTCTTAGCTTTTACTCTCCTGCCAGTTTGCTGGCAGTGGTAGTGACTGAAGCTGGCAGCTGCTGTGGTGGCAAGGACCCAGCACTGCTGCTGCTGGTGGCATCACCCACTTCCCTCTCACCTGGCATTCTATTCTCTTTACTCTCAGGTTCCAACTTATGGTGGAGTGATAGCTATGATTATCTCTAGGTTCCCAGCACAGCTGCTAAGCTCTTATGCCATCTTTCTGCCAGGCCTCTGGCCAGCTTGCCCTGCATGAAGTTTTTTTTTATATTTTCACTCAGCTCCACATTTTTGAGAGCAATATGGGTTTGTGGCTTCCTTCCTTTGCATCAAGAAAGAAAGGTTTGCTTGTCAAATTCTGGCTGCTTCAGTTTCTGTCAACTGCCTAAAGGCAGAGGGCAGGAAAACTAGGTGATTTTCATCTTGACCAGCAGGCATGCATCTTGAGAATCCACATCTCCTTAGCATTCTGCAAGGGCTTCTACCTTAGACTCATTGGGTAACACTGGATGTGTATTTGCCTCTTTCTGGTCCTCCATATCTCCATAGGCTTGAGATATTCTCTCCATCTCTAATTGTTTTCGTGGAATTTTGGAGACTGAGATCAGATGGAGGTGTCTCCTGACCCAGATCTCTGAACCTATGTTGCAGGGAGCTCAGGGAGTAGAAAAAGCTGGGTAGCTACTGTTTATTTCTCCTTCTTTGCCTAATGGGAAAACTTCCCTTCTCACTTCCTTCTTTCTTCTAGATTACAGTCTGATTTCCCTTTTTCCTGCTTCCTCCTCTAGGGATCATGGGTTCCCCTGGGCTTTGGCTGAGGGATAGTCAACCAGAGAACCACATGGGAATGATTGCTTGCAGCTGTTACCTCTAATAGGGGCTCTGAGAGGGACACCCATGGGTGATGTGTATTGTATCAGAAGCTTAAAGTTTCCCCCATTCTTTTTCTTTATTTTATTTCTCCCTCTGTCTGCCTCAAAGTGTTCCTGTTTCATTTTTCTGCTCTCTCCTCACTTTGTCTCTTTTATCTCTTTCCTCCTCTCCTCTCTCCACTCTCTACCTGTTCTTTCCTTTCTGTCTTTTCTCCCACTGTCATATTATTTCTCTATGCCTGCCTGTATCTGTTCACATCCTCAATTACCTATTATACTGAAAGACTGAGGTTTTTGACCATAGAAAGAAGAGCTTTGTGAGGTGGAAGGGACGACATTGATGTAATATACAGCAACCTGCTTCCAGGCTACATCCTATTTTACTTTTGATAAGTTAAAAATTTATATTATAGTTGTCTCAGAAAGGACATTCTAATATCCCACTAGCCATCCATCACAATCTCCACACATGGGAAGTTCTTGTCTTGTCTAGCCTGGACCTTAATGTAGTAGTTTCTCTACTTCTTTCTCTTCTTTGGGACTATTAACAACTCCCTTGGTCCTCTCCCCAGATGCAAATTTAGGGACATGGATGATGCTAATGGGACAGCAGTGACTGAGTTTATTTTGTTGGGATTCTCATATTTGGGGGCCTACCAGAATGCCCTCTTTTGGGGAGTACTCTTTGTTTACTTGGTCACTTTGCTGGGCAATTCTCTGATCATCACCCTTACCCTGCTGGACCCAGCTCTGAGCACTCCCATGTACTTCTTCCTTCGACATCTCTCTATGATAGAGATCCTCTACACTACGACTATTGTGCCTAGAATGCTGACTGATCTCCTCTTCTCACATCCCGCCATGTCTTCTTCCAGCTGCTTCAGCCAGATGTATTTCTTTGCCCTCTTTGGCATTGCTGAATGCTGTCTGCTCACTGCCATGGCCTATGACCGTTACGCTGCCATTTGCCAGCCCCTGCATTATGCCATGCTGATGAACTGGCAGGTACGTGTGGGTATGGTGTGTGCTTCCTATCTAATGGGCATCATCACAGGCACTACCCACTCCATATTCATCTTTACCTTGCCTTTTCAGGGCACCAACATTGTTCACCACTTCCTATGTGACATTTTGCCTGTTTTGAGACTGTCAAGTGGAGACACATTCTGGGGTGAGGTTGGGAACCTTTTTGTCACTCTGCTCTTTATCATGACTCCCTTTGCACTGATTGTGTTTTCCTATGTTCGCATCCTCATTACCATCCTTGGGGTATCCTCTGCTCAGGGCCGCCAAAAAGTCTTCTCTACTTGTTCTTCCCATTTACTGGTTGTCGCACTATTCTTTGGAACTGGGACCATTGCCTACATGAGACCTGGAGCCAATGCTACTCAGGACATGGACCAAATCATCTCCCTTTTCTACACAGTTGTAACTCCCATGTTCAACCCTTTTATCTATACCCTGAGGAACAAAGAGGTGATGGGAGCCCTGAGGCGCAAGGTAACAAAACACCTTTGAAGTCCTTGCCTTGTCCAGTGGGTTGCTTGGCTTCCTTTTTGGTGAGTTGAGAGATGCTTTCTTGTCTTTATTTTTTTATAAAAATTCTATTTTTCTGCTATCAAACATTTTTATTTGTTTATCTATGCCCAGCCCTCATGGAAAAACAAAAAGGAAACCATTGTTGCAAATGCGTAAATCAAGGAAACAAATTCCTATGTTGAGTTTGTCCTAATATGTTTCTCAATCTGCATGTTTAGTATTCTTCACCATCATGATCTGACATTTTGAAATGAGGAGGGTACCAATGTGGCCTGAACCCCTATATTTTTATACAGTAAGGAGATTCCTGGAGGATTATGGTTGAGATGGGCCTGATCTTTCAAAAGGACATCCTTCCTTTTCTGAAGGTCCCAGGAATCTCTGTCAATTTTCACCCAAGACCCTGATCTGGTAGTTTTTTTCAAGTATGTGCTTCAAGTAGAGGGTGAATGACCACTTTTGGAGGACTATTCAGGTATAGTTGGACTAGATGAACTAAGAAACCAGTGTCTGAAGGACATAAAGATGTATATTGAAGTTTCCAAGTAGAAGAGCAGTGGTTGCGATGGAGGAGGAGGCTGTGAGGTGGTCACTGCACTCCTTAAGATTACTTTTAACACTGAGATTCTGTGATTTATTTTCTGTGATATTATTTGGGGGTTTCGAGCTTATAACATGTGCTGAGTCTTGTGCCACAGTTTGAGAGGTATTCACATGGATTAAGGGACATGATGCATATGATTTAGTGTGATTAGGATAAACTAGCTTTGACACACCTGAGACAACACTACTTGAGGAATTGGGACCCCTCCCTGCACTAGAACCTTAAAGTAGAACCCTCCCCCTCCACTTCCTCTGTGGTCAGGCATTCTGCTGACTTTGTTCAATGCCAGTAACTACTTTGGTGGTGAGAACTACCAGAGAATAAGCTCTATAGAAGTTTACCAGTGGCAAAGAGTATTCAGATCCATTTAACAAGCATTCATTAAGTGCTTACTATGTGCAGTACATTGTTAATGTGTTGAGAACAAAGAGATAAAAATATAACAAGGTGTCCCTTAAGGCACTTAGATTTTACTGGAGGAGATGCAGAATTTGGCTTGATCTAAATTAGGAGGTAAGTCTTGTTTAGATTGCCCTTGTTTATTTCCAACTCCTCTGATCTCCAGGATCTGTCCTCCACTTATCTCCATCCCAGGCTGAGCTTTTCCTGAGATCCTTTTGGTATCATTAACTGTATGAGGTTCTGAGTCCTACTCTGAGCTTGGATGGATCTACAGTTAGGATCAGCAGATCTGATCTATGCTCTATGGCTAACTCACTTTGCCCTATCTAAATATATCACCCTATTGAGATCCTGGTGGTTGTTATTTTCTGACCCCTCAGGACATTCTCTCTTTTTTCTCAGGGACTTTGTTTTCAGGCTCACAGTCTTATTCTAAAGGGATATGTATATATATATACACACACACACATATACACATATACATATGTACATATGTATATATACATACATACATATGTATATATACATACATACATATGTATATATGTACAGAGAGAGACACACATATATAATGTTTATATCTCACAAACACCCTGGCTTCCAATTTCATTGACTCCTCAACTACCATGACCTGTACCTTCTCTCTCTCTCTCTCTCTCTCTCTCTCTTTTTCCCTCTCACATACACAGACACAGAGGGTAGTTACTTGTTCTTTGATACCTTTGATCTCATCATTGTTCACACAAGGTCTATATATAAATAGAGAATGGCAACATTCTTATATGTGACATTAACATTGTATATTTGCATCTCTCCTTGTCACTCACCCCTCCTAAATCCATTCTTTGTTTTTAGAGCAGTTTTCCAGTCATTTCAACCCTCAAGGCTTTCCTTGTATATCCAATTACTCAAGCGTCTCTTGATCAGTAAATCCAAATCTCAATCTTCATCTTTCCTGGCTTTTTTTTGCAGCTTTTGATATTGTTGACTACACTCTCCTCCATATTCTTTTCTCCTTGATAGCGTTTTCTCCTACTATTCCTTCTACCTTGAAGATTGCTTCTTCTTAGTCTCTTTTGTTGCATCAACATTCACATCGCTCCCCTGTGATGGGTATACCTCAGGTGTCTGTCCTAGGCCTTCCCTCCCATTTCTTCACTCCTTTGAGTGATGTCCTAGTCTTCTACAAGTTCCATGATCATCTTTAATCAGATGACCTTCCCTCCTTCATCCCTGTGAGACATCACTAAGTGACTGCTGGACATCTGCATTTGAATGCCTCTGAGGCATCTCAAACTCAAGTCAACAAGTCCAAAAGAGAACTTCTTTTCTATTCCTCTAAACCCATCTTTTTCCTTAACTCATTTTTGTTGAGGATACCACCTTCCTTCTAGGTTTGAAACTTCTGAGTCGTCCTTACTTCTTTCCTCTCCCTTGTACCCCATATCCAATCAATAGCCCAGTTTTGTTGATTCTCTTTCCACGATCTTGTTTGTATCCATGTCTTTCTCTCCACTTACATGACCATTACCCTAATTCAGGCCCACCTCACCTCTTGTGTGGACCATAGCAATACTTACCTAATTCATCTCCTTGTTTCCAACTTCTCTCCTCATGTATCCACCCTCTACACAATTACTAAATTAATATCTCTGTGGCACAGTTTTTTCTTTTCTTTTCTTCTTAGGCAATCAGGATTAAGTGACTTGCTCAGTGGCACACAGCTATTAAGAATCCGAGACCAAATTTGAACTCAGGCTCTCCTGACTTGAGGGCCAGTGCTCTTTTGCTGCTCTGGACATCTATCTGCCCCCAGGCACAGGTTTAATCACATCACTACTCTAAGAACCTTTGGTGGCTCCCTTTTAGTTCTAGGGTAAAATACAAACTCCTGTGTTTGGTATTTAAAGCCATTCACAGTCTGACTTCAATTTATTTTTCTAGACTAAATAGACATTGCTCCCCATCATGGACTCTATGTTCCAGCCAACCAGGGTAATTGCTTCTCCCCAAACATGTTAGTACAGCCCCTACCTTTCTCCCTCTTTACAGGCTGTTTCCTAAGTCTGGAGTGTACTTCTTCCTCCCTTTTGTCTCTTAGAATTCTTAGGTCTCTACAGGGGTTAGCTTGAGTGAAATGATATCCAACATGAAATCTTTGCCAATCTCTCCCACCCCCCCCGCCCATTAATATTGTCCTTTTGAAATATATGTATATATATTTCTATATATACGTATATATTTCTATATATATACGTATATATTTCTATATATATACATACTATATATGTATGTATGTATTATGTATGTATATATGCACATATACATACATATAGATATAGTTTCCTTAACTGTGTACATGCTGTTTGGCCCTAGAAGAATGTGAGAACCTTAAAGATAGAAACCGTTTCATTTTTTTCATTTTTGTTTTTGTTTTTGTTTTGTTTTTGTATCTATAGTTCTAGTTGCTGGCACATAATACATTTTAACAATACAAATTACATTTTTATTATTTATACATTTTATTTATACATTAATACATTTTAATTGTTTAATTAATTACATTTTAATACCAATTAGATTTTTTTCTTTGGATAACTGTCTTATACCTCCATCTTGGTCCTTGGCTTGGGATGCCTTTGATCTGCTGTCCTGGGGGGACCAAGCACAACTCTGTCTTTTCAGTATGGCCAGGTCTTGTTTAAGGTGAACTTGGAACATGTAATTCCAGTTGTTAGTATCTGTGCACGGTCATTAATCACAGAGCCAAAGAAGGCAACCAGATAACCAGAGTTATATTTTCCACATGCACAAGCACCAGGTTACTTTTGTCACACCGTTAAAGTCAAGGAAATATGTTGTTTGATAATGACAATTGTTTGGCTTTTTATTGTAGAGGAGAGAGAATGAAGGCAATGAGCATTTCCTAAGCATCTACGATTTGCTAGGCACATCCTCTCTAAATATTATCTGGGAAATGCTGAATTGTGAATAGTTGTCAAGGCTCAGAAAGGATGTCATATGGAAGACAAGGACCCTTTGTTATTTCTCTCTGCTTTGGATTGAGTGCTGTGGGTGTAGAAGGAGGCATGGAAGTTAAAATCAAGGAAGAACTTTATGATAAGGTTAGTTCCCTTTACAAGGTGACTGCATTTCATCTTTCCAGACTTACTACTCATTTCACTTTTTACTCCTATTATGTTCCAGTTAAATTGGCTGCCCCTCACAAATGACATTCTATTTGCCATGTCTGTCTTTTCTCAGGGATATTCCATAGTGGAATGCATTTTGTCCTCATATCCATCTCTTAGAATTCCTAGCTTCCAAAACTCATTTTAATCTCTTACATCATCCCTTTCCTGATCTTCCCAGCTGCTGGTGCATTTTCCCTCCCCAAGGAAATTAACTCTTGGTTATTTTGTGTTGGTTGGTTGGTTGTCCTTTGTTCTCCAAGAGGACCAAAATGCCATTTCTATGTTGAGGTCAAGGTACTGTGTGTCCAATTGTGGCTGATCAGACCAATATGAGTGTGGAAAGCTCTACCACAGGGCAGGCACAAATAGTCCATAAGAACATTTGGAATGGAGCCTCTGCTGCATTGTCTGACATGTAGTAAGTACTTAATAATTTGTTGTTATTCCAGGTAAAGATGGCCACGTGAAAGGTGCAGAGGACCCAACTCTCTCACCTTTGTTCCAGTGATGATTTCACAAGAGCACCAGATCAAGCAGTAACCCCTAAATCCAAAGTGATCCTTCAGTAAGTTGATTCATCCGGCCCTGGGTAAAACCAAAAGATGAGCAGAAGTTAAGAGCCCTGGAAGAGGAAACAGCCTAAAAGTTCTCAGCTCAGGGAGGTCCCAGAAGCTCCCTGACTGGGAAAATTCCAGCAGTAGAGTAAGTTAGTAGCACGAGCAGAGTTGTCTCCAGAGGGCATAGAAGAGGCAAGATCCTGATCTTGGAAGCCTCATAGGGGAGAGAAGAATGCTCGGTGTACTGATTAGGGAGAGCCACCCACAGAGCTTTGATGTCACAGTGGGAATGAAAGAAGTGGCCTAAGGAGGTGATTTTTTTAAAAAAAGGAAGGAAAGGAATATATATTAGGGAAAAAATGAGGAGATGAGGGGGGGGAACTTACTATCTCAAATAATCAGGGATGTTGATGAAGAGTCTATAAATATGGAGGAAGGGATGTAGAATGTGCGACATGAACCTCACTTTCATCTGAATTGGACAAAAGAGGTTTTAACACAGCTTCACACGTACACAATGTTTTGATGCACAAATACATTAACCTCAGCAGGGAAATATCAGGATAGTAGGAGAAGGGGGTGGTTTAGAGGCATGGTAGGTAGGGTACAAGCAAAACAAAATCTAGTGTGGCTGTGGTGGATCATGAAGGGGAGATTAAGAGGAAAGAAAGAATGAGAATTTGAGATGGGGACTAGAAAAGAGGAAAAGAAGAGGAGCAGCGGGGGAAAGAGATCACTCCAGTTATAGATCACTAAGTGTTAAGGAAACTCATATTTTTACCACCTTCTTTGTAAAGAGAGGATGGGGGGCAAAGAAAACAAAAAAGGACTAAGAGGACAGGATGGCGGGAAATACACAATTGATGATTATAACCAGAAATGTGAATGGGATGAGATCACCCAGAAAATGGAAGAAGGTAGGAATATAGTTTAGAAAGTGGAACTGAACAAGTTGTTTACAAGAAACATATAGACTCATACAGAATTATACTACACGGCTGGGTGGAAATTTAATTCTGCTTCAAGTGTATTTCATTTTATTTTATTTTTTTCAGGTGAATTTAGAAAAGCAAGGGTAGTAATCATGATTTCAGACAAAGAAATAGTAAAAATAGACTGGATTAAAAGAGATATACAGGGAAACTTCATTTTATTTCAATTCACCGTGAATAATGAATCAATATTATTACTTAATATATGAAGAACCACTGAGAGGTAGCTAGGTGGTGCCTGTGGACAGAGCGCCAGGGCTGGGGTGAGGAAGACTAGAGTCCAAATCTGACCTTAGACACTCACTAGCTGTGTGACCCTGCTTCCTCATGTATTCCTCAATTACAAAATAGAAATACTAATTTCACCTACCTTCCAGGGTTGTTATGAGAGTCAAATGAGATAATATCTCTAAAGTGCTTAGCACAGTTCTTGACTTGTAACTGGTGCTCAATAAAGGTTTGTTTCCTCCCTTCCTATCTATCCAGCTGCTCTGAATGCTGAATGGCATAGCATCTGAATACTTCTAGGCAGGTAGGTGTTAGGTAGCTAGGTGGTGCAGTGAGTAGAATGTTGGAGTTGGAGTCAAGAAGACCTGAGTTCCAATCCAGCCAATTATTTGATGTGTGACCTCAGGCTAGTCTGTTAACCTCTGTCTGCCTTAATTTCCTTATTTTAAAAGCAGGAATAATAATAGTATAGTCCTACCTCAGAGGTATTTGAGGTTTGCTTCTAGATCATTGCAATAAAGCAAATATTGCAATGAATAGAATCACACTTATTGTTTGGTTTTCCAGGGCACATAAGGGTTATATCTGTACTATACTGTAGTCTATTAAGTGTGCAATAGTATTATGTCTAAAAAATTGTACATAATTTAATTAAAAATATTGCTTAAAATGCTCATTCTCACCTGAGCCGTCAGGGAGTTGTAATCTTTTTGCTAGTAGATGTCATGCCTAGGTGTTGGTGGCTGCTGACTGACCAGGATGGTGGTTGCTGAACACTGAGGTGACTGTGGCAGTTTCTTAAAACAAGCCAACAATGATATTTGCCACATAGATTGCCTTTTCCTTTCACTTGAACACTTAAAGGTCATTGTAGGGATATTAATTGGTCTAATTTCAATATTGTGCCTCAGAGAATAGGGCAGCAGGAGGAGAGAAAGAGAGACAGACAATGATGCAGTAGTCAGAACACAAACCACTTATTGATTAAGTTCAGTGTCTTCTGTGGGCATGGTTTGTGGGGCTCCAAACAATTATAATAGTAAATCAAAGATCACTGATTAGAGATCAGCATAAGAAGTAAAACTGAAAATTTTGAAATATTATGAGAATTACCAAAATGTGACAGAGAGGTGTGATGTGAGCCCACAGTGTTGAAAAAATGGTAACAATAGACTCATGATGCAGGGTTGCTACAAACCTTCAATTTGTTAAAAATTGCAATATGTACAGAGCACAATAAAGCAAAGCACTATGAAAGAAGGTTTGTCTATATATACTTCCCAAGGCTGTTGTGCTGATAAAAGAAGGTAATATTTGTAAAGTGAGGTATAACCTTTAAAAATGTTATTTGTTATTATTATTATTAATTATGAGAAATGAATTGTAAAATTATCAAAAAAACTTTTTTGATCTATTGTGTGCCAACAAAACTGTTAACTTCATTGAAATGAATGGATTTGTACAAAACACTAAGGATTCAGATTAATTGGACAAGAAATAGAGAATCTGGGGCAGCTAGGTGGCACAGTGAGTAGAACACTGGTCCTGGAGTCAGGAGGACATGCGTTCAAATCCAGCTTCAGACACTTGACCCACTTACTAGCTGTGTGACCTTGGGCAAGTCACTTACCCCCAATTGCCCTGTCTTCTACCCTCCAAAAAAAAGAAATACCGAATTTAAATTATCCAGTTTCAGAAAAAAGAAAGCAAACTAGGCATAAATGAACTCCCAGAGCGAAAAATCACAGGACGACACAGATTTACAAGTGGATTTGTCAGACATTCAAAGAACAATTCATTCTAATATTACACAAACATTTTGTAGAAAGAAGAGAAGAATGCATCCTACCAGACTATTTCTGTGGTTTAAATACTGATATCTAAACCTGAAAGATATAAAAGAAAAATAAAACAATGGCCCATTATCCTTAATGAATATCATCCTTAAACTATTTAGTAAAATATTAGCAATGAGGTTACAGCAACAGATTAAAAAGCTTATATGCTATGTCCAGGTTACATTTATATTGGGAATGTAGGGTTCAATATAAGTAAAAGTATATACAACAGACAATGCTAATAACAAAAATAACAAAATGACACAATTATATTAATACAAGCTGATAAATTTTAAACAGAATTTGACACTCATTTTTGTTAACAACTCATGGACACTTTTTAGTGTCAATGATACTACTTGCACTCCTTGACTTTGTGATAAGAAAGGTGCTTTTTTAATCTTAATATGACATCTGTGTTTGTATATACATGTGTATATATCCACACTGTATATAACATATGTAATGTATATTGTAGGTATTCAGTGGGAAGGCTGTTGATTAGGACACCCCTGATCAATTAAATCTCCCCTAACCCACATGATGAGATTTCAGAAAGTAAGGAGCAGGTAATCAAGACAATGGAGCACTAAAATATGTTTTGATTATCCTAAAGTGAAAAGTTTTTGTATAAACAAAGCCAATGCAACAAAGATTAGGAAGGAAGCAGACAATTGGGAGACAATCTTTACAACCAAGGTGTCTGATAAAGGCCTCATATCTAAAATATACAGGGAACTGAGCCAAATTTATAGGAATAAAAGTCATTCCCCAATTGAGAAATGGTCAAAGGATATGAAGAGGCAGTTTTCAGAGGAAGAAATTAAAAATATCTATAGTCATATAAAAATGCTCTATTGATTAGAGAAACGCAAATCAAAACAACTCTTAGGTACCACATCTCTCTTGTCAGATTGGCTAACATGACAAAACAGGAAAACGATAAATTGCTGGAAAGGATGTGGGAAAATTGGAACATTAATACATTGTTGGTGGAGTTGTGAACAGATCTAGCCATTCTGGAGAGCAATTTGGAACTATGCCCAAAGGGCTATAAAAATGTATATAGCCTTTGACCCAGCAATACCACTCCTAGGGCTATATCACAAGGAGATTACCCAAGTGGGAAAGGGACCTGTATGTACAAAAATATTTATAGCGGCTCTTTTTGTGATAGCAAAGAATTGGATATCAAGGGGATGCCCCTGTATTGGGGAATAGTTGAACAAGTTGTGGTATATGAATGTAATGGAATATGTAATGGAATACTATTGTGCTGTAAGAAATGGGGAAGATATGGACTTCATAATAACCTGGAAAGACCTACATGATATGATGCTGAGTGACAGGAGCAGAACCAGGAGAACATTGTACACAACCACAGACATATTGATTTTGTGATAACTAACTTTGATAGACTTGGCTCTTCTCAGCAATACAAGATTCAAAGATAGCTCCAAAGGACTCATGATGGAAAGAACTATTTACATCTAGAGAAAGAACTACAGAGTCTGAATGCAAATTGAGGAAAACTATTTGCTCTCTTTTTTTCTCCTCTTTTTTGGTTTTGTTTTTTCTCTCTCATGATTCATTCCATTGGTCATAATTCTTCTTTACAACTAGACTATGTGTAAATAAGTTTAATGTGAAATTGCATGTAGAAGATATATCAGATTCCATGCCATGTTGGAGGGTAGAGGAGAGGGGAGGGAAGGGAAGAAAATTTGAAACTCAAGAACATGTAGAACTGAGCATTATAAACTAAAAATAAAAAATCTAGTAAAAAAGAGTAGATAACAAAAGCCTGGAATTTCTGGTTTTTAATTGTCCTCCATATTCAATCTATCCATCAAGGTGATGTTACATTGCTTGCTGTCTTTTTTTTTTCATTCTCTCTATTTTTGTTTTATATGCAGTAAGCTCTTATTGAGTAGTGCCTCTACCAGGCTTCTGGCATCCCTGACATCAGAGATGTCAGTAATGTCCCTATGACAATTTAAGTAGTACTCTGGAAGACCTTTATCACTTTGCTACAAAATAATGCTCTGTCATAGGAACAACATCTACTCCCCAATAGGAACATTGCACCATAGATTTGTAGGTATATGGGACCTTAAGAGACCACTGAGATGGAATGTGAAAACAGGTCTTGGTTACTCCAAGCCCTGTGCTTTGTCCTCTATTCCAGGATGCCTCTTAGACTAGATTAGTTTTTATGTAAAATATATTAAAACTGTCCTTGAGATTCAGTTGGTCCAGAGGATTAAGGATTAAATCAGAGACCAGAGCTGAGTAGAAACACTTAAATTCCAACCTGAGCTATCACATTACTTTCATTACTGTCTATGTTGTTTGTGCTTCTTTCTGAACTTGCTTCTTGAACAGTTTTAAGAGAGTCCTATGATTCTTAAATTATCTCTGAATGACCCAATTTTCAGAATATGAAGTTTCTGTTGGATCACTTATTTCACCTCCATTAAAATGCTGACCCTATGTCATCTGTCAGCCCCTTCCAATTGCTCAAATGCATTTATCTTTCTACATTTCTTTTGATTTTTGCTTTTGTATTTCAAAGTTTCTATTCATCTCTTGTCTTTTCATCAAAAATATCTAAAAATCCTCTAATCCATCAAACATCTACTTTTTTCTCATATAAAATTATACTCAATTTTTCAGGGTGAGCGAATTTTGGTTGTAAGCCTATATCTTTTGCCTTTTGGAATACTATATCCTAAAGACACGCTATCATTTACAGCAGAAGTTGTAAGGTCTTATGTAATCCTGACTATGTTTCCAGGATAGTTGAAATCCTGGTTGCTTGTAGTATTTTTTTCTTTGATGTGGAAGCTCTGGAATTGACTATGAAAATTCTCGAACTTTTTCCTTTTAAGGTTACTTTCAAAAGGTGATCGGCTAATTGTTTCAGTTTTCACTTTGCCTTCTGACTCTAATAGATCTTGGCAATTTTTATTTGTGAATTCCATAAATGTAGTGAGAATGAGAAAGAGAGAGAGAAAAAGAGAGAGAAAGAGAGAGAGAGAGAGAGAGAGGGGGAAGGAGTTGCAGTAGAGATGGACTGTAGGATATGGAGCAGTTAATACAAAATTAGGAAATAGAGGAAGTAAATGTTGACTATTTTTGTAGGAATTTATTTTTAATTATTTGAAAATTTTATGATGTATCTTGTTTTTATATTACAGAAATTTACAGATCATTCCCATTTTGCAGGATGTCTCTTGTAACAAAATAAAACAGTTAAGAAGTGACCTCTTCTGAAAGTTCTTGTAATATTTCACATATGCAACCCCCTCCCTAACCTCTTGGTATTAAAAAAATTAACAGAATCTACTCTCTCTCCCTCCTACCCCTCATCCCATTAAAATTGAAATACAAAATTCTTGTCACAAATATGTATAGTCAAGCAAAACAATTTCCATTAAAATACAAGATACACACACGTGCATATATATATGTACATGTATATCTATATCCCAGTCTGGGCTCTAAATCCATCATTTCTCTGTAATGGACAGCATATTCCAACAGACTATGGAACCATCAATGGTTATTGTATTGATAATAGTTCTTACCATTTTTATAGTGTTATTTTTGTATATATTATTCATTTTACAGTGTTATTTTTGTATACATTGTTCTCTTGGACCTGTTCTCACTGTCCACAAGTTTATAAAAGTCCTCAAAATTGTTCCTTTATATAATATTGATATTGTAGCACTGATTCTTCTTCTGGTTCTGCTAATTTCATCCTGCATCAGTTCATATAAATCTTTTCATTTCTTTTGGAAATTATTTCTTCATTTATTACAGCACAATAGTACTCCCTCTAGTCATATGCCACAATATATTTGACAGTTCCTCAAGTGTTTGACTTCTTGGTTTCTGGTTTTTTGTCACCACAAAAAGAGCTGCTATAAATACTATTGTATATGTAAGAACTTTTCCTTCTTCTATGATATTTTTTGGGTATGACAATGAATATTTTCAGCAAATTTTAGGATATAAAATAGATCCACAAAAATTATCAACATTTCCTCTAGAAATTTAGTGAAGAGGAGGAGAAATGAAGAGAAGTGGTAATGGAATTAAGGGAAGGCTCTTTTTCTTCACTAGGATAAAGGAGAACTGAGAATATCTGGAGGAAGATGGAAAGGAGCCAATTGAGTATGAGCATAATGGGACTGAAAGAAATGGAAGAGAGTGAAAAATGAAAAAGCAGTAAAATCATGGACTCTCAGAGTTGGATGGGAAGTCAGGGTCAACTACTCTAATCTCTACCTGAAGCAAAAATTCTTACTATAATATCCCTAAATAATGGGCAGGTCTTCCCTCCTGAAAAATCTTATTATGGTTTTGGACAGACTTAGTGCTTAAGAAGTTTTCCCTGTTATTGAACTAAAATCTTCTTCAATCTGTTTCTGTCTTGGTCTAATAACTATGGTTAAGCAGAGTAAGGCTAATTCCTCTTCCACAAGACCACCTTTCACATATTCGAAAGTTTTTCACTGTCTTCTTTTCTATGGATTATGCTTTCCCAATCATTTTAAGATATCCTCAAATGACCAAACTTCTAGTCCCCTCCCCATACTGGTTACCCTCCTCTGGACACCATATAGCTTCTCCATTAATACCCCTTCAATCAGTCTAAGGCATTGACAGCTATTTAAAATTTAGATTGCACTCTTCCTCTTCCCAGTTTTTCCATCTCATCAATGACCCAGTTTTCTTCATCTCATCAATGACCCCTAATCTTTTGGACCAAGTCCTTGAAGGCTTGTATCACCTGCTTGTTTCTCAGGGTGTAAATGAAGGGATTCATCAGAGGGCTTACTGAAATATTGAGCACAGCCACTCCCTTGTTGAAGGATATATCATCCTTTGCTGAAGGCTTGATGTACATGAAGATGCAGCTTCCATAAGAGAGGGAGATGACAATCATGTGGGAGGAACAGGTGGAAAAAGCTTTCTTCCTTTGTTGAACAGAAGGAAATCTGAGAATTGTTCTGATGATGTTAATATAAGAGTGCATCACAAGTGAAAGGGTTATTACAAGTGTTAGCACTGCCAAGACAGAGTCAACCAGCTCTACAAGTGCTGTGTCTGAGCAAGAGAGCTTAATAATGGGAGTAGTATCACAGTAATAATGGTTTATGACATTGTTTGAACAGAAGTCTTGGTGTTTTGCCATGATAATTCATGTTAGAGACATTAAGAACCCCGCCAACCAAGAGCAGAGAATGAGCAGGACACATACTCTGCTGCTCATGATGGTTGTATAATGTAGGGGTTTGCAGATGGCAATATAGCGATCATAGGACATGGCAGCCAGAAGGTAAAACTCGGTGGCCCCCAGAAATATGGCAAAAAAGTACTGAGTGAAGCAGCCAACAAAGCTAATGATTTTGTTTCCTGTTGAGATACTATGTAGGAGCCTGGGAGTAAAAACAGATGTGAAGAGAACTTCTACGATGGAGAAATTCCGAAGGAAGAAATACATGGGAGTTTGGAGGTGGGAGTCCAGCAGGGTGAGGACGATGATGGTCAAGTTGCCAATGATGCTAAACATGTAAGTGAGAAAGAGAAAGAGGAAAAGCACAACCTGGAATTCAGGAGCATCTGTCAGACCCAGCAGAAGGAAGTCAGTGAATGTGGTGAGGTTTTTCATTGTGGACCTTGGCTGGATCTGAAAGTGAAAAGAAGAGCAATCAGGGGTAAGAATGGGAGAGGTGGGAGTCAGGTTGGGAGTGGAATGGAATAAGTTCATAAATATTCTTTCTATCACATTGGTGTTGGCTTCTTACAAGCTCCATTACCTTCAGGGCCTGTACAGGATAAGTGGTCCTGAAAGTCTATATCAGGGCTTTCACATTTTACTCCTCAAGTAGCAACAATATTCTTTTATGTTCATATACCACAGTTTATTCAGTCATTTCCTAGTTGTCTAAGAAGCTTGTTCTGGATGCTATTTATTTTCTCCTCCCCTTTTCTTTCATTAGCTCTCCCTTTAGGATCAGGTACTTTATTTTGGTTGCAATTATTCCTGGCTCACTAACATTCTTTCTCTTAAATTCTCCCTCTCCAACCCCATTTAATTTTTGTTGAGGAAGTTGTAATTCTATACGAAATTCTTATGTGTGTGTGCGTATGTTCAGCTCTCCTTTGTCCATTTCAGATAAGAGCGAGGTTAATCTAATGCCTACTTCTCCACTCTTTCCTCCGTGTTGGCATGTTTTTCTTAGGCATCCCATTAATGAGAAATAGTTCCTCCTTTCTATGCTACTATTTTCCCTTTATCCTTCTTTCTCTTTCTCCTCACAACACTCTCAGAATAGAACCAATCTACCTCATGACCTCTGTTTTTCTTATTTATCTCCCTCAATATCCTTTGAATACATTCAACTTCTGAAAAGATACTTATTTCTTTACTGCATTATCATATAGCTCCTTCCCATTGTTCAAATGAATTTGCATTTCTAGGTTTCCTTGTTTTCTTTTTGGGTTTAATGTTTCCTATTCAACTTTGATCTTTTCATCAGAAATATTTGAAAGTCCTATTCCATCAAAGGTCAATTTTTCCAAATTGGGAAAAATAAAAACAAAATGACAACCCAATAACAGCCCAACTTTGCAGGTTAAGTTATAATTGTTTGTAAGCCTGTATGTTTCGGTTTTGCAGTAGAAAATTCCAAAGTTTCCTCTCATTTTTATAATAGTTATTTCCACTTGTTTTTTTTAATCTTGATTATAGTCTCTTGGTATTTTAAGTTCTCCTTTCTTGATGCTTATAGTATCTTTTCTTTGACATGGAAGCTCTGAATTTTTGCTATAACATTCTTGGACTTCTCCCTTTGGACAAATTTATTTCGGGAGGTGATTGGTGGAGTCTTTCTGATTTTGTTTTGACAATTTTTTTTTTCTGATAGAACTAGTCATTTTCTATTACGGTTTTTTGAAATATTGTGTCCAGACTTTATTTTTTTATGGATTATGGTTTTCAGGGAGTTTAGAGATTTTAAAATGATCTTTCCTCGACTTGTTTCCTTGATCAGTGTTTTTTGAGATTATATGTTTTACTTTTTCTGCTACATTTTCAAAATATTTGATTTTATTCTAATATTTCTGACTGTTTGTTGGAATCATTGATTTCTTTTTTCTTATTTTCATGGAGTTCATGTCTTTAGGTAAGGTTTATCATTGCCTTGTCTAAAATAAGTATTCCTTTCCTATATTTTCTAAAAAGCATTTTTAACAAAAAGACTTTTAGAGCTCTTATTTCTTTCCTTTTTAATATCTTGCTTCATTTCTTCTAGCTCTTGTGAGAAATGCTTTTTTCCTTTGAGTCTCTGCTTTCAGTTGTTATGGAGTTAGAGTTGCAAGAATTTTTGATACTGGTGGTACATTTTTTAAAAAATTACTCATTTTTTGATTTTAGTTCTTGATTTGAGGCTTTGTGCCATGACCAAATTCTATTCTCTGCTATATGTTTGGGTGGAATGGTTGTATCTGCTTGGGCAGGGCACGCTGGGTGTCCTAGGTTCCTGAGCTGACTTTCACCTCCTGGATTATGTTCTGCTATGTCTTTGAGGTTCAAAGTGCTGAATCTTCAGGGGCCTCTCAGTAGAGTGTTTGGCACCTACAAGCTCTTGGCCTCGACTATCCTTATCCGAGAGGTATAGCCCAGTGCTCGTCCTCTTCCTGTGGCTTTCTGATTACCCTGGGGATTTCTGAGTACTCTGCAGCTAAGGAGGGCCCTCTGTTTTCTGTTTGAAAAAAAGAGCCATATAAGCTACAAGTTTCCCAGACAAGTTCTGGTTGTACTGGGAGGATTTGGTACTGGGTTTGCTGGAAGTATCCTTGTTCCTATTGTTTTGACCTCTTGTGCAATTTTGGAAGGAAGAGGCCATGTTTCTCATTGTATTTTCTCATCATTATTTAGTCTAATATAAGTTTCAGAAATTTGCTGCTGTAGGTATGTGGGAATCTTGGGCTACCTGCTTCCCACTCAGGCAGCTATTTTGGCCAGAAATCTATTTACAATTATCCCTTCCACCTCACAACACTCCCCATCATGGTTTCAATACATCATGGGTCAGCATAAGAAATTAAATGGCAATTTTGGGGGAGTTCTGTGGAATCCAGAGATGAGACATGAAGGCCAGCAGATAACACAGAAATTAGAAACTCAGAAATGCATAAAATATATGTATAGTATTGTATAAAATCAACATATCTTATATACTTTAATGCCATAAATGTACACAATTTCTTTTTTAAGGTTAAAATAAGTAAAAAGTTAAAGTTTGCAAGAAGAACCCTAAAGGCAGCAGGTGACAAACAAAAAAAGCTGTTTCTTGGTTTACCTGTTGCATTCAGAGTTTGCAGAGAACTTCAGAGTTTAGAGGAGTCTCAGAAGATATCTATTCATTCCAACTTGGGCTTAACTGATGATCCAATAAGAAAACTCTCTGAGATAACGGTCACTTGTTATCCATTTGAAAGCTTCTAATGAGGTGGAACCTAATACCTCCTAAAATAGCCCATTCCTATTTGTTTATTTATTTTTGCATGACCAATGGTTAGGACATTTTTCCTCATAATTTTTTTACTAGATCTTTGCTTTCACTGGTGTAGGGAAGTATCATTGAGGAATTTTCTCTGCCAATGTAAATCAATATCTTCTCTACAATTTATGCCCTCAGAGAGGCTACATGGATTAATGGTTAGAGATTTGGCTTCTGAGTCATGAAGATCTGGGTACCAATCTACCCCCTTACACATAATGGCTGTGTGAGCCTCTCAGTAACTCAGACAACTCTTTCCTCAAATTAAAAAAAACCTAACTGAGTCAGCCCTTTAATATGGTTATGCTACTTAATGGGAAGAGACCTTTCAGAGGGACCAAAAGGAGACTCATGGGAATGATTTTTATTCTTAATTTCAGTCTCTTCAGCGATACCTAGAGAAGAGTGTAAAACCTCTGGATCCCCCTACTTTCCCTGTTCCTCCATCTCCTGCAACCCTATCCCATCTGTAGCTGTTCTCCTGGTTTCCTGGATCATTTGAATTTTTATTCTTCAGATATAAATATTCCTTCCAGAGTTTGGGAAGAGACACCCAACTGTGTTGATAACCAAAAATGGGCTCCTTAGCACTTAGTCAACAAGTGCCCTTGAATAGTTTGGCTTTTTCCCCTGAACTAATTGAATGCTGTTTGTATGTTGGATTGGAGTAAGCTTGTCGGCCCCTCCACCTTGCTTCCCTTGCTTAAGCAGATCAAAAGAACCTGTGCTTTCCCCGGCGTACCTTACACCCCTGCAGAAGCTGCTAGCCGGATGGTTAAAAACAGCTTCCGTTGGAGCCAGAGACAGCTACAGCTACAGCCGAAGCTGAAGCAGGAGCTGCTGGTAGCAGAGCTGACCTAGGTGTGGATTGAGGAGTGCTGAACAAGGACTTGAGGCCAGTAGGTAATCTTTTTACCATAGAGGGGAAGCATGTATATGATTTTGCTTTATACCATCATGCTTCTCTGTGGCCTCCTGGTTACTCTTGTGAGGCAGACTTGTTGGACCTGGAAGCTTTTAATCAATATATCAAAATGGGGATGCTCATTTGTGGGTTTGTTACTGTGGAGTTTAAATATATGCTTTGATTCTTCTGCCTCCTATCTAGAGAATTCCTTATATCTAGCGGTTCCGAACCTTTCAGACATATATATGATTCTTTTTGAAATTGTAAATTCTGCTCTCATAATACACCAACCTATGGACGTAATACCATTTCCTAGAAGAATAATGGGGTTTCTGGAAAGGGGCCCCAGGAACTACGGTCCCTTTGGCTTTTTTGTCTTGTCCTGTTCTCGAAGTATCTCCAAGATAAAGGAAGTATCAGACAGCCTCTCTTATTGCTTTACAACTCTTGTTAGAAAACAAGGTCATCTGGGTTGTTTCTGTTGCTTTCCTTTAAATGAATGCTACAGAAATTGGTTAGACACTTAAGCTCTAAGGGAGTAATCAATGTCTCCAGTTTGCTGCATACTCCAGTATCAACATGACCAAAAAGACCAATTCCCAATACAGCCTTTTCTTCCTAGAATTTGCATCCATACATATTTTTCTGTTCTAAAGACTCAGGAAGAAGCCACATTATTTTGAACCTCATAAAAAGTCTGGTTGCCTTCACCTGAAGAACACAGACTTACAGAGATTTAGTAAAAGGGTTATAGATATAGCCTCACCTAGTCTTATGCTTGCCTTGTGGACATTTCCATCATCTCTCTTCCTGGCATTGATACAAAATCAAACTGAGAGGCAGTCCTACTTGAGTGAATAAATAGGTACACTTGGAAAGAAAGGGGACTTTGAAAGTGAGAATATAACTGGACTCTGTGTTCTAGACAGAACGATGCCGGTGACCTCTGCAAGCTGTTTGTCTACTCTTGGCAAGTTCTACACTAACCAGTATGACTCAGGTTTTAACAGCTCTATTTAGGATAGGCCCTGGGAAATCAATTGAGTGAAAAAGAAAAGATGCCTTGGGGAGCTTGTTTTGAAGATATTAATGACCTTCATTCTTTGATGACTTTGGAAGCAAAGCCATAGATAGTTAAGAGAAAGTGGTCCTAAGAGACAAGAAGGAAGGAAGGTGTCAGAGGAACATCAGTTGCAGCTCTAGAATTTGGTAAGAGAAGTTCAGGAGCCTGCTGCCTACTGGGCTGCTGGTATCCTGAACACTGCCCTGAAAATCTGCCATCTAAATCAGGAGCCAACTTATACTTGGATAAAGACTATCTACAGAAAATATTTCCTATTTTCCTTGGGAACTAGGGGAATGATGGAATACACTAATATTGTACCTTAGGATTTAGAATCAAAATGGGACAAAATGGCTTTTCCAGCAAACCCCTTAACTTTATAGGTGAATAAAAGTAAGGCCAAGAGGCTAAGTGTCTCACTCATGCGTATACGGGGACCAATGAAAAAGTCAGGGTTTGAGCTCAGATGCTCTGAGTTCACATCCAGTACTGTAACAATTTAACCATGGTGTTCTCAGTTTGGAGCAATGTATTTCCCCTTTCTGCAAGGGAAATATCCCCTTGAAGACTGCTAAGAGAAAAATATAAAATTTTTGGTCAAGATTTCCTTTCTACCCAGTCATTCTCCAGCCCCAACTGCCTCTCAGATATTGTCCCTTTCCTCTCACTCGCCAGTTCACTTACACAGCAATGACATACTTGATGAGCTCTAATAGATACAATTTAGCTTCAGAGACTTACTGACCGTGTGCCCTTGAGGACTGCATTTAACTTAACAGTTTGCTTCAGTTTCTTCTTCCACAAAATGGGGACGAGAGTAATAGTACCTGTCTCCCGGGGTTATTGTGAGGATCAATGAGATAACAGTTGTGAAAGGCTTAGCACAGTGCCTAGTAACATTAGGCACTACATAAATGCTAGCTATATTATTATCCTTAATTTGGAAGGAATATTTAGTTTTTATCAGATCCATGAGGCTGTGTGAGACAGGGGCCTTATGGGCTAGAATGAAGAGGGGATTCCCTCCTGATTATCACCCTTGTAAATTTTCTGTTCCTGTGCTTCGGTGTGGTATGGTAGTGCTCCTGAAATTCTCTGCTAGTGGAGTTTAAATTCTTATAGGCTCTATGATGATGAAAGGTTTCAAGTGAGAAGTGTGCTGGTAAATGTTTATCAACTAGCTCTCTTACCAAAAAAAAAAATGTATGCATGACGTATCTTCAAACCTGATCTGCATTATTAGCATTTGCTCCTTTACTCTCTTAATTCTAGATAGTCAACAAAACAGTGACTCAAGCTCTCATTTGTAACATTTGCCGATTTCTGAGGTGTAAATGCTCACATTAAAAAGTGAACAATTATCTCCTGAGTCAGTAAGAGCTGGCTCCAGCACATCACTGGGTCTAGGTAACTGACTGCTTTCTCAGGACCATCTTAGCTGAGCATGGAGAGGCTCATTACTAGAAGACCAGATGATGACTTCTCTGATTGTAGCAGCTCACCAAATAAAGAAAAATACAAAATATCCTTCAGTTCAGTACTTAACTTTCTTCTTTTTTAAGTCTTTGAGTTCCTTATTCATAAAAATATGTGCATAATAAAGTACGCTTATTTGTTTATATTTGTTTATAAGCCCTGAGAAAAGTACTCCAAATATAAAGTATATTATAACATAATGTAGTAATATAATTAGGACTGTCTGGGGAGAAGTCTATGGTTCCAAATGTAATTTAAAAAAACCACATCTCCAAAGCACCATAACCCTTTTATGTCAACAAGAAATGTTGATGTGACAACATCAAAGGGGCCAGTTTATTCATAAAAGATTAATTAGCATTTTGGGCAATGTGAATATATGAAAAAGGGCAAGTTACAAAAAGAAGTTACAGTCTTAGTGCCAATTTGTGTGGCCACTAGTAAACTCAAGAAGACTACCACAAGAAGGATCTGCCCCTGTCCAATATTCATCTTATTTTTGTCTTCAGCTGCTGCCTGAAGCACTTAGTTTATCACCCAAGTTTTGAAGAATTGCACCTGGACGTGAACATCGGGGTAATTTTTCCGGCCACAATCATGTTCCAAACGGGTAATTCCCATTAAATAAAATTTGCAGGCATCCGGAAGGTAACACATTAAAGGCTCACCACTGTCACCCAGGCAAGTATCAATCATTCTATCTTTTTTTCCCTGAACAAAATGAAGTCGCACAGCGCGTCCTCCATAACTTTCTTCTCTATTACAGGTGGCCCAGGGAACATAATGAAGTTCAGCTTCTTGTAAAGTATTTGAAGCATTGCTCGCACCGCGTGTCACTCGCGTACGTGAAGATGCCCCATACTGACCAGAGGGCGGCGCCAAGCCAAGGCCCCTCCTGCGGCGGTTTCCCAATCTCTGACGTCAACGCGAAGCCTCTCAGCTGGAGGGGCTCAGGACTTAATTTTTTCTTTTCCCCACAGCAACCACCAAAACCTCAACTTAAAGGTTAAAAAAAAAAGTACAGGTAAACAAAAACTGTGTCTCACGCACATTCTGGAATGTCATTGAAAGGCATTAGGGAACGGCGGCGACCTCGGGCGCCCAGCGGTGGTTTGCTCTGGCATTCAGGCTGTGGCTGCTGTGGGCGTCAGTGAGGCAAGCCAGGACGTGCACAGGGCTCTGAATTATCATCGGAAGCATGCAGAGAGTTGGGTTTCTCCAGCAATTTGCTCTGTAGCTCTTGTGATCTTGGACAGTTTAGCTTAACTCATCTGGATCCTAATTGCAGAGGATGCTGTCAGGAAGAAGCAGTTTGAGACCCGGAAGCCATATGAAGGTGTTATTCTTGAAGTATGTGGATGAAAAGTGGGGCGGTTCCCCCAAGTCCAGGCTTTTGTCAAGAGTGACAAACCCAAACTATTCAGGGAACTACAAAGTAAGCATGTTCTTGGCTAGGATCCTGTGCTAAAGTTGTTGGATGACAATGGGAATATTGCTGAAGAACTAAGCATCCTCAGACAGAACACAGTGTAGAACAACTCCTGTCTCTCTCTCTCTCTCTCTCTCTCTCTCTCTCTCTCTCTCTCTCTCTCTCTCTCTCTTTCTCTCTCTCTCTCCATATATATAATATGCTTTCAGTTTTGTTATATCATTTATTTTCTTCTTTAGCGAATTTTGCAGTAGTGATCATTGTAATCTTCAGACACTTTGGGCGATTAATTACTTATGGTACGGCATTAAGTACTTTCTACTTTGAATTGAAAGTTTCCGCATCGCACGCGATTTAAAACCAGTTGGCCAACGGTACAGAGTTCGTTTTAATATATTCTTACTCTAGTTGTTACGTCTAATGAGATGCTTTTAAAAAAAACAAACAAAATTATAATTAATTACACAAATACTAGGATTTGTTATAATTGGACCAGTTCAACACACCATAGACTTTAAAACTGGGTAAGTGAATGAGGAAATGATGACCGTGTCTCGTCTGTATGCTGTGCTCCTTCTTTGTAAGAAATGACTGGAATTCACGAGCAAATATCTTAATGATTTTTGATGCCCACCAAAGGTGAATTATTATTTTTGTGGGCCTAAATTATATAATAGAAAGGTGATTAAAAGAGAAGAGGTGAGGAAGAAGATAAGGAAGAATATATGATGTACCTTAATGAAATCAAAGCTAACAATGAAGGGACAATAACTCCTGTAGTCTCTCAGGAAGAAGAGTCAATAGAGAAGAATGAGTAAGGAGGTAATCAGAAGGATTGAAAAAATAGGAAAGAGAGGGAGAAATCTTGTTTCAGTTGAGTGATTGATATATGCTTCCATAGTGGAAGAGAGCTATTTTACAAAGGAAGATGAAGATCTTATAATGTGTGCAATTTGCAGGAATTTGGTGCTTAGAGGGACCACTTATCCTGCCACAAAAGAATGGGAATCAGACTGTGAGAAAGATGACAGGGTGTGGAACCAGGGAGGAGATTTTGTTTTATATTGAATCTTCTCTTATGAACATACAAATGTTCTTTTTTTTTCTTTTCTCATTTTGTATTTAAGTTTAAAATGAATAAAAAATTAAAAAGAAACAATAAAAGAAACTCAAAAGAATGAAAAAAACAGAAAATGTGAAATATTTTATTGAAAAAAACAAGTGACCTAGAAAATAAATCTATGAGAACTATAGGACTTTTTGAAAGCCATGATAAAAAAAGAACCTAAACATCATCTTTCAAGAAATTATCAAGGGGAGGATTCTGGGAAGATGGCAGAGCAGCAGGTCAGAAAACTTTCGGCTCTCCAAATTTCCAAATAGGAAGATGATACTTGTAACCCATAAGAACTTTCTCATTATTAGGACAGTTAGAAGGAATATACATAGACAGAGGGCATGGGTGTGAGTTGACTATGACGGTATGATATCTAAAAAAATTAAATTAAAGAGTGAGGAAGAGAGATGCTCTGAGAGAAGGGAGAAAGGAGAGGTAGAAGGAGGTAAATTATCTCATATAAAAGAGGTATAAGCAGAAGAGCTTATACAGTGGAGGGGAAGATGGGTGAGGGTAACAGACAACCCTTCAACCTCATTCTCATTAGAATTGGCATAAAGAAGGAATAACACATATATTCAATTGAGTAAAGAGTAAAGAAATCTATCTTACTCTATAGGGAAGTTGGAGGTAAAGGAGATAAGAGAATATGGGACACTTATTGAAGGGAAGGCAGATTGGAGGAGGCAATGGTCAAGAGCATAACACTTTCAAAGAGAGATAGGGTGAAAGGAAAGAGAAAGAAGGATAAGCAGGGGGAAATAGGATGGAGGGAAATATGCAAGTGATCGTAACTGTGAAGAAATTTTTCATAATAAGTTTCTCTGATAAAGGCCTCATTTCTCAAATATATAGAGAACTGAGTCAAATTTATAAGAATACAAGTCCTTACTTGTTCGATAAATGATCAAAAGATATGAACAGGGAGTTTTCAGATGAAAAAATCAATCATCATATGAAAAAATACTTCAACTCACTATTGATTAGAGAAATTCAAATTAAAACAACTCTGAGGTACCACGTCAGATTGTCCAATATGACAGAAAAGAAAAATGACACATGTTGCAGGGTATGTGGAAAAATTGGGACGCTAAAGTATTGTTGGTGGAGTTGTGAACTGATTTAACCATTTTGGAGAACAATTCGGAACTATTCTCAAAGGGCTATAAAAATGTGCATATCCTTTGACCCTGCAATGCCATTACTAGGTTTGTATCCCAAAGGAATTTTTAAAAAGAGGCTGTTTCAACAATTCAGCTAGCAGCTGCTGTAGGGGTGTAAAACCAAGAACAACCAGCACACAGAGTGCTGCAAAAGCCCAGGTCCTTTTCATCTGCTTTACTAAGGAAAGCAATGTTAAGGGGTTAACAATCTTACTTTAATCCCGCAAACAAATATCATTCATTTAGTTCAGGGTAAAAAGCCAGCACCCTTTTTTGTATTTGCCAGAGCAAATACAATCAAATTACAAACAGACCAAATACAATTTGTAGTTACCAATATCTGAGTTCAGCTGGGGAGCTCGACAATGGCTGGGTAAGAGTCACATGTCACTACTGCTGCAGCTCAGAGCTCCAAAAAAAAAAAAGCCAATGCCTGGTTTTATATATCTTGTTCAGGGTCAAAGGTGAGTCACACATCCAACTCACCCAGGTGATCTAAAATCGTCACAAAAATGCAACTTAAACCCACGTGGTCTAAAAGCCTCTGATGTCACAAACATGTCACTCAAACCCATTTTGATTGCCAATACAAAGGCAAAGCACCTACATATACAAAAATATTTATAGTAGTAAGAAAAATAATCTAATAAGCAAAACTCTAAAACTATGAAAAGGTAGCAAATTGAAGGGAGAATTGAGGGTAAGGGTAAGCTAGCTAGTGAGAGTAGGATTACCTTAAAATAGATTAAGATCAAATAACTTAAGTTCCATGTTTACAGAGGAAGATGGGGAAAAAGATCTAAATGGTAATCTTCCTCCCAATATTAGAAGTCAAATGCTAAATAATGCTCATAATGCTTAAATGTGAATGGATTAAAAATCCAAGAAAATAAAAAGTGAAAGATTGCATAAGAAAATGAGACTCTATAATCCTTAGCTTACAAGAAACACATTAAAACACAGACATACATAGAATAAAAATGAAGGGACAGAAAAAAATGACCACATCAAGTGAATCCAAAAAGGAGAAGCTGTAATAATGTTATTGGACAAAGCAAAAAAAAAATAGATTTGAAACATAAAAACAGATAAACAAGAAAACTGCATTATGCTGAAAGGAACCATAGACAGCAAACAGATATAAAAATTAAACATATGTTCTAAATACCTTAGTATCTAAATTCATAAATGAAACATAAACTGAACTATAAGAAGACATACACTGCAACACCATAGTGATAGAAAATTTCGATGCCTCCCTATAAGTTTTGAATATGTAAAATAAAAAGCAAAATATAGAACCATACAAATTGCTGGAGAAACTACTGCAAAAGACTTACAGAATCTATGAAAAAAAAGACCACTAAAGAACATACTCATTTTCACATGGAACTTTTTACAGAACTTGACCATGTTTTAGGTTATAGAGATGTTTCAGATAAATTAAAAAAGGCAAAAACAGTAAATACATACTTTACAGAACATACTACAATAAAAATAATTGTTAGTTCAGGGATCACAAGCAAAAGAAACAGATTCAAATAGATTCAATAATGAAATCCTAAATAGTGAATGCTTCCAAGAACAAATTACAGAAACAACAAATATGTGAGAGAAAATTAAGATGAAACAACACACCAAAAAAGCAAAGCAAGGATGCCCATTGTTGTTATTGAGCTGTTTCAGTTGCATCCTACTCTTCGTGACCTGATTGGGGGTTTTCTTGGCAAAGATCCTGGAGTGGTTTGCTATTTCCTTCTCCATCTGAGGATCTTACATCTTACAGATGAGGAAATTAAAGCAAACAGATTTAAGTGACTTTCCCAGGGTGACACAGCTAGTAGGTGTCTGAGAACAGATTCGAATTTGGGAAGCTGAGTCTTCAGGTCTGGCATTCTATCCCCTGATCCACCTAACTGCCCTTCAAGGATGCCCACTTCCCCCACTATTATTTGATATAAACCTTGAAACACCGGCAATATCAATATGAAAAAAGAAAGAGATGAAAGACATAAAGAAATTCAAGGGGGAGATAAATCTAATCCTATTTGTGATATGATGGTTTATTTGGAAAACCCTACTGAATTGACAAAAATACTAACCAAGACAATAATGAGCAACAAATCTTCCAAAATCAACTACGTTTCTGTATAGTAATAACAAAATCTTTGAGGCAAAAATAGAAAGGAAATCCCATTCCAAATAAATACAAAATACATAAAGCATCTGGGGAACAATCTGCCAAAGCACACAAAACACTTGTATAGATTCAATTGCCAAGTGAACCTTGAATAAAGAACAACTTAAATGAAGGAATAGTCAATGCTAATGGGTGGACTTTGCCAACATAATAAAAATGATGATACTGCCAAAGAGAACTTATACTTTTAATGCTGTACCAGTCAAATTACCAAGGGGATACTTTATAGAACTTGATAGTATAATAACAAAATTAATTAAAAAAACTAAAGAACTAGGATATCAGGGAAATGAGAAGAGAAGTAGGGATGAAAGGGGAGTAATAGTTGCAGATCTCAAAGTATATTATAAAGCAGCAGTCCTCAAAACTAGCTGATATTTACTGGTTAAAAAAATAGAGAGGTAGATCAATATAACAGACTAGACAAGGGAAAATTAGAAACAATGAAACTCAACAATCCAGTTTTCAACTGAAAAACATAAATTACTTAGAAAAGAGCTCCTCTCTATTTGACTAAAACTTCTGGAAAAACTGGAAAGCAATCTGGAAGAAACTAAGCTTAGACCACCACCTCATACCGTATTCCACAATATATTCTGAATGAATAATGTGTCCTTTTTATCAAAACTCATAGTATGGAAATATTAAAAGACAAGTACATCACATGCCACCCACAGCTATGAATAGATTTATTATCAGTGAAACAAGGCATAGAGGTATGTATAAAACAGACAACTCTGATTATGTGAAACTAAAAAGCTTCTACACAGGCAAAATTAATGCACCCAAGATAAGAAGGTAAGAAGTCAAATGGGAAAAAAATCTGTTTATCAAATTTCTTTGTAAGGGTTTGGTACCCAAGATATAGAATCCATTAAATAAAAGCTATTTTCCAGTAGATATATGGTTAAGGTTATGAACAAACAATTCTTAAAGAAGAATTGCAAGCTATTAAAAACTATATGAAATATGCTCCAAATTACCAATAATAAGAGAAATGCACAAAGAAACCTGGGGTTTCACCTCACAGTCTGCAAAATGGCAGAAAAGAGAAATGACAATGTTGGTGAGGTTGTGAGAAGATGAATAAACTGGTGCATTATTGCTGGAGCTGTGGATCAGGATGGCCATTTTGGAAAGCCATTTGGAATTGTTTAAATAAACTGGCTAAAATGTCCATATCTTTTGACCCAGAGATTATATTACTAGGCTTATATTCCAAGTAGAACATAAAATAAGACAAGAAGAAAGTCCCCATATATACCAAAATTTTTATAGCAACATTTTTTTTGGATTACAAAAATTGGAAACAAAATAGATGCCCATCAGTTGGAGATGACTAAACAAATTGTGGTACATCAATGTCATGGAACATTTCTGTGCTGTAAGAAATTATAAGCATGATGAATATAGAAAAGCATGGATAGTTCTACATGAACTGATGCAGAATTAAGTAAGCACAGTCAAGAACACAACATACATGGCGACTATAATGATGTAAATGGAAAAATATCCACACATACACAAAAAATAAAAAATGAATGTTGCAAAATTATAAAGAGCAGGCATGGCTTGAAAGAAATTTAAGTGAGGAGATACTGCTCAATCTCCCCCTTGCAGATGTGAGACAAGTATTGCACATTGCAAATAATTTCAGACTTTTTTGATATATAGATGTTCATGTTAATTTTTCCTCTTCTTTTTCTATTTATGTCTTTAAAAATACTATTTGTTCCACGGGATGGCTCTTTGGGAAGTGGTAGGTGGTGATGTAAAAAAGCCCTTCAAATATGTCAATATAAAAAACTTTAAAAAGAACAAGTTCCTGGACCCCAGGTTAATAATTCCCCTTGTGCTCTAATGAAAAGAACTAAGAGCAATGGATAAAATTTGTGTAAAGGCTGATCCAGGCTAAATATAAGAACAGCCTTTCTATTGGTTGCCAGAATGGGGCTGAAGTACCTCAGGATGTCGTGTGTATACTCTCTCATGAAAGATTCTCTCATGGAATATTCCCTAGATGACTGCTTGTTAGACATGTTGTAAAAGGCATTCTTGTTTATATTGAGGGTATACCAAATAGCTTTTGAACGTCCTTGCAACTTTGTAAGATTCTTTGATTCTATCATTTTATATGTGACACTTCCATCTGATTTTTTCTTACCTATTTCTTATTTCCGTTCCTTTGTCATGGCTATGAGGATCACTAATCTCCTTTGATCCCTCCATTTTTGTAGATGTTTCTCTCTATCTCTCTGTCTGTGTCTCCTTTTCATTGCCTTCCCATTATGGGGTGGGGAAGGGTATGAATATAAATACATGTATATGTGTATATAGAGTATTCTTAAAGTTTTAGAACAGCTTTATGATATTAAAGCTTAAAAATACACTAAGACTTTTGAGACACTTCATATATACATAGAAATGTGCACATATAATTTCTGATACTCTATGTCATTCCTTCTGATGAAATAGAAACAAGGTGGACCTTCTCCAAGACAGAATATGAGGAAGGTATTGGAGAGTATATAGTAATCCTTCCCTTTTCTCTAGCTTTCTTCCCAAGAGCATTCCAATAGAGGCCTACATGGTACTATTTCCCTTTCTGTTTAGAAGGATTTTCGAAACTGCATTAGTACTACTGGTCATTCCTTATGCATACCTAGAGTCGAATAACTGGTAAATAATGATCATTGGTGACTGCTCCTTAGTTTGTCAGATGATTTCAGGACCTCTGGGGTATTTCAGAGAATCACAGAGTTTTACAACTGGGAGGAACCTTGAGGACTATCTAGTCCAATGGCGAACTTGAGGCCTTGAGGCTACATGTGGCCTTCTATATCCTTCAAAGGCCTTCAGCCTTTTGACTGAATCCAAATTTTACAGAATAAAAGGAAAAACAAAAAATTTGTTCTGTGAAATTTGTATTCAGTCAAAAGGCTGCACTTAAGGATCTAGAAGGCCACATTTGGCCCCAGGTTCCCCACTCCTGATCTAGTCCAACCAGTACTTGGCCAAGGCTCTCCTGTACAAAATCATTTGAAAATCTCCTTTAAGTGAAAACCCACCAACCTCCTGAGGCTTCCCAGTAACTAGATATTAGTAATATCTAGTATATATAGTAATATCTAATATCTTCCCAGTAACTAGTAATTAGATAACTTTAGTCATCAGCAAGTCTTTTTTTTATATTGAGCTGAAACTTGACTATGTGATTCCCACCTTAGCTCGAAGTTCTGTCAAAATCCCAATGGATTTTCTGTTCCACAGACTCAGAGGACAAGGGATCTTGGTATACAGGTGACATACTCACATACCTGAAAATCCGGATAGGTTAATGGAGATTTCAATCCTAAGTGTTCTGGGGAGAGAACATGAATCAGAGATGAGAGTGCATATATTGGTGATAAAGTGATATTACACAGAACATGCTTTCTCTGAACTCCTGACCAAATCCTACTGCTTATATTCCTATAAAAACACATTGTTATACAAGTTTTGCAGTAAAGGAACTGAGATCAGCTAACCTTTATCCATGGCAGTCTTGTGAACATTTTTCACATCTGTTTCCTTTCTTAATTCAATTTCAAACTGATTAAAAGACTGTGTGAGAGCAGGCCTTACATAAGTGAGCAGGTAGATTTAGTCAGAAGGGAAGAAATGGGACTAAGGTTGGAGTGTGTTTCAAAAGAAATGATGCTGGTGACCTCTGCAGGCCTCATAGGGTCTCCTTGGCAGGTTCTACACTAATCAGAATCACACAAGTTTTACTGCTCTGTTCGGAATAGCACTGGGAGTTCATCTAGATGAGTCATCTAAAAATGTGCCCTGGGGGTGCTCATTCTGAAGATGTTAATGAATTTCCTTAATTGGCAACTTTGGAAACCTTCAATAGAAAGAGAGTCCAGAGAGATAGGGGAATTGGTGCCAGGAGACAATCAGTTGAGTTTCTGGAGTCTTCCATTGACTTTGGGTATCCTCAGGAGTGCACAAACTACCTTATATCCAAATTACGAGTAAAATTGTTCTGTGATGAAGACTATCTCTGGGGACCTTTCCTACTGTTCCAGGTGATGGGGGATGCTAGAGGTTGTTGTTTTAGAATTGGAATATTGAAACTCATCTACTCTGGCTCTGTCATTTTATATCTGAAGAACCTGAGCTCCAGACATTAAATGACTTGGCCAAGGATAAGCAGGTAACACTTAAGAGGGATTTGAACTCAAGTTCTCACACTCCAAATCCAGCACCGATGTTATTTGGTTTGGAGCTATCTCCTTTACAGTGAATTGTCCCCTTAATTTTTTCTCATTGATGGAAAATTGGAGACTCTCTGGTCCAATCTGGTCCATTCAGTCACTTCCTATCCACACTTTTTCTGTCCCTCATAGATTCGAGACTATTCATTCATGCATTATTCACTGATAATGCATGTGTCTCTTAATTCCCTAAGCCCCTTGTTCTATCAATGCTTATGCAGTGCTACACCCCAAACTTCAAGCAATTCTACCATTTTCTTCCTCCACTCCTACTTATATTCTACTGAAGAGAGCCAGAATCATGCCACTGAGTCAACTAGGTTGACTAAATATGCTTGTAATTCAAACCGGACTTTCACTGGAGCAAGGCAACCTTTTAACTTCTCCCTCACTGAGTGACTATCCCATTCATCGTAGAATCTGTTCTAAATCTTTTCTCTTTTTTTTCATGCCCCGCACATTACCTTTTATACTTTTATCTGATGACCTTGCATTATACTTGACTGAGAAAATATAGACCATTTTCTGCAAAATCCCTCTTCTCTTCTTGTTCGTATCTCACACCTCCTTGACATCATTTCCTAATCTTTTCTCTTTTATAACACTTGCTTATGAAGATGTGTGTGAGGACAGTGTGGGTGAAGAGGTACCCAGAAGAAATGTAAGTACTCAAAAGATAGCAAGTTAGTCAGTTAATAACTTGCAAGCATGCAAATGTTTAGCTGCCCAGACCTATAGGAGCATGATAGGGTATATAGCGGAATGTATACTCAGATCAAGAGCCCAGATCTCTGAGTCTCTATACATCTGATTGTTGTTTCTGGGCAGCTTCACAGGGACCAAGTCAGTGAGGGACCTTAGTGACAGTCAACCAGTGGTTCGTATGGACAATTCTCCCCCACCCCCTTTTCCATTTATCAACCACAAAGCCATTGTGATTAGGATAGTTTGGTAACCTTGTATAAGTGGATTAGGTGAAGTTTGCTAAACTGATAGTTCATAACCTGGAATTCCTTGCCTAAATGTAGCTGATCAAGTCAGTTATTGGGTACATAGGAACTTTACAGTACATAGGCAGGTCAATCAGTTGTGAAACATGGAGTTATTTCTGTCAGCTAGGGTCTAGCCAGTCTTCATGGTGTGACTCTTTTTCTCACTAAGGCCAACCCTTCTAAAAATATCCTTGATTCTATCCCTTCCTATCTTTGCCCAGCATACTTCCCCAACATTCATTCATTCATTCATTCATTCATTCATTCATTCATTCTCTGCTTGTCTTGGTCTCTCTGATCTTTAGTCTCTCCCTTTTTGTCTACTGATTTCTTCCTTATTATTTACAAATATGTCTAAATTTTCCCAATTCTTTAATATCCCTCCCACCCAGGTCAAACCATCTCCTCAAACTATCATACTTTTTCATAGACAAATTCCCAGAGAAAGTTATTTGTAATCAAATGTGTAAGAGGTGTGCTTAGAGAGGTACTCCGACGAAAGCATAGAAGGTACATGTCTACTGTAGGCAGCTAGATGCAGAGTAGATAGAGTACCAAGCCTAGAGTCAGTAAGACCCAAGTTCAAATACAACCTCAGATGCTAGCTGTGTGTCCATAGGCAAGTCACTTAATCTTTTTTGCCTTAGTTTCCTCATCTGTAAAATGAGCTGGAGAAGGAAAAAACAAACCACTCCAGTATTTCTGCCAAGAAAACCCCAAATGGGATCACAAGGAGGTGGTCATGACTAAAATAACTGAACAACAGTAAAAAGGGATATCTCTTAGAGAGACAGATTGTGGAGCAAACATATTAGCTACTGAAGCTGAATGCTGCTAAAGACCTGCTAAACTTCATCTACTATCTTTTGGCTTTATTCACTTTTGGGGGAATCTTAGGTAATTATGGTGTCTGGTAAAGAGAATGAAACCTTGAAAAATGTGCCTACCCTTTGACCCAGAAATACCACTTCTAGGGCTGTATGCCAAAGAGATGATAAAAATGGGAAAAAGACCCACACGTACAAAAATATTTATATCAGATCTTTTTGTGGTGGCAAAGAACTGGAAATCTAGGGGATGCCCATCAATTGGGGAATGGCTGAACAAGTTGTGGTATATGAATGTAATGGAATACTATTGTGCTATAAGAAATGATAAGTAGGCAGACTTCAGAAAAATCTGGACTTATATGAACCAATGTTGAGTGAAGTGAGCAGAACTAAGAGAACATTGTACACAGTAACAGCCACAGTGTGTAATGACTGACTTTGATAGGCTTAGTTCTTCTTAGCAATGCAAGGACTTGAAACAACTCCAAAAGACTCATGATGGAAAATGTCATCCATATGCAGAAAAAGAAATATGGAGTCAGAATGCAGATCAAAATAGACTTTTTTTGTTTTGTTTTGTTTTATGTTTTTCTTTCTCACAGTTACTCCCATTCGTTTTAATTCTTCTATACAATGTAACTAATGTGAAAATATGTTTAATAGGAATGTACATGTAGAGCTTATATTGGATGGCACAGCATCTTGGGGGAGGGAAGAGGAGGGAGGAGGAGAAAATTTAAAACTTACGGAAGTGAATATTGAAAACTAGAAATAAATAAATTAACTTATTAAAAAAAGAGAATGGAACCTTGGAAAAGTGAGACACAAATGTGAGTTGGAACCCAGATTAGCTTTTATAGCCAGCACAGAATAGATGCTCTGATGAGCAAGGATCAATCTTTGGCAGTGACATTTGGGATCCCAGACCAGCAGAAGGACTCATTTGGCAGCTATGTCCCCTTTAGATGTGAATTTGCTGATTACAATGCTATGTAGGAACTGAGGAACTAAGTTTTGAGCCTAATCCCTCACCCCTAGAGTGATGTAATGGAGGGAGGATATGCACTGAGGCACTGGAGAAAATGTTTGTCCATGTGTTCTTGCTATATTAATTCACATTAAGTGGCTAAGTGGAAGTGTGCTAATTTTTGGCACCATCACAAGTTGAGGGGAGCATAACCAGCAAAGGCTCAAACTGATGAAAGAAGAACTCCCCAGTCCCTCAGGGTACCTTAGAACACTGAGTGGAGATGTAGCCTGCCTGGTCCTGAGAGAGCAGGTCAGACCAGACATACTACATGCATGCCACACTGGCATTTATATAGTGCTTTAAGGTTTGCAAAGCTCTTATACATTATTATCTCATTGGATCCTTGTTCTCTTGTTCTTGTCCCCTGCTGTCACTCTTGGGATCTTGCCTCCTCAATTGTATTGTCTCTTTCTTTTTTAATATCCATTTACTCTCAGGTTTCCGTCTTTGAGTCAGATTTATAAAATATGGCCTATGTTCATAGTAATTTTTCTGTCAGCATGTAGTTATGAAGCAGTTTATGCTTATGCCCCCAGTTAGAGAGCAAAACTCTGGTGGCCAAGCTGCTAGTCCTATGCTAAGAAAGCTTACTCTGCCTAGTGGCTCCTGTTGGGCCCTTATGATGTAAACAAAGTGACACAAGACAACACAAGCCTAGGATCAATCACAAGCATTTACCAGGATATAAAATCAAGCAAATGTATTTTTTTAACAGAACAAAAAAATCACAATTAGGTGGAAATAAGACAAGGGTTGTTTGGCAGATAATGTCTGTTCCTCAAGACTTGTTTTGCTTTTCTCAGTGATCCTACAACTGTATTAGGGGTCTCCTGATAAAAACACTTACAGATAGGCTCCTCTCTACTTACACAGAGAAAGGACATCTTTAATGGACTTGAAGAAGGGAACTGAAGATGTAGTAGACATCTGCTGTTGCAGCAGTCATGCTGCTGCCATGGGATGACCATATTCTTTCTTCTCCTTCAGAGTCACAAACTCCTTCCTTAGACTATACATAAAAACATCCACTCTCCCATCTGACTGACCTCCTGTTTGAGAGGAGTTTCCTTTCTTCCTAACTTAGGAGAATTACAAATCCTAGGGTCTTTGTGGTCAGCCAACCCCTTGTCAGAGGTTGTTGCACTCTCATCAAGCTTTCCTTATCCACCAATTCCTTCCCTGACATCTACAAAATATTCCTGAGTTTCCTTCATCCTTAAAAAAAAACAACCGAAAGCAAAACCAAAAAAACCGCTTTAGTTGACTCTGCCATCCACTTAAGCTGTTGTCCATACTTCCTTCTCCTTTTCATTAACTAAATTCCTAAAAAAAGCTAAATATAGGGGTTACTTCCACTTTATCTCTTTGCAGTTTTGATTCCATTCCTCAATTCCACTGTGCACTCCAAGGTTGCAAAGGATCTCTTAAAAATCCAATGGCTTTTTCTCAGTCCCCATTCTACCTTACCACTCTAATGATTGTTAGACTGTTATTGCCTTCCTTCTCCTAGACAGTCTCTCCTCACTGGTTTTTAAGATGCTGATCCCCTTTGGTTTCCCCTCATGCCTATCTGATCTCCTCTTCTCTGGGTTCTTTGTGGATCATCAGCCTATTCTTGCCCACTAAGTGTTTATGACCCCAAAGTTCTGTCCAGAGTCTTCTCCTCTTTTTCCATATTCATTTCTCGGATGATTTCATCAATTCCCATTAATTCAATTATCTTTAGGCGGGTCCAAAGCCAAACATCTACCCCTATTCTACACTCTGAATCCTAGTACTATGTGAGACATATTCCCTTTGATATCTCATAGACATCTTAACTATCCCATTATACCTAGTCCTTCTCCAAACTCCCCTAGCCTATCTATTTTTATTTAAGTCTCTATTTTCCTTTTTGTATGTAACTTTAGGGTTATCCTTGATTGAAGTATCTTTATCTCACCCCCATATATCCTATCATTTATCAAGTCTTAGAATAAAATTTTGGCATCTTCTATTTCTTACATCATTATATGTTAACCTCGCCCCTTCCCTGTCAGATAGTTATCCCATATAACAAATTATATTTTTTTAAAGAGGAAAAAATCAGCACAAGTGATAGATACATTGAGTAAGTCCAAAACCATGTGCAATGTGAGCCTGTGGACCTCCAACCTCCATGAAAAGATAGGTTGGGGGCATTCTCTCACATTTCTTCATCTGAGTCATGCTTGATGTTTATAATTTTGTTACATTCACTATTTTTTTGGCATTGGTTATTTTCCCCAATGTCTTCTTCATTCTACTTGCACATCTCACATCTGTTCTCTTCTCTCTACTCACACATTCCCGGCCCTAGTTCAGATTTTCATCCATTTGAGTTTGGACACTTGCTGCCAATTTCTTTCCTTACCAATCCATCCTCTTGTGGATAATAAATTGATGTTAAGAAAACACAGATCCAAGCATATAGAAATCTCTGCTCAAATGTCTTTATTGCCTCCCCACTGCCTCTAGGATAAAATATAAAATTCTCAGTTTAGCATTTGAACCCTTTTAGTCTGCCTCTCACCTACCCTTCCAGTCTTAACATATGTCACATTACTTATTTTACTACACTGTATTTTTAGATGAATTGACCCAATAGTGTGTATATCCCATCTTCTGCTTTTGTAATTTTGCACATGCGATTCTCTGCATCTGGAATGTACTCTTCCCTCACCATTTCCTCTTAAAAGTCTATCTTCCTTAAGCATAACACACTCCCAGTTTTTAATATTCAACCTCTTGAAATTACTTTGAATACTTTTGGCTAGATTTTAAATTTATTTATCTAAGCAGATGCACTTCCCCAGCACAATGTAAGCTCCTTGAAGATATTTTTATCTTTTCATCCCCAGCACCTAGTACAATGCTTTGCATACAGTAAGTACTTTAAAATTTTGTTGAATGAATTTAAGCCAGAATGTTGCTTCATTCATCTTTTTGCTTCTTCTTGTGTTTCATGCAGACTTGAATTGTGTGTCTTATTAATGATTCATTATCTTTTGGACCAAATTCTTGAAGGCTTGTATCACTTGTTTGTTTCTGAGGGTGTAAATGAAAGGGTTCAGCAGGGGGGTTATTGTAGTTGGGAATACACTCACTTCCTTTTGGAAGGTGAAGTCTTCCTTTGCTGACGGTTTAATGTATATGAAAAGACAGCTGCCATAGGAGAGAGAAATGACAATGATATGGGAAGAACAGGTGGAAAAGGCCTTTTTCCTTTGCTGGGCAGAAGGAAATCTGAGAATCGTCTGGATGATATTTGAGTAGGAGAAAATCACTAACCCTAAGGTTGTCATTAGGGTAACTATAGCTAAGAGAGAATCAACCAGCTCTACAAGGCTTGTGTCTGAGCAGGAGAGCTTCAGAAGGGGAGTAGTATCACAATAATAATGATTTATTATATTAGATGAGCAAAAGTCCAGGAGACTCGCCATTAGGACTGCTGGGGCAGAAATCAGGAACCCAGACAGCCAAGAGCAGAGGACAAGCAGCATGCAGACTCTGCTGCTCATAATGGTTGTTTAATGCAGTGGTTTTTTGATGGCAACATAGCGGTCATAGGACATAGCAGCCAGAAGATAAAACTCTGTGGCTCCCAGAAATATGGCAAAGAAGTACTGAAGGAAGCAGCCAGCAAAGCTGATGGTTTTGTTTCCTGTTGAGACGCTCAGTAGGATTCTGGGAGTAAAAATAGTTATGTAGAAGATTTCTAAGATGGAAAAATTCCTAAGGAAGAAATACATGGGTGTCTGGAGGTTGAAGTCCAATAGAGTGAGAGTGATAATGGTCAGGTTGCTGATGATGCTGGATATATACATGAGAACAAGGAAGAGAAAAAGTACAACCTGCATTTCAGTGACATCTGTCAGCCCCAGAAGAATGAAATCAGTCAACGTGGTGAAATTTTTCATTATGATCCTGGTTGAATCTGAAGGTGAAAAGGAGAGAAATCAATGGGTAGGATGAACCCCAGTATTTTAGATAGGGACAACCAGTCAGAATTGATACCTGACATGGAAGACAGAGGAAGATAATGTGGAGAGTAGGAACTAAGGGGTAATACTACAATAAGATTAGCTGAATCAACAAGGAGCTGGGGATGTTTAGTGTGAGGATACTTGAAGCAATATGAAATAGTCTTCAAGTATTTGAAGGAATACTTAGTGCAGCTTTTAAGTTTTGATAACTTTAAGATATTAATAGCTTTTCTTAAGCTATTAAAGCTTAAAATTGCACTAAGAGTTTTGGGACAGCTGTGTGTGTATGTATATGTTTGTCTATAAAGTCCACATGTGTGTAATTTCCCATGCCTACTTGTTATTATATGTCATTCCTTTCTGACCCACCTCTAGAAACCAGAGAGAATTCCTTCAAGATAGGATATGAGGAAGGTATTGGGAGGGGGCACACAAAAACCTATCCTATCTCTCTACTTTTTTCCCAAGAGTACTTCCAGCAATCCTTCCATGGTATTATTTCCCTGTATGTTTGAAAGGATTTGGGGAGCTGTTCATTTGCAATATAGGTCTTTCCTACTGACAAATAGTAGCTGCTCATCAGTAGCTACTCCTCAGTTTGTCAATTTGCTTCAGGACTTCAAATCTTTGTTGCTTTCCTTTCCATGAGTATTGCAGTTATTGATCTAAAATATATGTACTATTAAGAAACAATTGATAATAATCTCTTTGCCTAGATAGTTAGAATTCAAGAATCCCAGAATGGAAGAATCTGAGAGCTGGAAGGGATACCAGGACTTCTCTCTCTGGTCATCCACCTTTAGCCTTTGGTTCCCAGTAGTGTGCTATTGGAAATTAACATAACAATAGATTGTATTTATATGGCATTTAAAGGTTTTCAAAATGCTTTATAAATGTTATCTTATTTTTAGCCTCATAAAAACCTGAGAAGTACATGTTATTAGTGCCCCTATTTTACAGATTAAAATGAGCTACTTACAGAAATTGAGGGACTTGACTAAATCTTGCCATAGCTAGTAAGTGCCTGAGGATGGATCTGTACTCATTTGCTCTTGGATCCAGGTCTCCTGCACCCTCTGGGTGTTTCATTGAATTGTTATCACAATGATTTTTCTGCTCCACAGACTCAGAGAACAATGGAAACTTGTTGTTTGTCCTTTGTTCTTGAAGAGGACCATGACACTAGGAAGGTGATGCCATGACATGAAAGTGAATTGGATTTAAGTGAGGGAGGATGGTGCAAAGTCACCAGCCTCATTAGCTCTCCTGGAGCCATCTGGGTAAAGTGACAAGATACAGATCAGAATGATTGGAGATGGCCCTGAATTCAATGGGAGATCCTGGCCTTTTTAAGTTAAGGTCTTTTCCAGGTTTCAGTTTGACTGAGGCAGCACCCATTCAGTGATTAAGCCTAGGTAAGAAATGAGGCAAAGAATGCCTCTTTTACCTAGTCAAAAAAAATCAGTCTGGGAGGGGAAGATCCACAGTATTTCTGGCCTAAACAGAAACAATTGCTGTTTATCCTCACTCAGACCCATTAGTGGCCAAACAATGACCAAGTGGAACTTGTCCTGGGATCTATTGTTGACAAATCAATGAGAGCCAGAGTGATTTGGGCTTAAGACATGGTCCTTAAGAAAGAAATCTAGTCCAGAAATCCTAAGGTATCTTGTGAGATTTCAGCGATCAAAATTTATATTCCTTTGGGCAGAGTATCCACAGGTGAAGGTATGATACCCTATGTGGATAGAGGGAGAGGAAAGAGGTAGAAGAGGGAAGGAGAGATGGAAGGAGGAAAAGAGGGAAGGAAAGAAAAAAAGAAGGAAGGAAAGAAAATATGGGAAGAAGGAAGGAAGGTAGGAAGGAGGGAGGGAGCTTCATTGCCCAACTGGAAATGGAACCTAGTAAACAAGGGATGCACATGCCTGAAAATCCAGATAGATTAATGGAGGTTTTCAATACTAAGTTTTCCGAGCAGTGAATAAAAGATGAAGAGTTTATATATTGGTGACAAAATAGTATTGCATATAATACATTTTCTCTGAGACCATTATGGAGTCCTGCTAGTCTTACCTTCATAAAAACATAAATCATTACCCAGGTTTTATAATAATGCAACAGAGATCATCAACTAACCTCTACCCACATCAGCCTTGTGACCATTCATCACATCTCTGTTTCCCACATTAATACAACATCAAGTTAATTCAAAGACTGTGAAAGGGCTGAGCTTATCTTAGGAGGTAGATTCACTCAAAAAGGAAGAAATGGGATTGACATCAGAATATGTTCTAAAAGGAATGATGCTGGTGACCTCTGCAGTCCTGATGGGGTCTCCTTAGCAAGTTCCACACTAACCACTATCACTTAGGTTTTATCTTCTTTGTTCAGTATGGGCACTGGGTTTTATCTGAGTGAATCATCTAAAGGTGCCCTGGGGATGCACATTCTGAGGATGTTAGTGAGCATCTAATTGGCACTTTGGAAATAAACCTCAAACAGGAAGAGAGTCCATAGAGACAGAGGGGTTCCCAGAGAGCATCAATTAGTCAGTTAATCAAAGAACATTTATTAAACTCCTATAATGTGCCAGAATCTGTGCTAAGTACTGGTGATACAAATTAAAACAAAAAATAGTCCTGGCTCTTAAGGAGCTCACAGTTGAATGGGGAGAGAACATGAAAACAATATATTCAACCAAGATATATACAAGATAAATTGGTGATACTCAATACAGAGACAGCCCCAGAATTATATGGGTTAGAAGAAAGGCTTCCTGTAGAAGGTGGGATTTTAGCCCAGACTTCAAAGAATCTGGGAAACCAGGAGGCAGAGACGAGTAGGAAAAATACTGCAGGCATGGGAGGCAGTCTGAAAATGCCTAGAGTTGGAAATGAAGTGCCTTGTTCAAAGGACAGCAAGGGCCAGAGTTCCTGGATTGCAAAATATTTGGAAGGGGATATAAAGTATAAGAAGACTGAAAAGGGAGGATGTGGCCAAATTTGTACACCAAACACCAAAAATAGAAGATTTTCTATTTGATCCTGGAGGTGTTAAGGAATACCTCATGTTTACTGGATATGGTGTTCATTAAATGAAAGTGAGACATGCATTTGAGAAAGATAACTTTGATAGCTGAACAGAAGAGAGACTAGAATGGGCAGAGACTTGTGGCAAGTGAACCAATACGTAGGATATTGCAATAGTCTAGGTATGAGATGATGATGCCTTGTACTATGTTGGTGGCAGTGTCAGAAGACAGAAATGGGTGTATGGGAGAGACATTGGCAGCTGATTGGATATGGGAGTGTTTCAACAATCCGGCTAGTGGTTGCTGTGCGGGGTGTAAAACCAGCAACAACCAACTTAAAATCAATTAAGTTGGGACTTTCTTACTGTTTTAAAATGTTTAATTAAGTGTGTTTGATTGAGTCTTCCTAGGTGCTAAGCCCCAGGCCCAAACTCCTATTAGGTGCTAAGCCTATGTGGGTGTGAATTGGTAACTAAGGTGGGACTCCAGGTGGGACCAACGAAGGGAGGTGCTAACACCAGAGCCAATCATAGGAGCCTAAGTTCTGGTTGCTCAGATGATGTTTTATGATGTCCGAAACTGTATAAAAAAGGAGAACAGAGCTATTTGCTTAAGGCTCTCACTTCTGGAGGCAAGGGACTTTGGGCAGCCTCTATAAGGGCCTTCCAGCTGAACTCATATTGATGGTTTTCTTGGTAACTATGAATTATATTTGGTCTGTTGATGTTTGTAATTTGTTTGTATTTACTCTGAAGTTCAGGGTGCTGGCTTTTTCCCCTGAACTAAGTGAATGATATTTGTTTGTTGGATTAAAGTAAGATTGTTAACCCTTTAAAGTTGTTTTCCTTAGTAAAGCAGGTCAAAAGAAACTGGGCTTGTAGCATTCTGTGAGCTAGTTGTTGTTGGTTTTACAGCCCCCCACAGCAGCTGCTGCTAGCTGGATTGTTGAAACAGGGAGTGAGAGAATGAGCATTCAAACTAGTGACAACTAGTTTGAGAACCTTGGTTATGGTGAGAATAGTGGTACCCTCGACAGTAATAGGGAAGTTATGAAGACGGGAGGGTTTGGGGCAGGGGAAAGATAATTAGTTCAGGTTTGATGTCTATGGGAAATATAGTTTGAGAATTCCATTAGGCAGTTGGTGATGAGAGACTGGACATTAGGAAGAGGTTACGGCTGGATACATAGATTTGAGAATTATCATCAGGGATGAAAATTGAGTCCATGGAAGTTGATAAGATCACTAAGTGAAATAGTACAGAGTGAAAAGAGAAGAAGGCCCAGGAAATGGCACTTTCTAGGATACCGATAGTTAGCAGGTATGACCTGGATGAAGATCCAGTAAGGCAGAGTAAGGAGTGGTTAGACAGGTAGGAGGAGAGTAGTATCACAAAATCCTAGAGAGAAGAGAGCATAAAGGAGAAAAGGGTGATGATCAGTGTCAAAGACTGAAGAGAGAGGAAGGACGATAGCAAAAAGGCCATTCAATTTGGCAGTTAAGGAAGCTTTAGTAAATCTGGAGAGAGCAGTTTTGTTTGAAAGATAAGGTCAGAAGCCAGACTGTACAAAGTTAATAAGAGAGTGAGAAGGACAGGAAGTGGAGGTAACTATTGTAGAAGGCTTTGTCAAGCAGTTCAACTTCAAAAGAGAGGAGAGAAATGGGACAAGAGCTATAGAAGTTGGATGGATGAAATGAAGGTTTTTTGAGGATGGAGGAGACATAGTCAAATCTGTGAGCAATAATGGAGCAGCCTGTAGACAGGGAGGGATTGAAGATAAGTGAGAGGGGAGATGAAAGAGGGGGCAATCTTTCAGAAAAGATTGGATGGAATGAGATCACTTGTGCAGGTAGAGGAGCCTTGGCAACGACAAAGGCTACCTGATTATGTGAGACAAGGGTGAAGGGGGTGGAGATAATGGCAAAAGGGGAAAAGAGGGAGCTCTTGGAAAATGATCTCATTCTCCACCCCTCCAATAAAATATGAAGCAAGATTCTCAGCTGAGAAGGTAGGGGTAGGGGTATCCACGGGAAGTTTGAGAAAGGAAGAACCATTGTGGTGAGTGGGATAGGGAGTTAATTAAGGAGGTATAAAGGGATTGCCTTGCAGCAGTGAGGCCCCATTTGAAGTTGCATAACATAAATGTGTAGTGGGCCAAGCATTGCTTCATAATTTTCTCCACTTTTACTAATCATGTATGTATAGGAACAAAAGCAGCAGATGGTGGAAGTGGTCAGAGGCTGAAGCTTGTCAGGGTAAGATTAGTTACAAAGGGGCAAGTCATTTAAGAGAAGAGAACAGTGTGGAGTTGAATTTTTTTTACCAAAGGGTCAACATGAGGAAGGGAAGAGCTAGTGCAGGAGTGATTGCCCAGACAAGAACCTAGGGGTTGAGGGATTAAAGGCCATGATGTAGGTGAAGAATAGGGTTTGAGGTTGCAAGGCAGAGGAAGAGATGGAATGACAATTGATTGTGACCAGATGAGGAAATTTCAGAGTGCTTGAATATGGAAGTGGTGTATTTGTGGTGATGGCAAGATCAAAGATTTGTCCATTTTTGTGTATGGCTGAAGCAAGATGGAGAAACAGATGATGTGTAATAAGTAAGTCGAGGAATTGTGAGAGCTTTAGTGACTGGGAGGATGGGATTGTCCTTAGCAGAAGTAGGAAATTTGAGGAGTTGAGGAGAGAAAGACTATGAGCCAGGTTCTGAACTCACCGAAGAAAGAAGGGAAGAAAAAACTTATTGAGGAATGTCCTGGAGATTGGTAGACAACAACTACTAGAATTCTAATGGGGGTAGTATAGATGGATTGAGTGAATCTCAAAGGAGTGATTACTGAATGATGGTGGTAGTGGGAGAACTTGGAAGTGGTAATGGGGAGAAAGGAATATTCCAACTCCTTCATCTCAACCAGTGAGTTGGGGGGTGAATGAAAGTTCAACCAGAATTGGAAAAGGAAGTCAGGGAGGTTAGGTCATGAGGAGGGAGCAAGGTGACAGCAGAAGTTGGAAAGAATGGAAAAGTAAAGGATGTAAGATGAAAGCAACTTTGTTACCAATGAAGCAGACATTCCAGAGAGCACAGTGAAAGAGGTGGGTGGTTTTAGAGTGGGAGATGGAGTGAGTGGGTGTGTTGAGGGGAATGAGAATAAGGATTCAGAGAGTGGGGGATGGAGAGTTTTAATGATGATATCCTGAGGTTCAGAATCACTTTGTTAGCAACATTATGGTCAAGGAGGGAGATTGCTCATCATTGAGAAATGAATTCAGGTTGGTTTTTATTGTCCTTGGGGATTTGACCTCAGGGTGGAGTTCTCTCAGGGTCTCAGGTAGTTCAGGAGAGGGAACATGTGCTAAGAGCTGAATGAATGGTATTGCTCTTCTTCCCCAAAGTAGGAGACTGGGCTAGGAACTTGATAGAAAGACCTTTATCTACCTTCATGGAGGGGAGGAGTCTAAGACTTGATGGAATGGTGTTTTCTCTTCTTCCTGAGAGAGGGAGAAGACTTGGCCTGATTGAAAGGCAAGGGCAGGAGACTTTTGTGTCATGGAATAGCATTTCTCTTCTCATGGGAGCCTGGAGGGCTCCAGACAGGAAACTCAGCATGATGGAATGCCCTTTCTTTCCTTCCCAATGAAAGCTAGAGATGAGGCAAGAGACTCAGAGCAATGGAATGACATTTTTTTTTCACTTTATCTCAAAGATAGGAGACTGGTATACGATGGGAATGGCAAGTCTTCTGTAGCCCAAGTCAGCTACCAATATAGTGGGAGATGTGGCATGACTTTCTAATTTCTTCCCATTCTTATCTATGTCCAGCAATCTTTTGTCCGGTACTAATGTTCATGTCATTCGTAATACGTTTTTCCCTTTGTAGTATCCCACCTAACTTTTTAATTGTATGTACCACCTTTGGGTGATTCTTAAGAAAATGTTGCTATATTTTTGTGAGGTTATGTTGTACTTCAGTTAAGCTAAAACGTTGCATCCTTTCCACTTCTAGAGGACTGTGTAAGTAGGTGGCATTCCCCACTCTCATTTTGTTGAATTTTTGTATCATTGTGCATTCTTCTTGTCATGTCTATGATGTACAGGAGCATTGGATGTGGGAACAATTGACCAGAGTGAAATCATGCTTCTTTGCAACAGGGTGTTGTGAAGTGATAGAGAGCAATGGGTATAGAGTGAAATTTGCACAAACCAGTTTCAGTAGGGTCAGGAAGGTACTGAGGCTGAAATCATTACACATTCACATCTGTTAAAAAGAAAAAGAACTTGGAATATCTCTGTACATAAGTTATCTTAAGGGGACCTGTAACAACTTTCCAAGTCCATCTGTGACCAATATCATTCTGATTTCCTCCCCAAATAATTTCTTCTGGAATTAGTTGAAGATCTGGGGGTTTGCTCCACCATGTTTTGATTTCTTTGCCAAAGGTTTCTCCTTTCTCTTTTAAATCAAAGTAGGATAGAATTAGAGTTTAAAACGTATCCACAGTTGTGGGATGGGTTCTCCTAGGTCTATCATTTACTTGGCTTGCCACTATTCTAATGACAATTTTCCAACTGGTGGCTTTTGTTTTCTTTTTCCTGGAAGTTTCTTAAGCATTCCATTAAACGTTTGAAAATTCTGTGATTCCTTGGGATTCAGTCCAGATTTTGACTTTGTGGACAGTGAAGGGTGATCCTAGATTCCTCTTCACCACCACAGACCAACTATAATAGCCAATCAATAAACTTAGTCCAATAGGGGAGTCACCCTCTACTTGTGGACAGGGGAGAACAAAACCTAGCCCCAGATACATGTGAATGACACACAAATTAATGTTAAGCAATAATTTTTGCTATTGAGTGGGCCAATATAATCTTTCTGACAGGCTGTTCCCAGTGTCCAGCATCTGGCAATGAATTTGGATAGTGTTTCAACAATGATTCTGTATGCCAGAAACTGTGCTAATCACTTTATAAATATTATATCTTATTTGATCCTCATAACAACAATCCTATGATGTAGGTGCTATTGTTGCTCCTACTTTATAGCTGAAGAAACCTGAAGCAGACAGAAGTTAAGTGACTTGCTCAGGGTCACATATTTAAGTATCTGAGTCTGGATTTGAATTCAGGTCTTCCTAATTCCAGGTCAAGTACTGTGCTCTAGTTGCTGCCACCACTGAGTTACTTCTGAAATTATAGATTATATAATTACTTTTCCTAGGCTTAGTCCCATTTTACTTTTAATCCAAGATTTGGCGGGCTAAATGCTCAAATGTCTGATTTCCTCATATGCCCATTTCTCAATGATTCTATTCCCCTTGCTATGCTCCTTTATCTCTGCCTTTCTTAGTTTGCTGATGTGATCCACTCTCTCATTCTAATTTGCCTCATATGATTTCCCTTTAATACAAGCTTAGACATGTCTAGCTTTAATTTGCACATTTGAATTAGCGATATCTTCCCACAGGTCCCTGCCCCAGACCTCATTGTTATTCACCATCAAATGATCACACCTCCATTTAGCTGACCATAAGGCTAATCCATTAGTGACAGCCCATGATTCAATATAAATCACATTATTGAGCTTTTCCCTAGTGGTCCTAGTGACAGCCAACTACATTGCCCTTAGTTCAGCATGCTAAATGAGTTTCCATCCCCTTCTTCAGCATTTGGTCTCAAATGAATGGGCTGTGGGTGGCAACTTGCCAATTTATGTCTTGTGGGGTGAGAATAGCACTTCCATTAGTGAACTATGTGCATTACTTTGCTTTTGTCCATCAGCTCTTGCCAGATTGGGAACCACTTAGCAATGGGTTTGCCTGATCTGGTGATGTGGCTCTCTGGGAGCTTAAATGACTTGTGAACAGTTTGAGGGGTGGTCTGGGGTGACTAGAGGAGGGCTTTGGGGAGGGTCTTGAGGAGGAGTCTGGGGAGGACGAGATGAGGTCAGACTCCAGCAACCAAGAGAATGGAATTGGGGGTGGGAAGTATCTGAAGGAATGGATATTGATAGTATCAAGGGTGGGAAGTAGCTGGACAATAAAGGGCAAGGCTAGCTAGAGATTTGGGCCTAATGATAATGTAAGGCTTATGGCCTGAGGGGAAGGCCAGATCTAGTTGGAAGATTCAAGGGCAGTTCAAGAGGGCTCCCAGAGACTGTATTCCAGGTTGAAGGGGGTTCTCAGAGATTGTGCCCTCATCACTGTGGCCCAAGGGATGCTAAAAGTAAACTTTGTCACTAGGGCATGGCAAATAAGAAATTGCAAAAATTAGAGAAGTGGAGTGAGAGACAAATAGACGAATTATTGAGAGGCTCAGAAAGTGTATGTAAGGTGGGAGGATGGAAGACAGAAACAGAAAGCTCCAGTCATGGCCAATTCTCTGAGGGAAGTTATGAGGAAGCAAGAAGGAAGAGGCGATCATAAACAATCCTTAAGGGAGAATCTCAAAGGGCACAGGACTTCAGGACATAGGAGAGATGTGGGTAAATGGGCAGGTAGGACAACCTGTTACTATTGTAGTAAAGGACATTTTAAGAGAGAGTGTCCTGAGTTAAGAAAGGAAGAACAGGTAGCTCCCCTCCTCACTTTTGAGGAAGAAGACTTTTGGGGTCCAGACCCAGCTGAGAACCCCTAGTAAACCTAAAGTTTGGGGATCATAAAGAAGATATAATATTCTTGGTAGACACAGGGACAGAGAGATCTCCCATTTGTACACTACCCATTGGGGGAAAAATTGGGAGAAAAACCCTAAAGGTTATGGGGGTTAAGGGTGAGGATTTCCTGGTACCGATCTCAGAATGGACCCCTATCTATTGGAAGGATCAACAGGTTTTTGCTCAATTTTTATATATACCAGAAGTAATAGGATCAATAATTCCTATATGTGGTAATCTGGAAATGCAGTTGATGTCACCTGAAATTTATTGTTTCTGTATTTCTAAAATTCTCTTAGATTGTGAAATTTGAGAAGACCATTATGTGATTTTAATCTGAGTTCTATATATGTGAATTGGGTGCTTTTAAAGGATGTGATGAAAATTTCATAATTCTAAACTGTCATATTTGGTTTAGAAATGTATTTACCTAGACTGAAATGAGTAGTTCAAATTTTACGTATATGATAATGTTTAGGGCATTATTACATTTCTATAGTATAAATTTTGTTAGAGTCGCATTAGGTTAAGAAGTTGGACAATTGCTGAAACCTAGGAAATTATAACTTCCAAGTTTTGTCTGGAAATTCAGTTGAAATTGTTTTTGCTATAAATTAAGTATTTATACAAAGGCCTTGCTGGGTCCTCTTGTAATCTCTGCCAATTCAGGATACATCGTGAACTGTTAAAATGTGGTTTTATAAACAGTTATTTTTTCTTTTACAGTGCTAAGAGTATTGGGTCTTAGAAATTAAAATATTACCACTAGTGATTAAAATAATTCCTCTTGTAATCTAGAGGTTAGATTAAGAATTGTACTTAATTAAGAAATTGAGGTTGTTAACTGAATGAAGGGCTTTTGGATATTCAATCTTGTGTAAAAGTTTTCAGGGTAGAGGGATTCCTATGGACAAAGCTTTTAAAGTCCTGGTAAACTTTGTTATTGTGATGGGGATAGTTTAATTTGGGTATGTAATGTAGAGAAACTAAGCATTCTCCCTATTACAACAATATCTAGAAATTCTGTAATAACAAAGAATTGAGTGGTTATAATGCTTTGAAAGGCATAGGGGTGTGATTTTCAGGCTTGTATCATCTAAAGATGTATTTATGTGTGTTAATGTGGAGGTTTATGGACTAATTTGTGATGGCACTTTGGGAATTTGTGAATGAATCCCAATGTTTAAAGGTTATTTTGCTTTAAGAAGGAGACACATCTCATTTTAGAGCTGTCCAAATAATTTTTCTTCATGAAAGTTTAGTGACAATCCCTGTTTATATCAGGATCAATTTTAAACTGTTTAAAGAAGGGAAAATACTTTTGAAAAATGTTCTGTAAAATCTTTTTGTATAATTTTTAGAAGGCCTGCTGAATTTCCACCTGTAAGCTAATTGGTTGTAGTTCAAATCTATTGTGAGTTTTTGGAGTTTCTGGGTGAAAACCTTATTAGAATTATTAGAATTAATGCTTATCTATAGAAGCCTTGGGGGAGGGTGGTTAAAGTCCCATTACAGTAGGGGTCAGAAGCCTCCAAACCTGACTTCTTAAAGTCAGCAGAACTGATAAGGTGAGATTTGAGATGGGGTTTGGTTTGGTAGTTTTCATTAGTGAAACTTGCCATCTGATGGAAAAGAACCCACTCTCGGGGTGAGATGATATGATGCTTTTTTTATGGCAGATCTCAGTAATCAGAAATAAGCCGGTAGTGACAAAAGGGAAGGTATCTGCCAGAATCTGTTACCATTGTGAAAGAAGTTGGTTTCATGGGGGAAAAAATGGAAAATTGGATAAATGCAGATATGTGAAATCTTGTTGTTTTTAATCAAGTGACTGGCTACATTGGTACTCTTGTATAGCCAAATGAAAGATAATATGGCTTCTAAAGTATTAATGGGAATAATTTGGGAAAAAGGGAAAAGAAGTTTTATGAGGTAATATTGTTTACAAATGTAAGGGTGAATCATTATCCCATAGACAAAGGCTGGGATTTAAAGTTATATTGTATCTATGGGGGATAGGGTCCTTAGATGTTTTAAAGTGATATAAGAGCAATTAGATATTAATACAAATCATGTAATCACTGGAACTAAATCAGAGACATCTTCAGTTTAGGGAAAGGAATTTCAATGTAAGTCTCTTTAGGAGAGAAGTTGTAGAATATTAATGGGAAAAGTTAAATATGGATTTGAATTCATTCCATCATCTAAAACATAAAGACAAAGTTATATGGTTGAATTCTTTCAGATCACGCATAATTAGAGAAGAATAGAAAAATAGAGGAGAAACTGATGCAAATGTGTTAGAGCAGTAACTTATGTTCTTAATGGGAAGATTTTGTGAACAAGGGAGGAAATGCTTGCAAGCTATTTAGAGCTAGCTTTTAGGATGTCCCTTAGGCAATGTGAGATTATAGTCACCAATTATTGGAACTTGCCATTCAAAGACTTAATGGGACTGTTAACTGAATTTTTTTCTGAGTCTAACTCCAGGTGAGAGTATCAAGGAAGGCTGACCCAAGATGTCAGCAGCCCTGTTGGAAGGCAGGCATGAACTGCAGGTATGATTTCTTGGCAAAGTTGAGGGGGCAACTGTTCAGCATATGCTGAGGTGGGACTCTCTTGACTTAACTGAAACCTGGCAGACTAAGCCTGGCTCAATGCAGCTTGCAGTTTGACATAGCCTCTGCCTGGAGTTGACAGGAAGCTGGGGAAAATATGGTCCCCTTACTCTAAGTCCCTACTCTCTTGGTGGCAAAATTCTGTAATCAGAAGGTTTTGTAAATCTATTAAAATAATTGATTATGGAACATCTTTAGATTACTATAGGACCGGGACTAGTGTTAAGTTTTTTTCTTGGAAATGGTATGGAGACAATTAGGTCAAGGGCTTGTGAGAATGTTATTTTGTTATTTGGTTAATATCATGCTTGTCTAAAGCTTTGTTACAATTAGTAATGTTAAAAGAAGAATGGCTTGTGGTTTATTTTGTAAATGCCATCAAAGAAACATGGCATGACTAAAAGTTTATAATGTTATATGTACTGTGTTAAGAATTGGTTATCTAATGTATTTATGTATGTGCTGGAGTCTGCTGTTGATTCCTTAGTGAAATATCATCCTCCTGGTGAGGGAATGTTAATGTTAAGTATGTTAAGTATGTAATGAGTTAATGTAAAGTATGAGGAACTGGGTTCTGATGTAAATTTCTTAAACATGGCAATTGGCCAAAGTTCCAATTTTGAATTTGTAAAAATGATCAGGGTATAAGGATTAGAAATGGTAGCTTAAAAATTATGCCAAGGCAACTTTTGTAGGAGAAGGGAAAGAAAGCTGGTTCCTACAAGAAGGCAAGAAGAAGATGCTGGAGATGACTGGAACAAATACCAAGGACCAGAAGATTTCACCGATGTTGTTCCCTGCCAGACAGCCTTATGGGAAGAAGACTTTTGAATCCTAAAAGGACAATTGCATTATCGTTTTCTCTTGGGTCTCTATATCTGTATTTACAAAGGGGACTACCCCCTTTGATTTGTCAATGCGTTGATCAATCCTTCCCGTATTTAAAGGGGTGATGATTAAGGAGAAAAATTCAGATGAGAAAGAGAGTAAGGGAATATTAAAAATGTGGAAACAAAAATTTGAATAAAAGAAGAGGAGGAAATTGTAAGAAATGGGAGGAGGAGTTTTGTTTCCACAGAACTAAAGGTGTACTTCCCCACCTCCCCCACCCCAGCTTTAGCAGAGACCAGGCCTCAAGGTCAGTCAGGTGAGAGGTCAGAGGCTTGTATGCATGCGCATGCTTTTTGAGAAGGCAGTCAGGGGAATTAGGCCAAACCCACTTGAACCAGTTCAAGTTTATCTAGAGTCTGGTCTTGGTCAAGAATCCAGGCCTGCTGATTTGCATAATTTGCATACGTTAAAGAAGGAAAATAGGGGAAGTAAAAGAATATAGTTTAATCCTAAACTAAGACAAGGAAAATCTAATTAACTTCACTTTTGCTTCTGTATCCTTATTATCCTACCGGTATAAACTGTATAACCTAGGAAAACTATGTAAAAAATAAAGATTGTAAACTAACCATAACTCTAGCAGCAGTGGAGGGAATGGTTACCCCTGCTCCTGCAGCTGTATCAGTGTGAGTGTTCCAGTGAGCACTACACCCGCTCTCGTGAGGAGCGAAAAAATTCTGCTTCTGACATCAGTCCTTTCATAAGAGGTCTTTCCTCTTCAAGTATTCTTGAAGCTTTTGGGACATCAATAGATCAGGATGCCTGTGACTGAAGCTCAGTCTTTTTTTTTAAGAGCTGATTGGTCAAGGCCTGTGTATAGTGTATATACACTTTATCGTATACTACATATTGTGCATAGTGTATGTATTGTGTATAGTATAATGTGTGTATAGTGTATATTTTCTTTTTGTATTCATGATAGGTTCTTGAGGCACCTTGGCTTTGGAACATAATCAAGTCTCTCAATGCCTTTAGGTGAGGGTTGGAGCAGGGGGACTTATCATAAAGAATTCTGTGGAGAGCAGAGTAATCTACTTCTTTTCTGGGTTCTGGTAGAGAATCCCAGACCCACTCTGGTCATGCTGATCCTTCTCACCTTTTAGCGTCAGTTTTCATAGCTAATCGTAAATCAATTACTTGGAGAGGTGGCAGTTATCTCAGGATATTTGTTCAGTTTGGATACTGATAGATAGAGCAGCAGTACTAACTTGATCCATCACTTCTCCTCACTTCTACAGGTGGAGTTTTATACACCATTGCATCTCCAAAGATGAAATTCATCACAGTCCAATTAAGGCGGTGTATAATGAAAAAAAGACAAAATCTAATAAAAAAAGTGTTACCTAAGATTGCATCAGAGTCAGGTATTAGTAAAGGTACATTAAAAGCAACTCTTTCAAAAAAAATTAAAATTAATTTTAATTAATTAATCTTAAATTTCACTTTATAGTTTTAACTTAATAATTGTATGCACTCTTTAAGATGATAATTTGTGAGATGATAACTTATAGAACCATTGCCAGTTCGTATCAGTAGAAGGATTTTCCTCATAAGGATTTTAGATTCAGATCTGGAAGGAACCTTAAAAGCCATTTAGTTCAACCTCTTCATTTTATAGCTAAGGAATAAGAGGTTCAGGGAGGTTAAGTGAGTTGTCCAAGGTAATTGAGCTAGTGAATGACAGAGAGGGAATTTGAACCCAGGTCCTCTGCCTCTATAATCAGTGGTCTTTCTACTATACCACACTTCTTTACACTGATGAAATCACAGTTCTCAATTCCTCCTTAATATTCAAATTGTATGGTTAGTAAGTAACATAACATAGTGGAATAAGCTCTGACCTGGGATCTGAAGACCCAGATTCATGTCTAGGCCCTATTATTTACTAGCTAGGAGGCCTTTGGCAAGGTCAATGAGGTCAATGGCCTTACTGAGGCTCCTTCACTTTAGTAAAACTTAACTTACATACCTCACAGGAGAACTGTGAGGAGAAAATGAGGTAATGGATGTGAAGCACGAGGTAAAGAAGAGTTCATAAATTCTATAATTAGAAAAGATTTTAATGAGAGCCAACATGGTGGTGTGACTTAGAGAAGCAGCCTTAGAATTGGGAAAACCTGTTTTAAGTATTGCCTCTGATACCCACTAGCTCTGGGACTCTGGGCAAATCATTTAACTTCACCTTGATTCAAGGGAAGGCAATTAGCATTTAAGAGCTTACTGTGTGCCAGACATTGTGCTAAGTCTAGGGAATTAAAATATGAATAAAAAAGATCCTCCCAGCCTTCTTAGAGGAAGACAACACACAAAAGGAAGCTAAAAGAGAGAGTGGGTTGGAAAGGTGAATTGGGTCATGATGTCAAGGTCCAGAAAGTTCCAAAGTTAGGAGAATGAAGATTAGTTGGCTTGGGCTTGTTCCCAAAATGGAGGCCCCTGGAAGTACTCATTAATGGAAAAAGGGAGCCCATATGGAGGAGAGATGTTCAAAGCAGCATTCAGAAAAATCATGACAAAGCAAATGGAGACTCTGTAGAATGTTTTATATTTCTCAGATTTAAATTTTCTAGTTGTTTGTTGCTTGTCCTTTGTTCTCAAAAAGGACCATGACAACAAGGAGGTGATGCTATGACATGGAAGTGAATTGGATTTAAAGTGAAGGAAGGCCGTGCAAAGTGACCAGCCTCACTTTCTCCTCCAGTCATCTGGGTCAAGTGGTAAGATATTGAAAAGAATGACTGGAGATGGCCCTGGATACAGTGGGAGACCCTTGCCTTTTTAAGCTAAGGTCTTTCCCAGGTCTCAGTTTGACTGAGGCAACACCCACTCAATAATTAAGGTTAGGTAAGAAATGAGGCAGAGAATGGCTTCTTTTACACAGTAACAAAAAAAAAAAATCAATCTGGAAGGGGAAGGCCCTGAGGGTTCCTGGACAAAATAGAAACAATTGATATTTACATTTACTCTGAGCCAATCAGGGCCCAAACAATGACCAGGTAGAACTTGACCCGGAACCTGTGGTTGGCCAATCAATGAGGGCCTGAGTGATTTGTGTTTAAGAAAAAAAAACTTCAGAGACCAAAATTTGCATTCCTTTGGGCAGAGCACCCATAGGTAAGGGTATGCTACCCTAGGTGAACAGAGAAAAAGAAAGAAAAGAAAACTGAAGCAAAGAAAAGACAAGAGAGCTGTGTTGCCCCGTAGGCCACTTCTGGTTGGGTCCCTGTGGGGCAGCTCCTCTTTCTATTCACAGAGGTTGTTGTTTATCCTTCATTTTTGAAGAGGACCATGACATCAAACAGGTGATGCCATGATACGCAAGTGAATTGGATTTGAGTCAAAGAGGGCTGTGCAAAGTCACCAGACTCACTTTCTCCTCCAGAGCCATCTGGAATTTTCTGGTTTCTTCCACAAATACAACAGGATTATATTTAAAATTTTCGAATTGATATTCATTAATGATACTGTTTTATAGTTCGCTTGTGTTTTATTCTTTCTTAGTTTAGGTATTAGAACTATATTTGACTTATAAAAAGATTCTGGTAGAGTGTTTTTCCCTCAATTTTTCAGAATAATTTGTAGGGTATGGATATTAATTGTTCTTTAGAAGTTTGAAAGAATTTTTCTTTGAATACATGAGGTCAAGAATTTTTTCTTTGGTAGTTTTTTACAGCTAGTTCTATTTCATTTTCTGAGACTGGGTTATTTAACGTCTCTATTTGGTCTTCTGTAAATTTAGATATTTTATTTTTGAAGGCATTCATCTATTTCTTTCATATTCTCAGTTTTGTAAGCCTGTAACTATGAATGATAGATTCTGATTAGCCTTTTTATTTCTTCTGGCTTTGTTGTAATTTCACTTTGTTCATTTGATATTTTGTTGATTTGGTTTTCTGCTCTCTTCTTTTATTTATCAGATTGGCAAAGAACTATCAGAAAGAATATGAAACAGCTATTTGAGCAGAAAGTGCAAAGTAAAAAAAAAGGATCCATAGTGCAGCATGCATAAAAATATAGTGCATATAAGTTATTCCACCTAGAAAGCAATGACTACAGGAAAAATAAGCATAACATATATTATAGAATGATTAGAGCCAGATTCAGTAATTTAACCTAGTATTATTATTAGAATCTATCGGCAGACTTATAGGACAGCCTTATCATTGCATGAAATAGTGTTGCAATATTGCTAATTAGTCATTTTACATTTCATCTTTGCTTTGCCCGTTTGTGGACAAAGGCCATCAAGGGATTTATATACTTGATGTGGGGAAAGGTGGTGGTGTCCACATGACATCATGGCAGAGGACTGTCTTCCATCTCTCACTAGAATCATATCTTGATGCTTAGAGAGTCTCACCCAAGAGGTCTAAGCTGAAAACTATATCTTCTTTTAATAGGTCCCCTGAGTCATCAGGTTGTTGGGATTAGCAGTTAATTAAGGGACTCAGTGATACATCATACATGGCCAGAAGCCAGAGTACTCTAAACTTTTCCCTGGAATATTGACTGAGCAGGTTTGGGGCTGGGAGGGACGGAAAGTGAAGGGTACTTGCTACATACGCATGTCCCCTTAAATACCCCGACTTTCTAGTTCATCAACCTCCAAACTCCCATGATCTCTGTCTTCACTTCCCCTTAGCTGAACACAGGGATGATTATACCCTTGATTGTACCCATCACCCATAGCTGTACTAACTCAATAATCTATTACTCTGAACTTCCTCTCTCCAATCAAGATCTAATAACCTTTAATTTCTCCCTCTTACTCGTTTTTTGGTAAAATTTTTAATTTTAAACTTCAATACAAAATAAGAAAAAAGAAACAAATACTAAAACTCAAATATAAAATAAGAAAAGAAAAAAGATTGCTATGTGCACAGCAGAACACAAGAGAGGATCCAAAATATAAAGCAATATATTTCCATTTCAAGAAAGCTTATATAATAAGTACTACACATTGTGTTTAGAGCTGTCCAACTTTACTTCCTTGTAGGTTTCATTTTGTTCTCTGCTGTGTACTTTTTACTTTGTTCTTTTTTTTCCCTCTTCCTCCTCCCCTCCCCCAAGAAGATTACAATTAAGCAGAGATACACATGCCCCACCTCCCCCACAGGAGCACACAGGCGAGCGTACACACACACACGCACACCCCCCCCCGCGCGCGCGCGCGCGCGCGCACACACACACCCGCACACACACCCACACCCACACACACACACACACACACACACACACACACACACACACACACACACACACACACACACACACACACACCCCTCACTGTTAAATCCATTCTTTGTTCTCTCTTTGACCCTTGCTGTTTTCCAAATCTGTTCTTTCCTACTCTGGTCTCATTTCCCCTCTTCACAATATCAGACCAGTGGTGGACCGATTCAACCACACCCCATTAGTTTTCTCTCCTTGAATCTTTTGCCCTTTGGTCTTATTGACAATAACTTCATGCCAAATTCCGACTCTAAATTATCCTTCTCTCTACTTTTCTCTTCTGTTTTTATTGATGTGCTATTGAAAAGTTGTGGGGAAAGGGGGAAAGCATGCAGACATGTATGAATGAGTTCACTATAAATTTATATTATCCAATCTCAGCTGCAGGGAAATCTTTTTAATTTTGTCACTGACTCTTACATTCTCCACAGCAGCTATTTTAAAACCTTTTCCTCTTTCAGATCTTATTAACCCACCTTATCCTTCCCCTCAGCAGTAGTCTTCATTTTCTATTTTTAAAAAATAAGTTTTTATTGATATTTTCTTATTCTTATGCCATCATATGTCATCATAATTATTATAACTCTCCCTCTTGTTCCCCCTCCCAGAAGAGCCATCTTATATGACAAAAAATATGGACTACTTCACGAATTTGCAAGTCACCCTTGTGTACGGACCATGCTAATCTTTGTATGATTCCAGTTTTGGGATACGTGCTTCTGAAGAGCACTCTCACTTCCTATTTTACTAAGAAAATAGTGCACCTGCTGTGAACTTCCTCCCCCACCCCCCACCTCAGATTTCATCTTCTATACCTTCCTGTCCTCTCCTGCTTAGCTTCAGTTTCTGTCACTCTCTCCCTTTTTGCCAAGGTCAACTCTTTAATACAAAAATGATAGTTATTCTAATAGGACCATAGCGCATGCATAGAGTGCCTTAGATGGAATCTTCTCATGAAGTATGCTAGGGAGCTACTTCTGGGAGAAACCTGTTGATGAGTAAGGGAAGTGCCTTGGTGAGACAGTCCATGAAGAATGCATAGACATTCTATAACTGGTTTTGGTTGGCTAACCATAGCTGTGGAATATTTAAAAAAAGCCCATTAGCTTCAGCTGCTCATTCACTTTCAGAGGATTTCAGGGACTCCTTTGGTGCCTGGTAAAGAGAGAGGAATCTCCCACCTTGGGAGAACCAGGCACAGAAATCTGGGACTTGGGATCCAGGCTGGGTTTTACAGGTAGCAGGGCATAGAAGCCCTGAGAAGCAAGGTATAATCCTTGGGAATGACTTTTGGGATCCCAGTCCAGTCGAAGGATTCATTTGGTAGCCATGCCACCTTTAGACATAAACTTTGTGGGACCAAAACTGTGTGGGAAATGAGCAAAATTTTGAGCCTAGTCATTCTCCTACCAGATGAAGGTGGTATAGGGGGTCCACATCCTAAGATGTTGGGGGAATGTTTTTCTGTATCTGTGAAGTAAATGTTACTTTGTGAAAAACAACTGATGTTAAGTAGTTAAATGGAACTGGGATGTTAGTATCTGCCTCCTTCATAGGTTAAGTAAAATAGGAGAGTGTAATAGCAATTTAGATTTGAAGATCTTTCCCACCCATTAATAGGCCATGTGACCAGCTTACATCACAGGAAGCCTAAGTCACATGTGGTGGGAGGAGCTTCCTGACAGGAAAAGGAAGTTATGTTACAGGAACTGCTGAGAAAGAGAGAGAGAGAGAGAGAGAGAGAGAGAGAGAGAGAGAGAGAGAGAAAACATACAGTTATGGCTGCTAATAGCTGCTAATGGCCGCCACGATAGTTAGAACTGAACAAACTGACTTAGTTGTACTGTAAGTTTGTTTTTGGGAAAACCCCAGCGGGGGGTCTGAGAGATTTTAGGATGGCAAGGCTCCATATTGTGATATTATGTATGGAATATTTCACTGCTCTGATAGATTGAATAAATGGCTTGTGGGATATGGTTCTCTGGTGTCTGAATAAAAGCTTTTCTTTTTGTACCTTCTATGTGGAGATTCTCATCTACTTTGTAATACAGAGCCACATAGGCATTTTGGCAATTATCATCTACTTTGTTATTATTACCTTACCTGATACAGAGAGAAAGGTGAGGAATACTCCCCAATTCCTCTGTTGCCTTAGAACCCTAAGTGAGATGTAGCCTGTCTGGTGGTTGAGCTCCCAGCTGGACATTAGGAAAGGTCACTCTCCTGTGTGGCTCTGATAAACAAAGGATAGGGTTGATCACAAAGAATATGAGAATATTTCATGAGAATATTAAGACAAATATATTCTTTAGCATTATTAGAAGACATAATTAAACAGAAGTAGGCTAGGGCTGGATTGGGGTGACCCATTCCTCCTTATTTGCTTTGTTTCAATCTCAATATCCGGTTACTACAATAAGGGCCTGTGATAAAAACACAATCATATACCACTCTGCTTTTCCATGTCTACTAGAGGGCATCATGCATAATGTTCTTGATGAAGAGAACTGCAGACATTGCAGTCACTGGCTGCCATGGTGGTGCTGATGGCAGGGAACGGCTCATTTCTCTACTCCTTCTCTTTGAAAGTTCCAAACTCCCCATGATACCTTGTATGTGAAAAACCTTCATTTCCCCATACGTGAGGGCTGACCTCCCATTAGTTTTCTGTTCTTTTTCAAATGGGGAGAATTACAAATCTCAGAGTTTTTGTCAAACATCTAAACAGAGGCTGTTACACTCTTTTCATCAAACTCTACTTATCCACTAGATCCTTCCTAGACATTTGCAACTATTCCCCAACACCTTATTCTTAAAAAAATTCTTTATTTGGCACCATCATTCCATCAAGCTCTTTTTCTTTACTTTCTTTTCTCTTTCATTGGCAAAATTCCTATAAAGGTCTATATTTATTGCTGCTTCCACCCTCTTTTCACTGTCTTATGGTTTGGTTTCTGCCTCTATCTCTCAACCCTAACTGTTCACTCCAGAGTTGCCAAGTTCTCTTAACTGTAAAATCCAATGTAAAATCCTTTTTATCAGCCACCATTCTACTTGGATGCTTCACTGATAATATGACTCTCAACCACCCCTTCCTCCGGGACAGTCTCCCTTTATTGGTTTTTATGGCCTTTATCTCCTTTGGTTTCTCTTCATACCTCTCTGACCATGCCTTCTCAGGCTCCTTTGTGGATTATCTTCTTGGTCTTCTTGCCCACTAAATGTTTGTGTCCCCCAAGGTTCTGTCCTGAGTCCTCTTCTGCTTTCTATACTCACTTTGTTGATAGTCTTATTAACTCCCATGAGCTCAATTATCATTTCTGAGCAGATGCTTTTCAAATCTAAACATGTAGCTCTATGCTGTACCCTGAATCCTAGTCCTACCTGAGGTTCACTTGGATGTTGCATAAGCATCTCAGCCTCATTGTGTCCAAATAGATATATTATACATTATATTTTAGCCCATGTTTCCTGACTTCCAGACTACCCCCTCCTCACTTTTTTGTTGAAAGATCTACCATCCTTTCAGTTTACAACTGCAGTTATCCATCTTCCCTCTATGTTATCCCATTTACCAAGTCTTTTTTCTTGAGGGGGGAAGGCAGGGCAATTGGGATTAAGTGACTTGCTCAAGGTCACACAGCTAGTAAGTCTGTCAAGTGTATGAGGCCAGATTTGAGCTCAGGTCCTCCTGACTCCAGGCTGGTGCTCTACTCACTGTGCCACCTAGCTGCACCTTCCCAAGTCTTCTTGATTCTACTTATGCAACCTACCTTGCATCTGTCCTATTTTCTCTACTCACAGATTCCCTGCCCCAGTTCAGATGCTTATCCATTCCAATTTGGACAATTGGTGCCAATCTCTTTCCTCCTTAATTCATGCTTCCATAACTGCCCAACTGAAGTGCAGAACACACAGATCCAACCATACATAGGAACTCTTCTGCTCAAACATCTTCATTGGCTTCTCAGTCCTTCTAGGAAAAAATATAAAATCTTCAGTCTAGCATTTGAATCCTTTTCAGTCTGCTTCTTGCCTACCTTTCCAGTCTTACTGTATCTCATATTACTTAAACTCTATTTTCTAGATAAATTAGCCTCATAGCATATGACATTCTATGTTCTTTTGTCCTTTTACATATGGGGACCCCCATGTGTGGAATGTACCTCTTTCTCACCAGTCATCTTTTAAAAAATAGTTTAAAATACTTTATTTTTCCGATTACATGTGAAAACAATTTTAACATTCTTTTTTAAAAAAAAGTTCCAAATTCTCTCCCTCCCACCCTTTGTTTCACATTCCCATCTCTCCCTTCCCTGAGATGGCAAGCAATTTGATATGGATTACGCATATGCAGTCCTGCAAAACATATTTCTATATTAGTCGTGTTGTGATGTGAAAAAAATGCAGAGCAAAAAAAGCCATGAAAAAATAAAATGAGAAACAGTATGCTTCAATATGCATCCAGACTCCATCAGTTCTTTCTCTGGAGGTAGATGGCATTTTCTACCATGTCTTTTGCAGTTGTCTTGGATCTTTGCACTGTTGAAAATAGCTAAGTCATTCACAGTAGATCATCATACAATACTGCTATTACTGTGTACAATGTTGACCTGGTTCTGCTCACTTCACTTTACATCTTCCCAGGTTTTCTGAAAGTATCCTGCTTGTTATTTCTTATAACACAATTTCATCACAACCATATATTGCAATTTGTTCAGCCATTTCCCATTTGATGGGCATCCCCTTGATAACCAATTCTTTGCCATCACAAAAGGGCTGCACAAATATTTTAGTACATATAGGTCCTTTTCCTCTTTTTGAAAAATCTCTTTGAAATGCAGACCTAGGAGTGGTATTGTTAGTTCAAAGGGTATGCACAGTTTTATAGCCTTTAGGCATAGTCCCAAAATTCTCTCCAAAATGGTTTGATCAGCTCACAACTCCACCACCAGTGCATTGCTGTCCCAATTTTCCCACATCCCCTCCAACATCTGTCATTTCCCTTTTCTGTCATATTGGCTAATCTGATAGGTGTGAAATCTCACCATTCATCTTAGAAATCCATTTTTATTAGGCACAACATCCCTGTTTTTAAATATCCTTTCTTTGAAATGTTTTGAATATGTTTGGTTAGATTGAATATTTATTTATCTAGGTATAACTATTTCCCCAGCACAATGTAAACTCCTTGAGAGAGCTTTTTGTCTTTGCATCCTCAGCACCCATCACAAGGCTTTGCATGCAGTAGGTCCTTAACAGTTTTATTGAGTAAGTCAGAGAGACTATTTTGGGAAAGCTGTTGCTTCATTCATCCTTTTTCTTCTAACTTTTCATGCAGGCTTGAATTGTGTATCTCATTAATGATTCATGATCTTTTGAACCAAGTCCTTGAAGGCTTGTATCACTTGTTTGTTCCTTAGGGTGTAAATGAAAGGATTCAGCAGGGGGGTGATTGCGGTTGGAAACATACTTACCTCCTTATGGAAGGTGAAATCTTCCTTTGCTGAGGGCTTAATGTACATGAAGATACAGCTGCCATAGGATAGAGAAATGACAATCATATGGGAAGAACAGGTGGAAAAGGCCTTTTTCCTTTGCTGGGAAGAAGGAAATCTGAGAATCGTCTGAATAATGTTTGAATAGGAGACAATCACCAACCCTAAGGTTGACATCAGTGTCACTATGGCTAAGAGAGAATCGACTAGCTCTACCAGGTCTGTGTCTGAGCAAGAGAGCTTCAGAAGGGGAGTAGTATCACAATAATAATGATTTATTATATTGGATGAGCAGAAGTCCAGGAAACTAGCCATTAGGACTGCTGGGGCAGCAATCAGAAACCCAGCCAGCCAAGAGCAGAAGATAAGCAGGATGCAGACTCTGCTGCTCATGATGGTCATGTAATGCAGGGGTTTTTTGATGGCAACATAGCGATCATAGGACATGGCAGCCAGAAGGTAAAACTCTGTGGCCCCCAGAAATATGGCAAAAAAGTACTGAAGGAAGCAGCCAGCAAAGCTGATGGTTTTGTTTCCTGTTGAGATGCTCAGTAGGATTCTGGGAGTAAAAACAGATGTGAAGAAAATTTCTAAGATGGAAAAATTCCTAAGGAAGAAATACATGGGTGTCTGGAGGTGGGAATCCAATAGAGTGAGAGTGATAATGGTCAAGTTACTGATGACACTGGACACATAGATGAGAAAGAGAAAGAGAAAAACCACCACTTGGAATTCAGATGCATCTGTCAGTCCCAGAAGAATGAAGTCAGTCAGTGTGGTGAGATTTTTCATTGTGATCTTGGCTGAATCTGAAGGTTAAGAGGGGAGAAACCAGTAGTTAGGATGGGACAACTAGTGGAATCAGCTAATGATGATGATAATGATAATACTTACAATGCTAATAATTAGCATTATATAGTGCCTACTATGTGCTAGGCATTGTGCTAAGGGCTTTACAAATATTGTCCGATTTGAACCTTAAACAATTTTGGGAGTTAAGTGCTATTATCCCAATGTTATGGTTGAGGAAACTGAAGAAGACAGAGGTTAAGTGACTTCATCAGGGTCATGCAACTAATAAGTATCTGAGGCTATCTGGCTGGTTCATCCCAAGCTCCTTTTTCATGCACAGTACAGGTCTTCCTGAATGTCTTTTTTCATGGTCTCCCTATTCTATCCCTTCCCCATGAATTATTTTGAGAAGGACATTTATAAACTGAATAACAGCCAGAGGAGGATAACTCAGATAGTGGGGCCTGAGAGACAAGGACAAAGTAGAATTTGTTAAATAAATGGGACACTGGGGATGCTTAGTATAAGTATGCTTAGGACATTATGAAATGTCTTCAAGTATTTGAAGACGTTTCTTGGGGAAGATAGATGATACTAGTTTTGTTCAGCTCAATTCGGGGGTTCTTAACCTTTTTTTGTATGCCCTGGACCTCTTTGGCAGTCTAGTGAAGCCTATGGAGCCCTTCTTAGAATCACATTTTTAAATGCATAAGATATAGCATTACAAAGGAAATCAATTACATTGAAATATGGTTATCATAGCTATATACGCATTGATGTACATACTATAAGCAGATAGATAGAACGAGTTCCTGGACTCCAGGTAAATAGCCCCTTTCTCTCACCCCCTCAGTGGGCAGAGCAATGCGTGGTACTTAACAGAAGGGATGATTTAGGTGAAATGTAAAAATGGTGTTCCTACTGGTGGCCAGAAGGAGGATGACATGTCTCAGGAGGCTGTGCATTCTCTCTCATGGAAGAGCCTCTTGTGAAGGCTGGGTGACCACTTGTTGGGCATTTCGTAAAGACATATTTTTGTTTAGGTAGGGATTGTACCAGGTGGCCTCTGAAATCTCTTGCACATTTGTGAGATTCTTTGACTTTGTTACTGTATGTACAATACCCCCATTTGATTATTATTTTTTTTGGCTACCCATTTCCCATTTTCATTCCTTTGTCATAGTTCCAAGGCTCAGCAGTCTTTGATTCCTCCATTCATGCAGTCCTGTCTTTCCCTTGGTCTTTTTTCCCTTCCCTGTTATTAGAGGGAGAATATACACACATATAAATTATCTAATATATGTATATATAAGCATATATATGTGTGTGTATGTATATGTAGGATGTACCAAAAATCTTGGTACAGTTTAAAACCATTAAAAGCTGCACTAAGACTTTGGGGACACCCTACGTATATCTATATACAGGAATGTGCTGGTATATGTTTAACAACTGTCTCTTTGAAAAAAATTCATTCATGACACACTTTTCACTTTGATATGCTTATTAACATTTCTTCATCACTCTCTTAATCAATATCACTCTCTTAATTAATATCAAGAGAATAATAAACCAAGCTCTGATTTGTAGCATTCACCTATTTCTGAGGTGTAAGTGTTCACACTGATAATTAGCTCTTGTGAACTGGTCTCACCTGGCTCACAACACACTCCTAGATGATGTGTGTGTGTGTGTGTGTGTGTGTGTGTGTGTGTGTGTGTGTGTGTGAATGTGTATGAAATTTCCCATGCCCCACTTGCGATAGCCCTTGCCCTCCTCTGGAAAACAGAGGGAACTCCTCTAAAACAGGATATGAGTAAAATAATGGTGTGGGGAGGGTACATAGTGGTCTCTCTCATCTCTCTGGTTCTCCTCCCAAGAACACTGCTTGGGTGACCTGCATGGTGCTATTTCCCTGTATGTTTGTAGGGATTGGGGAAGTTATGCATTAGGACAGCAGATCTTTCCTTGTGTATGGCTAGAGGTGAATCATTGACAAATAATAATCATCCGTAACTACTCCTTAGTTTATTGGTTGACTTCATGATCTCTGGGGTTTTTTAGAGAATCACAGAGTTCCAGAACTGGGAGATAACCTCCGGGGCCATTTAGTTCAACCAATACCTGGCCAACACTCCCTTGAACAAGTGATTGACAAGTGATCATCCCAGGATCTACTTAAAAATCTCCTTTGAATAGAAACCCACTAACTTGAAACTGCCTTTTGGATAACTCTGTTGTTGTTTTGTAAATCAGTCATGTCTGACTCTTTATGACTCTGTGGACCATATCACACCAATACTGTCCATGGGGTCCTCTTGGCAAAGATACTGGAATGGTTTGTTATTTCCTTTTCCAGTGGATTAAAGCAACAAAAGTTGAGTGACTTGCTCAGGGTCCCACAGCTAGTGAATGTCAGAAGCCAGATTTGAACTCAGGCCTTCCTGACTCCAAACCCAGAGCTCTACCCACTGAGGCACCTAGCTGCTTCCAAGGCAAACAGAGGTTAAAATGACTTGCCCAGGGTCACACAGCTAGTAAGTGTCTGAGGCCAGATTTGAACTCAGGTCTCCTTGACTCCAAGCCCAGTGCTCAACTCGTTGAACAAGCTATCTGCCCCTTAGATAATTCAAGTAACCAGTAAAATTTTTTTTTTGTATTGAGCTGAAACTTGTCTGTATGATTCCTGCCTGTAGTTCCAAGTTTTGCTCTTTGATGTGGTTGTGCCACTGATTGGGAAGATGCCTTCTGAGAGAACCAAAGGGAGGTTTCTAGGAGTGGTTTTTAATTTCTGTTTTAAGGCACCCCAGAGATTTCTGAGGAGTGTTCTAGCACTTTAAAGTTTCCATTCCCCTGGATCCCTTCTGTCCTGATTCCCTGTGTTGTTTTCCTTGATTCCTAGATCATCTAGATCCTTCTTTCATGGCTGAAACATTGCTCCAACTCTGAATGTGGGGAAAGAAACAAATGGACATTATAGACTTTGCTAGGAGAATGATAGTGTCTTCAGGAAGGGGTTCTAGGATCCATTTGGCATATTCTTCTTATCCTTATCTCCATGGAGAAGGGCATATGTGGGCCTTGTCAGAAATAAGATTGTCTGGGATGTCCTTTGCTGCTTTCCTTTCCATGACTTTTGTAGTTATTGAACTAAAGTAGTAGTGTCAAACTCAAATAGAAATAGAGGTCACTACCGCATGCGTAAGGATCTCTATGGGCCATAGTTTAACTTAGAAAACCACACATTGACATTATCTATGTTGAATTATATTTTTACTTATTTTGTCAAATATTTTACAATTACATATTAATCTGGTTCAGTCTTACTTAGGAATGTTGCAGGAGACATGCTATTTCTGGTCACATATTTAACATGTCTGGTCTAGGATATGTGGGCTCTTAAGAATAATTAACATTACCTTTTTGCCTAATTACCCAGAATCGAAGAATCTGGGAGCTGGAAGTGACCCCAGGGCCTCTTCATTCTCTGGTCACCCACCTTTGACCTTTGGCTCCCAACAATGTCCTATTGGGAATGTACATAACAATAGATAGCACTGATGTGGCTTGTTGAGGTTTGCAAAGTACTATATTATTTCATTTTTTCTCACAACCACCTGGGTGACAGGTATTGTTATTTTCTTTAATTTTCAATTGAGGAAATTGAGGGACAAATAAAGGTTGAATGACTTTGCCCAGAGTCACAGAGCCAGTGTCTGAGGTCATATTTGAACTCAGATCTTCCTAGCACTAGCACTCTCTCTACTGTACCACCTAGCTGCCTTATTGGCTTGTAATCCCAATATATTTTCAACTCCACAAACTCGGAGGACCTAGTAAAAATGGGACTTACCCACAAACCCGAAGATGCAGAAAGATAAGTGGAGGTTTTCAATCCTAAGTGTTCTGAGGGATAAGTGAATGATGAGAGTTCATATATTGGTGACAAAGCAGTACTGCACAAAACATGTTTTCTTTTTATCAAGTCCTGCTGCTTTATCACTGTAAAACATATAGGTTTTGCAATGAAACAACAGAACTCAGCTCATCTAGACCCATGACTACTTTGTGGGCATTTATTTTGTCTCTGTTATTCCCATTAATACAACCTCCAACAGTTTCAAAGACTGTAAGAGAGCTGGCCTTATCTTATGCAAGTGGACAAGTAGATGCAGTCAGAAGGGAAGAAATGGGACTGAGGTCTGAGTATGCTCCAAAAGGATAGCTGCTGATGACCTCTGTAGGTCTCAAGGGGTCTCCTTGTAAACTCCTACACTAATTAGAATCACTCAGATTTTATCTGCTTCCTTCAATGTGGGTGCTAGGGGATCATTTGGGTGAAACAGTCAAAATTGCCCTTGGGATTCATGTTTGGAAGTTACTAATGAACTTCCTTAATTGGCAATTTTGGAAATAAACCTTGAGTAGGAAGAGGTTCCAGAGAGACAAGGGAAGAAGGTGCCAGGAGAGCATCAGTTGAGTTTCTGGAGGCTTTTCTTGTCTGTGGGCAATCTACTTAAACTATCCAAATCAGGAGTGAAATTATTCTGGGATGAAGGTCATCTTTTGGCATCTTTCCTGCTGTCCCAGGTGATGCTGGAAGTTGTTGTTTTAGGATCATAAGATTTAAAGCTGAAAGGAATATTAGAACCCATCTAGTCTATCTTTCTCATTTTTTAGATAAAGAACCTGAGGCTCAGATATTAAATGACTTAGCTAAGGATATGGGATTTGAACTCAGATCCTCAGACTCTAAGTGTTCATGTAATACTTAGTTTAATCTTTGGCTATTTACTGGTTCCTTCCTTATTACCTACAAATAAGATACTACCATCATCTCAAGCTATCACCCTATCTCTCTTTCCTTTCATAGACAAACTCTTAGGAAAATTTGTATGCACTCATAGCCTTCACTTCATCTCTCCTTACTGGCTTCTCAATGTTGAGACCTCATCACTCAACTCAACGTATTCTCTTCAGAGTTACCAGTAATCTCATAACTGCCAAATCTAATGCTTATTCCTCAATCTTCCTTGACCTCTCCACAGACTTTGACATTTTCATCACCTTTTCCTGGTTACTATTTCTTCTCTTGATATTTATGACACTGTTCCCCTTTGATTCTTTTCCTGCTGATCTGATGATTCCTTCTCAATCTCCTTTGCTGGTCCATCACACAGATTCTGTGCTCTGAGGGTGTACCCCAATTTTCTGTCTTCAGTCCTCTTTTCTCTCACTACATGCTCTCACTTTTTGATCTCACTAGCTCCCATAAGTTTAATAATCTCTTTTCAAATGACTCACAGATATATACATATCTCCAGTCCTATAGCTCCAAATACCTACTTGACATTTCTAACTTGTTTCAGAGGCATCTCAAATTCAACATATCCCCAAAACAGATCCCTTATTGCAGGACTCTCTCTTTTTAAAAGAATATGAACTATTTATTGACTTCTATGGAAAAATTCCAAATTATGATCACACCATGGCTCTACCAAACAAAGAGAAAGAAGCATGTATATATATATGTAATATATATACATATATTATATATATATTATAGTGCATGATAATACCTGTACCACGAGAAAGAGGAAAAAAACTCAAATGAATTAAAATAGTCAAAGTAAGGTTTTTACAGGATGGATACAATATTTAATAGCTTTCCATATATTTGGATTTCATGATGATTTTACCATTGACTTCTCCATGGGGAAAAAGTTAAATAGTTTTACTTAGTTTTCACCCCCCTTTTCTGACAGAACTATCAAAAAAGCAGAAATTTTATAGAATAGATAAAATTTTCTACTTACCACTTATGTAGTGGACATACGTTCATTTTGTTCCCCAGCAGTGGGTGAAGTGCTTTTTGTTGTGAATAGATATTTAGAATGCTTTAAATTGTGTTTAAAGGTTCATATTATTTTCATGTGGAAAACAAAAGATTTCCTGTGTTAACATAGTATTGTCTGGCCTTCTAGGCAGATCTGGAAGCCTAATTCCTCATCTTGGCTTGACTAGAGTCCCACCTTTGTGGGAATTAGGAGGAGAGCTATCACTGGGCAATCAGTGTCTCACTCTCTTATCTTCAAGGAGCATATGGTAGTTGGAATTATTTCTACCATGCATCAGATATTTATAGTCTAAGGTTATTTTGGGGAAGGGCTCAGGATAAAAGTCCCTCCCTTGGTTGCTTGGGTGAGGGGAAGTAGTTCCATCTCAGACTTGGAGGGTAACAGTTTAATTTAGCTTTTCCCTCCATCAAACATTTAAACCAGGTTGAAAGCAACTGACAAGCCTCAAATCTATCAGTGAATTAGGGGGATGGCTACCCTAAGCATGCAAAGACTCCCCCTTTCACTTGTATCTCCCCCATTAAATGGGTGGATGAGAATAATTTGTTCCAATGGCTGAACGCAGCTGAAGCAGGCACTGTGAAGTGCTTAGAGCTTGGCCAGGTATCAAAGACACCAAGGTCATCCACTGAATTCCAGGCTATCACCAGTTGTCTTGACTTTTGTACTGCCACTGTACTTCAGTGACTCTGGAAGAGAGAGTCAGGCTGTTCTCATAGTGACTCTGCCTCACTTAAATCCAATTCATGTGCAAGTTAAGACATCACCTGTGATGTCATTGGTACTCTTTGAAAATGAATGAAAAACAGCAATGATATTATGCAAAAGATAATTATAGATAATAAGCAAATGTATTTATCAAAGTAAACAAGTAAATATGGTAATGAAGAATCCACGCAGATTAGTTTAGGAGATAGACTACACAATACTTAGGGAGTTCTGTGATCCAGTAGGGAGATGAAATTTTAGCTCAACAGAGTCAGTCAGCCAGTTAATAAACATTTATTAAGCATCTACTGTGTGACTGGTGTTGCACTAAGCTCTGGGGATACAAGAAACAGGCAAAAGACAATCTCTGCCCTCAAGGAGCTCACAGTCTAATGGGCAGAAAAAAGCAAACATATATGTACAAACAAATATCAATACAAGATAAAAAGGAAATCATTAAGAATGGGAAGGCACTAGAATTAAGAATGGTTAAAAAAGGCTTCCCATACAAGATGAGATTTTTGTTGAGACTTAAAGGAAGCTAGGGAAGCCAGAAGATGCAGATAAGGAGGGACAGCATTTCAGGCATAGAATTCCAGCCAGGGAAAATGCTTCAGGTTAAGAGGTGGGGTGTCTTGTTTTTGGAACAATAAGGAAGCCAGGAAGTGAAAGTGGGTAAGATTTAAGAAGACTGGAAAGGCAGGAGAAAGCTAGATTAGGAAGGGCTTTGAACTCCAAACAGAGGATTTTTGATCCTGGAGGTAATAAAGCACAACTGGAGTTTACTGAATTGGCGGGGGGGGGGGGGGGGGGGGGGGGGGGGGGCATGGTTAGGCTTATGCTTTAGGAAAATGACTTTCTTTTCAGAGCCTCCCTAACTCTGAGCTAGCTCAGCATCATTGTCTAAGTGGACCTCCCTGGAAAGTATACTGCCGAGGTAAGTGAAATTATTCACAGCATTCAAAATTTCTCTATTTGCTGTACAGATCATGCAGTGCTGGTGGAGAACCTCTGTTTTCTTGTTATTGTTGTGAGGCCACAATTAGTTCAAGTGGCAGAGAATCGATCCACATTCTGTTGCATTTTAGTCTCAGAGGCTGCACTGAGTGCACAATGATCTGTAAATATAGTCACACACTAACTGTCCTTCTACTTTAGTCTTGGCCTGTAGCTTTTTCAAGCTAAATAGCTTACCATCAATGTGTTAGCTGACCTTGATGCTATTTTCATCCTTGTTGAAGGTATTCAACAACAGTACTGAAAACATCATGCTAAAACCATGGGAACAAGCACAGAGCCCTGCTTCAATCCTTTGGTGCCTACGAAAGCATATCCAGAACCTGTGCAAACATGCCGTCATGAAATTGTATATCAGTATACTGTTCCAATGGCTAAATGCAGCTGGGGCAGGCACTGTGAAGTGCTTAGAGTTTGGGCAGGTATACTGGCATATACAGGTATACAATACTGATAAACTTTTTCAGGTAAACAAATTTTGCCATGATCTCCACAAACCCTCATGACTGACAGTATCAAAGACTTTGGTCAGGTCAATGAATATTATGTACAGACCTCTGTTCTCCTGGCATTTCTTCTGGAGTTGTTGGGCAGCAAACACCAATTTCTTGTCCCTTTCTGAAGCCCCATTGGCTCTTGGGTAGGTGACCATCTTCCAATTGAAAGATCAGCCAATTAAAGAGGAAAATCACTTTAGTGGCTCAATAGAGGATAGAATAGAGTGGGGAGAGATTTGAGGCAGGCAGACTCACAGGTTATGAAGGTCTTTCAACTCCAAAGAGAAAATTTTGTATTTAATTCTGGAGGCAATGAAGAGCCACTGGAGTTTATTGAATAGAGAAGTGACACAGTCAGATTTATGTTTAATAAAATCACTTTAGTGGCTGAATGGAGGATGAATTGGAGAGGGAAGATATTTGAGACAGGCCATTGCAATAGTCCAGGCATGAGGTGATGAGGATTTGCAGCAGAGTGTTGAAAGAGAAGGAGACATATTCAAAAGATGTTGCAAAAGTGAAAACAACAGGTTTTGGCAACAGATTGGATATTAGAGATAGTAAGGAGTCCAGGACTATAAGTAGATTGTGATGTTGAGAGACTGAGGATGGTGTTGTCCCCAACAGCAATAGAAAAGGTAGGAGGTGGGAAAGGTTTAGCTGGAGAGATAGAGTTCCATTTTTGGCATGTTGAGTTTGCATTAGTTCACCAAGGAGTTGATAGGGAAAGGAAGAGAGAGTGGCTAGTGCAAAGGAGATGGCTTGGGTGAGAATTGAGGGGTCTTGGGACTGGAGGCTGCGATATGAATGAAGGATAGGTTTGAGTAAGAGAGGTCAGAGGGAGAAGTAGAAAGTCAATTGATTAGAATTTGATGAGGGGATTTCAGAATTCTTGCACATGGAAGTGGTACATTTGTGGATCATGGCAAGATGGAGGGTACAACCATCTTTGTATGTGAAAATCATTGGCATTTCTATATACTATCAACAAATCCCAGCAGCAACAAACAGAAAGAGAAATTCCACTTAAAATACTGTATAAATATAAAATATTTGGGAGTCTACTTTCCAAGACAAACCCAGGAACTATATGAACACAAGTGTAAAACACTTTTCACACAAATAAAGTCAATAAAATAAAAAATATCAGTTACTCATGGGTAGGCTGAGCTAATATAATGAAAATGACAATTCTAACTAAATTAATTTATTTATTCAGTGCCATACCAATCAAACTTCCAAAAATTATAAGATAGGAAAATAATGACAAAATTCATCTGGAAGAACAAAAGGTCAAGGATATCAAGGGAATTAATGAAAAAAATGCAAAGGAAGGTGGCCTAGCTCTACCAGATCTAAAACTATATTATAAAGTGGCAATCATCAAAGCTATTTGGTATTGGCTAAGAAATAGAGTTCAATGGAATAAGTTAGGTACACAAGACACAGTAATAAATGACTATAGCAATCTCTCATTTGATAAACCTAGAGACAGCTTCTGGGACAAAAACTCACTATTTGAAAAAAAAAACTGTTGGGAATACTAGTATGGCAGAAACTAGGAATAGACCAACATCTCACAAAATATACCAAGATAAGGTCAAAACAGGTATGTGATTTAGACATAAAGAGTGATACCATAACTGGTATGATAAAATTAGGAGAGCAAGGAGTAGTTTACCTTTCAGATCGGTAGAGAAGAGAAGAATTTATGACCAAAGAAGAGAGAAAGAACATTATGAAGTGCAAAATGGATAATTCTGATTACATTAAATTAAAAAGTTTTTGCACAAGCCAAGGCAACCAAATTAGAAGGAAAGCGGAAAGCTGGGAAACAATTTTTATAGCCAGTGTTTCTGATTTCTAAAATATATAGACAAAGACAGAGATAGAAGCATAGTTGTTTGAGTAGGCTATAGAAATGGGTTTTGATTTCCAGAGGACAAATCATCAAATTGATTTCTGTATTATATAAGCATTCTTTTTACATTTACACTCTAAATCCCATGTTCAGGTTCCTGCTTTTAAGGTATATTCTTAATGGCCAATGCTTAGCTTATATACATAGAAATCATTCATAAATTTGCAAAATACAGGTAGCTTTTAAATAAAATATTACATGTTAAATAATATTTTATTTTATTTTTCCTCAATTACAAGTGAAGACAATTTTTAATATTTATTTTAAAAAATTTTTGAGTTTCAAATTTTCTTTCTCCCTCCCTTACCTCTTTTTTCCCTGAGACAGTAAGAAATTTGATATAGGTTATACATGCTCAACCACGAAAAACACACCACCATATTAGTCACTTTGTGAAAGAAGATAAAGACAAAAGGGAAAAAAGCATGAAAAAATGCAGAAAGTGAAAAAAAATATGCTTCAATTTGCATTCAGACTCCATCAGTTCTTTCTCTGGATGTGAATAGCATATTTTTGAAAGGGGGAAGGCAGGGCAATTGGAGTTAAGTGACTTGCCCAAGGTCACACAGCTAGGAAGTGTGTCAAATGGCTGAGGCTGGATTTGAACTCAGGTCCTCCTGACTCCAGAGACAGTGCTCTACTCATTGAGTCACCTAGATGCTCCTGAATAGCATTTTTTTTTTTTTACTATGAGCCCTTGGGATTGTCTTTGAGCATTGTATTGCTGAGAATAGCTAAGTCATGCACAGCTGATTATTGTGGTTCTGCTCACTTCACTGTGCATCAGTAAACGTAAGTCTTCCCAGTTTTTTCTGAAATCAACCTGCTCATCATTCCTTATAGCATAATAATAATTCCATTACAATGATATACCACAGTTTGTTCAGCCATTCCCCAATTGATGGACATCTCAATTTCCAATTCTTTGCCACTAAAAGAAGAGATGCTACAAATATTTTTGTACAACTAGATCCTCTCCCTTTTTAAAAATCTTTTTGGAATGCAGGCCTAGCAATGGTATTCCTGGATCAAAGGGTATGATAACCTTTTATGCATAGTTCCTAATTGCTCTCCAGAATACTTGGATCCATTCCCAATTCTACAAACAATGCATTTGTGTCTCAATTTTTCTATATCCCTTCCAATACTTATTATTTTCTTTTTCAGTTATATTAGCCTATATGATAGTTGTGAGGTAATGCCTCAGAGTTGTTTTAATATGAATTTCTTGGGTCAGTAATGATTTAGAGCATTTTCTCATATGACTTTAGATAGCCTTGATTTTTTCATTTGAAAACTGCCTATTCATATTCTTTGACCATTGGGAATGACTTATATTCTTATAAATTTGAACCAGTTTTCTGTATACTTAAGAAATGAGGCCTTTATCAGAGAAACTTGCTGTAAAAATTATTTTCCCTCTTTCTGCTTTTCTTCTAATCTTAGTTGCATTGGTTTTATTTGTGCGAAACCTTTTTAATTTAATATAATCAAGCATTTTCATTTTACATCTAGTAATGATCTGTATCTCATTTGGGCATAAATTCTGCTCTTCTCTATAGATCTGACAGGCAGATTATTTCTTCCCCTCCTAATTTACTTATAGTTATCAATCTTTGAGTTTAAATCTTGTAGCTATTTTTGTCTTATCTCATCTATGTAAGATGTTGGTCTATATCTGGCTTCTGCCATACTGTTTTCTAGTTTTCCAAACAGTTTTTGAGTTCTTGTGCAAAAGTCTTGGGTCTTCTGGTTTTTCAAACACTATATTACTATGGTCATTTATTACCCTGTGTTGTGTCCCTAATCTATTCCACTGATCTACCACTCTATTTCTTAGCCAGTACCAGATTGTTTTTATTATGGGCTTTACTCAGTGAGCAAGCCATTGGACTAGCACCTGTGGATTCAAGGAGAGAAAACAATACAGTCTATTTCTTTGGGAAGATTATAGTCTAGTAGAGGGTTTCAGACATATGCATGACCTACTCTAATTCTAAAATGCAAAAATTCTAATATGTCAAAAGTGCAAATAAAAGGTTCAGATAAAGTGCTAGGAAAAAATTAAAGAGGCTGAAAGAGCTCTTCTTCTGAGTCAATCAGAAAAAGCATAGATGAAGGAGTACTTGGCCTGGGCCTTGAAGTAAGAGAAGGAGTTTTACCAGTTATGATTGTGCAGACTTTTCAAGGCCAGGGATATGCATTCCAGGAATGGTTAATGGCTAAGTCAATACAATGATATAGGAGAGGTCAGTACGGGACTGGAAAACAGATAATTCATTGTCCATTGTGACTTGTAGAAACTAGAGTAGGTGAAAGACAGTAAAGAGAAACAAGGCTGGACAGGGAAGTTAAAGCCAGATTGTGAAGGGCCTTGAATGACAGGATATCCAGTTTGCATTTTATTTGCTAGGAAAGAGAAGGGAATTGACTGTTTTTGAGGTTGAGAGTAATGTGGTCAGAACTATGCATAAAGAAAATTACTCTGGTGACTATGTGAAAGATGTATTAGAGAGAGAAGACCACAAGTAGGATCTTCATTAAGGAAGGTGTTAGAGAAGTAGGGACAAAAGATAATGAGAGCTTGACCTGGTGTGCTGGCAGTGTGAGTAGAAAGGAGAGGACTAATTGGGAGAAATACTATGTAAACGATAGGGGGAGAGTGTGCCCTTCCAAGGTATTGGCAGGAAATGTTTGTACTGTTCTTACCATATTTTTAAAACAAACAGTCTCTGTGAAAGTTGATTGCTGCTTATTGGTTAGATGGAACTGGGGTGCTAGTGACTGGAAGCTAACAGTGGGGGCACCACAATGTGGCTTGTGCTCAGGGCATTGGAAAAAGATACCACAATCCCTCAGGGGTAACCCTAGGAGTTGAAGGCGACATGGAAGAGTGAGGCCCAAGTTCTCAGTATATTTCTATATAGGACGACTGAGGGCTTTACTCATTGAGCAAGCCATTGGAGTAGGACCTGTGGATTCAAGGAGAGATCTCATCTTGTGGGTGGGAATACTCTTTTCAATAGTGGTAACTAACACACCCACTCCTTCTTATTCAGTGTGATTCATGGCTGTGTCATATAATTCCAAGTGAGGAAGAACTATGCCCCATAAATTGATCCTTTGATATTCAGTGGCTCTCCATGGAGTACACATGGGTTATCTCTCACTCTTTTCACATGTCTAGTCTATCTCCTTTTAATGAATTTGTTTATGCAGTTTCATCTAAGAAGATGCAGAATACTTATTGTCCAGCCTTGACTTATAGTTGCTTAGATAGCCCATAGAGAAGGTGCATTAGTACATATGTCTTGGACAAACATTGCAAATGGATAGTGAACTGGAACAAGAATTGGATAAAAGGAGCATGGGTTAGATTACAAGTGAGTTGCAAATTATGGTGTACTTTTAGTGATTTCAAATGTTTCCCTGGAACATAGGTCCATCTTTTTAAGAACAATATTTTTCAGTGATTCTCTATTGTCTCAAAACAGTCTACAATGGATAAGTTCTGGGTCACCCAAAGAACAATGGACTGACACTGTGGGCATTAAGGAGGCTCAACATATGATCAAGGAAGAGATGCTCAAGAGAAGTAATGCAAAAGATATACAATATCTTCCCTATGTCCAACCTTAAAGTATTAGAAGGCAATATTCATGTTTCCTTCTGGGTTGTGTTTCCCCTAGGCTAAACAAAAACTTCATTTCAGCTGATCCTTCTATGACTGGATTTCTAGTCATCTCACCAACCTGATAACTAGGTGGGGTGGGTTATCCTTTTCTGATCAAAATTTAGCCTGTCAGTCTATGACTCTTGACACTGTTTGAGACAGAACAAGCTTTTTTGAACTTCAGATGTTTAATTCTGTCTGTTTCCAGACTCTGCCCTTTAAATCTGTTCTCCACACACTGTTAATATGACATTTCTAAAATACAAGTCTGATCATGTCACTTCTCTATTCAAAATTCTTTAATAGCTCCCTCTTATCTCTAGAATATAGATTGTAAAAATCCTCAATCTAGTTTTTAAAGTCTTCCACTCCCACTTAGATTTCTGGTCGTATTTTCTCTTTCTCTTCTTCATGCACTATCCATTTCCATCAGAATATCCTGCTAGCTGTTCCCTATAGAAGACATTCCATCTCCACACTCTGTGCTTGAGTGTTGTTCGTCTACCATGTCTGGACTCTTGCCTCTTAGGACCTCTAGCATCCTTCAAAGTTCAGCTTAATTGCCCCTTCCTAAATAAGGCTTTTACTGATCCTTCTCTCCTCCCCTAAGTGTTAATTCTCTGTCCCCTTTGAAATTACTTTGCATTTACTTATCAGTATATGTATTCTATTCCTGCAGTAGAATATAAGTATCCTGGGGCAAGGACATATTTCATTTTTGTCTTTGTCCTCAGTGTCTGGCATAGCACCTTGTACACAGTAGAAAAAAATAAATGTTTATTGAATTGATTTAAACTGAATTCATCCATTTTTGGGTTCTATTTTCCATCCAGGCTTGAATTCTATTAATTCATCCATGACTTGTGATCTTTTGGATCAAGTCCTTGAAGGCTTGGATCACTTGTTTGTTCCTTAGGCTGTAAATGAAGGGATTTAGGAGAGGAGCAATTGAAGTTTGGAGGATACCTACTCCCTTATGGAAGCTGATGTCTTTTGTTGAGAGATTAATGTACATAAACATGCAGCTTCCATAAGAGAGAGAGATGACAATCATGTGGGAGGAACAAGTAGAAAAAGCCTTTTTCCTCTGTTGAGCAGAAGGAAATCTTAGAATTGTACGGATGATGTTTGTATAGGAGAGAAGCACCAGCACTAGAGTTAGCAGAAGTGTCACTGAGGCTAAGAGAGTATCGAGTAGCTCAGTCAGACCTGTGTCTGAACAGGAGAGTTTCAAAAGTGGAACAGTATCACAGTAATAATGATCCATGGTATTGAAGGAGCAGAAGTTCAGACTACCTGCCAGTAGAACTGCTGGGCCAGAAATCAATAACCCAGCCAGCCAAGTACAAAGAATTAGTAGGATGCAGACTCTGCTGCTCATGATGGTTGTGTAATGCAGGGGCTTGCAGATGGCGACATACCTATCATAGGACATAGCGGCAAGGAGGTAAAATTCAGTGGCCCCCAAAAATATGGCAAAAAAGTACTGAAGGAAGCAGCCAACAAAGCTGATGGTTTTGTTCCCTGTTGAGATGCTGAACAGCAGTCTGGGAGTAAAAACAGATGTGAAGAAAATTTCTAAGATGGAAAAATTCCGAAGGAAGAAATACATGGGAGTTTGGAGGTGGGAGTCCAATAGCGTGAGGATGATGATGGTCAGGTTGCCAATGATACTAAGCATGTAGGTGAGGAGGAGAAAGAGGAAAATCACAACCTGGAACTCAGGGGCATCTGTCAGTCCCAACAGGATGAACTCAGTCAATGTAGTGAGGTTTTTCATTGTGACCTTGGCTGGATCTGAAGTCAAATAAAAGAGAAATTAGTACTGAGGGTAGAAGAAGTAAGGTCCAGGCTAGGAGAGTCAATGGAATCAACACATGAGCACCTATACTTCTGACCATGCTCCCAACAAGCTCTGTTTTTGGGTGGAAGACAGTTTTCCTTGGAGGTCCTTTTCAGGACCTCCCTACGCCCACATCACCGTATAGCTCATTTGTAGATAGATATTGATGGAGAGCATCCAGAGGAGAATAACCTGGGTGGTGGGAGTAGCAGGATTCCACACTACTTTTGGTAACTGGGGATGCTTTCCCAGAGAACAGTTTGGGTGATATGATTCAGAAACTATCTTCAAATATTTGATATTATGTCATGGGGCACAGGGATTAGACCTGTTTGAGCCTAGAGAGGAGAACCAAACAATGGAAATGTGTTTTCAAGGGGTATATTTCAACTTAATGTCAAGAAAAGGTGGCTAATAATAATGGCTCTCTCAGAGGGGAAAGGAGATAATGAGTTTCTCCCCCAGAACTCTTCATGTGAAGGTTGGCTAACCATTTGGTGGGAATGTTGTGAAGGGAATTACTGTTTAGATAGGAGTCAGATTACGAGGCCCAAATTCCAAATCCGAGATTTCATGCTTCTTTTGTTCTGTTTAACACCTTCATTTTTAACATTATCACCCATTTCATATATCCATTCACTTGTCATGTTTTGGGGATCTACAATTTAAGAAGGATATTGAAAAGATGGAAAAGAGGGAAATCAGAATAGTGAAGGACGTCAGACCCAGGATTTATGTGGATTGGTTAAAGGAAGTATTTATGTTTGGTTTGGAGAAGAGAAAACACCAGGCAACATGATAGCTCTCTTGAAGTACTTGAAGCCTGTCGTGTGAAGGAGGGATTCAGAATGCCTGTTTGACTCCAGATGCAATCTACAAAAAGGTAAATTTAGGTGTAATATCAGAATAAGCTTCCTACTAATCAGAACTGTCCAAAAGTGGGATTGATGAGGGCACAGTCTTAGGGAACCACCTTGAGTCTGGAGTGTGGTATCTGGGAGCCCCCTTGAGCTGTCCCTGAGTCTTCTGGCTGGATCTGGCCTTTGCAAAAGATAACAGCTATCTCTGATGGCTTTTGAACAGCTTGGAGGAGATGTAAAATCTCCTGGGCATGTTTGATAGGGGAATTTTTTGCTGTCAGGTATCCCCTTTCTTTCCAAATTGCTCCATGGGCATGTAGAAAATGGAAAGCATATTTTGAGTCAGTAAAAACATTTACTCTTTTATTTTCCCCTAGCTCTAGGGCTCTGGTGAGTGCTATCAACTCTGCCTTCTGGTCAGAGGTCCCAGGGGGCAGGGGTTTTGCCTCTATGGTTTGGTGGAGGCTGACTACTGCATACCCAGCCCTCCTAACCCCTTTTTCAATAAAGCTAGACCCATCTGTATACCAATCTGCTTCAGGGTTCAGGAGAGGCAAATCTTTCAGATCCGGTCGACTAGCATGAATGCAGTCCAAGGTCTCCTCACAGTCATGTATGAGAGTGTCTGAGTGTGAGCTGTCTGGGAGGAGAGTTGCTGGGTTAAGCATACGACACACCCGAAGGATTAGGTCAGGGGTATCTAAGAGCAAGGCTTGATATTTGGTGAGCCTGCCGCTAGCTAGCCACTGGTGGCCCTTTGCCTCCAGTATACTCTGAACTCTATGTGGAGTCAGAACTTCCAGGGGCTGGCCAAGTGTAAGTTTAGAGGCTTCCTCAATTAGAGTGGCTGTAGCAGCTACTGCCCTGAGGCATGCAGGCCATCCAGTAGCCACAGAGTCTAATTGTTTTGAAAAATAGGCAACAGGTCTGGGGTCGGGTCCTAAAGCCTAGGTTAGGACTCCCAAGGCCTGTCCTCTCCTTTCATCAACATAGAGAGTGAAAGGTTTTTCTAGATTGGGTAGAGCTAATGCTGGAGTGGTGGTCAATTTGGCTTTCAGAGTCTCAAAAGCTTGAGCCTGGTCAGGGCCCCACTCCAGAGGGAGTGAGTCAGGGCCTTGAGTAGAGTTATAAAGAGGCTTAGCAATAAGACTAAAATTAGGGATCCAGAGTCTACAGTATCCAGCCATGCCTAAAAAGGTTTGGAGCTGTTTCTTGGTGGCTGGAATAGGGATAGACAAGATTGCCTTCTTTCTCTCAGAGGTTAGGGATCGAGAAGTAGGAGTTAATTCATGGCCCAGATACTTTACAGACTGACTTGCTCTTTGAACTTTGTTCAAAGAGACCCTGTAGCCCTGAGTACCTAAGAAATTCAGGGTTTCTGTGGCCACAGCCAGAGAGGCCTCCTGAGTGGGACTACAAATAAGGATATCATCCACATATTGAATTAAGCTACTATCAGTTAATTTCAGATCTCTTAAATCCTTTCCCAAAGCCTGGCCAAATAAATGAGGGCTATCCCAAAACCCTTGGGGCAAGACTGTCCATGTTAGTTGACATGGGCTTGATTCCCCAGGAAGTATCCATTCAAAGGCAAAAATATGTTGTGAGTCTGGGTGCAAAGGTATACAGAAAAAGGCATCTTTGAGATCCAAGCTAGAGAACCATTTAGTATCCCCAGGGATCTGGGTGAGTATGGTATAAGAATTGGCAACGATGGTGTGCACAGGAATGGTAGCTTCATTAACAGCCCTAAGATCTTGGGCCATTCGGTATTCTCCATTAGGCTTCCTTATGGGAAGAATTGGAGTGTTGCATGGTGATTGACAAGGGACCAGGACTTTAAACTTTAGGAATTTTTCAATTAATGGTTGCAGTCCTTCCCTAGCCTCAGGCTTAATTGGGTACTGTCCACGATTGGGGAACACATTAGCATCTCTGAGTCGAATAAGGGCTGGAGTGGCATGAGTAGCTTTCCCAGGGATTCCCTGATCCCAAACAATTGGTTTAACTGCCTCCCACACCTCTGGAGGAATGTGGGAAGGTCTGGTGAGCAGAGGGAAAAGGGAGATGGGAGGTCTAACTAGAGAAAATTGGCTCCCCAATTTCACCATCAGGTCCCTTCCCAACAATGGGGCTGGGCAAGAGGAGATAATAAGGAAGGAGTGTTCAAACAACAGATTCTCAAATAAGCAGCAGAGTGGGTATGTCTCACGACATCCCTTAGTCTTCCCCTCAATGCCCATGACCTTATGGGTCGAGGGGCAGGTTGGGCCAGAGTAATTGGTTAAAACAGAGAACGTTGCCCCCGTATCAATTATAAATCGGGTAACCTTACCTTCGACCTCGATATCTGCCCAAGGCTCAGCAAGAGAGATGGAAAAAGTGGGAGCACTGCCAAGCCCTAGGCTCCCCCGTCACTCCGAGTCTTGTGAAGACTGGAGGACAGGGTACTGGGAGGTGGCTCTACCACGTTTCCATCCTTGGGGACAGTCCTTCCTCCAATGTCCTTCCTGGTTACATGCTGGGCACGGTCCTGGAGGCGCAGATCCTGGAGGCTTCCTCTGGGGGGGCTCCCTGGAAGGGCACTCCTTGGACCAGTGGCCTTCCTTGTTGCATCGATAGCAGGTTTCCCCTTTGCCAGAAGGGCCAGAAGCAACCTCAGGCTTTTTCCCAGCTATGGCAGCAGCCAAGAATCGGGCGTGTTCTCTGTCTCTAGCCCTTTCCCTGCGATCTTTTTTCCTCTGCTTTAACTAAGTCTCTGTTGTTGAAAACTCCAAAAGCCTTTTCCATTAATTGGGCCTGAGGTGTTTGGGGTCCCATTGCCAATTTCTGCAGTTTCCTCCTGATGTCTAGGGCAGACTGATTAATGAAATGTATGCTCAGAATTGCCATCCCTTCTGTAGAATCAGGATCTAAATTTGTATATTTCTTAATAGCCTCCACTAAGCGGTCTTGGAAGAGGGCAGGGTTTTCCTTCTCTCCCTGAGTAATCTCCCTAAGTTTTTGAAAATTTATTTGCTTTTGAAATGCAGTCTTTAAGCCTTCTAGCAGGCAAATTATCATATGGTCTCTCTTTGCCCTATCTTCACTCTTCTGGTAATCCCACCCTGGGTCACTAGTTGGAACAGCAGCTGTTCCTGGGGGGTGTCTTATGGGGTTATTGCTAGCCAAACTGTCCCCAAACTTTTGAGCGTGTTCCCATATTCTCCTCTTCTCCTCAGTGGTACAACAGGTAGAGAAAAGGTTATGCAAATCACACCAAGAAAGTTCAAATTCCGGGGACAGATCCCTAAAACCCTCGGTAAACTTAGTGGGATCTTCTGAGTATCTCCCCAGTTTTTCTTTAATTTGAAGGAGATCTGAAACGGAGAATGGAACATGCACTCTCCTTGTCCCAGCAGGGGAGGCAGGCATTTCCCTCAAGGGAAAAAGCCTTGAAGGTGCTGTGGGACCTGGAGCTTGGGGGGGGGGGGGGCGGATATAGGAAGTCCCGCTTCTGGTGAGGGAGGGGCTGGGAGCTGCAGACTGAGGTAGATTAGGCTGCAAGGCCAGGGCATCTGGCTGGCAAGGGAGAAGATCAGCTAGTACCTGAGGAGGGGTAGGGGTCAGAGAGGGAGATACCAAAGAGACCTGAGTGGGAGCCACCTCAGAGAGAGGGCCCAGGGGAGGAGGTACTGCCATGCGGGCAGGGCCCGAGGCTGGAACCTGAGTAGGGGTTGCCTCAGGGGTAGAGCCCATGGTGGTAGATACTGCAGGGCCTGAAATAGGGGCAGGCCGTGAGGCCAGAACCTGAGTAGGGGTCCCTTCAGGGGAAGGGGCCACAGAGGGAGGCACCTCAACAAGACCCTTGGCTGGGACCTGAGCAGGGGTCGCCAAGGGGGCAGGGGTCATGGGAGGAGATGCAGGGTAGGAGACTTGGACTGTGAAGGAGGCAGGATAAGAGGAGGGTTGCACTACAGGAAACCAAGAGAAAGAGGGGATGGCCATGGAAGGGGGAGCACAGGAAACAAGGGTGCTCCGGGGAGGAGCAGGAGGAGGGGCTGGGACTGAAGCCCTGGGGGCCATAAGGAGGGGGTTACCCAAAATGTCCTGTTGACCCCCATTGCCCCTTTGTGGGGGGGCTCTAGCTATGAGCATTTTACAATCTTTTCTGAGAACAGGGTTCCGAGAGAGCTCCACGAAGGTCATTATGTAAGGAATTTCTGTCCATTTTCTTTCTCGCTGACAATATAATTTTAACTGTAAAAGAGTATTATATTGTAAATTCCCAAAAACAGGCCAATCTTCATGGCCTTCTAGGCGATATTGTGGCCAGGAAGTATTGCAAAGGTATACCAGCTTTTTCCTTTTAAGTTCTTTAGAGAACTTAAATTTCTTCCAATTTTGTAAAAGACAGCCTAAGGGTGAATTTTTGGGGATTGAGGAGAATTGACCCATTGTGAGCCCAGGGGGCTGGAAGTCCCTTCCTCTGCAAGGAGGATCTGGGAGTAAGCCTCAAAAAGGAACAAAGCAAGACAGGAAAAAACAAACACAAAAAGGTACCTGAGATTTTCCCATTCACTAGAGCTGAGAGAATTGGGAAAATTGGGGGCGCACTTCCCGATAGGGCGTCCGTCCTTGTCCTCTATGCTTCAGAAGGTGTGCCCAGGTCCATGGCCTCGAACATAAACCACTGGACCGAGAACCTGATAGTGTCAGGCTGAGTCCAAGACAGCGAGCAGCTGTCTGACCTACTGGGGACCTGGGGAGTCAGGCCCGAAATGCACTTCCAAAATGCTTGGAGAGCGAGAAGGGGTTTGGGATAGGGAGAGGCTTACCTTCCAGTCTTGGCTGGAGAAAAACTTGAGATGAACAGTATTCCCGGTGCCAGGGAACCAAAAATGAAGAGGTTTTTTGTAAATGATGATTGTTAGGGAACCATATGTTTCTAGGGGTGACCGCCACGGCCCCAAAATACCTACACGCCGGGTCCTGCCGAAAGAATTCGACTCAAGCCTTCTCAGCCAAGGGAAAAGAGAAAGTTTATTAGGGATTCACCATAATGGGCTGTCTTAAGAAATCCCCCCCCCCCCCCCTTTGTGACGCCTGTTTCCACAAGCGGGCCACATTCAACCTGCTGAATTAGATTGAATCTCAGCACCTTCATGGAGGCAAGATGGAGATTATATACACAAAGATTGTAGGAGGGATTAAGCAGTGGTCCGGGGTGACTAGAGAAGGGGTTTAGGGAGGGTCTTGAGGGGAAGTCTAAGGAGGACCAGGTGAGGTCAGAGTCCAGGAACCAAGAGAATGGAATTAAGGGCAGGAAGTTCCTGAAGGAATATCAAAGGTTGGGAAGTAACTGAAGGCATGCATATCTAAAGTAACAATAGAGAGAGAGATTTGGGCCTAATGATAATGTGAGGCATGTGGCCTTAGGAAAAGGCCAGATCCAGCGGAAGACTCAGGGACAGCTCAAGGGGGCTCCCAGAGACCGCATTCCAGACTCAAGGGGGTTCCCAGAGACTGTGCCCTCATCATAAGTCTCTCCCTCACTCTTCTCCAGTCCAGGCTTCCCCTTCCCCTCCCCTAGGATGGAAAGAAGATGCAAACCTTAGTGTCTACTTGAGTAAGAGCAAAACATTTTAGTTCCTCTGGTCTACTTCCTATCTACCCCACCCCCTACTGTGGGAGCCTATGGGCAGCCTAGTCCACTTTTAAAGTTCTCTAATCATTGTCTTTCCTTTTATTGAGCTGAAACTTGTTGCTGTGTCCCCTTTACCTAGTGCTTCTAGTTGACCCTTTTGATGTAACTGTGCTATTGTCAGGGGCCTTGTAAGAGGGCTCAAAGGGATATTTCTAGGGAGTGTTTTTCATTCTCTGCTTTAATGTCTCCCCAGTGTAATCTTGCAAGGAATGTCATCAGCATCTGAATCTTCCTCATTGTGTGGCACCTTCCTTCCTTCTTTCTGTTTACCCTGATTCCTGTATGATAAGAGTCTTGCTATGGAATAAAAAGTACCAATTCAAAATCCAGAGAAAGAGATACACATATCATGGGACTAATAACCTTTCTAGCTGAGTGTTGGGGCCTCAGGAAAAGCCCATATCCTTTTGGCACCTTCATTCTGTCCTGATTCTGTAGCATTTCCAAAACAAAGGGTACATCACTATTATCCCCTCCCTTTATGTGGCCACACCGCAGTGCCCCCACCAGGTGCCCAAACTGGAGTTTTGTTGTTTTTTCCTTCTCCACAACTATTATAGTCATTCGTCAGAAAAACCTGGGCTCCCAGGAAATAATAGTTTTCTGTTTGATTGTATACCCAGAGTCTCTCTGCCTACTCTGGGCATCCACTTTGGGCCTTCAGTTCCTAGCAGAGTCTTTCCTTCAAGGATTTTATATACAGATTATTTTCCTGATTCACAGTTGCAGAAAGAAAAAAAATTAGGTGGAGACAATGGGTTCCCTGAGAGGGAACATGCTAAACTAGGGACATTCACTGTGAAAAATCCAATTATATTAATTCAGGTTATTACGCCTAAATATCAGGAGAGGTAAATTAAGGTTGAGTCCATGAATTGGAGACAAAGTAGTACCCCAAGAAATGTATTTTATGTGAACTCTTCACCAAGACCTGCCCCCTCCCCCACTATACCACCCTGGAAAGGTATACTTTTATTGCTTTTTATATACTTTTTATAGCAATAAAGCAATGAGCACAACCCTGCATAGTCCCATTCCAACCCTGTGGGTATTTATCCCATTTCTGTTCTCCACATTTATGCAATATAGAAATGACTTTGTATGGGACAGAATCTTTAAATAATAGGAGAGACATCTTTAAGAGAAACAAAGTAAATTTATTATACAAACCCTGCAAGACTCCCATAAAGGAGGAAGCAAGGTAAAAGAGAACCTGCCTTAATTTATACTCTTAATGAAGAAGATTCCCACCCACCTCTATCCCTTCTCACCATTGGCTGGGGTGGGTGGGCTTACAATCTAGGCGTGAAAACTACACAGAGGACCAAGATTGATCCGGTTCGTTCAGGTTTTTCCCTATCAGAACTCAACTGCCAGGGTGGCGTCTGAAAGTCTATGAGGAGAAATGGGATGGGGGAAGGAGAGACCCTTCCCAGAGCAGAGAACAAATAGCTCACAGGAAGTTCATTATCTTCTAACATCTGAGAGAGAGAGGGAAGGGCATGCCTTCCCAAAATTACAAGGCCAAATCCCAGAACCTCTCCATCAGACATACCCTGTGAAGTCTTCACAATTATCCAGCCCACACAACTCTAAGAGCCTGGAAGAACAGATGCTGCTGAAAGAAACAAACAAATTCAGTTAGAAGGAAAGAGAAAGGATTGTAAAGGTCAGACTGTGCCTGCACTCTTTGTATTCTAGAAAAATGACGTTGGTGAGCTCTGAAGGCAGCCTATGGACTCTGGCAGGCTTCACACTAACCAGAAAGGCTGAGCTTTATCTGCTCTCTTCAAAACTGGCACTGGGGGATCAATTGAAGGAACAAATAAAGATACCCTGGGGAGCTTAATGGGCTTCCTTTGTTGGCAATTTTGGAAACATCCACAAACAAGCTAAGGGAAAAGGATCAGGAGAGAAAGGAATCAAGAAACTCTGAGAGCATTACTATCACTCTGGAGTCTGGTCATAGACTGGTAAAAGACAGGGTTCCAGACTTGCTTCACTCTCTGTCATCTAATTCAGGAGTGAAATTGTTCTTAAAGTAAATCATCTCTGGGGAGTTTACTATTGTCCTAAGGAAATCTGGAGCTGACTAATGTATCATTATAGGATTTAGAGCTAGAAAGGATATTAGACCTTCTCCAATCTAAACCCCTCATTCTGATAGATAAAGAAGCAGGCCCAGATGTTATGTGGCTTGTTCAGGTTTGTACAGGGAATTTGTCAGTGATTCAGGATTTGGACTCAGACTCTCTGATTCCAAATCCAGTGTTTCTACTCCTTGGCATCACTGGGTCTCAGGTGCAATGAACTTCAGGGCCATAGGAGGAGTAAAGGAGTGGACGCTGCTACAAGAGGTTGCCCTCTGGAACTGGTGCACAAGGTTCTGCAAAGCTTTGTCAATCTGCCTATTCTGGCATGGGAATGGCCAGGCTCCATTTATTACACAATATGGAAGCTCGCCCATGCAGACCAGGGGCAATACTTTTATATATTTATAGGGAGGGTAAAGGTCTTTCTCAGGTGTGTCAAATTAGTTTTCCATCTCCAATGTGTGGAAAATATTATACTATTTTATATCATTTTTGTAATTTCAATAAGACTCAGGCCTGAACTACTTAACCAGAAGAAAAGCCTGATCCTAACAGTCTCTTTGTTCTCTGAGTAAGCTCAGAGATATCTCTATCTTATATCAACAAAATCCAGATGGAGCATTCCTTACTCTGTCCATGGCCATTAAGGGTGAAAACCTTGACCCCAGACACTATCTTGAATTATGTGACTTTTCCTTATCTTAATATTTTATGGGCATATACTATGTTGTGGAATGTTAATGGCAAATTAAACACAGAGATCCTGGGGTAGTAATTCCAATTGACACACTGTCAACTATCTAATTTGTTGTATTTACAATCTATTCCGTTAAGGAAAATCCTCTTCTTGTATCATGGTTAAACATACATGGGGGTCATAAAAATGAGGTCATACAGGCTTGCTAGCTCTGCTAAAATAACGTATATAAGTTTTCTCATTGCTTTGTTCAGCAGCCAGAGTTTATACTCTGACTCCTTGTACGTACAAGTAAGCTAGCTCCGCTATGCTTTAAGGGAAAATAATAAACAACATGGATTTTTCTATCACCTAGCTCTGTTGTTTCCTTCAACCAAATTTTCAGGTTTAACAAATGTTATTGGCAAGGAAGCATAGGGATTGCCTAGGATGTCAGGTTGAATATAACTTAGGGCACTTCTATGCCCTAAGTTACAGGAAGGTTTAAGTTATAGAAGTTTCTCTAAAAGGTAGGGTGTGGTGAGAAATATCCTAAATGTCCACACCATGCAGGGTAGGCTAGTTTTTCCTTAAAAGGCGTTCCAATTGTCCTAGACAATTAATTGCCTCAAGGTACTAAGGTTGGTTATAAGGCTGTCAACATATCTTCTTGGTCATCAGGGTTAAAAACAGTCAGTAAACAAAAGGTATATATATACTCCTTCAGGTTTCTGATCCTATGCCAACAGTCTGACCAACACTAACTAGGGAAAACTCATTTTTAGCTAAATTCAGGCAAGATTGAGTATCTAGGTGGTGCAGTGGGTAGAATGTTGGGCACAGAGTCAAGAAGACCTGAGTTCAAATCCAGCCATAGATGCTTACTAACTGTATGACCCTGGGCAAGTCACTTAACCTCTCTGCACCACCTTTCTCATCTATAAAATGTGGATAGTAATAGCACCTACCTCACAAGGTTGTTGTGAGGATCAAATGAAATAATAATTGTAATGTGCCTAGCTTAGTTCCTAGAATATAGTAAGAACTATTGAAGTATTAGATGCTATTATTATCTTGGACATAATTGCTCTTCACTGACTGTCCTCTTATAGCTAAGTCAATGGCCTTTCATTTATTATATGGAGTTTGACTATTTTATTTTATTTCAGTTTAAACCCAAGGTACCTAAATGGCCTGGTTAGATTTGCTCAGGACAGCTAGGCATTGTAGCGGATAGAGTGCCAGGCCTGGAATCAGGAAGTCCTGAGTTCCAGTCTGGTCTCAGGGTCACACAGTTAATGTTAGTCTAAGTTAGTCTAAGGCTGGATTTGAACTTGGGTGTTCTTGACTCTAAGCCCAACATTCTATCCCCTGCACCATCTTGGTGCTCAATTTAGCCTGAATTTAGCTAAACACAAATTTTCCTGAGTCAATGTTGTGACCCCTGTTTGCCTCAGTTTCCTCATCTGTAAAATGAGCTGGAGAAGGAAATGGCAAATCACTCCAGTAACTTTGCCAAGAAAACCCCCAAAAGGGCTTACAAAGAGTTGGCGATGACTGAAAACGCCTGAAAAACAGGAAAAACAAGACTTACTTGGCCTACAACTTAGAGGATGGCAGACAGGAGAAGAGGGTAGGCCTAGCACAGCAAAAGCACATCAAAAGAAAGGTTGTGATCCTCCTTCCATCCCTTTCACTCCCAAACACCGTTGTTTTGGACTATTGTACTTGAGGTTTAAGACCCAGAATGAGATCCTTTATAGGAAGAAGGGGGAAAAGTTAACATCTACACCTGAGCCCAAGGTTCTCACAACTAAAAAGGTCTGAGGCTTGGAGCTTTAAACTGGAGAGAGATCAGCAAAAAGTAGGTTATAATAAGAAAAACATCTTAGGTCAATGGCAAAGGTTAACTATCATTTCCTAGAATGAGCAGATGGTTAGAGAAGCTGTTGTGTTCTATGAAGCCTACAGCCCAAGACTAGATCTTTCACAGAGGTAGTTGGCATAGGGACCAGTGTGGGCAAAGATTTGGAGATAGGAGCCTCAGCTCAATCTGCAGTTTTTATCAGTCCTGACATTGTTTTTATAGATTTGTCCCATGCTCTTATAATCATCCTCTATTATCTGGCCTTCTTTGTCTTGTATATTTCTTTTATTTTAAAAATTCTTTGTCAGTTTTATTTAGTAGTTTTTTTCCTTTGTCTTAATTTTGGTTTTGGTTCCAGACATGACGAGTGATTACAATCCAATTGTTTTTAAAACATTTATTTGCAAGATAAACCCTCTTTATCACTGACCCCATACTGACCCATTTTTAATTTTTTCTTTCTTTTCTAATACACCTACCACCAAGGCTGGGTGGATGGGAAGTAGGTAAGAGAGTTGATGAGGAGGAGTCCAGGAGACCAGAGGAAGAAGAATGCTACAAGCCCTAGTAAGAATGATCTATATTTAATATAAAGGGCCACAAATGATACAGCCATGAGGTTACACCATTAAATTGCACAGCATCACTAAATCACTGTGTTTGACGTTATCACAATGGAAAGCACAAAAAATGGAGTAAACCCCAATGTCAATACATTCCAATCTAGCACATTAGGCAAGATGGTGCAAGCAGTCATTTAAATTAAAAAATGCCCTATCCTTACTTAAATGGCTAGCAGACATGGAGAACAGCACAGTGAGTCATCAACAGAATTTTTTCCATGTAGCTATAAAATGTGTTGTCACATGGCACATTTTTTTTATTTAATTCATTTAGTTTTCAGCATTGATTTTCACAAGAGTTTGAATTATGAATTTTCTCCCCATTTCTACCCTCCTGTTCACTCCAAGATGGCGTATATTCAGTTGCCCCATTCCCCAGTCAGCCCTCCCTTCTGTCACCCCACTTCCCTCCCATACCCTTTTCTCTTCCTCTCTTGTAGGGCAAGATAAATTTCTATGCCCCATTGCCTGTGTATCTTATTTCCTAGTTGCATGAAAAATTTTTTTTTTGTTTTTGAACATCTGTTTTTAAAACTTTGAGTTCCAAATTCTCTCCCTTCTTTCCTCCCTGCCCACCCTCCCTAAGAAGGCAAGCAATTCAACATAGGCCACACGCACATCATTATGTAAAACCCTTCCACAATACTCATGTTGTGAAAGACTAACTATATTTTGCTCCTTCCTAACCTATCCCCCCTTTATTGAATTTTCTCCCTTGACCCTATCGCTTTTCAAAAGTGTTTGGTTTTGATTACTTCCTCCCCCATCTGCCCTCCCTTCTATTGTCTCCCCTTTTTTATCTTCTTCCTCCTTCTTTCCTGTAGGGTAAGATACCCAATTGAGTGTGTATGGTATTCCCTCCTCAGGTCAAATCCGATGAGAGCAAGATTCACTCATTCCCCCTCACCTGCCCCCTCTTCCCTTCCTATATTAATTCCTTCCTAATTAAACAAATATTTGTTAAACATATACTAGACAAATAATAAGTAACATTTACGTAGTGGTTCCTATATGTATAAATTATGAGTTCTAAGAAAGATAAACTAGATTTCACTAGAACTTCATAGGCATCATTGAGACATTGTGGGATGACCCTAGTGACTGAAATATGACTTCATAAAGCTATGTCTTATTCAAAAGAAAGAGGAGTGAGAAATTGCATATATATTAAGAAGACATTTACTTGAGGACATCCAAGAATTGGAGTAAATAAATATGTTGGAGATCATTTGGATAAAGATGAATGGAAGCAAAGACAGAAGCAACATTGTCATCAGAATGTATCACAGATCAACCGGACAGAGAGAAGTAATAGATGAGAAATTCAGGAAACTGATCACAATAGTGTACAGAAGTACAATGTAGCAGTAATAGGATGTATGCTCAGCCATTCTTTCTTCTCTGAGAACAATAGTTTCATTATATCTTGCCTTGCTTAATGATAATTTTATCTTTCAGAAGGCAGAGTACCAGTGAGAGTGAATTCTATTCTGGAACAAATTCTCCTGAACAAGGAGGAGCTACTTGTTAGAGGGAAACAGGAGTGTGAATGACTGCTACATCTTCAGATTTTAGATTAGAGTAGGGTTAAGGATGTCTACTAGATCTATTTCATTGGTACAGGGAACTCCTGGATGAGGAAACCATCTATCAATGCAAATAGTTGTCACCTTCTTTGCCACTTATAGTCTTAGAGAGTAGTCTAGAGCACTAAGAGGTTAAGCGATTTGCTCAGGCTCACACAGCCCATACTTGTCAGAGATCAACTTTCTCAGCTTCAAGGTCAGTTCTTTTCCTACCACACCGCCTCTTCAACAAGCATTTATTGAATGCCTAGTATGTGTCAGGCATTACGTTAGGCACTGGAGACACAGAGAGAAAAATGAAAAAAGCTGTGGCCTCAAGAAGCTTACTTTGTAATTGGAGTGACAACATATACATGAAAAAAATATATGTGATAAATAGAAGGTAAAATTTTTTGGAGGGGAGAAGTGCTCCTGGGAGAACAGGAAAGGCTCATGAAAAGATACTGCTTGAGAAGTTTGGAGGAAACAGGGAATCTAAGAGGTAGAGGTGAGTTGGGAGTGCATTCTCGGCATCAGGAACAGCAAGTGCAAAAGGGTGGAGACAGGAGATAGAGCATTTGTGTGAGGAATAGAAAGATGGTTACTGTAGAGTGGTGGGGGTTAAGTAACATGTAGTTAAGTGTAGTGCTTCTTTCAGAGGTCAACTAGGATTAGAGATTGGAGAGTTAGCCATAGAGCCAATGCTTTCACATGGAGAGTTCTAGTTTTTCCTGGTTTGGGAGAATTTCAGTGTCCACTCCTTTCCTTGCTTCCCCCATGATGCTCAGGAGAGTTGGTATTTTGACAGTACAGAATGGCAGAGATGTTGGAGATGGGGTGAGAGTGGCAGAACAGCTGGCATTTTGAATTGTTTTCTTTTAAAGTAATGCTTTGCATTTCTTGTTAAGCATTTGAGACCAAAAAGCTACTGAGTCTGTGTCAATTCAACGTTTTTGAATGAATGCTGGGTATTTGAAAGGAGGAAGTGAGATGTTGAGGGTAGGGAGTGGGGCTAAATGATTGAGATTTTGTAAACTGAGTTTGCAAGCTGGCTACGGCTTTGGAGAACGGATGGAGATGGGGGATGGAGAGGGGAGCAACTTGAAGTTGGAAGACCTCTCTATTCCTTCTGGTTTTCTCTCCATGGATCTTTTATAATGTTCCAGAACAATCATATTTTCTTCTCAAATTTCTGCATTTCCTTAGATTTGTGCATCTTTTTTATGTATAAGGTTGTTCCACTAGCCCTTTTACTTATTCTGTTTTTATTCTAGTCTGTACTTATTCTATTCTTATTCTTCTGAATAAGGTATACCTTTCTAGAGTCATAAGTTCCACTATGGCAGATGTCAGTGATGCCTGAGGCAGAATGTACTTCCTTTAATTAACATTTCTAGTTAACCCTGCTTATTTTTATGCCTGCTTTACACAATTGTATATAGATATCTGAAGCTATAGATTTTATTGTTGGCTCTCTTCTTGGATAATGTCTCCAATAAATTGTTGATCCTTACTTCTGCTCTTCTTCCTATTTTTATCTCCTGCTCTTTATACTATCTGATTTGATATATATGTATATATCTCTATCTTTCTATACACACACACACACACACACATGCACACACATTTTTGTGGTCTTTAGACTAAAATGGAAGAAAAATCTTGCCCATGTATGTGTATATATGCATTTCACGTCATATAGATGCCTATAAACACACTCATACACACACATAATATTTTCCTGGAATCTTTGAATGAAAAATGGGAGAAGAAACACTTGCCCTCCCATTCTTAGTTCAAAGACTCGACAAATATATATTTTTACTAGCCCTCATTAGCGGCACTCCATTTAATTAAACAAATATTTGTTAAACACATACTAGCAAAATAATAACTAACACTTAGATAGTGGTTATTATGTGCTAGGCATTTTGTTAAGTATTTCACAATTTTTATTTCATTTGATACTTACAACAACCTTGGGAGGTAGGTACTAATATTATCCTCATTTTACATATGGAGGAACTGATGTAATAGTGGTCAAGTGACTTGTCACACAGCTAAGAAATGTTGGAGGCAGTATTTGAGCTCAGGTCTTCCTGACTCCAGGGCTAGCAGTCCCTCCACAGAGCTACCTAGCTGCCCATCTCTAGTCAAGAGCTGTCATTTTTTCTTTTGTTTCGGAAATCTAAATCACATCTTTTTCTTTGCTGATATATTTAAGCCAAGGTTTGTTTTCCTTTTCTATTTGTTTGTTTTGGGAGGAAGTCACTACCTTTAAATGATAGCAGTTATGAAAATACTTGTGCTCCTAAGGTCTTCAGTTTTATGCCGAGTGTTTCTAATTTTTTCTAATCCAATGCTTCATCCTAGCTTCCTCCAGGTACCTAAAGTGAAGGACTAGCTTTCTTTAAAAAAATTTTTTTAACTTATGTAATGAAGCAAGCACTTCCCTAACATAGTGTAGTAAAAAAGATGATTATACATGAAACTGCAAATCTATTATATATGACTTGCTATTCCTTTTAAATATATAATAAAGTTATCATGTAAATTTCTTTTTTTCTCTTTTTTCTTACCCCCCCATGGCTACAATTAGTCACAAATAAGTATATATCTATGTGTATATATATTATATATATGTAAAATTATTCTACATATTCTTCTATTTATCAGTTTTTTCTTTGGATGCAGATATTGTCTTTTATACTTAATTTGGATATTTATAATTGTCAAAATGACTTATTTGCTCAAAGTTGTTCTTAAAACAATAGTGCAATTACAGTATACAATGTTCTCTTGGTTCTGCTCATTTAACTTTATTATTTAATGCAAGTCTTCCCATGTTTTTCTAAGATCATTGAGCTCATCATTTCCTATGGCACGGTAGTATTCCATCACAATCGTATACTACAACTTGTTCAGCCATTCCCCAATCGATGGGTATCACTGCAGTTTATAGTTGTGTGGGTCAGAGACCGATACTCACATTAAAAATAGAGAACATTTTTGAGAAAAGGCAAAAAGGAATTTATTGCTTTCTCATGAGAAAGGACACACCCTAGCGTGGCCCAAGATGATGCCAATGCATTTGTGTGTATGGCATACAGCTCAAAGCAAGTTATATAGACCCTAACAAAGAGTTCTCCCACCCTCTACTGGCTCCTCTTCCCATTGACTGGGTTTGGAGCTCACATTCTAAATGCTGAATCTTTTCCCAGGAACAGAGAACAAAGAGCAAAAAGACAGGTATGAGACCAGAGACTGGTATTCAGCAAAAAGGGAATAAAAGCAAGATAAACAGGACCTTGCAGGTGTCTATCTACTGATGTAATTTCTTATCTCTACTCTCTCAGCAGAGCAGTTTCTAAAATATAGAAGGGGTGCAGGGTAGGGGTGGATGGTAGGAGAGGTAAGGTCTTGTCCCATACTGAGGAGGCTTCACTATTTCAGCATTCTACTCACAGTTACATCACTTCAGTTCTTTGCCACCATAAACAGAGGTGCTATAAACATATCAGAACATATAGGCTCTTTTCCTTTATCTCTAATCGTCCTTGGAAATAGATCTAGTAGTGGTATTGCTGGGTCAAAGGGTATAGGTAGTTTAATCACTCTTTGGGCATAATTCCATATTGCTCCCCAAAATAGTTAGATCAGTTTACAATTCCACCAACAATGAATTAGAGTCCCAATTTTTCCACACCCCCTCTAACATTTGTTGATTTCCTCTCTTATCATTTTAGACAATCTGGTGGGGGTAAAATGACAGCTCAAGGTTGCTTTACTTTGCATTTCTTTAATCAATAATGATTTAGAGCATTTTTTAAAATATGAATTTAAGTTATTTTCATTGTTTTCATTTGAAAACTGCCTGTTCATATCCTTTGACCAAATTGGGGAATGACTTCTATTCTTTTCAATTTAACAATCTTGTAGATTTAATAATGTTCTTTATATATTTGAGATATGACACCTTTTTCCAAGAAACTATAAACCCTCCCCCCCCCCTCCATTTTCTTCTTTCCTTCTGATCTTGGGTACATTTGTTTTATTTGTAAAAAAAACTTTTTAAATTTAATGTTATTGAAATTATTCGTTTTACACCTAACTTTGCTTTTTATTTTTTGTTTATTCATAAATTTTTCACCTATCAGTCTGATAAATAATTTGTTCCATGTTCTTCTAATTTTCTTGAAATATCTCTCCTTAGGGAGAGTATTCTGGGAAGATGGCTGAGTAGGTTAGAAAATTCCAAGCTCTCCAGATTTTCCCCCACAAAAGAGTTAAAATAGCACTTTAGGGTGAACAAAGTAGGGTGGAGACAAAGAAGAATAGGGGCACAACCAGGATCTTGCTGGGACAGTTTGAGAAGATCTGAAGAAAAACCTCAGGACTGGGTTTGGTCCTGGCAAGGAGTAAACACCTCCAGGCTAGGTTCCCTTTTAATAACAAGAGGCAGGCAAGCCACTTAAACAACTAGCAGCAAGTCCTGGGGTTAGTTGGTCTGAGAGGCTGCCTCAGCCCCAGGCATTTGAACTTTTTACCCCAGGATAGTGAGGGGAGTCCTGTGTTTGCAATTGTCCAGGAAGATTGTGGGAACCTCTGCTGACTTGGAACACAGAGCAGTGAGGGCAAGAAGGAACCAGCACAAGTCCAGCAAGTGCAGAAGCAGTAGGACAGCAACACCCGGCTGTGGGCACTTACAGAAGGTTGGAGGTTTGGCTTTGGTTCCAGACTAGGGGGAACTGAAGATCTGGAGAAAGAGGTGCCATTTCCCATACCCCAGGGCTGGAGGTGATTACAAAAATCAAGTTATTACCACAAAAAAAATGCACAGGCAAAGGAGAAAGAATCCAACTATAGAAACCTATTACAGGTTTTACATATTACAGGAACAGAGATGACCAGGGTTCATCTTCAGAGGAGGATATTGAAGTAAAGAAATCCCCAAAGAGCAACATCAAATGGTCACTTGCCCAAAAAGAATTTATAGAAGATCTTAAAAAAGACTTTAAAACTCAAATGACAGAGATGGAAGAAAAACTAAAAAAAATAATCCAAGAAAAACAAGAGGTTATGAAAGAAATGTCAACCAATTAGAAAAGGAGATCCAGACTCTCAAGGAGGAAAGTGACTCCTTGAAAATTAGAATTGGGCAAAGTGAAGCCAGTGAAATTATAAGATATCAAGAAATAATTAAACAAAACATGAATAATGAAAAAAATAGAAGAGAAAATGAAACATAAGGAAAACAACAGATTTGGAGAATAGATCAAGAAGAGAAACTATAAAAATAATCAGAGTAACTGAAAGTTATGATCAAAAAAGAATGTTGGTTCAATAATGCAAGAAATAATTAAAGAAAATTGTCTTGAAGCATTAGGACAAGGCAGGGAAGTAGAAATAGAAAAAAATCCATTGAACACCACTTAAATTCTATGAGGAAAACTCAAAGGAACATCATAGTCAAATTCTGAAATCCCCAGATCAAGTATAAAATATTAAAAGCATCAAGACTAAAACAATTTAAATATGATGGTGTCCCAATTAGAATTATACACGACCTAGCAGCAGAGACATTAAAAAACTGCAGGTCTTGGGACACAATATTTTGAAGAGCAAAAGACCTGGGGTTCTGGCCAAAAAATATCATACCATTCAAATTTCAGTATTATCTTGAATGAAAAAAAATGGACATTTGACAAAGCCTCAAACTTTCAAGACTTTGTTAAAAAAATCCTCAACTTAATAGACAATTTGACATACAAGAACCAAGAGAACATAAGGTACATACCAGAGACTGACTATAAGGGAATTATAAGAATGGACTGCTTACCTTTTATATACATAAAATGTAGAATGTACGTCTAACATTCTTATTAATAATTGTCGAGCTTATAAGAAAGAGGGGCATAAACCTGACTATGATATGAATTTAAAAATAAAACCAGTTAGAAACAGCTAAAAAGAGTAACTATTTTATACAAAAGAGGTGCAAGAAGAAGAAAGGATACAGAGGATTTAGATGGGGGAGGAGAGCTAGTAGTTCTGGTACCTACTTTCTTTGGGAATGGGTTTAAGAGGGAACAATACTTATACATTTAGAAGAGTCTAAAACTTTCTAAGTTTAGAAGAAATATAATGGCAGGAGTTTAGTGAGGAGGGAGAGGACAAGGGAGGGATTTTTAGAGGGGAGAATGAGGGAATAGGTAAAGGGTGTTTAGATGAATGGGAGGATAGGGGAGGGATCCTTTGAGGGGAAGGCAAGTAATAGGAGGGCAGGGTGGTTGGTGTAGGAGGGGTGTAGGCAAGTAATAGGAGGGTGATGTAGTGGGTAGCAGTAAAGTAGAGGAGGCAGGAGGGATAGGAAATGAGATATGCACAAACACAAAAACAAAGATCAGGAATAGAGTAGATTTGGGAAAGTATATGTCTATATGCATGTATATATGTATATATCTGTATGTGTATGTATATGTTGAGAAACATATCTAAACTATACTGTAGCCTTTGGGGGGAATGGAGGGAGGGAAAAAAGAACAAAGTTAAAAGTGCACAGCAGAGAACAGAAGAAAACACAAGGAAGCAAAGAAAAGACGGACAATTCTCAATACAAGGTGTATTATTTATCACACAGGCTTTCTTGAAATGAAAATTTATTGTTACATATTTTGAATCCTCTCCTATGTTCTGCTATGCACATGACATGCTCTTTTTTATTTCTTGCTTTGTATTTAAATTTCAATATTTAAGTTTACGATATGTTTTTGTTCCTTTTCTCATACAGAATAGTATTTGTGTTCTGGTGAAATAAAAAAATTGTAAAAAAAGAATTATCTCTCTTTATATGAAGGTCATGTTTCCATTTTGACCTCATCTTGGTAAATGGTGTAAGATATTAGCCTGGTTTCTGCCCTACTTTTTCCCACTTTTCCCAACAATTTTTTTTACCAAATAATGAATTCTTATCCCAAAATTTTAAGCCTTGACACTTGTCAAATACAAGATAATTATATTTATTAGCTGCTGTACATGGTATGTCTACTCTGCTCCATTGATCTACCTTTCTATATTGCAGGCAGTACTGGATAGTTTTGATAATTATTGCCTTATAAGGTAGTTTAAGATCTGGTACTGCTAAATAACCTTCCTTTACATTTTTCCTTCGATATTTTTGTCTTTTTGTTCTTCCAAATTAATTTTGTTATTTTTTTCTAATTCGGCAAAACGATTTTTGGTAATTTAATTGGGATGGTGTTGAATATATAAATTAATTTAGGTAAAATTATTATTTTTGTCATATTTTCCCTGCCTACCCATGAACCTTTAATATTTCTCCAATTATTTAAATCTGATTTTATTGGTGTAAAAAGTTTTTCATAATTTTGTTTATGTAGTTCTTGGGTTTGTTTTGGCAGGTGTACTCCCAGGCATTTTATACTCTCTAGAGTTATTTTTAAATGGGGTATCTTTTACTGTCTCTTCTTGCAAGGTTTTATTTGCAATATATATGGAAGTTATTTATGTGGATTTACTTTATATCCTGCTACTTTGCTAAAAAAGATTAATTGTTTCAACTAACTTTTTAGTTGAATCTTTGATATTTTCCATGAAGGGCTGGCTTTCAAACCTAGTCACCTGTAGAGAATATTTAACAGCTTCTCCTTGACTTCAGAATAAGTATTCCTTTGACAATATGGGAAGGAGCAGTCAGGTAGCAGATACCTACTTGTCACAGTTGCACAATATGGTTAATTCTATGATTGTATCTTCCTTACTCTGCAGGTAATGAATGATCCCACAGCTGCCTCTTAAAAGTCTTCTACCCAAGTTATTTATGTTGGGGTTTCATTAGTGATTTAAGAACTGGAATCCCCAAGGGCCTTTTTATTTATTCACCTAGTTGATCCCCTTGCACCCATCGTAGATTGAACAAATGAAAGTGAGCTTATTGGTTCTTAGTGTTTCACTTAGAGGGAAAGCTGTCTTCTTTCCCAGACTGTGCACATCTTCTCTTTGATGCAAAGGCAGGTCTTGAGGTTCCGTTACCTTTACAGTCTCCCTGTCCTCCTTTTTGCTATGTAGAACAAATGGAAACATGTCCTACTTTTAAATTGGACAGGCTCCTTGATAAGATATCATTTTTAGAGCTGATGGGTGGGAGAGCAAGTTGCTTCAGGATTCTTGGATGTCTGAAGATATAGGAGAGCTGTGGCAAAGCTCACACTTGGTTGTGAGTGTGAGGGGGTGAGTGCACAAGACAAAGTTTTCTTGGGAGAGCACATGCACTTCCCCACTAACATGTGCTGTCTAAGCTTTGAGTCACACCAGAGAGTTCAAGTGACCACTGACAAAATGAAATACAGTCAGAAAAGTAAGTATGAGAGTGATTTATCATATCATGTTTTCTTTTAGTGTCTGGGATAATAGAACATACATTGCTCTTTCCCTCATATCTAGGCACAGGGATTTGAACTCGATCTCTCTTCCTGACCCAGATCCCACACTTAGAAAGTGATGGCATTTTCCCTTGAGGGGCATCAACATACATGAGATTTGCAGTTTCTGCTGGTCAATTGATCTTCAGATTTTACCCTTAGATAAGAGTGGCTTTGTAGGTGTCAGCTTTTGTGTATGGGAATTACATGGCGTACTATGAAATGTGCAGGAGATCTTTGATTCCCAAACTGCTCCATGCTCTCGCTATGCTCTTCCTGAAATTCAATGCAATTCAACGAATTTTGTTGAGGGCTTTTATTGTATGAAGTACTCTGCATTCAGGATCTGGAGTTGCAAAGACCGAAAAAAGAGATAATCCCCACAAGGAACTGACATTATGGCATAGGGGATTTATTTAGTACAAACAAGGTATTCTCAGCCTTTTTGAACATCATGGACTGCTTTGGAAGCCTGGTGAAGTCCATGAATCCTTTCTCAGAATTATGTTTTTAAATGTACTAAATAAAATCCTCAAGATGACTAAGGGAACCAATGATGTTGAGATGGTTATCAACATGTTAAAAAAAGCCGCACATACACATGTGGACTCCAGATTAAAAACTCGTGTCATACATGCATTCCCTGTGTGAATATGTACAGGATAAGGAAAGTGCTAGCAGAGAGGAAATAGCTATTAGTCTTTATCGTAGTAGGTTTAATGGGTGGAAGTAGCAGAGAGACACATTTTAGCACAATCTAATAAAAATCTACCCAACAATTAGAAGTGTCAGCAAGTGACAGAATGCCCGGTGTGGTGGTGCCTGCCTGCAATCCTTGCTTCTGAGAGAAGCTGAAAGTAGTGGATTGCTTAAGGGTCATGAGTTTTGAGCTTAAGTGAGACTAAAGTCAATTGGGTGTCCACACTAAGTCTGGCATAGTATGATGAGCAAAGAGGACACCAGGCTGCCTGAGGAGAAATAAACTAGTTCATAATGGAAACAGATTAGGTCAAAGCGTCTCTTGGTCAGAAACAGTGCAGAGCTAAAGTTTACATGTTGGTCAGCCCTGGAATAGGGATTCATGAGTGATGGCAGTAATTTCATCTTGGGTGAGATAGGGAAACACATTTAAAAAACCCAAATCACAGATCCATTGAACCACAGAACTCAGGGTAGGAAATAAAACTCTTTTGGAGAGATTTTGGTGACCTTTTAATAATGATTATACTTTCAGTAGAAATGCTTCAGCATAGGGCTTACAGCAATGTTGGTATGTTGGGTTAGTGAAAAGTGAGAATCAGAGAAAGGCACACATGCTTTGATAGACCTAATGACAATCCACCAGCACAGGGGCAAGTAGTAAATTACTCCAAGAAAATGAGTGATAAGCACACGGTCTAAAGGTTATTCAGCAAAACAGTCCACTCCAGGGGACAATGGGACTATGGAAACAGAATTCGACACGTCCTTTCTGCTTTGTCCCTGACAGCACTTCTTTCCTCCTTCCTCTACACTTAGAACAGAGATGGGAAAACCTTAATGATCCCTAAATGAGGGGGAAAACATGTCATGTGAATATGCCCTCAGAGGAGTACAAAACCTGGAGTCACTCATCCAAAAATAGCCTTTTGTAGGAGCAGGGCATTAATACTTTGGTCCTAAGTACCATAAGGAGGGCCAGGTTGTGAGAGGGTTCAGACAGTAGGGTTTTGTTTTACTAACGTGGGTCAAAGAATTTCTGTTTCCATTTTCAATCAGCCATACCCAGTATCCAAATTCTACACAGTCCAAAAGAGATCCATCTTTTTTACACAACAATCTCAAATGGACATCCATCTGCATCAGTGGTAAGAATACTTCCCCACATTTCATTGTCTAGGACAGAGAGATAATGCTCCATGAGTTAAAGCTAAGTTTTCCCCCTCTTTCTCCTTATCAGAGAAATATAGTACCAAATATTTAGTAATAATCAGAGGCATTCAATGACAGAGATACTGGAATGTGCCAGTAAATGTTCAATAATCTTTGGAGCATTATACACTTTTTTGGGGCAGGCAATTGGGATTAAGTGACTTGCCCAGGCTCACACAGCTAGTAAGTGTCAAGTGTCTGAGGCTGGATTTGAACTCAGGATTTCCTGGCTTCAAGGGTGGTGCTCCACCTAGCTGCTACAGCATGATATGCTTTTAAGTTTAAAGTGCATCAATATTTCATCAATAATATTTTCTCCATCCATTTCTAAAATCTAATCAATAAACAAAAGAATAACCTAAGCCCTGATTTGCAGTGTTTGCAGATTTCTATAATAAACGTTCACTTTGACAATGCAACAATTGACTCACTCCTGGCATGAAGGGAAATCAGAGGCCATCTAGTTCATTATATGTCTAAATAGCAATCTCTTCTATTACAGCTCCAACAAGTCCTAATTCCCCTTCTAGGAAAAAGGAACAGAACGACTGAAGAAGCAATCCACCTTGGGATACGTCTAAGTGATGGGAAGAAGGAGGGCCTTTCTACTTCTGGATGGCTCTAGGTAATAGGAAGTGGATTGTGCTGCCTCAGGAACCAGTTGAATCTTCACCACTGAAGAGAAAGATAGATAAACACTTGTCAGAGATGCTCTAGTAAGAATTCCTGTTCAGGTGTGCCTTCAAAGAGATGAACTCTAGGCCTCCCTCCACTACTGAGATAGTGTAACTCTGGAAAAAAAGCCTTGCCTTTACCCTGGTATACACCTCAAAGAAGCAATGCCAATATTGGAATTATTCAAAAATATATGTGAGTAACTAGCTTCCTTTTTCTTCTTTACTCATTTTACTAATTTGTCACCCTCTAGTGCTGTTTCAATTTCTGCTAAATACAGGTCAACCAGAAGTCATAAGTCAGAGATGCAAAACCACACAGGGATAACCATATTCATCCTACGGGGATTGACAGATGACCCACAGCTGCAGATCCTGATTTTCATTTTTCTATTTCTCACCTATATGCTGAGTGTAATTGGCAATCTCACCATCATTACCCTCACCTTGATGGATCCCCACCTTAAGACTCCCATGTATTTTTTCCTTCGAAATCTTTCCTTCTTAGAATTCTCAATCACAAATACTTACATTCCTAGATACCTCTACAGCATTTCAACTGGGGACAATACCATTTCCCGTAATGCTTGCTTCACCCAGATATTTTTTGTCATCATTCTTGGGGCAACAGACTTTTTCCTTCTGGCCATCATGTCTTATGACCGCTATGTGGCCATCTGCAACCCCTTGCGTTACACAAGCATCATGAACAACAGAGTGTGTAAGCAGCTCCTCTTGGGTTGTTGGCTGACTGGGCTGATGATCATCCTCCCCCCGCTTAGCCTGGGCCTCCAGTTGGAATTCTGTGACTCCAATGTCATTGATCATTTTGGCTGTGATGCATTTCCCCTGCTGGAGATTGTGTGCTCAGACACAAAATTCATAGAAAACATGGTTCTCTTCTTTGCTGTATTTACACTCATTATCACCTTACTCTTGGTGTTTCTGTCCTATGGATACATCATCAGGACAATTCTGAGATTCCCATCAGTGCAGCAAAGGAACAAGGCCTTTTCCACCTGTTCCTCCCATATCATTGTTGTTTCTATGACTTATGGCAGTTGCATCTTCCAATATGTCAAACTATCTGCTGATGATGGAGTGGCTTTGAATAAGGTAGTTGCCATGCTCACAGCTTCTGTGATCCCCAGTGTAAACCCATTTATATATACTTTGAGGAACAAACAAGTAATACAAGCTTTTAAGGATTCAATGAAACGGATTACATTCTTCTTAAAACAGGCTCCTGAGCTTGATAGGGGAAATGGTCCGGGTAAAGCTGAGTAACCTTTAATTATCTGTCCTTCGTTCAATACTTTAAAAAAAATTTCTTAATTGTTTTAGATATACAGCATGGCATCCTGGATAGAGGACTAGTCCTGGAGGCAGGAACGCCTAGGCTCTAGTCTTGTCTCTAATGTACTAGATGTAGAGGTATGGAAGTCAGTTAATCTTTCAGGGCCTCAGGCATCTCTGTAACACTGCAAATTGCTAATTAAAATTTTATTTTTACCTTATGGAATAAGACAAGCATTTTCATAACATAGGATATTAAAAAGATAATTGTACATGAGACTGCAAATTTATTATGTACAACTTGCTATTCTTTTTAAATACATAATAAAGTTACCATGTAAATTTCTTTTTTCCCCTTCATTTATTCCTTCCCTTCCATACCACCCTAGAGATGGCTACCATTGTATATATTTATATGTAATGTATGTCATATATATATAAATAATACATATTATATACTATACATACATATATACACATTTATATAGATAGATCATAGATAGATGTAATTTTTCTATATAGACTTCTATCTATCAATGTTCTTTTGGATGCAGATAGCATTTTTCTTTATATATTCTTCATTTTTAAATTGTGTATTTATAATAGTCAAAATTACGTAGTCACTCAAAGTCATTCTCAAAATAATATTGCTGTTACTGTACACAATGTTCTCTTGGTTCTACTCACTTTTCTCTTCACCATTTCCTTCAAGTCTTTCCATGTCTTTCTAAGGTCATTGTAGTATTCTATCACAACCATACACCACAACTTGTTCACCCATTTCCCGATTGATGGGGATCCCTGCAGTTTCCAGTTCTTTGCCATCATAGTGAGAACTGCTATAAGTATCTCATTCACATTCAAAGTTATGATTGATATCTGTTCCCTCCATCTTAATTTTACTCACAATTTTCTTTCTTAACCTCTCTTTTTACCCTATCCCTGTTATTTTATTTTCTCCCCTCATCCTTTCTCTCTCTATAGTACCCACCCCTCCAAAAGTTCCTCCCCACCCTCCCAAATCCCAATATATACACCACTCTAAAATCTCTCACCTACCCTATCCCTCAGCTTTTCCACCTTTCTACATGTTCAGAAGACTTGTACACCCTTTCATTTGTACACATAGTTTTCTCTTCAACCCAGATGTGAGTAAGGTTCCAATATTACCAGCCCTTCACCCCCACCTGCTTCCCCTGTATTGGTTCTTCCTTATAGGTCACATTTTCATAACACAGTTGCTCCCTTTTACCTTTTCATACCCAATTTTGTTTTTTAGAATTTCCCCATCATACACAAACAACTCAGTCGCAACCTTTCTTTTAAACTACTTTAGAAATGATGACAGTTCAAAGAATACTGATAGTATTCTCATATATGTGTGTGTGTGTGTATGTGTATGTATGTGTGTATGCATGTATATATGTATGTATGTATGGAAGCAGTTTGACTTTAATGAGTGCCTTATAATTAGTCTTTGATGTTTTCCTTATGAATTTTCCTTCTTAATCCTTTATATCAACTTTCCATTCAGTTCTGGTCTTTTTGTTACAAATACCCAAAAGTCTTTCAGTTTGTCAAATGCTCATTTTTCTTTTCATTCAGGATAATACTGAACTTTGCTGTGTAAGTTATTTGTGGATACCACCCAAGCTCTTTCAGTCTTTGAAACATAATGTTCCAAAATCTATGGTCTCTTACAGTAGAAACTGTGAGGCCTTATGAAATCCCAACTGTCTTTCCACAGTATTTGAATTGTTTTTTTCTTGTTGCTTGTAATATTTTCTCCTTACCCTGGGAGTTTTGAAACTTGGCTATGACATTCCTGTAAATTTTCCACCTGGGATCTCTTTCAGGTAGTGAATAGTAGATCTTTTCTATTTCTGCTTTACCTTCTTGTTCTGGGACTTCCAGCAGTTTTCCTCAAATATTTCTTGTAATATGGTACCCAGATTATTTTTTGGATCATAACTTTCATATAGTCTGACAATTCTTATATTGTCTCTCCTTGATTTGTTCTCCAAATCACTTGTTTTTGTAATAAGATGTTTCAGATTCTCTTCTATTTTTCTAGTTTAATTATATCTTGGTGTCTTATAACATCATTTGATTCTTCTTGCCCAATTCTATTTTTCAAGGAGCTATTTTCTTCCTTAAGATTTTGTATCTCTTTCTCTAATTGGTTAACTTTCTTTTCATACTTTTCTTAGATTGCTTTGATTTTTTTCCTTAATTTTTCCTCTGTCTCTCTTATTTGATTTTTTTTATTCCCTTTTAAGTTCTTTCCAAGAACTCTTTTTGAACTTGTGACCTTTTCATATTGTTCTTTGGGGTAGGAGTTGTTTTTTTTTTTTAACTCAAATTTCCAATTTAATGAAGGAAATTTCTCCAAGCAGAATGCCCTTTGCCAGAAGTGTCAAACTTGTGATGTCTCCCAAATGTTGCCTGAACCAGATTAAAATGTAATTGAGAAATGTTTAATAAAAATACAGGAAAACAGGGGTGGAGCCAAGATGGTGGCTAGAAAGCAGGGACTTGCCTAAAGCTTTCCCCCAGTATGCTCCAACTACCTATAAAAATGGCTCTGAACAAATTCTAGAACGGCAGAACCCATGAAATAGCAGAGGAAAGCAGGGCTCCAGCCCAGGACAGCCTGGATGGTGGCTGGGTAAGGTTTATCGCACCAACCTGAGAGCAGAGTGGAGCAGAGACTAGCATGGGCTGTGCCCAGACCAACTTGATGTAGAGCCAGGTGGAACAGGCTGTAGCATCCTGAATCAGTGAGCTGTGGCAGTTACCAGACTTCTCAACCTGCAAACACCAAAGACAACAGAGAGGGTTAGTGGAAAAAACTGTGGGGACAGAGTGAAAAGAGTTCGAGGTCAGCCACTGTCCTGGGGGCAGTGGAGGTTGTGCAACTCTGAGGCTGCTTACAGAACTACAGCTGCAGTTGCTTCCAGCCCCAGGCCCACCTGGTGGGAGGAATTAAGTGGCAGATCAGAGCAGGAGTGCAGAGCCTGCCTAAATCTGAGTTGTGGTCCTGGTTGGCTGTTCTTGGGGGAGGAGGAAAGCTGGGGTGGCAGAGCTTGCTGTGTAGAAATACCTCTGAAAACAACAGTGCAGCCCCTCAAGCTTAGGACAAAGTACTCTATACTCTACAAGCAGTCATACCCTGATGAAAAGCTCAAGGGTCAAGTAGTTGCCTGGGAACATGAACAGGTAGTGAAAACGGTCTCAGATTCAGACTCAGACTTTGGAATCTTTCTTTGGTGACAAAGAAGACCAAAACATACAGCCAGAAGAAGTCAACAAAGTCAAAGAACCTACATCAAAAGCCTCCAAGAAAAACATGAACTGGTCTCAGGCCATGGAAGAGCTCAAAAAGGAGTTGGAAAAGCAAGTTAGAGAATTAGAGGAAAAATTGGGAAGAGAAATGAGAGTGATGTGAGAAAAACCATGAAAAACAAGTCAATGACTTGCTCAAAGAGAGGTAAAAAAATACTGAAGAAAATAACACCTTAAAAAATAGATTAACTCAAATGGCAAAAGAGCTCCAAAAAGCCAATGAGGAGGAGAATGCCTTGACAGGCAGAATTAGCCAAATGGAAAAGGAGGTCCAAAAGGCCACTCAAGAAAGTACTATCTTAAAAATTAGGCTGGAGCAAGTGGAAGCTAGTGACTTTATGAGAAATCAAGATATTATAAAACAGAAACAAAGAAATGAAAAAATGGAAGACGATGTGAAATATCTCATTGGAAAAACCACTGACCTGGAAAATAGATGCAGGAGAGATAATTTAAAAATTATTCGACTACCTGAAAGCCATGATCAAAAAAAGAGCCTAGATATCATCTTCCAAGAAATTATCAAGGAGGACTGCCTTGATATTCTAGAACCAGAGGGCAAAATAGAAATTGAAAGAAACCACTCATTGCCTCCTGAAAAAGATCCACAAAAGAAAACTCCTAGGAATATTGTTGCCAAATTCTAGAGCTCCCAGATCAAGGAGAAAACACTGCAAGCAGCCAGAAAGAGACAATTTGAGTATCGTGGAAATGCAATCAGGATAATACAAGATCTGGCAACTTCTACATTAAGGGACCAAATGGCTTAGAATATGATATTCTGGAGGTCAATGGAGCTAGGATTAAAACCAAGAATCACCTACCCAGCAAAACTTAGTATAATGCTCCCAGGCAAAATATGGATTTTCAATAAAATAGAGGACTTTCAAGTTTTCTCAATGAAAACGTCAGAGCTGAATAGAAAGTTTGAGTTTCAAACACAACAATTAAGAGAAGCATGAGAAGGTAAAGAAGAAAGAGAAATCACAAGGGACTTACTAAAGTTGAACTGTTTTGTTTACATTCCTACATGGAAAGATGATGTGTATAATCCATAAGACCTCAGTATTACGGTAGCTGAAGGGAATACACATACATACATATATGTATGTGTGTATATATATATAAACGGAGTTCACAGGGGGAGTTGAATATGAAGGGTTGATATCTAAAAAATAAAATCAAATTAAGGGATGGTAGAGGAATATTTTGAGAGAAGGAGAAAGGGAGATATAGAATGGGGTAAATTATCTCACATAAAAGTGGCAAGAAAAATCAGTTCTGTTGGGAGGGAAGAGGGGGCAGGTAAGGGGGAATGAGTGAATCTTTCTTTCATTGGATTTGACCTGAGGAGGGAATAACACACACTTAGTTGGGTATCTCATCCCACAGGAAAGAAGGAGGAAGGAGATTAAAAAGGGGGACGATAGAAAGGAGGGCAGATGGGGGAGGAGGTAATCAAAAGCAAACACTTTTGAAAAGGGACAGGCTCAAGGGTGGATAAAGGGTGTAGGATAGGAAGGAGCAAAATATAGTTAGTCTTTCACAACATGAGTATTGTGGAAGGGCTTTGCATAATTATACACATGTGGCCTATGTTGAATTATTTGCCTTCTTAGGGAGGGTGTGTGGGGAGGGAAGAAGGGAGAGAATTTGGAACTCAAAGTTTTCAAGACAGATATTCAAAAAAACTTTTTACATGCAAGTTGGAAATAAGATGTACAGGCAATGGGGCATATAAATCTTTCTTGCAGTACAAGAAAGTAAGGGAAAAGGGGATGGGGGCACTGGGGTGACAGAAGGGAGGGCTGACTGGCGAATGGGGCAATCAGAATATATGCCATCTCAGAATGAGGGGGAGGGTAGAAATGGGGAGAAAATTTGTAATTCAAACTCTTGTGGAAATCAATGCTGAAAACTAAAAATATTAAATAAATAAGTAATTAAATAAAGAAAACACTTTACAGAAATAAAAGGAAATAAAAAAATACAGGAAAACCTAATGTTAATTTGTGGTTTTCTGAGGCAACATGCAGCCAGCAATGATGCAGTTTCTATTTGAGTTTGATAGCATTGACCTACACTGATAAAATCATAGGTCGCTCTGCCTCAGTTTTGTCTCAAATCTGTTATATGCAATTTAGTTATTTTAGCCTCACAAATCCTTTCCTCTTATAGGCAGAATCACCAATCACAAATGTTCTCCTTTATTGTCCTAAGCTGAATTCCACTTGCAGTCTGAGATCAGTTCTTGTTTCCAGCAGGACATAGAGAACAAGCTCCTAGCTGACACGGTCATAAATCCTAGTGAATTGTAAGACTGTACAACTCTTCCAGCCCCTCTGGCCTTGTATAAGGTTGCCCTCATACTACTGATACTTTACCTGTCATGCTGATTTCTTGTCTGGATTCTGCCTTTTATTTCTCTTTTTTCCTTGCCCCTGTCCCTCAGTCATGTTTTCCACTTCCCATTCCTGTGTTCCTCATCTCTGTTGCCTAATTCACCAACTAAAGGGGTTCCTCATTTTCTTCTTGGACTGACTTGTAGGAGAAGTGAGGCTAACATTTCAAAAACTTGCTTGTAGAATGGGATTTAAAGGGTCGCTATGGACTTTTTGTGCACCTCCACAAAGAAAAAGAATGTCAGAAAAGATCTTTTTAAGTCTCTTTCAGGGTTCAGGTTTTCTTTCTAACCTTGTTTACTCAGCTAATTTTCTAATCTCTTGCCTGATTCTGCTCTTTGCTGTTGGGAAATGACTCCATTTTGATTGTGACTCAATTCCATGCCATAGGTTTACTGTAACCAATGTACATCTGGCCTGTGTTCTGCTATTCTCTTGCCCACTGGGTATCCATCCTTTGATGTGACTCTTTTCAGCCTGTTCTTTACTGGTTAAAATGGTGAGATTGAAAGTACACTATACCCCACCTCATAAGTGCCCTTATTGGGACCATCATGGACCTTGTCCTCCAGGTGGTGATGGACATCCTTGGTTAAATGGGCTGGAGAAGGAAATGGCAAAACTCCGCTATCTTTCCAAGAAAACCCCACATGGACTTACAGAGAGTCACACAACAACCACAAAGAAAAAAAAATCAGTCATGGTTTCTGGGTGGCCTTAGAAGTCTACCTCTGATAATTTCCTTCTCCTACAGAAGCCCATCTTTGCTCTTTGAATTTCAGGCATTTGGTCCAGCTGTGGTTGCTGAACTCCCAAAGATTATCCCTGAATCTCTCTAGATGCTAAAATTGACTTCTGACTCTTCTTAGTCACAGAAGCTTGCTGGTGTTTCCTGAAAATCACCTAAATCTGTCCCTGTTCTTTGGTCAACACCTCAAAATTGTGCTTGTGCTGCTTCACTATAGGTACAACCATTTCCTGACCTGCCCAGCACCCCCATCCTACTCTTATCATGGAGTTCAATTTCAGACATTACCTAGGAGGTTAAATTCTACTCTGAATTAAAGGAAAGGTTCAGTTAGGATGAAGGAAATATATCCAAACTGGTTCATCTGAATTTTGAAAGCTGGTTCCAGCTGCTCTCCCCTAAAATGGGGGGAAAGTATTACCTGCTATGCCTTTGGATGAAAAAGCTCTCCCCTAGAAAGATTCAACCTGCACTAGGTGAGTACCTTCATGAGGAAAATGCATGTGAGGAAATGTCTCTTTCTAGTGTAATAATTGTTTAGGCACAGTTTGTACCATCTGCCTGCTGATGGGAGGCTAAGGCACTAAAGACCCTGGAAGTTGTCTTTCTTTCCCTCAAAAGTATCTCTTTTTATTTGTTTATTTTTATTTTTTGCTTTGCAAACATTATCTTTTAATATTTTCTTTTTCCCTAGTTGCATGTAATAACAATTTTAACATTCATTTTAAAAATTATGAGTTTCAAATTCTCTCCCTTCCTTCCTACCCACTCTTTTACCTTGAAAAGGCAAGCATTTGTATAGGTTATGCATGTGTAGTCATGTAAAACATTTCCACAATAGTCATGTTGTAAAAGAAAATATAGACCAAAGAAGGCTCAAGAAAAATAAAGAAAGTGAAAAAAACTGCAATCTGTATTCAGATACCACCAGTTCTTTCTCTGGGGGTGGAGAGCATTTTTCATCATAAGTCCTTCAGAATTTTCTTGGATCATTGTATTGCTGAGAATAGCTAAGTCATTCATAGCTCATCATCTTACAATATTGCTGTTACTTTGTACACAGTAAATTTCACTCGCTTCAGCTCATGCAAGTCTTTCCAGGTTTTTCTGAAATCAGCCTGCTCATCATTCCTGATAGCACAGTAATAATTCCATTACAATCATATACCACAGTTTGTTCAGCCATTCCCCAATTGATGGACATCTCAATTTCCAATTCTTTGCCACTAAAAGAAGTGATGCTATAAATATTTTTGTTCAACTAGATGCTCTCCCTTTTTGAAATCTGTTTGGAATGCAGACCTAGTAACAGTATTCCTGGTATGGTATGATAGCCCTCTATGCATAGTTCCTAATTGCTCTCCAGAATAGTTGGATCAATTCACAATTCTATGAACAGTGCATTTGTGTCTCAATTTTTTACATCACTTCCAATACTTATTATTTTCTTTTTCAGTTATATTAGCCTATATGATAGGTGTGGGGTGATGCCTCGGAGTTGTTTTAATATGAACTTTTTGGGTCATGACACCTTTATTTGAGTAATGTGTGGGATGAAAGATCCTCACCAAATAAATTTATAATAAGGAGCCATCTCAGGGTGGGAACAGAAATAAATTTTATTCAGTTCCTGAGAATTGGGCGTCCTCTGCTAGCATAGAGCAGAACCAGCAAAGGAGGCATTTTACAAGGGGCAAAGCACCAATAATTATACCTAACACAAGAGAATTCCCACCTATCTCTGACCCTTCTCACTGTTGGTTGGGAGGCAGGCTTACAATCTGAGCATGAAAGCTAGACAAAGAACCGGGAAATTGAGGCACAGAAACTCCAATTCCCATTCCCTTAGTTCATGATTACAACTGAGGTGACATCTATAAATCTAAAGAAGGAGAATAGGATAAGGGGAGGAGGAGACCCTCTCCATTCTCTTACAGTACTTTTACAGTAAAGGAAAGCAGGTCACAGTGACCCTATTCTTACTGAGCAAATCTTTAAACCAGAACCAGAAGAAAGAACAAAAAGTTTCAGGTTAAACTTTCCCAGAGGCTTCTCCTTGACTTCAGAATAAGTATTCCTTTGACAATATAGGAAGGAGCAGTCAGATAGCAGATACCTACTTGTCACAGTTGCACAATATGGTTAATTCTATGATTGTACCTTCCTTACTCTGCAGGTAATGAATGATCCCACAGCTGCCTCTTAAAAGTCTTCTGCCCAAGTTATTTACATAGGGGTTTCATTAGTGATTTAAGAACTGGAATCCCCAAGGGCCTTTTTATTTATTCACTTAGTTGATCCCTTTGCACCCATTGTAGATTGAACAAATAAAAGTGAGCTCATTGGTTCTTAGTGTTTCATTTAGCGGGAAAGCTGTCTTCTTTCCTAGACTGTACACATCTTCTCCTTGATGCAAACAAAGGCAGGTCTTGATGTTCCCTGTCCTCCTTTTTGCTATGTAGAACAAATGGAAACATGTCCTAATTTTAAATTGTACGGGCTCCTTGATGAGACATAATTTTAGAGTTAGAGAGTGGGAGAGCAAGTTGCTTCAGGATTCTTGGATGTCTGAAGATATAGGAGAGCTGTGGCAAAGCTCACACTTGGTTGTCAGTGTGAGGGGGTGAGTGCATGAGACAAAGTTTTCTTGGGAGAGCACATGCACTTCCCCACTAACATGTGCTGTCTAAGCTTTGAGTCATACCATAGAGTTAAAGTGACCACTGACAAAATGAAGTACAGTCAGAAAAGTAAGTATGAGAGTGATTTATCATACCATGTTTTCCCTTTAAATGTCTTTGGTTATAGAACATACATTGTTCTTTCTCTCATATCTAGGCACAGGGATTTGAACTCAATCTCTCTCCCTGACCCAATTCCCAAATTCAGAAAATGACTGGATTTTTCAGTGAGGGGAATCCATACATATGAAATGTGCTGTTTCTCCCGGTCACTTGATCTTCAGCTTTTACCCTTGGATAAGAGTGGCTTTGTGGGGGCCAGGTTTTGTGTATGGGGAATACATGGCATTCTATGAAATGTGCAGGAGATCTTTGATTCCCAAACTGCTCCATGCTCATGCTATGCTTTTCCTGAAATTCAATTCCATTCAATTCAACAAATTTTGTTGAGGGCTTATATTGAATGAAGTACTCTGAATTTAGGATCTGGAGTTGCAAAGATTAAAAAAAGAGAAAATCCCCACAAGGAACTGACATTATGGCATAGGGAATTTATTTAGTATAAATAAGGTATTCTTCGCCTTTTTGAACATTGTGGACTGCTTTGGAAGTCTGGTGAAGGCCATGAATCCCTTCTCAGAATTATGTTTTTAAGTGTATAAAATAAAATGCACAGGATGACTAAGGAAACCAATGATGTTGAGATGGTTATCAACATATTAAAAAACACACATACACACATGGACCCCAGATGTATGACTTGTGTCATACATACATTCCCTGTGTGAGAATATAAGTTCCCTGTGAATAGAGAACTTAAAAAAATCTTTGCACTAACAGGTAAATAAAATACATGATAGACTGTATTGTAGACAAAGGAGAAATTCTGTGAAAGTACTTTAGGAAAATGAGAAGTGAGAAGACACGAGTTAAGCCATGAAGGGATAGATGGCTTTATGAATGAAAGGAGGTGGTAAATGGCATGCTAAATTTGGGAAATAGGTAGAAGTCTAGATTAGCTGGAACTTCAAAAGTGTGAAGGGAGAAAATGTGAAATAAGGTTGGAAAAGCAGGCTGGACCCAGATTGTGGAAGGCCTTCGAAGCCAGCCCAAAGAACTTGTAGTTGGTGCTGTAGGAAATAGTGCGACACTGAAAGTTTTTGAGAAGTAAAATGACATGGTAAACACAGCACAAGGAAGATTTATTTAGGCAGTTACGTTATGGATGGAAGGATGAATATTGAGGGGGAGAGACATGGGTCAAGGAGATATCAGTTAGTGGGCTATTTTGATAGTCCCAAGAGAAAATGATAAGTACTCTTCTAGGGAAAGGGTTCTTAACCTGGTGTCCATGAGATATCTGGGCATCTGTGAATTTGGATGGAAAAACTGCATCTTTGTTTCCTAACTGAAAGGAAGCATTATCTTTAGTTATTTTAAGGCAGTATTCTAATAAAGGGTCCATGAACTTCACCAGAATGTCGGATGGGTGTATGTCACAAAAAGCTTAAGAATCCTTAATCTAGGAAGCAAATAAAAAGAAGGTGATGGAAACAAGAAAGGTCATATGGATAGAATCAATAGGATTGAGCAAATGATTGACTTGGGTTGGAGGAAGTGAAAGAGAAGGAAGAGTCAAAGATTATTTTGAGATTCTGAAATAAGGATCATGGTGTCATTGACACGAGGAGGAGCAGGTTTATTGGGGATCCATGTTGAGTTCAGGTTTGGGCATATTGAGGTTGAGGTGCAAATGCCCCTTATTGGAAGTATGGAATTGGAGAGTCCAGAAGGTTCTTCACTTAACATTCAAATCCTCCTGAGAGGATTACTACAGCATTGGAAAGCACAGAAATGATTTCAGCTGACATGCACAGGTAACAGGACACTGAGTGAATGCGAATGTTGATGAGGGAGAAGGGAATTGTGGAGTTTGGGGCACTGGCTAGGGAAGATATAGCTAGGAAATAAGAGGGCCCTTGGTTTCCTGAGCATGGGGATTGTAAAATGGAGATGACTTATGGCCAGCTCATAAGTTTTCATTGGTTAGGTATTCCCTATCTGAGTCTTCAGTAACAGACTTCTCTACTAATTAGAGATTTCACATACTGAGGTCAGTGTCCCTGATCTGTGATATTTTCGGTAAACACTGAATGATATAAATCAAGCACCTGTGTGAGATGACAACATACTTATTAGTGGAAAGACAATATTGATCTTTCTCTAGTCTCAGGGAAAATACTCTCAAGGGCTCTTTGTGGGAAATGTTTTAAAATGATTAAGTACAATCAACTCCTTTAATTAATTAAGATCTCCTTAGAGGAGATATGCCAGCATATGGAGGGAATATGCAAAATAGCAGAAATTGATTGCAGATGGACATATTCAGGTATTTGAAAATATTTGAACAGTTCTCAATTTAATGAATTAGTAATTTTGAGGAGCAACTAGGCTAGACTCTACTCCAAGCAGAGTGTTGGATTGCCTGCCATATGACTTTAAAAATCACTTGGACAGACAGACTAAGCAGTAGAAGTGGCATCAGCAAAGAGATGCCCTCACCAGAGGAAAGGGATACTTGACTATTGCTATCGCCTAGCAAAGGGACACTGCTGGGACAAATGCAGGGTTTTTATCTGACACTTTGTCAAAGAAACAAAAACAAAGGAACAAGCTATCTTGACTGGCCAGGAATGGAATCTCTTTGAATAACCTTTGCTCTTTCCCTTCCTGCAGTCCACCAACAGCCTGTAGGAGAAAGAGAATTCTGAGTTTTACCACTGGATGTCCAAAACCTTTGAACTAACAAACCACCATACTAAATTTCTCTGCCCTGAAACAGAAGGCATAAACATTTAACTTATTAAATGAGATATTTTGAGGAAAGTGCCTTTTCAGCCTATCTAAATGTCAGTAATTATTATTTGCATATTTTCATAGTCTTTGTTTCCTTGGTGAATTTGAAGAATGCCTATTTTTGCAGATGGGATAAGGAAAGTGCTAGCAGAGAGGAGATAGCTATGAGTCTTCATTGTAGTAGGAGTAATGGGTGGAAGTATCTGAGAGACAAATTTTAACACAATTTAATTTAATAAAAATCTGCCTAACCACCAGCAGTGTCAAAAAATCACAGAATGCCAGGTGTGAGGGTGCCTGCCTGCAATCCCTGCTTGTGAGGGAGGCTGAAGCTGGTGGATTGCTTGAAAGTCATAAGTTCACAGCTGAAGTAAGGCTAAAGTCAATGGGGTGTCCACATTAAGTCTAGTATAGTATGATGAGCCCCCAAGAGCAAGGAGGACACCAGGCTGCCTGAGGAGAAATAAACTAGGTCATCGTAGAAACAAAGTGGGTCAAAGCTTCTCTTGGTCAGAAACAGAGAAGAATCAAAATTTACACATTGATCAGGTCTGGAATAGGGATCCATGAGTGATGATGGTAATTTTAGCTTGGGTGAGATAGGGAAACACATTTAAAAAAACCCAAATCACAGATCCATTGAACCACAGAACTCAGGGTAGGAAACAGAACTCTTTTGGAGAGATTTTGGTGACCTTTTAATAATGATTATACTTTCAGTAGAAATGCTTCAGCATAGGGCTTACAGCAATATTGGTATGTTGGGTTAGTGAAAAGTGAGAATCAGAGACAGGCACACATGCTTTGATAGAGCTAATGACAATCCACCAGCACAGTGGCAAGTAGTAAATTACTCCAAGAAAATGAGTGATAAGCACATGGTCTAAAGGTTATTCAGCAAAACAGTCCACTCCAGGGGATACTGGGACTGTGGAAACAGAGTTCTACATGTCCTTTCTGCTTTCTCCCTGACAACACTTCTTTCCTCCATCCTACACCCTTAGAACACAGATGGGAAAACCCTAATGAACCCTAAATGAGGGGGAAAACATGTCATATGAATATGCCCTCAGAAGAGTACAAAGCCTGGAGTTATTTATCCAAGAACACCCTTTGGCATTGGCATTGACACTTTGGTCCTAAGTACCATAAAGAGGGTCAGGTTGTGAGAGGGTTCAGACAATAGGTTTTTGTTTTACTAATGTGAGTCAAAGAACTTTCCATTTTCAATCAGCCATACCTAGTATCCAAATTCTACACAGTCCAAAAGAGATCCATCTTTTTTTATACAAGAGTCTCAAATGGACATCCATCTGCATCAGTGATAAGAATACTTCCCCACATTTCATTGTCTAGGACAGAGAGATAATGCTCCATGAGGTAAAGCTAAGTTTTTCCCCTCTTTCTCCTTATCAGAGAAATACAGTACCAAATATTTAGTAATAATCAGAGGCAATCAATGACAGAGATACTGGAATGTGCCAGTAAATGTGCAATAATCTTTGGAGCATGATACACTTTTTTGGGGGGAGACAATTGGGATTAAGTGACTTGCCCAGGCTCACACAGCTGGTAAGTGTCAAGTGTTTGAGGCTGGATTTGAACTCAGGTCTTCCTGGCTTCAAGGCCAGTGCTCTATCCTCTGCACCACCTAGCTGCTCTGGTATGATACACTTTTAAGTTTAAACTGCATAAATATTTATCAATAATATTTTCTCCATCAGTTTCTAAAATCTAGTCAATAAACAAAAGAATAAAATAAGCCCAGATTTGTAGTGTTTGCAGATTTCTGAGGTTTAAATAAATGTTCATGCTGAAAATTTAACAACTGACTCACTCCTGGTAGGAAGGGAAATCAGAGGCCATCTAGTTCATTATATGGCTAAATAGCAATCTCTTCTATTACAGCTCCAACAAGTCCTAATTCCCCTTCTAGGAAAAAGGAACAGAATGACTGAAGAAGCAATCCATCTTGGGGTACGTCTAAGTGATGGGAAGAAGGAGGGCCTTTCTACTTCTGGATGGCTCTAGGTAATAGGAAGTGGACTGTGCTGCCTCAGGAACCAGTTGGATCTTCACCACTGAAGAGAAAGATAGATAAACACTTGTCAGAGATGCTCTAGTAAGAATTCCTGTTCAGGTGTGCCTTCAAAGAGATGAACTCTAGGCAGTCTTCCAGTACTGAGATTGTGTGACTCTGGAAAAAAGCCTTGCCTTTACCCTGGTATACAACTCAAAGAAGCAATGCCAATATTGGAATTATTCAAAAATATATGTGAGTAACTAGCTTCCTTTTTCTTCTTTACTCATTTTACTAATTTGTCACCCTCTAGTGCTGTTTCAATTTCTGCTAAATACAGGTCAACCAGAAGTCATAAGTCAGAGATGCAAAACCACACAGGGATAACCATATTCATCCTACGGGGATTGACAGATGACCCACAGCTGCAGATCCTGATTTTCATTTTTCTATTTCTCACCTATATGCTGAGTGTAATTGGCAATCTCACCATCATTACCCTCACCTTGATGGATCCCCACCTTAAGACTCCCATGTATTTTTTCCTTCGAAATCTTTCCTTCTTAGAATTCTCATTCACAAATACTTACATTCCTAGATACCTCTACAGCATTTCAACTGGGGACAATGCCATTTCCCGTAATGCTTGCTTCACCCAGATATTTTTTGTCATCATTCTTGGGGCAACAGACTTTTTCCTTCTGGCCATCATGTCTTATGACCGCTATGTGGCCATCTGCAACCCCTTGCGTTACACAAGCATCATGAACAACAGAGTGTGTAACCAGCTCCTCTTGGGTTGTTGGCTGACTGGGCTGATGATCATCCTCCCCCCACTTAGCCTGGGCCTCCAGTTGGAATTCTGTGACTCCAACGTCATTGATCATTTTGGCTGTGATGCATTTCCCCTGCTGGAGATTGTGTGCTCAGACACAAAATTCATAGAAAACATGGTTCTCTTCTTTGCTGTATTTACACTCATTATCACCTTACTCTTGGTGTTTCTGTCCTACGGATACATCATCAGGACAATTCTGAGATTCCCATCAGTGCAGCAAAGGAACAAGGCCTTTTCCACCTGTTCCTCCCATATCATTGTTGTTTCTATGACTTATGGCAGTTGCATCTTCCAATATGTCAAACTATCTGCTGATGATGGAGTGGCTTTGAATAAGGTAGTTGCCATGCTCACAGCTTCTGTGATCCCCAGTGTAAACCCATTTATATATACTTTGAGGAACAAACAAGTAATACAAGCTTTTAAGGATTCAGTGAAACGGATTACATTCTTTTTAAAGCAGGCTCCTGAGTTTGATAGGGGAAATGGTCCAGGTAAAGCTGAGTAACCTTTAATTATCTGTCCTTCGTTCAATACTTTAAAAAAATTTCTTAATTGTTTTAGATATACAGCATGGCATCCTGGATAGAGGACTAGTCCTGGAGGCAGGAACGCCTAGGCTCTAGTCTTGTCTCTAATGTACTAGATGTAGAGGTATGGAAGTCAGTTAATCTTTCAGGGCCTCAGGCATCTCTGTAACACTGCAAATTGCTAATTAAAATTTTATTTTTAACTTATGGAATAAGACAAGCATTTTCATAACATAGGATATTAAAAATATAATTGTACATGAGACTGCAAATTTATTATGTACAACTTGCTATTCTTTTTAAATACATAATAAAGTTACCATGTAAATTTCTTTTTTCCCCTTCATTTATTCCTTCCCTTCCATACCACCCTAGAGATGGCTACCATTGTATATATTTATATGTAATATATGTCATATATATATAAATAATACATATTATATACTATACATACATATATACACATTTATATAGATAGATCATAGATAGATGTAATTTTTCTATATAGACTTCTATCTATCAATGTTCTTTTGGATGCAGATAGCATTTTTCTTTATATATTCTTCATTTTTAAATTGTGTATTTATAATAGTCAAAATTACGTAGTCACTCAAAGTCATTCTCAAAATAATATTGCTGTTACTGTACACAATGCTCTCTTGGTTCTACTCACTTTGCTCTTCACCATTTTCTTCAAGTCTTTCCATGTCTTTCTAAGATCATTGTAGTATTCCATTACAACCATACACCACAACTTGTTCACCCATTTCCCGATTGATGGGGATCCCTGCAGTTTCCAGTTCTTTGCCATCACAGTGAGAACTGCTATAAATATCTCATTCACATTCAAAGTTATGATTGCTATCTGTTCCCTTCATCTTAATTTTACTCACAATTTTCTTTCTTAACCTCTCTTTTTACCCTATCCCTGTTACTTTATTTTCTCCCCTCATCCTTTCTCTCACTATAGTACCCACCCCTCCAAAAGTTCCTCCCTACCCTCCCAAATCCCAATACATACACCCCTCTAAAATCCCTTACCCAACCTGTCCCTCAGCTTTTCCACCTTTCAACATGTTCAGAAGACTTCTACACCCTCCCACCTGTACACAGTTTCCTCTTCAACCCAGATGTGAGTAAGGTTCCAACATTACCAGCCCTTCACCCTCACCTGCATCCTCTGTATTGGTTCTTCCTTTTAGGTGCCATTTTTATAACACAGTTGCTCACTTTTGCCTTTTCATATCCAATCTTGTTTTTTAGAATTACCCCATTATGCACAACTCAGTCCCAAACTTTCTCTTAAACTACTTTAGTAATGATGACAGTTTTAAGAATACTGATAACATTTATATGTATATATATATACATATATACACACATGTGTGTGTGTATGTATGTATGGAAGCAGTTTGACTTTAATGAGTGCCTTATAATTAGTCTTTGATGTTTTCCTTATGAATTTTCCTTCTTGATCTTTTATATCAACTTTCCATTCAGTTCTGGTCTTTTTGTTACAAATACCCAAAAGTCTTTCAGTTTGTCAAATGCTCATTTTTCTTTTCATTCAGGATAATACTCAGCTTTGCTGTGTAAGTTATTTGTGGATGCCACCTCAGCTTTTTCAGTCTTTGAAATATAATGTTCCAAAACCTATGGCCTTTTACAGTAGAAACTGTTAGGTCTTGTGAAATCCCAACTGTCTTTCCACAGTATTTAAATTTTTTTCTTGTTGCTTGTAATATTTTCTCCTTAACTTGGGAGTTTTGAAGCTTGGCTATGATATTCCTGTAAGTGTTTCTCCTGGGATCTCTTTCAGGTAGTGAATGGTAGATTTTTTTCTATTTCTGCTTTACCTTCTTGTTTTGGAACTTCCAGTGGTTTTCCTCAAAAATTTCTTGTAATATTGTATCCAGATTATTTTTTTGATCATAACTTTCATGTACTCTGACAATTCTTATATTGTCTCTCCTTGATCTGCTCTCCAAATCACTTGTTTTTGTAATAAGATGTTTCAGATGCTCTTCTATTTTTTCTAGTTTTATTATATCTCGGTGTCTTATAACATCATTTGATTTTTCTTGCCCAATTCTATTTTTCAAGGAGCTATTTTATTCCTCAAGATTTTGTATCTCTTTTTCTAATTGGTTAATTTTCTTTTCATACTTTTCTTCATTTTATTTTTTTCCTTAATTTTTCCTCTGTCTCTTTTATTTGATTTTTAAATTCCCTTCTAAGTTCTTCCAAGAACTCTTTTTGAGCTTGTGACCATTTGATATTGTTCTTTGGGGTAGGATTTGTTTTTTTAACTCAAATTTCTAATTTAATGAAGGAAATTTCTCCAAGAGGAATCACCTTTGCCTGAGGTGTCAAACTTGTGGCCTCTCCCAAATGTTGCCTGAACCATATTAAAATGTAATTGAGAAATATTTAATAAAAATACAGGAAAACCTAATGTTAATTTGTGGTTTTCTCAGGCAATATGCAGCCAGCAAGGATGCAGTTTTTATTTGAGTTTGATAGCATTGCTCTACACTGATGAAATCATAGGCTTTTCTGCCTCGGTTGTGCCTCAGAACTGTTATATGCAATCTAGTTATTTTAACCTCACAAATCCTTTCCTCTTACAGGCAGAACCACTAAGCATGAATGTTCTCCTTTATCATCCTAAGCTGAATTGCACTTGCAATCTGAGATCAATTTTTGTTCCCAGCAGGACATACAGAATAAGCTCCTAGCTGACACAGTCAAAAATCCTAGTGAATTGTAAGACTGTACAACTCTTCCAGCCCCTATGGCACTGTATAAGGTTGCCCTCATGCTACTGATGCTTTGTTATGCTGATTTCTTGTCTGGATTCTGCCTTTTATTTCTCTTTTTTCCTTACCCCTGTCCCTCAGTCATGTTTTCCACTTCCCATTCCCGTGTTCCTTACCTCTACTGCCTTATTCACCAACTTAAGAGGTTCCTTATTTTATTCTTGGACTGATTTGTAGGAGAAGTGAGGCTAAAATTTCAAAAACTTGCTTGTAGAATGGGATTTAAAGGGTCCCTATGGACTTTTTGTGCACCTCCACAAAGAAAAAGAATGTCAGGAAAGATCTTTTAAAGTCACTTTCAGGGTTCAGGTTTTCTTTCTAACCTTGTTTACTCAACTACTTTTCTAATCTCTTGCCTGACTCTGCTCTTTGCTGTTGGGAAATGACTCCATTTTGACTGTGACTCAATTCCATGCCCTAGGTTTACTGTAACCAATGTACATCTGGCCTGTGTTCTGCTATTCTCTTGCCCACTGGGTATCCATCCTTTGATATGACTATACCCCACCTCATAATTGTCCTTATTGGGGCCATCATGAACCTTGTCCTCCAGGTGGTGATGGACATCCTTGGTTAAATGAGCTGGAGAAGGAAATGGCAAAAACTCTACTATCTTTCCAAGAAAACCCCACATGGGGCTACAGAGAGTCAGATACAACTTAACAACAACTGCAAAGCAAAAAAAAATCAGTCATGGTTTCTGGGTGGCCTTAGAAGTCTACCTCTGATAATTTCCTTCACCTACAGAAGCCCATCTTTGCTCTTTGAATTTCAGGCATTTGGCCCATCTGTGCCTGCTGAATTCCCAAAGATTATCCCTGAATCTCTCTAGACGCTAAAATTGACTTCTGACTCTTCTTAGTCACAGAAGCTTGCTGGTGTTTCCTGAAAATCACCTAAATCTGTCCCTGTTCTTTGGTCAACACCTCAAAATTGTGCTTGTGCTGCTTCACTATAGGTACAACCATTTCCTGACCTGCCCAGCACCCCCATCCTACTCTTATCATGGAGTTCAATTTCAGACATTACCTAGGAGGTTAAATTCTGCTCTGAATTAAAGGAAAGGTTCGGTTAGGATGAAGGAAATATATCCAAACTGGTTCATCTGAATTTTGAAAGCTGGTTCCAGCTGCTCTCCCCTAAAATGGGGGGAAAGTATTACCTGCTATGCCTTTGGATGAAAAAACTCTCCCCTAGAAAGATTCAACCTGCACTAGGTGAGTACCTTCATGAGGAAAATGCATGTGAGGAAATGTCTCTGTAAGTCTCTTTCTAGTGTAATAATTGTTTAGGCACAGTTTGTACCATCTGCCTGCTGATGGGAGGCTAAGGCACTAAAGACCCTGGAAGTTGTCTTTCTTTCCCTCAACGGTCTCTCTTTTTATTTATTTATTCATTCATTTATTTGTTTGTTTATCTATCTATTTTTTGCTTTGCAAACATTATTTTTAAAAATATTTTTTCCCCTAGTTGCATGTAAAAACAATTTTAACATTCATTTTTAAAATTATGAGTTTCAAGTTCTCTCCCTTCCTCTATACCCACTCCTTTACCTTGAAAAGGCAAGCAATTTGATATAGGTTATATATGCGTAGTCATCTAAAAAATTTCCACAATAGTCATGTTGCAAAATAAAACAGACCCAAAAAAACCTCAAGAAAAATAAAGAAAGTAAAAAAAATATACTGCAATCTGTATTCAGATACCACTAGTTCTTTCTCTGGGGATGGAAAGCATTTTTCATCATAAGTCCTTCAGAGTTTTCTTGGATCATTGTATTGCAGAGAATAGCTAAGTCATCCATAGTTCATCATCTTACAGTACTGTTGTTACTTTATGCACAGTACACTTCACTTTGTCTCAGCTCATGCAAGTCTTTCCAGGATTTTCTGAGAACATCGCTCCTTATAGTACAATAGTATTTCATCACAACCATATACCACAACTTGTTCACCCATTCCCTAATTGATGAGCATCCCTTCAACTTCTAATTCTTTGTCCCCAGAAAAGAGCTCCTATAAATATTTTTGTACATGTATATCCTTTTCCTTTTTGTTTTTTATCTTTTTTGGGATAGTGACTACTTAGTAGCTGGGTCAAAAGGGCATGCATGGTTTCATAGCTCTTTGGGCATAGTTCTAAATTGCTCTACAGAATGGCTGAATCAGTTCACAACTCCACCAACAGTGCATTAATATTTCATTTTTCCAACATCTACTCCAGTATTTGTGTCATTTACCTTTTCTGCCCTATTAGCCAATCTAATAGGTATGAGGTAGTGCCTCATTTCTTCAGTCATTTGTGTGTTAGAGTATTTTTTTGATATGGTATAGATAGCTTTGAACACTTCATCTGAAAACTGATCATATCTTTTGATCGTTTATCACTTGAGGAATGGCTCTTATTTTTATAAACTTGAATCAGTTCTCTGTACGTTTGAGGAATGTAGACTTTATCAGACAAATTTGCTTCAAATTTTTTTTGCAGTTACTATTGCTAATTGTATTACCCTCCATTCAACTGTCACCTCCCTTTATTTTATCTTATTATTTTTGAGGGGGAAGGCAAGGCAATTGGGGTTAAGTGACTTGCACAAGGTCACATAGCTAGCAAGTGTCAAGTGTCTGAGGCTGGATTTGAACTCAGGCCCTCCTGACTCCAACCCCCCTTTTATTCTCTTCTCTTCTTTTACCCTGTTCCTTCTCAAAAGTGTTTTGCTTCTGACTCTCCCCTCCACCAATCTGCCTTCCCTTCTATCACTCCCCCCTTCTCTTATCCCCTTCCCCTCCTCCTTTCCTGTAGGGTAAGATATATTTCTATACCTAATTGTGTGTGTATGTTATTCTCTCTTTGAGCCAATCATGATGAGAGTAAGGTTTACTCACTCTCCCTTACCTCCCCCTCTTCTCTTCCGGTGTAAAACCTTTTTGTTGCCTCTTTTATGTGAGGTAATTTACCCCATTTTACCTTTCCTTTTCTCTTTCTCCCAGCACATTCCTCTCTCACCCCTTAATTTTATTTTATTTTCTAGATATCATCCCTTCATATTCAACTCAAAATTGTGCCCTCTGTCTACATATACTCCTATCTGCCCTAATAATGAGAAAGTTCTCATGAGTTACAAGTATCATCTTTCCATGTAAGAATGTGAACAGTTTAATCTTATTAAGTACCTTATGATTTCTCTTGCCTGTCTACCTTTTTATACTTCTCTTGAGTCTTATATTTGAAAGTCAAACTTTCTATTCAGCTCTGGTCTTTTCATTAGGAATTCTTGAAAGTCCTCTATTTTATTGAATATCTATTTTTTTCCTCTGAAGGATTATACTCAGTTTTGTTGGGTAGGGGATTCTTGGTTGTAATCCTAGATCCTTTGCCCTTTGGAATATCAAATTCTAATCCATTTGATCCTTTAATGCAGAAGGTGCTAGATCTTGTGTTATCCTGACTGTGACTCCACAACACTTAAATTGTTTCTTTCAGACTACTATTTTCTCCTTGACCTGGGAACTCTGGAATTGGGCTATAGTATTCCTAGTAGTTTTCATTTTGGGATCTCTTTCAGGAGAAGATCAGTGGATTCTTTCAATTTCTATTTTACCATCTGATTCTAGAATATCAGAGCAGTTTTCCTTGATAATTTCTTGAAAGATGATGTCTAGGCTCTTTTTTTGATCATGGCTTTCAGTTTATCCAGTAATTTTTAAATGACCTCTCCTGGATCTATTTTCTAGGTCAGTTGTTTTTCTGATGAGATATTTCACATTGTCTTCTATTTTTTCATTCTTTTTGTTTTGTTTGATTGTTCCTTGAATTCTTATAAAGTCATTAGCTTCCATTTGCTCCATTCTAATTTCTAACGAATTATTTTCTTCAGTGATCTTTTGGACTTCCTTTTCCATTTGGCCAAGCTTTTAAGGCACTTTACTCTTTGTTGTACCTCTTTGTAACTTTTTTATCATTTGGCTTAGTCTGTTTTTAAGGTGTTATTTTCTTCAGTATTTTTTGTGTCTCCTTTATTGAGCTGTTGACTTGTTTTTCATGAATTTTTTTTTGCACACTCTCATTTCTCTTCCCATTTTTCCTCTACCTCTCTTACTTGATTTTCAAAATAATTTTTCAACTCTATCATGGACTGAAACCAATTCACATTTTTCTTGGAAACATCAGATGTAAAGCTTTGACCTTGTTGTATTCTGGTTGTGTATTTTCATCTTTGTCACCATAGTAACTTTCTATAGTCAGAATTTTTTCCCCCATTTTTTGCTCATTTCCCCAGCCTTTTACTTGACGTCTAACTCTTTGTTGAGTGAGAATATGAAGGGATGATATCTAAAAAAATATAATTAAGGGGTGAGAGAGGAATGTACTGGGAGAAAGGGAAAAGGAAAGGTAGAATGGGGTAAATTATCTCACATGAAAGAGGCAACAAAAAAACTTTTACAGTGAAGGAGAAGAGGTGGAGGTGAGGGAGAATGAGTAAATCTTACTCTCACCATCCTGCTCCCAGGATGGAGGGTGCATTGTCCCAAGCTTCAGGGATTTTGTGCAACTCTTTTCAGAGATAATTCTTGGGACCTGTAAACTTAGTTCTTCCAAGGTGTTATGATCTAAGGAGAGGTGTTTACTCTTCTCCTGGCCTGTGCTCTGTGAGTGACCACAAGCACTCTTTTCTGCTCAGGAACTGTGAGGAGGGTCCCCCCTCCATTGTGGCCAGAAGCATTGCTATTCTCATGCTCCTACTTGCCCTGTGATTGCCACCCAGGCACGTGATCAGGATCTGAGTTTAGGCAAAGCAACAGAGTCCTGACTCAGTGCTAACTGTAATCTCCTTCTTACCAGTTGTTGGATCCCCTTACTCTCTGTGGGCTGACAGCTCTCGAATAAGCTGCTGCTGCTGCTGCTGCTGCTGCTGCTGCTGCTGATTCAGTCACTCCAAAGGCCTGCTCCTGGTTTGCTGGGGCTGTGCTAGTGAGGCCTGCACTGGACTGCACTCCACTCTCACCCAGGTGCAACAGACCTTTCCTACTGACCTTTTAAGTTGTTTTTGGTTTCTGTAGGCTGAGATGTCAGGAAACTGCCACTGTTGCCAATGATTCTGTTACCCTGAGGCCTGCTCCTAGTTTGCTGGGGCCAGCTCTGCACTCGCATGGCCTTCACTGGACTACACTCCTCTCTCACCCTGGTGCAACAGATCTTTCCTGCCAATCTTCCAAGTTGTCTTAGGCTAAGGATTTGTTTCACACTCTTTTTGTGGGTTCTGCTGCTTTAGAATTTGTTTAGAGTCATTATTTAAAGGTATTTGGAAGGGTTTGGGGGAGACTTCAGGTGAGTCTCTGCCTTTACCCCACCATCTTGGCTTTGCTTCTCCAAGTTGGTTTTCTTTCCAGAAAGTTAAGAGACCAGGCTATTGCAGGATCAGTACTGAAGGGCAGAGATTTTCACTGTAGTAGCAGTTGTTAAATCTCTCTCTATAGAAAGGTAGATGGAGAGAGCTAGAAAGTCTTGAGGACACGGAGTAGCCAAGATGGTGGAAGAGGCAGATGGAGGATACTTTCCAGGATGCTGGCTAAGCTTTGTCTCTGTTAGTGGTTACAGTCTTGTTCTTTCTTGGAGAAAGAGAAGAAAAGGGAGGAAAGGTCTTTGTCTACTTAGAGAAGCCTCTGTCTTGATAGTCAATCAACTCTCTCCCTGTTTCTCCCCTTTCAAAAGGAAGAATGCTTCCATATGGTCCACATTAATTACCACTAAGGCTTTCTTTGATCTTTAAATTTACTTATTAATTGTTTGTATTTTAACATAGGTTCTAGACAAAGCTAAGATAATTTTTACAGTGTCTTGAATTATTATGTCTTTGCTATAGAAGGAAGGGATTAACTGGTGTGTGTGTGTGTGTGTGTGTGTGTGTGTATGTCTGTGTCTGTGTCTGTAAAAGAAACCCTAGGAATAATTAGCTCCACTGAACTCAACAAGTTGGGGGATCAACCTCCATGCTTCTTGACTGACAAATTGCCCGGGGATACAGAATATTTTGTTATAACAATAACATTAGTTATTAGTTATAAGAATAATATTAATAATCTGTATTTATAAGCTTTTTAACTTTTCAAAGAAAGGAAACTATATGGGATTTGGATCTTTTTTCTAGACTAAACCCCTTGGGAGATTAGTATCTCTCTTATTAATAGTTGTACAATGGATCCTTGGGTTTTCTTTATCACCAATGTGAGGGGACTGGTAGAGAGAGGTAGGGGCTTCTTGAACAGTGTTCTAGTGGGTACAGATAGACATGGTTAGGGAAATTCAATTCCATTCAGTCACCTAAAATGGAGGAGGGGAATGTCCTTCATCCAAACTGCCTTTCACAGTAACATCTTCTGGGTAATGCCAAGTTAAAATCAGAGTGAGGTATTGCTTTGAGATAGTACTTTGAATGTTTTGGATCTCTAGTACATTAGGTCAAAGTTTCAAATATGGAGAGAAATGGACAGGTTGTATTGACTGCATAGAACCAGATGTAGAACCAGGATCAAAATGGTGGTAATCTGTCCCAGCCATTTCCTAAGCCTGGAATCTAGTCTTCCACATTAGGTTTCCATTTCATCTTCTCTGTCTGTTGAAATTCTGGCTGAAGTTCAGTGTCTACTTCAGATGGCATCTTCTCCCTGAAACCATCCAAAATCCCTACACATGAAAACAAGCTCATCTACAGAAAAGCACTTTGTACTCCTAAAAACTTGCTTTTTCTAATTTTCAATACAATAACTTATAACCCTGAATTTTCTGCTCAGCTGGATTTTAAGTACCTGAAGTGCAATGAAAATGAGTTGTTTACCCTGATACCATCCAGAGTGTGCAGAATGGTACTTTGTATATGTCATATACATGTATTTAGTTCACCTTTTAGTTCAGTTGAATGGGTCAGTGGGAGAAAAGAACAAGAATACTTTCTAATCAGGGATATTAAGCAACAATCAAAGCCAAAGACATTCAAATGCTCACTATAGCATAAGTATAACCCAAGGCCTTGGACTGATGCTTTGGATTTACATGGACCAAGTACCATATTGAAAGCTTCTTAATAATGTTGCTCTTTCCAAGGATTCATAAGTTCAGAATAAAAAATGAATAAAAAGAAAACTAGGAGCTGTGTCTAAAGATCACAAAATTGCACCTATCCTTTCACCCAGAGAAACCAATACTAGGCATATACCTCAAAGAGGTCAAAGTTGAAGGGAAAGGACCCATATGTATCATAATATTTAGAGCAGTACTTTCTATTGCTGCAAAAAGTTAGAAATAAAGTGGGTCCATCAATTGGTTATTGGCTTTATAGACTGTGGTATTGTATGGACCATGAAATGGAATAGAAAGGTATTATACCATAAGAAATGAATGCTGCCTGAATGCTGGTCTAGCCTTCTCTCCTGCTGTGGTGTGGGCTTGGGTTACCTGGGCTCTGTGCTCGCATGGGCTTCTTGGGCAGTGATGTAACTTTGTTTGCTGTTGTGGCTTGGGTGTGGGCTGATTCCATGCTGTGCTATCCACCTACCAGCATATTTACCCTCAGAGCCTCCATAGGTTTCTGATAGTTTTCTTGTGAAGGCCTAAACTGTATGGAGGCACTTGTACCAGTTTTCCTTTGTTGTTCTTTGTCGTGCAATTTTAGAACTTCTCTAGCAGCCTTCTTCCATTTTAGCTGAGAGCTGACTAAGTATGTGTGTGGTAACATTGGTACTTATGTAGGGTTGTAGGATGAAGTACATGAGCAGACTAGGTCTTTGAATGGTTATTTTTTTTCAAAAGAATCAGAGTAGGTAATAAGAGTTGGGCCTAGTAGCATTATATATTGACAAGGTGTACCCGTGTGAGGATATCTATGATCATAATGAGAGGAATATACTACAGACCACCGGAACATAAAGAGGCATTACATTAGGAGTTTGGGCAACAGATCACATGCTTGGCAGAGAGTCATGAAATAAGTGACCTCCCCTTGCCCTTCCCCCTCCTTCACCCTAGAATTCTCATTCCTCATTCTTCAATTTTCTTCCTGGAAGCCTGATCTTTCATATTGAGAGGAAGTCTGATATAGTGGAAAAAATAACAACAAGCATTTATTTAGCATTTATTATGTGCCATGAATGGTGCTAAGATGCTGTGAATAAAAGTACAAGCAGAAAGAAAAACAGTCCCACCTGTCGCAGAGCTTATATCCCATAAGGAAGCTGAGAATGGGAGAGAGGAATGGAAGTAGCCAGTGTCAGAGCGTGGTATGGAACAGAAGGGTCAAAGACAGCTGCATACAGCCTGAAACACTCTCAAGTCTGGCTCAAATAGTAGTGAAATGTAATTGAGAAATATTTAACAAGCAAATTAAATGCAATACAACAGATAATGTTAATATTTGGTTTTCTAGAAGATACTTTTATGCATCTTTCTATTTGAGTTTGATACCACTGGTAGAGAAATTCCAGAGAGTCAGGAGTGCAGATTGGAGAGGAATGAAGACATGGTTGGCCTAGGCATCCTCTTTAAAATGGAGGTTTTGGCAATACCAACTTATCAAAGGGTCCTCCCAGGGATAGAGGGTACTTCTGATGTAAAAGTAGTCCAGGGGTGGAATGAACTTCCAGGGCAAAAAGGTTTCTTTGGCTCAGTAGAGAAAATCCTCTTTAGAATTAGGAGTATACTAGAATAATGCCTGAATTTGGATTAATTGAAATGATTTAAAATCTTTGAGCCTCAGTTTCATCATCTGTAAAATTGAGATAAAACTTTAAAATTCCATGCTTCATAGGAATATTGTGAGGAAAATACTTTAAAAGGTAGTATATACATATGACTTGCCATTATTAATATACACTCATTTTGGATTATTCCCTTATTTGAGGATTTTCCCCCCACTGTGATGACATCTATCTTCCAACTATGTGGTATAGTGGTTAGAACACTGGACCTGGAGTCAGGAAGATCTGGGCTCAAATCCAGCCCCTGACACTTATTAGCTGTTTGACTCTAGACTAGTCATTTAACCCCTATTTGCTTCAGTGCCTTATCTGTAAAATGGAATGGGTACACTCTTGAGAAGGAAATGGCAAACCACTTCAGAATGTCTACCAAGAAATCTCCTGGCAGAAGTACATAGGATTATGAAGAGTTGGAAAAGACTGAAAGGCTGAACCACATTCTTGTCTTTAGTCACAAATTATTTCCCAATAAAGTTGGATAAATTTATAGTTTATATGATTCTAACATTTATGATTTCTAGCTTTTCATCACTCTCCCAACTTGTTGGGTGTAGGGTAAGACCAGAGTTGTAATAATTTTTATCATTTATTATAGATTTAGCAGTAAATTTTTAAAAAGGGGGGATGATAGAGGGAGAGCAGATAGGGAGAGGAGGTAATCAAAAGCAAACACTTGAAAAAGGACAGGGTCAAGGGAGAAAATTGGATAAAGGTGGATAGGCTAGGAAGGAGCAAAATATAGTTAGTCTTTCACAACATGAGTATTGTGGAAGGGTTTTGCATAATGATACACATGTGGCCTATGTTGAATTACTTGCCTTCTTAGGGAGGGTGGTTGGGGAGGGAAGAGGGGAGAGAATTTGGAACTCAAAGTTTTAAAAGCAGATGTTCAAAAAAAAGTTTTTGCATGCAACTAGGAAGTAAGATATACAGGCAATGGGGCATAAAAATCTAACTTGCCCTACAAGAATGTAAGGGAAAAGTGGATGGGAGGGAGTGGGGTGACGGAAGGGAGGGCTGACTGGGGAACGGGGCAATCAGAATATATGCCATCTTGGAGTGGGGGGAGGGTAGAACTGGGGAGAAAGTTTAAAATTCAAACTCTTGTGAAAATTAATGCTGAAAACTAAAACATTAAATAAATAAATAACAAGAAAAAAAGAGAGAGAGTCTTACAGGGGTGGGTAGGTTAAGGAATAGGAGGGTAAGGTAGCCGGTAGAAGTGAAGCAGAGGATAAGGAGGGCTATGTGAATGATAAATCATTAGAGAAGATCCTCCATATTACAGTGGAAACCCAGCAGGTATGTGTCAAGCTCCCTGCCCCCCTTGCAGACCTTTAGACTCTCCCACTTGGAGACTGATAAGCCCTGAACAAAGAACAGGAAACTCCTCAGACAAAGGATAGGAAATAACTCCTTTCCTGTTGGAGAAACATTCCTGAAGAGCCAGTTGTTAGGAACGAGGGGGGCAGGGGTGGCTCCTCTCTCTGGTGGGAAAAACTTTCTTTGTTCAGGGTCCTATAAAAGTCACCACGTGGGACAGGCACATTGGAATCTCACCCATGGAAAGGAAGCTTTGCCTGCGAGTACGTTCAGAAGGACCAACCAAGGAGGCTGTAAAAGGGGTTCCCCAGCTTTGAAGAAGCCTTGCATGCAGGTGCTGAACATTAAGTGTATTTTGTATGTTTTTTGTGTGTCCTTTGTTGTTGTTGCTGCATTTGTAGAAAAGAGAGGGATTCCCCAGCTTGGAGAAACCTTGGGCAGCAGTATTCCTCCGAACAGGTGTTGCCTCTGTGTGTCTGTGTCTCTGTCTTTGTCACTGCATTAACTGTGTAGTAGGAATTATTATATAATGTGGTTGTGGGGTTAATAGAGTATTTCCGCTGTCATTCAATAAAACTTTGTTCTGTTGGGAGTGTGTCTTATTGCCAGCGCGAATCTGAATCTGAACCTAACCTAGCTTAATCGAACACTAGGGTAAATAGAATCAGAAGGATAGTGAGAAAGAATGGGAAGGAGGAAATTACACAATAAATAATTGTAGCTTAGAATATGAATGTGATGAATTTACCCATAAAATGGAAAGAGATAGCAGATTAAAAATTTGAATTCAACAATATGTTGCTTTTAGGAAACATAAAAATGAGAGATACATAGAAAGATAAAATAAAAGGCAGGAGTAGAACTTACTATGTGGAAGAGACAAAATTAAAGTCACAGTTGATTTATTATTCAATATTACAGGGTGTCCCTAAAGTCTGGACACATAGGAAAATTGATGGCAATGTGGAGTTATTGCATTGAGTTCATGTGAATCTTGCAAAGCGCATCAACCCTTGCATCACAAATGATGAAAATCATATTGAAGATGTTATTTGTTAATATTCCAATTAAATAAAATGTTGAAAATTTCTTTCACTTCATTTCTTGAAAACATGCATTTTTGCCAATGTGTCCAGACTTTAGGAACACCCTATATTTTAGACCACTTAAAATACCTAGACAACATAAAATACCTGCCAAAACAGACAGGAACTATATGAACATGAACACAAAGCACTTTTTATACAAATAAACTCAGATTTAAATAGTTGAAGTAATGGTTATTGTTCATGGATAGGTGAAACCAATATAATTTAAAAATGACAGTTTTGCCTAACTAATCTATTTATTCAATATCATCTCAATTAAATTGCTAAAAATTATTTTACTGAGTTAGAAAAAAATAACAACAAAGTCTATTTAGAGGAAAAAGGCCAGGAACTTCGAAGAAACCAGGGAGAAAAAATGTAAAGGAAGTAGATTCAGTAAAAACAGACCTTAAACTATATTATAAAGTGAGAACATTGTTGAAGTGTAAAAAGGACAATTTTGATTATTTTAAATTAAAATTTTCTTGTATAAATAAAACCTATGTAGCCAAGAACAGAAAAAATGCAGAAAATTGGGAAAAAAGTTTCATAGACAATCTCTTAAATAGGATGTGATCAGGTTAGAATATTGCTATGATGTAGGAAATGATGAATTGGTTGATTTAGAAAAATATGGAAAGACTTGGACTTATGAAGGAAGATGGTAATCTACCTTCAGAGAAACAGATAGGAGGATCTAAGCATAGTATAATCATACATATATGCATATGAGTGAATATGTGTATATGTGTATGTTTATAGATATCTGTGTATATGGATATGTGCATATATTTATATCTATATCTATATCCAAGCTTAATTGTAGCCTTCTTTGGGGTGGGGAAGGTAAAGAGGAAAAAATATAAAGGAAAAAGTACTCAGTGGAAAACAAAAGAAAACCAACAAAGAAAAGCTGAGCAGGTTTAAAAACAGTGTGTAGTATTTATTATATAGGTTTTCTTGAAATGAAAATTTGTTTTATGTTTAATCATCTCTTATGGTCTGCTGTGTGCATGGCAATGTTTTCTTTTTTCTTTTCTCATTTTGTATTTAAGTTTAAATTAAAAAAAAATTAGTTCCAAGAAAGATAAACTAGATTTTTCAATGCAGTAGTTTAATTGTAATCTCATAGGCATCATTGACACGTGGTGGGGATGAAGCCAATGACTGAAATATGGCTTCAGAGAGGTACGCCTTATTCAAAAGAAAGAGCCGGGAGAAAATGGCGTATATATGAAGAAGATATATTTATTTGAGGATATCCAAGAATCTTTTGGATGAAGATAAAGAAGCAAAAACAGAAGCAACTTTTTGTCAGAATGTACCACAAATCAGCTGGACAGAAAGAAGAAATAGATGACAAACTCAGGAAATGTACAGAAGGACAGTGTAGCTGTAATGTTAAATGTACGGTGGGAAACTCTTCTCTGAGAACAATAGCTTCGTTATATCTTGACTTGCCTTAATGATAACTTTATCCTTCAGAAGGCAGAGAACCAGTGAGAGTGAATTCTATCCCGGAACAAATTCTCCTGAACAAAGAGGAGCTGTGAGAGGGAACTAGAGTGTGAATGATTGCTACATCTTATGTTTTTAGATTAGAGTAGGGTTAAGGATGGTAACTAGACCTATTTTTTTATTTTATTTTTTAATTTATTTAACATATTTAGTTTTCAGCATTGATTTTCACAATAGTTTGAATTAGAAATTTTCTGCCCATTTCTACCCTCCCACCCACTCCAAGATGGCGTATATTCTGGTTGCCCCGTTCCCCAGTCAGCGCTCCCCTCTGCCCTACAAGAAAGGAAGGGAAAAGGGGATGGGAGGGGAGTGGGGTAACTAGACCTATTTTGTTGGTATAGGGAGCTCCTGGATGTGGAAACCCTCTATCAATGCAAGTAGTTGGCACCTTCTCTGCAATTTATAGCCTTAGAGGGTAATCTAGAGCACTAAGAGGTTAGGTGATTAGCCCAGACTCACACAGCCCATACTTGTCAGAAGTCAACTTTCTTAGCCTCAAGGTCAGTTCTTTTTGTACCATACTGCCTCTCTTGTGATCAAGTAGGAGAAAAAGATTCAGTCAATAAACATTTATTAAATGCCTAGCATGTGCCAGGAATTGTGTTTGGCATTGGGGATACAAAGAGAAAAATAAAAAGCTTACATTGTAATTGGAGAGACAACATGAACATAAAAATTATATACCTGATATTAGAAGGTAGCTTTTATTTTTGGTGGGGGAGCTCTTGGGAGAACAGAAAATGCTCAGGAAAGGGATTGCTTGAGCAGTTTTGAAGGAAAAAGGGATTCTAAGAGTTAGAGGTATGTTGAGAGTGTGTTCAAGGCATCAGGAACAGCAAGTGCAAAGGGATGGAGATAGGAGATGGAGTGTTTTGTGTGAGGAACAGAAAGATGGTTACTGCAGAGTGTTGGGGATTAAGTAACACATAGTTAAGTGTAGTGCTCCTTTCAGAGGTCAATTAGGATTGGAGATTGGAGAGCTAGCCAGAGAGCCAGTGCTTTCATGTGGAGAGTTCTGGTTCTCCCTGGTTTGGGAGAATGCCAGAGTACACTCCTTGCCTTGCTTCCCCCATGACTGTCAGTAGAGAATTGGGATTTTGACCATAGAGAATGGCAGAGATGTGGGAGATGGGATGGGATGGGCAGAATAACTGGCATTTTGAATTGTTTTCTTTTAAGGTACTGCTTTGAATTTCTTGTTATGCATTTGAGACCAAAAAAGCTACTGACTCTGTGTCAATTCAACTTCTTTCAATGAATGCTGGTTATTGGAAAGGAGGAAGTAAGATGTGGAGGGTAGGTAGTGGGGCTAAATGATTGAGATTTTGTAAACCCAGTTTGGAAGTTGGCTAGGACTTTGGAGTCACACAATTAAAAACAACAGGAGCTTAAATTATTTAGCAACTAATTGCCCAGAGAGAACAGTTTTTGGGAAGATAGTAAGCTCAAACTATTACAATCACCAGGGCAGGTGAGATATCTATATTGGGACCTGTTTTTCTTTTCTCTTGGAAGGCAAAGTGTACAAGGTTTGAAAGGAAAACCACACCCCAGACAGGGAGTAAGTTGCTAAGGAACCATTGTCATTAAAAGGGAGGTGGGAGTGCTCTCTAGTCCTACCTGGTAGTTTATATCAGTTAGGTAAGGTAGGTTGGGATGCAGTGGTGAGGAGCTTTAAAAACAAAATGTGTTCAATGATGTTTGATTCTAATAGCCATAGGAAGGCATAGGAGTTTATTGAGTAGAATAGCAATACAGTCACACATATTTTAGGAGAATTCTTTTGGCAGAACGGGGAACGGAGCAGAAAGGGGAACTACTTGAAGTAGGAAGACCTCACTATTATTTCTGTTTCTCCCTCCATGAATCTTTTATAATGTTCTAGAACCATCATGTTTTCTTCTCAAGTTTCTGGATTACCTTAGAGTCAGGCATCTTTTTTATGTATAAGGCTATTTCATTAGCCCTTTTACTTATTCGGTTATTTTTGAATAAGGTATACCTTTCCAGAGTCACAGGTTCCATTGCCCCAAACATCAGTGATGCCTGAGGCAGAATGCACTTCCTTTAATTAATATGTCTATTTAACTCTGCTTATTTTCATCCCTGCTTTACACATTTGTACATAGATATCTGAAGCTATAGATTTTATTGTTGGCTCTCTCCTTGGATAGTGACTCCAACAAATTACTGATCCTTATTTCTGCTATTCTTCCTATTTAATCTGCTATCTTTATAGTAGCTTATTTGATATGTATATGTACATGCAAATATATATAGAATATATTTGCTTGTGTTCTTTAAAATGGGGTGAAGAAATACATGCTCATATATACGCATATATTTGTACATGCAAATATATATATGTATATATACATATCTATGGAATATTTTTCTGGAATCTTTGAACCAAAAATGGGAGGAAAAACACTTGCCCTCCTATTTTTACTTCAAAGACTCCAGGAAAATATAAATACATATATATACACACACACATATATATATACACACACATACAAACATACATATACACACACATATACATATATTTATGATCTGTCATTTGACACACTCTATTAAATTAAACATTTATTAAACACGTACTCAAAAAATAATAGTTAACATTTATGTACTGGCTATTATGTGCCAAGTACTTTGTTAAGCACTTTACAATTTTTATCTCATTTGAACCTCACAAAAACCCTGGGAGATGGGTACTACTCTTCTCATTTTACAGATGGGTAAACTGGGGCAAATGGTAGTCAAGTAACTTGTCACACAGCTAAGAAATGTTGGAGGTGGTATTTGAATGTAGGTCTCCCTCACTCCAGGACCAGCTCTTTATTCACTGAGCCACGTAGCTGCCCATCCCTAGCCAAAAGTACTAATTCTACTGGCTTTCAGAAATTCAAATCACATTTATTACTTTCTAGATAAATTCAAACCATGAGTTGTTTTGCTCTTTTATTTGTCTGTTTTGGGAGGAAGTCACTATTTTTATATGGTTGTAGTTATAATACCATGTAGTTCCTAAGGTCTTCAGTTTTATGCCTAGGGCAGGGGTGGGAAACATGTGGCCCTCTAGGTTCTCAAGTATGGCCCTTTGACTGAATGGAAACCTCACAGAACAAATCCCCTTAGTAAAAGGATTTGTTCTATTAAATTTAGACTCCGAAAGGCCTCACAGAAGGCCACATGTGACCTCAAGGCTGCAGGTTCCCCACCCCTGGCCTAGGGTTTCTAATCCTTTTTAATCCAGTGCTTCATCCCAGCTTCCTCTAGGTATCTAAAGTGAAAGGCTGGCTTTCGAATCTGGCCACCTCTGGGGAATACTCAATAGCTTCTCCTTGACTTCAGAATAAGAATTCCTTTGACAATATGGGAAGGAGCAGTCACGTAGCAGATACCTACTTGTCACAGTTTCACAACGCGGTTAATTCTATGATTACCTTCCTGACTACAGGTGATGAATGATCCCACAGCTACCTCTTAAAAGTCTTTTGCCAAAAATATTTACATAGGGGTTTCATTAGTGATTTCAGAACAAGAATCTCCAAGGGTCTTTTTATTTATTCACCTAGTTGATCCCCTTGTACCCATTGTAGATTGAACAAATAAAACAGAGCTTATTGGTTCTTAGTGTTTCATTTAGAGGGAAACCTGTCTTCTTTTCCAGACTGTACACATCTTCTCTTTGATGCAAACAAAGGCAGGTTCCTATGTTCCCTTACCTTTAGAGTCTCCCTCTCCTCCTTTTTGCTATGTAGAACAAATGGAAACATGTCCTAATTTTAAATTGGACAGGTTCCTTGATGAGACATCATTTTAGAGCTGGAGGGTGGGAGAGCAAGGTGCTTCAGGATTCTTGGATGTCTGAAGATATGGGAGAGCTGTTGCAAAGCCCACACTTGGTTGTGAGTGTGAGGGGGTAAATGCACAAGACAAAATCTTCTTGGGAGTGCACATGCACTTCCCCACTAACATGTCATGTGTAAGCTTTGAGTCACACCAGAGAGTTAAAGTGGCCGCTGACAAAATGAAGTACAGTCAGAAAAGTAAGTATGAGAGTGATTTATCATATCATGTTTTCTCTTTTAGTGTATGTGGTAATAGAACACACATTGCTCTTTCCCTTATATCTAGGCACAGGGATTTGAACTCTGTCTCTCTCCCTGACTCAAATCCCACACTTAGAAAGTGAGTGCATTTTCCCATGAGGGGCATCAACATACATGAGATTTGCAGTTTCTGCTGGTCAATTGATCTTCAGATTTTACCCTTGGATAAGAGTGGCTTTGTAGGTGTCAGGTTTTGTCTATGGGGATTACGTGGCCTTCTATGAAGTCTATAGGAGACCTCTAGTTCCCAAACTTCTTCTCCATGCTCATGCTATACTCTTCCTGAAGTTCAGTTCAATTCAATAAACATTTATTAAGGGTTTATATCGTGGGAAGTACTCTGTATTTAGGAGCCGAATATGCAAAGATTAAAAAAAGATAATCCCTGCTCATAAGGAACTTATATTATGGCATAGGGGATTTATTTATCATAAACAAGGTATCCTTAGCCTTTTTTACATCATGGATTCTTTTGGCAGTCTGTTGAAGTCCACGAATCCATTCCCAGAATTATGTTTTTAAATGAATAAAATAAAATACACAGGATAACGAAGGAAACCAATGATGTCGAGATACTTACCAAAATTAAAGACACAGACACACATATACACACGCATGGTCCTAGTTTAAAAGCCCCCATCATAGATATATTCCCTATGTGAGAAGATAAGTTCCTTGTGGATAGAGATTTTTAAAAAGTCTTTGCATTAAGAGATAAATACAATACATGATAGAGTATATTGGAGACAAAGGAGAAATTCTGGGAAAGTCCTCTAGGAAAATAAGAGGTGAGAAGACTCGAGTTAAGCCATGAAGAGATAGATGGCTTTATGAAAGAAAGGAAGTGTTAAATGGAATGCTAAATTTGGGAAATGGGTAGAAATTCAGATTAGCTGGAACTTCGAAGGGAACAAATGTGAAATAAGCTTTGAAAAGGAGGCTGAACCTAGATTGTGGAAGGCCTTCAATGCCAGCCCAAGGAATTTGTAGTTGGTGCTGTAGGTAGTAATGAGATATTGAAAGTTTTTGAGAAGTAAAATGACATGGTAAACACTGCACTAGAAAGATTCATTTAAGTAGTTATAAGATGGATAGAAGGATGAATATTGAGGGGGAGAGACTTGGGAAAAGAAGATCAGTTAGGCTATTTCAATAGTCCAGGGCAAAAGTAATAAGGATTCTTCTAGGGAAAGACTTCTTAACGTGGGATCCATGAGGTATCTGGGCATCTGTGAACTTGGATAGAAAAAAAATTCCACCTTTGTTTCCTTACTAAACATAAGCATTATCTTTAGTTATTTTAAGACATTGTTCTAATAAAGGTTCCACGGGCTTCACCAGACTGTCAGATGGATATGTTACAAAAGCCTCAAGAAGCCTTAATCTAGGAAGCAAATAAAAAGAAGGTGATGGATACAAGAAAGGTCATATGGATAGAATCAATAGGATTGAGCAAATGATTGACTTGGGGTAGAGGCAGTGAAAGAGAAGGAAGAGTCAAAAATTATTTTGAGGTTCTGAAATAAGGATCATGGTGTCATTGACAAGAGAAGGAACAGGTTTATTGGGGATCCATGTTGATTTCAGGTTTGGGAATGTTGAGGTGCAAATATCTCATATGTGAAGTATGAAATTGGAAAGTCCAGGAAATTCTTCACTTAAAATTCAAGTACTCCTGAGAGGATTACCACAGCATAGGAAGGCACAGAAATGATTTCAGCTGACATACACAGGTAACAGGAGACTGAGTGAATGGGAATGTTGATGGGGGAGAAGGGAATTATGAAGTTTGGGGCACTGACTAGGGAAGGTAGAGCTGAGAAATAAGAGGGACCTTGGTTTCCTGAGGATAGGGACTGTAAAAAGGAGATGACTTATGGCCAGGCCATAAGTTTTATTGGTTAGGCATTCCCTGTCTGAGCCTTCAGTACCAGACCTCTCCAAAAATTAGAGTCAGTGTCTCTGACCTGTGATTTTATCTGAAACACTGAATAATATAAATCAAGCATATGTGGGAGCTGGCAACAAACTTATTGGTAGAGAGACAATATTGTTCTTTCTCTAGTCTCAGGGAAAATACTATCAAGGGCTCTGTGGGAAAATGATCAAGTACAATGCATTCTCTTAATTAATCAAGGTCTCTTGAGAGGGACTCATTCCCAACATATGGAGGGAATATGCAATACAGGCAGAAAGTGAATATAGACAGATATATTCAAGTATTTGAAAATATTTGAATAGCTCTCAATTTAATGAATTAGTAATTTTGAGGAGCAACTAGGCTAGATTCTACTCCAAGCAGAGTATTGGATTGCCTGCCATATGACTTTAAAAATCACTTGGACAGATAGACTAAGCAGCAGATGTGGCAACAGCAAAGAGATGCCTTCACCAGAGGAAGGGGATACTTGACTATTGCTGTCACCTAGCAAAGGGACACTGCTGGGACAAATGCAGGGTTTTTATCTGACACTTTGTCAAAGAAACAAAAACAAAGGAATGAGCTGTCTTGACTGGCCAGGAATGGAATCTCTCTGAATAACCTTTGCTCTTTCCCTTCCTGCAGTCCACCAACAGCCTATAGGAAAAAGGGAATTCTGAGTTTTATCACTGGACATCTAAAACCTTTGAACTAACAAACCACCATACTAAATTTCTCTGCCCTGAAACAGAAGGCATAAACATTTAATTTATTAAATGAGATACTTTGTGGAAAGTGCCTTTTCAGCCTATCTAAATGTCAGTAATTATTATTTGCATATTTTCATAGTCTTTGTTTCCTTGGTGAGTTTGAAGCATGCCTATTTTTGCAGATGGGATAAAGAAAGTGCTAGCAGAGAGGAGATAGCTATGAGTCTTCATTGTAGTAGGAGTAATGGGTGGAAGTATCTGAGAGACAAATTTTAACACAATTTAATAAAAATCTGCCTAACCACCAGCAGTGTCAAAAAAATCACAGAATGCCAGGTGTGAGGGTGCCTGCCTGCAATCCCTGCTTGTGAGGGAGGCTGAAGCTGGTGGATTGCTTGAAAGTCATAAGTTCACAGCTGAAGTAAGGCTAAAGTCAATGGGGTGTCCACATTAAGTCTAGCATAGTATGATGAGCCCCCAAGAGCAAGGAGGACACCAGGCTGCCTGAGGAGAAATAAACTAGGTCATCGTAGAAACAAAGTGGATCAAAGTTTCTCTTGGTCAGAAACAGAGAAGAATCAAAATTTACACATTGATCAGGTCTGGAATAGGGATCCATGAGTGATGATGGAAATTTCAGCCTGGGTGAGATAGGGAAACACATTTAAAAAACCCAAATCACAGATCCATTGAACCACAGAACTCAGGGTAGGAAACAGAACTCTTTTGGAGAGATTTTGGTGACCTTTTAATAATGATTATACTTTCAGTAGAAATGCTTCAGCATAGGGCTTACAGCAATGTTGGTATGTTGGGTTAGTGAAAAGTGAGAATCAGAGACAGGCACGCATGCTTTGATAGAGCTAATGACAATCCACCAGCACAGTGGCAAGTAGTAAATTACTCCAAGAAAATGAGTGATAAGCACATGGTCTAAAGGTTATTCAGCAAAACAGTCCACTCCAGGGGACACTGGGACTGTGGAAACAGAGTTCTACATGTCCTTTCTGCTTTCTCCCTGACAACACTTCTTTCCTCCATCCTACACCCTTAGAACACAGATGGGAAAACCTTAATGATCCCTAAATGAGGGGGAAAACATGTCATGTGAATATGCCCTCAGAGCAGTACAAAGCCTGGAGTCACTTATCCAAGAATAGCTTTGGCATTGGCATTGGCATTGGCATTGATACTTTGGTCCTAAGTACCATAAAGAGGGTCAGGTTCTGAGAGGGTTCAGACAGTAGGGTTTAGTTTTACTAATGTGGGTCAAAGAACTTTCCATTTTTGATCAGCCTTACCTAGTATCCAAATTCTACACTGTCCAAAAGAGATCCATCTTTTTTACAAGTCTCAAATGGATATCCATCTGCATCAGTGATAAGAATACTTCCCCACATTTCATTGTCTAGGACAGAGAGATAATGCTCCATGAGTTAAAGCTAAGTTTTCCCCCTCTTTCTCCTTATCAGAGAAATACAATACCAAATAATAATCAGAGGCACTCAATGACAGAGATACTGGAATGTGCCAGTAAATGTACAATAATCTTTGGAGCATGATACACTTTTTCTTGGGGAGGCAATTGGGATTAAGTGACTTTCCCAGGGTCACACAGCTAGTAAGCGTCAAGTGTCTGAGGCTGGATTTGAACTCAGGTTTTCCTGGCTCCAAGGCCAGTGCTCTATCCACTGCACCACCTAGCTGCTCCAGTATTATGCACATTTAAGTTTAAACTGAATCAATATTTCATCAATAATATTTTCTCCATCACTTTCTTAAACCTAGTCAACAAACAAAAGAATAAACTAAGCCCTGATTTGTAGTGTTTGCAGATTTCTGAGGTTTAAATAAACATTCACATTGAAAATTTAACAATTGGCTCACTCCTGGTAGGAAGGGAAATCAGAGGCCGTCTAGTTCAATGTATATAGCCATCTCTTCTATTACAGAAGTCCTAATTCCCCTTCGAAGGAAAAACAAACAGAATAACTGAAGAAGCAGTCCACCTTGGGGTATCTCTAAGTGATGGGAAGACGGAAGGCCTTTCTACTTCTGGATGGCTCTAGGTAATAGGATGTGGAGTGTCCTGCCTCAGGAGCCAGTTGAATCTTCACCACTGAAAAGAAGGGTAGATAAACACTTGTCAGAGATGCTCTAGTAAGAATTCCTGTTCAGGTGTGCCTTGGAATAGATGAACTCTAGGCATCCTTCCAGTACTGAGATAGTGTAATTCTGGAAAAAAAAGCCTTGTCTTTACCCTGATATACAACTCAAAGGAGCAATGCCAATATTAGAATTATTCAGAGATATGTGTGAGCAACTAGCTTCCTTTTTTTCTTTACTTACTTTACTAATTTGTCACCCTCTAGTGCTGTTTCAATTTCTGCTAAATCCAGGTCAACCAGAAGTCATAAGTCAGAGATGCAAAACCACACAGGAACAACTATATTCATCCTACGGGGATTGACAGATGACCCACAGCTGCAGATCCTGATTTTCATTTTTCTATTTCTCACCTATATGCTGAGTGTAATTGGCAATCTCACCATCATTACCCTCACCTTGATGGATCCCCACCTTAAGACTCCCATGTATTTTTTCCTTCGAAATCTTTCCTTCTTAGAATTCTCATTCACAAATACTTACATTCCTAGATACCTCTACAGCATTTCAACTGGGGACAATACCATTTCCCGTAATGCTTGCTTCACCCAAATATTTTTTGTCATTATTCTTGGGGCAACAGACTTTTTCCTTTTGGCCATCATGTCCTATGACCGCTATGTGGCCATTTGCAAACCTTTACGTTACACAAGCATCATGAGCAACAGAGTGTGTAACCAGCTCCTCTTGGGTTGTTGGCTGACTGGGCTGATGATCATCCTCCCCCCACTTAGCCTGACCTTCCAGTTGGAATTCTGTGACTCCAATGTCATTGACCATTTTGGCTGTGATGCATTTCCCCTGTTGGAGATTGTGTGCTCAGACACAAAATTCATAGAAAATATGGGTCTCTTCTGTGCTACATTTACACTTATTATCACCTTACTCTTGGTGTTTCTGTCCTACGGATACATCGTTAGGACAATTCTGAGATTCCCATCAGTGCAGCAAAGGAACAAGGCCTTTTCTACCTGTTCCTCTCACATCATTGTTGTCTCTATGTCTTATGGCAGTTGCATCTTCCAATATCTCAAACTATCTGCTGCTGATGGAGTGGCTTTGAATAAGGTAATCGCCATGCTCACAGTTTCTGTGATCCCTAGTGTAAACCCATTTATATATACTTTGAGGAACAAACAAGTAATACAAGCTTTTAAGGATTCAATGAAACGGATTACATTCTTCTTAAAACAGGCTCCTGAGTTTGATAGGGGAAATGGTCCAGGTAAAGCTGAGTAACCTTTAATTATCTGTCCTTCGTTCAATACTTTAAAAAATGTTTTCATTAATTATTTTAGATATACAGCATGGAGTCCTGGATAGAGGACTAGTCCTGAGGCAGGAACGCCTAGGCTCTAGTCTTGTCTCTAATGTACTAGATGTAGAGGTATGGAAGTCAGTTAATCTTTCAGGGCCTCAGGCATCTCTGTAACACTGCAAATTGCTAATTCAAAATTATTTTTTGTAACTTATGGAATAAGACAAGCATTTTCATAACATAGTATAATAAAAAGATAACTGTATGTGAGATTACAAATTTATTATGTACAACTCGCTATTATTTTTAAATATATAATAGTTACCATGGAAATTTCTTTTTCCCTTTCTTTTCTTCCTTCTCTCTCATCCTACCCTAGAGGTGACTTCCATTTTTATACACACACACAAGCACACACACACACATACACACACTCTTAGACACAGATCATAGATATATAGATAGATGTAGTTCTTCTGTTCAGACTTCTATTTTTCATTTTTTTCCCTCTGGATGCAGATAGCATTTTTATTCATATGTTCTTTATTTTTAAATTTTGTATTTATAATAGTCAAAATTACTTATATTCTCAAAACAATATTGCTCTTACTGTATACAATGTTCTCTTGGTTCTACTCACTTTGCTCTTCACCATTTCCTTCAAGTCTTTCTATGTCTTTCTAAAATCTTTGTAGTATTCCATCACAACCATATAGCATAAGTTCCACAGTATTGAAATTGTTTTTTTTCTTCTGTAATATTTTCTCCTGAACCTGGAAGTTTTGAAACTTGGCTATGACATTCCTTTAAGTTTTCCTCCTGGGATTTCTTTCAGGTGGTGAATGGTAAATTTGTTTTCCCTGTTTTTACTTTACCTTCTTGTTCTGGAACTTCAGGACAATTTTCCTCAAAAATTCCTTATAATATTGTATCCAGATTATTTTTTTGATCATAACTTTCAGGTAGTCTGACAATTCTTATATTGTCTCTCCTTGGTCTATTCTCCAAATTCTTTACTGGTTAAACTGGTCTTTTTTTGCTACCCAATGGTGAGATTGAAAGTACATTATACCCCACCTCATAAATGCCCTTATTGGGACCATCATGAACCTTGTCCTCCAGGTGGTGATGGACATACTTGGTTAAATGAGCTGGAGAAGGAAATGGCAAAACTCCATTATCTTTGTAAGAAAACCTCCCTTGGCTCACAGAGAGTCAAATACTACTTCACAATAACAACAAAGTAAGAAAAATCAACCATGATTTCTGAGTGGCCTTAGAAGTCTGCCTCTGTTAACTTCTTTCACCTACAGAAGCCCATATTTGCCCTTTGAATCATTGGCATTGGGCCCAGCTGTGCCTGCTGAACTCCCAGAGATTACCCCTGAATCTCTCTAGATGCTAAAATTGGCTCTGAATCTTTCCAAGTCACAGAAGTTTGCTGGTGTTTCCTGAGAAACACCTGAGTCTGTCCTTGTTTTTTGGTCAACAGCTCAAATTGTGCTCCTGCTGCTTCACTATAGGTATAGCTATTCCATCCCCCCTCCTTATCACTGAGTTCAATTTTAGGCATTAACTGGGAGGTTAAATTCCACCTGCTCTGAGTTAAAGAAAAGGTTCCATTAGAATGAAGGAAATAGATCCAAACTGGTTCATCTGAATTTTGAAAGCCAGGCCCAGCGGTTCTCCCCCTAAAATTAGAGAAAGTATTACTTGCTGTATCAGTGGAAGAAGCACACTGTACCTTTGGAAGAAAACTCTCCCCAAGAAAGATTAAACTGGAGCTACGTGAGAACCTTGGTGAGGAAAATGCATGCAAGGAAATGTCCCTTTAAGTCTTTTGCCAGTGTAATAGTCATTTAGGCACAGTTTGGACAATCTGCTTGCTGATGCAGGGCTAAGGCACTAAAGACTCTGGAAGCTGTCTTTCTCCCCCCACCCCATCTCTCTCTTTGTTTATTTTATTTTTTGCGTTGCAAACTTTATTCTTTTTTTTTTTAGAATTTTATTTTTCCCCAGGTTAAGTAAAAACAATTTTAAACATTCATTTTTAAAACTTTGAGTTCCAAATTCTCTCCCTTCCTCCCTACTCACCCCCTCTTACTGAAAAGGCAAGCAATTATATATAGGTGATATATGTATTGTCATGCAAAACATTTCCATAATACTCATGTTGTGAAAGAAAACAGACAAAACGAAACCTCAATAAAAAAGAAAGGAAAAAAAGTGTGCTTTAATCTCTATTCAGACACCATCACTTCTTTCTTTGGGGGTGAAAAGCATCTGGCATTGAAAAGTAAGTCCTTCAGAGTTTCCTTGGATAGTTGTATTGGTGAGAATTGCTAAGTCATTCACAATTCATTATCGCACAAGATTGCTGTTACTTCCTACACTATATGTTTCACTTTGCATCAACTCATGTAAGTTTTTCCAGGTTTTTCCGAGAGCATCCTGTTCATCATTTCTTATAGTACAATACGATTCCATTGTAATCACATACACAACTTGTTGAGTCATTCCCCAATTGATGGGTATCCCCTCAGTTTCTAATCTTTTGCCCCCAGAAAAGAGCTGCTATAAATATTTTTGTACGTATACATCCTCTCCCTTTTTGTTTTTTTATCTCTTTTGGGATTCAGACCTATGTAACAACAGTGCTACTTGCAGCTGCTGTGGGGCTGAAAGACCAATAACACCAGCACACAGGAGGGCTGCTAGCACAAATTTTTGATCTGCTTTTCTAAGGAAACCAACTTAAAGGGGTAAACAATCTTACTTTAATTAAACATACATATATCATTCACTTAGTTCAGGGGAAAAGCCAGCACCCTGAACTTCAGAGCAAACAAAAACAGGAATTACAAGCATAAATTATATAAACAGAGCAAATAACACAAATCAGTCTATCCATAGCAATACATAGTTACCCGAGAGACAAGCATCAACATCTGGGTTTTCATAGCCAGGAGGGCTCCTTGATGGTTACCCAGAGCCTCCACACCAATACTCTTCCAATGAGTGTGTACTTCTTCAGGGTCTGAGGGCATCACAACCATGCGACTCAAACCCATGTGACCTAAGCAGGTCATCAAAGACTCCCGATTCAATCAAAGATTCTTCATTGAAAGAAAGGCAAGGCTCAATCAAAGGCACCTGATGGCCTTAGTGCTGAGAAGGACTCCAAAAAAAGACAAAAGGTCCCACTTTACCTTCCTGATTGATTATCTTAGCATTCCAAAAGAGAAAACAGTAAAAAAAGTCCAACCCTTCATACCATTACAATGTAGTAGTGGTATTGCTAGGTCAAAGGACATGTATGGTTTAATAGCCCTTTGGGTATAGTTCTAAATTTCTCTACAGAATGGTTGAATCAATTCACAACTCCACCAATAGTGTATTCATGTTTCATTTTTCCCACATCTCCTCCAACATTTGTCATTTGCCTTTTCTCTTCTATTAGCCATTGTAATAGGTATAAGATAGTACCTCAGAATTGTTTTTACTTTTCTCCAATCAATATTTGAGTTAGAGTATTTTTTTTGTATGGTTATAGATACTTTTGATCACTTCATCTGAAAACTGATCATATCTTTTGATCATTTGTCACTTGGGGAATGGCACTTATTTTTATAAATTTGAATCAGTTCTCTATATCTTGGAGAAATGAAGCCTTTGAAACTTGCTTCAAATTGTTTTCACGATTACTATTGCTAACTGTTTATTTCCTCCATTCAACCCCCTCCATTTATTCTATTCTGTCCTTTTACCCTGTCCCTCCTCAAAAGTGTTTTGCTTTTGACTACCCCCTCCCCCATTCTTCCATCCCTTATATCACTCTTTTCTTCTCTTATCCTATTCCCTTCCCAATTTCCTGTAGGGTAAGATAGATTACTAAACTCAATTGAGTGTGTATGTTATATCCTCTTTGAGCCAATTCTGGTGAGAGTATGGTTCACTCACTCTCCCTCACTTCCCCCTCTACTATAAAAGCTTTTTCTTGCATCTTTTTTGTGAGATAATTTACCCTTTTCTACCTTTCCTTTACCCTTTTTCCAAGTACATTTCTCTCTCACCCTTTAATTTTATGTTTTTAGATAACATCCCTTCATATTCAACTCAAACCTGTTTCCTGTGGTTATATTCCTTCTATCTGGCCTAATAATGAGAAAATTCTTATGAGTTTTAAGTGTCATCTTGCCATGTAGGAATGTAAACAGTTCAATCTTGAGTACCTTATGATTTCTCTTGGCTGTTTGCTTTTTTATGTTTCTTTTGAATCTCATATTTGAAAGTCAAATTTTCTGTTCAGCTCTGATCTTTTTGTTAAGAATGCTTGAAAGTCCTCTATTTTATTGAATATCAATTTTTCCTCTGAAGGATTATATGTGATTCTTGATTGTAATCCTATCTCCTTTGCCCTCCAAAATGTCATATTCCAAGCCTTCTGAACCTTTAATGCAGAAGCTGCTAAATCTTGTGTTATCCTGAATTATTTCTTTCTGGCTGCTTGCAATATTTTCTCCTTTACCTGGGAACACTAGAATTTTGCTATGGTATTCTTGGCAGTTTTCATTTTGGGATACCTTTAAGGAGGTGATAAGGCAATTGTTTCAATTTCTATTTTACCTTCTGGTTCTAGAACTTCAAGTCAGTTTTCCTTGTTAATTTCTTGAAACATGATGTCTAGGCTATTTTTTTGATCATGGCTTTCAGGTAGTCCAATAATTTTAAAATGATCTCTCCTGGATCTATTTTCCAGGTCAGTTGTTTTTCCAATAAGATATTTCACATCATCTTCTTTTTTTATTCTTTTGGTTCTGTTTGATTGCTTTATGATTTCTCATAAAGTCATTAGCTTCCTTTTGCTCCATTCTAATTTTTAAGGAATTGTTTTCTTCAGTGAGCTTTTGTATTTCCTTTTCCATCTGGCCAATTCTGCTTTTTAAGACATTCTTCTCCTTATTGGCTTTTTGGACCTCTTTTACCATTTGGCCCAGTCTGTTCTGTATTTTCTTCAGTATTTTTTATGTTTCCTTCATGAAGCTGTTGACTCGTTTTTCATGATTTTCTTGTGTCACTCTCATTTCTCTTCCCAATCTTTAGTCTCCCTCTCTTACTTGATTTTCAAAATCCTTTCTGAGCTATTTCATGGTCTGAGACCAATTAATATTTTTCTGGAGGCTTCAGGTGGAGGAGCTTTGTTTTCTTCTGAATGTGTGTTTTGATATTCCTTGTCACCATAGTAACTTTCTAGAGTCAGAGATTTTTCTGTTGTTTGCTCATTTCCCCATCCTTTTACTTAGATTTTGACTCTTTGTTAAAGTAGGGTTGTGCTTACATGGTGGATGGCTCATTGTCCCAGGCTTCAGGGGTTTTGTGTAACTGTTTTCAGAGATATTCTAGAGACCTGTAAATTCAGTTCTTCCAAGGTGGTTATTATCTAAGAAGTGGTGTTTATGACTCTCCTGGCCTGTGTTCTGGTCTGTGAGTGACCACAAGCACTCTTTTCTGTCCTGGAACTATAAGGAGAATCCCCCCTCCACTGTGGCCACAAGCTCTGCTGTGCTGGTGCTCCTCATCCCTCTGTGATTGTCACCCAGGACTGTGACCTGGATCTGATTATAGGCAAAGCAACAGAGTCTTGCCTCAGTGCTAGTTAAAGGACCCCTGTAATCTCCTTCTGACTAGTTATTTGACCCCCATATTCTTTGTGGGCTAAGAGCTCTGGAAGCAGCCACTGCTTCCAAGGCCTGCTCTTGGTTTGCTGGGGCCAGGGCTATGCTAGCACAGTCTGTAAGGGACATCCAGGTATGACAGACCTTTCCTACTGACCTTCTAAGTTATCTTTGGCATCTGTGGGCTGAGAGATTTGGAAACCACCACTGCTGCCAATGATTCAATCACCTGAGGTCTGTTCCTGGTTTGCCAGGGTTGGTCTATGCTGGCACAGCCTGTGCTAGACTATGCTCCTCTCTCACTGGTACAGCAGACTTTTCCTACCAACCTTCCAAGTTGTCTTGGCCTGGGAATTTGTTTCACACTGTCTTTTTGTGGTCCTGCTGCTCTAGAATTTTTTTAGAGTCATTATTTAAAGGTATTTGTAGGGTTTTTGGGGACAGCTCAGGTGATTCCCTGCCTTTACCCCACCATCTTGGTTCCACCTTTTGAAGTTGTATTTCTTTCCAGCAAGTTAAGAGACCAGGCTATTGTAAGATAAGTACTGGAGAGCAGAGATTTCCATCATAGCAGAAGCTCTTAAATCTATTTCTAGAGAGATATGTGTGGAGAGAACTGGAAATTCTTAATGACTTGGAGTAGCCTAGATGGTGGTGGGGGCAGATGAAGGATACTTTCTAGGATGTTGAGTAAGCCTTGTCTCTGATAGTGGCTAGAGTTTTTTTCTTTCTTGGACTTTCTGCTTGTCTCATCTAGAAAAGGAAAGGACTCTGTCTACTTAGAGAAGCCTCTGTGTTAATGGTCAATCAACTCTCTCCCTATTTCTCCCTTTTAAAGGAGAATGCTTCCACACGGTCAATATTCATTACCACTAAGGGTTTCTTTGATCTTTAAATTTGCTTATTGATTGTTTATATTTTAACATGGATTCTAGAAAAAGGCAAAATAAGTTTTATGGTGTCTTGAATTATTATGTCTTTGCTATAGAAGGAGGGGATTAACTGGTGAGTGTGTGTGTGTGTGTGTGTGTGTGTGTGTAAGGAACCCTGAATAATTAGCTCCTTTGAACTCAGCAAGCTGGGGCACCAACTTGCATCCTTCTTAATTGACAAATTGCCTGGGGATACAAAATATGTTGTGAATTTTATTAGTTGTCTGTATTTATAAGCTTTTAAACTTTTCCAATTTTACTTTTTAAAGATTTGTTCTCATCAGTGAATTTTTTTTCCATTTTTTTCTTTTACCTCTCTAATTTGGTTTTTAAAATCTTCCTTGAGCTCTTCCAGGAATGCTTTTTGGGCTTGAGATCAGTTCACATTCCCTTTTGAGGTTTCAGCTGTGTGTATAGTATCAATGCTGTCCTCTTCTGAATCAGTATTTTGATCTTCCCTGTTGCCACAACAAGAATCAACGGTCCTTGTTTTTCTGGATTGCTTCTTCATGGTGGTTGTCTTTTTCCTGGCTTTTGAAGTGGATCTCTGCTTCTAGGGACCAGCAGGCTCTGTCCCAAGCTTCTTGTGCTGGGAACTAGTGGCATTGTGTGGCTTTGTGTGATGTGGCCTCTGGTTTTTTTCAGCTAAAGGCTATATGATGCTGCTGCTCACCTGGTGCTTAGCTGAAGCTGGCGGGTGTGTGCCAAGGCAGAGGCCAGGTGATGTCTTTTTGAGTTCCCCGGGTTACACTGGAGCTTCTAGTGTAAGGTGTGGGGGAGGGATTGTCTGGCTGCTGGCAGTCTCCTATTCCCAGAGGGCTGCATTATAGCATGGGTGATCTCAGCTCTTGTCTTCTTTGGTATTTGCCACTTCCCCTGGCTGTGTAAAGGCACATCTGAGGTCCTGTTGTTGGTGCTTTCAAGCTCCACCCCCTGGGGCTCAGAAACTCCTGCTGGTCTGCTAGGATGCCTCCCTTCCTATGCTGGTCTCCTTCCTCCACCACAAGAAGGGCCTGCCTCACCAGCCTCCCTAGCTGAAAGAGTGCTGAACTCTCACTTCTGGCTCCTCTATTCTTCCAGGGTTTTTTTTCCCAGGGTAGTAATCTCTGGGTCATTCAAGGTGAGGGAGGGATGAGAGTCCCTATGTTTTACTCAGTCATCATGGTTCCTGGAAGTTCAAGAAGGTGAGTTTCAAACCTTTAGAATGTGGGCTGAAAGCCTCAGGAGTAGCTGCTGCCATGGCTGTAGGCTCTGTGCTGTTGTCTCACCTAGCTCCAACAGACTCCCGTCCTGGGCTGAGAGTCCTGTGGATCACCACTGCAGCTGACAGTTCAGCCCTGGGTCTGTTCCCACTTCTGCTCTGGTGTGGTTTAGTTCCATGAGCTCAGTGCTCTCCTAACCCAGTCTATTAAATTTTCAAAGAAAGTAAACTATATGGGACTTGGGCCCTTTCTCTAGACTAAAAGCCTTGGGAGATTAATATCTCTATCATTAATAGTTGTACAATGGATCCTTGTGTTTTCTTTATCACCAATGTGAGGGGACTGGTAGAGAGAGGTAGGGGCTTCCTGAGCAGTGTTCTAATGGGCACAGACAGACATGGTTAGGGAGAATCAATTCCATTCAATCACCAGAACAGGAGAATGCAGTTCATCCAAACTGCCTTTCACAGTAACATCTTCTGGGTAATGTCAAGTTAAAATCAGAGTGAAGTATTGCTTTTAGATAGTACTTTGAATGTTTTGGATCTCTAGTACATTAGATCAAAGATTCAAATATGAAGAGAAATGGGCAGGCTGTATTGACTGCATAGAACTAGATATAGAACCAGGATAGAACAGCCATTTCCTAAGCCTGGAATCTAGTCTTCCACATTAGGTTTCCATTTCATCTTCTGTGCCTTTTGAAATTCTGGCTGAAGTTCAGTATCTGCTTCAGATGACATGTTTTCCCCGAAACCTTCCATAATCCCCACACGTATGAAAACAAGCTCATCTACAGAAAAATACACTTTGTACTTCTCCTAAAAGCTTGCTTTTTTCTAATTTACATTACAACAAATTATGCCATCGAATTTTCTTCTCAGCTGGATTTTAAGTACCAGGAGTACAATGACAATGAGTTGTTTATTCTCATACCATCCAGAGGATGTAGGATGGTACCATGTATACGGCAGACATTTAGATCATCTTTTTGTTCATTTGAATGGGTCAATGGGAGGAAAGAGTAAGACTATTTCCTAATCAAGGATATCAAGCAACAGGCAAAACCAAAGACATTCAGGTGCTGGCTACATTATAACTCACTGCCTTGGATTGATGATTGAATTTACATGGATCAAGTTCCATATTGAGGACTTCTTAATAATGTTGTACTTTGCCAAGGTTTGTTAAGTTCAGAATAAAAAACAAATAAAAAAGAAAACAGTTTGGAACTGTGCTATAAAGGTCATGAAACTGCACGTATGCTTACACTCAGAGAAACTAGTACTAGACATATACCTCAAAGAGGTCAAAGTAGAAGGGAAAGGACCCATATGTACCACAATATTTATAGTAGTATTTTCTATTGCTGCAGAGATCTGGAAGTAAAGTGGGTCCATAATTGGTCATTTGCTGTACAAACTCTAGTGTCACAGGAACTATGAAATGGAACAAAAAGTTATTATACTAAAAGAAATGAGGGCTGCCTGAATGCTGGTCTAGCCTTCTCTCCTGCTGTGGTGTGGGCTTGGGTTACCTGGGCTCTTTGTTGGGCATAGGGTTCTTGGGCACTGATGTAACTTTGTTTGCTGTTGTGGCTTGGGTGTGGGTTGATTCCATGCTGTGCCATCCACCTACCCTGGCATATTTGCTCTCAGAGCCTCCATAGGTTTCTGGTATTTTTCTTGTGAAGTGCTAAACTGTATGGAGGCACTTGTACCAGTTTCCCTTTGTTCTTTGCGGTGCAATTTTAGAACTCCTCTATCAGTCTACTTCCATCTTAGCTGCAAGTTGACAAAGTGTATGGGTGATAACATTGGTTCTTATATAGGGTTGTAGGATGAAGTCCATCAGCAGACTAGGTCTTTGAATGGTCTTCTTTCAAAAGAAACAGAGTTCGTAACTAGAATTGGAGGCAGTAGTATTATATATTGAGAATGTATTCTCATGTGAGGGTATCTATGATCATAGCAAGAAGTTATTTGGTTAAAGGTCAGTGGAGAGAAAAATAGAATTGATTTTTGTTGTTGGAATATACTACAGACCACCTGAACAGAAAGAGGCATTAGATTAGGTGTTTGGGTAACAGATACATGCTTGGTAAAGTCATGATATAAGTGACCTCCCCTTGCTCTTCCCCCTCTTCTCTCCAGAATTCAGATTTCTTATTTTCCTGTTTCCTTGCCTAGAAGCCTGATCTTTCATATTAAAAGGAAGTGTGATATAGTGGAAAAAATAACAAAAAGCATTTATTTAGCATTTATTATGTACCAGGAATTCTGCTAAAATGCTGGGAATTTAAGTACAAGCAGAAAGAAAATAGTCCCTCCTCTGCAGGGGCTTAAATCCTATAAGGAAGGTGAGAATGGGACAGGGGAATCAAGGTGGACAACATCAGAGCATGCTATGGAACAGACAGGTCAAAGACAGCCACATGCAGTCCACAACACTCTCAAGTCTGCCTTAAACCAGAGTAAAATGTGATTGAGAAATATTTAACAAGGAAATTAAATACAATACAATAGATGGTGTTAATATGTGGTTTTCTAGAAGATATCCTTATGTGCTTTACTGGCCCCCATTTCTATTTGAGTTTGACACCACTGGTATAGAAATTCCAGAGAACCAGCAGTGTAGACTGGAGAGGAATGAAGACAAGGTTGGCCTAGGCATCCTCCTTAAAATGGAGGTTCTGGCAGGTACCAACTCATCAAAGGGTCCTCCCAGGGATAGAGGGGATTTCTGATGTGAAAGTAGCCCAGAGGTGGAACAAGCTTCTAGAGTGGAGGTTTCTTTGGCATGGTAGAGAAAGTCCTTTTTAGAGTTAGGAGTACATTAGAAGGAGTCGTGAATTTGGATTTAGTCAAATGATTTAAAATCTTTGAGAGCCTCAGTTTCATCATCTGTAAAATTGAGATAAGACTTAAAATGACGTGCTTCATAGGATTATTGTGAGGAAAATACTTTTACAATTGGCATATACATGTGTCTTGCCATTTTGGATTATCCCCTTATTTGAGGATAGCCACCACACTGTGACAACAACTATCTTTCAGCAAGGCAGTATAGTGAATAGAGCACTGGACCTGGAGTCAGGAAGATCTGAGTTCAAATTCAGCTGCTGACTCTTACTACCTGTATGTCTCTAGACCAGCCGCTCAGCCCCTATTTGTTTCAGTTCTTTATCTGTAAAATGGCAACATCATGAAGAAGGAAATGGCAAACCATTCCAGAATCTTTGCCAAGAAAACCCCAGGGACAAGTCCATGGGATCGTGAAGCATTGGACAAGACTGAAAGGCTGAACCACAATTCTTGCCTTTAGTTATAATTTATTTCCCAATAAAGTTGGATAAATTTATAGTTTATGTGGTTCTAACATTTATGATTTGTAGCTTTTCATCTTCCTCCCAACTTGTTGGGTACAGGGTAAGATCACAGAGTTGTAATGATTTTCATCATTTCTTGTGATTTATTTTGGATTTAGCAGTAAATTTTTCTGGACCTTTTGCATTTCTTTCTCCCCATCTAGGATTTATACTGAGAATTTGAAAATTTGGTTCCTTTCTTGATCTCTACATACTTAGTAAAGGAACCCTCAATTCTGCCATGTAAACAGTAAGCCTAAATAGATATTTGATAAAGGCCAGGCTTTCACCCCACAGACAATGCAAAACCTATGGGCTTACCCCTGAGCCGTTCAACAAGCAAGACATTCTTCCTTTCTCCAGGGATGTCCACTCCCCAGGGAAGGGAAATATCTTTGAGGTGTATACAGATTCCTCATTCTCCAGAGGCCTCATTATTATGAGATAAAGACCAGTTTATCTGTTTTGGTTTTCTGTATCAGTTGTTTTCACATTTCTCTTAGTATTCCATAGTATATAATACTCATTTTGCTAATCAACTACTTTTTACCAGTTGTACCATTGTGCTAGTCCTGGGAATGATGGTGATCTGGTTTTGGTCCAGATGCTTCATAATTTTCAATCACCAGTTTCCTTAACACTCCTTACGCTTTGTTAAGTTAGGAAGACCTAATTTCAAATCCTGCTTGAGAGTTTTGCTGACTATGTAATTCTGATGTGGAAACATATAAAATACCAATCTCCATTTTCTCTCCCTTCCCCAAGACTCTGCAGCCACTTTTAGAGATACTAAGAAACATTTTACAAGCATCTTTGTCTGAAGTCTTTGGACTAATAAGAAAGAGAATCCCAGCTCAGTCTTTCTCCTAACTATTAATTCCCAAATGAGATGCTCTTCCCGTTTTTTTCTGATTAGCCCAGGGAGGCCACCCTGATGAATTAATTAGGGTACTGGGTAGACAAAGGCAAAGGAAAGAGACTCTTCATTGATCAACCTTGCCTGAATTAGGGCTATGATTCACTTTGGAGTAGTGGTCTTTTTTTCCATGACTTTAATGGAGTAGTCATAGAGGGACTGAGGGATTTTAGGGAAATGGTTCTGCAACACTGAGTGACTTTTTTCTGGATAGATTTTCCTTACCCTGAATTGTGTAATTATATTTTGTCATATAGTGAAATTTCCTTTTTTTCAAGAATGCTGTAAATATTACTTCAAAATGACTTGCATTAGAGAGAGATGTTTCAAGCCATGAAAGGATGTGTGGGCACTTCTCTTTCTAAGAAGACCAATGCCTAGCTTAAAATAATGGTTAATTAATACATTTTTAGCATGCTTGTGCCTAAAAGGTTGGGGAAAATATTATTTTTTCTTTCACCTTGAGCAAATCACTTAATTTTCTTTTTCTTTGGAGGGGGGAAGGCAGGGCAATTGGGGTAAAGTGACTTGCCCAAGGTCACACAGGTAGTAAGTGTGTCAAGTCTGAGCCGGATTTGAACTCAGGTCCTCCTGACTCCAGGGCTGGTGCTCTACTCACTGTGCCACTTAACTGCCCCAAATCACTTAATTTTCATCAGTCTCAGTTTGCTAGGTTATAAAATAAGGTCAATAGTAATATCTACTTCACAGGGTGGTTGTAAGGATCAAATGAGATGATTTATGGAAATAACTTTGCAAAATTATTATTAATCTATTTTAATCCATAATCTAAATTATTATTATTACTCTTTGTTTGGACAGAGTGTGCAATTGTTTTTGCCCAGAGTCAGCTCCCACATAGTCTTATATCTTTGCCTAGGCCAGAGTCCAACTATTCTATGATCTCATTTACTCCTGACCCCTTTTGCCAGAAAATAAATTCAGTAGTTTCTCCCTTTGACCAGTTCCATTTAAGTATTTTATTGGGTGTCTACTATGTACAAAGGACTTAACTGTATGTTCCATGGCATCATGAAGGTGGATAATAAATTAACCTCACCCCCAGGAGTTTCTAACTTTGTTATGGAGGGAGGAAAAGTATACACATAATTATAGTGCAAATTGGAACAAAAAAGAATACATAAGTGCATAGGAGAACTATAATTAAGATGTTCTAGGATCTCTGAGAAGAGGCTGATGCTTCAGTCTGGTAGAGACAGGGAAGTAATTATAAAAATCAGTTAGGATATCATGACAGAAAATGGACCAAGAAGTTGATTAATCAGTCAGAAAAGATAAGAAAACTAAACATGGAAATGGGGCAACTTTGGCTCAATGATAGTGGAAAGGAAATTTAAGTGTAAAGGAGCAAATCTAGGCAAGAAATGCTGCAAGTTGGTATGGGCACTGGCAATAAGAAAGCAATTTATTCTGGTGCAAAGTAATCTGGCTCTGTGACTCTTTTTTAAAAAAATTGCTTAGCTCTTACATGTTTTAATTTTTAAATTTTTAAACATTTTTATTTATCCCACAAATACATGTTAAAACAATTTTTGACATTTAAAAAAATGTTTTGAATTCCAAGTTCTCTTGCTCCCTCCCCTTGCCTCTCCCTGAGCTGGTAAGCAAAGCATCCCTGAAAAAGGTATCATGACTCTTAAAGAACTTTCTAAGTGGGAAGGTTTTGGAATCTATGCCTTTGTCAATTGGGGCTTTCCTATTGCTATGTTATGCCAAGGCAGCAATTAATCTGGCAGGGTGGGCTTGAACCTACAGGTGGAGGGAGAAGCTTCCCTGGGGAGAGAAGTGAGTGAGGAGTCAGAAAACAGGGTGTATCCTGACAAAAGAGGAGCAAAAAGAATTCATTCATATTCTCTCTCTCTCTCTCTCTCTCTCCTTTCTTTCTTCCTTCCTTCCCTCTCTCCCTCTTTTTCCCCGGAATGGGAAAATGGGTCAGAAAGTTAAACTGGCTAGTCTATAGCTAAGGCTATATAGCAAGGAACATAGCAAAGAATTGTGAAGTCTTGTAAAGATTTTCCCTTTGACATCTTGACTTTGGTAGCCTCTTACTGCTTAGAGAGAAGCACAATCCTTTTAACTAAATCCTTAAAGGCTTGTATGACTTGCTTATTCCTCAGAGTGTAAATAAAGGAGTTCATCACTGGGGTGACAGATGTTGTTAGTACTGATACCACCTTGTTCAAAGCCACTCCTTCCTTTGCAGAAGGTTTCATATACATGAAGATGCAGCTGCCATAAGTGATGGAGACAACAATCATGTGGGAGGAACAGGTAGAAAAGGCCTTTTGCTTTTGCTGGGCAGAAGGGAATCTGAGAACTGTCTTTATAATGTAGGCATAGGACAAAACCACCAAGAGTAAGGTGATGATGAGTGTCAATATAGCGAAAATTAAAACCATCCTTTCCATGAACTCTGTGTCTGAGCACACAATCTTCAGCAGGGGAAATGCATCACAGCCCAAATGATCAATGACATTGGAGTCACAAAATTCCATCTGGAGGCCCAGGCTAAGTGGGGGGAGGATGATCATCAGCCCAGATAGCCAGGAACCAAGCAGGAGCTGTTTACAGACTTTGCTGTTCATGATAGTTGTGTACTGCAGAGGTTTGCAAATGGCCACATAGCGGTCATAGGACATGGTGGCCAGAAGGAAGAACTCTGCTGCCCCCAAAAAGATGACAAAGAATATTTGGGTGAAGCAAGCATCACGGGAAATGGTATTGTCCCCAGTTGACATGCTGTAGAGGTACCTGGGAATACAGGTAGTAGTAAATGAGACTTCTAAGAAGGAGAAGTTTCTGAGAAAAAAATACATGGGTGTTTTCAGATGTGGATTCACCACGGTGAGGATGATGATGGTCAGGTTCCCAATTATACTCAACATGTAGTTGAGAAATAGAAAGACAAAAAGCAAAACCTGTAGTTGTGGGTCATCTGTCAGTCCTTGCAGAATGAATAATGTAATTCCTGTATGATTTCTCATTCTCTCCTTTTGAATTTTGATGGACCTGCATATAGAATAGAGTGGGAGAGATTCAGCCTGAAGATGAGGATGGAGACAAAATAATAGCCATAGGAGTTAGGAAGAAAGAGGACGCAAGTAGCTCATGTAAAATTTGTCTTAAATACCATAACTGCATTATATTCTCCCCTTTTCAGGTACTCTCAGGATCGCTTGTTTCCATCTATCTTTTTAACATTTTTTGCCCATTCAAACATGATCTTCTGTCAAAAATCTTCTATTTCATCCATGTTTACTCAAAGCCTTTCACTGTCCTTTTCCTTAGGCACACCAAAGAGAACTGAACTTGGAATCAAACTTGGAGTTTCTAATCTTGGAGGTGACATCCGGCTCCATAATGTGAACCCACATTTCCTTTTCTGTGAAATGGGGGCTGCAGTACCTGTATTGCTTACTGTGCGGGGATGTTTTGGGAAAAAAAAAACCACCTTTGCAAACCTTAAATGTGAGCCATTATTGTTATTGTTGTTGTTACTCTGGCCTGATTGAAAACTACCTCTGGGGCAGAGCACAAAGGCAGTGGCCTCAGGGCCGGGGCCCTGTGGGTCCTGGGACTCCAGCTCAATGGGTGCTTTGTTCAGCTGCTCCTAGAGCTCGAGCAGCTGGAAAGAAAGTGGGTGGCCCTGAACGATGGAGTGGAGGAGGGCTGGTTCTCCCTCTTCAGCCTGTCAGCCCCCTTCAGTATGGGTCCTCTATGGCTCCCCTCTTCCAGGTCTGCACCAGGTAAGCAGAGAAAGTCAGGGTGTCCTTGGAGGGAAGGAGCTTCGGGGGCCTGAGTTGGGGCCTGACCCGACTAACTCTCCTTCAGTGAGCCCGAGGCTGATGGGCCGGAGTTCCAGGTGATTTTCACTAGACCTAGGGCCCAGAAGGACCTGACACCCAAGGACGCCCAAGGTGTGGTTGGTTATGGGGAGCCAGAGTCTGAGTTTTTGTTTCCTCCAGTGCTTCAGGAGGCAGCCACAGCCTCAGGGTTCTCCTTTGCAGCCCACCCCACCAACACCTGCTACTGTGGCACCTCCTGAGAGGGATCCCCTGTCCTGGTTTGGGATCTTGGTGCCCCAGGCCAAGGAAGTTTCTGGGCAGCTCTGCTGATGGCTGGAGAGATTGCAGGGCTCCAGAGCCCAATCCAGTAGGGAACAGCCCAGATTCAAGCCCCTACAATGGGAGAAACAGAAACTGCTCGATCAGCTGAAGGTGGCTTGAACACATTCTCCAACCTTGGGAGTCCAAATCAATGATTTAGTCTTTTGTTTAATGCCTATCCACCCAGTGTCTTTCTGGCCTCTGCCATCAAGTCCTTCCTAGACCTTGGCTGTTCTTTGTGCTGGCCTCCCCCTACCTCCTTTGGGAGGGAGCCTAGGCTATGAAGTTCAGTCCCCTCTTCCTGACATTTAAAGCTATGCCAAAAAAAAAAAAGAAAAAGAAATCACAGAACTCTTACAGAACTAGATAAAATCACAAGGTGGGTGGGAGTGGCAATAAATGCAAGACCTCAGGAGAAATGATGACCAAAACAGGCAGCAAAATTTGCCTGTTACAAGGAAACATCGTGTTTCTAAAAGCCATGAAAACCACTTGTAAATAATGTGAATAACAGATTGCTAGAACAAGATCCCTGAAGGAAACAGACACATTCCGGTGTTTGTTAAGCCACAAAACACCAAGTTGGTGGGGGGTAAAGAGCCCCCAGCTTCCATAGAAAGTATAGGGAGAACTAGCAAGTCCTGGCAGCAATTGGGCTCAGACCAGTGTGGTTTGCCTCCTCAAAGCCCCAAATGAGATTATGACCAAATAACAAAAGATCCCCTCCTTAGGGGTCACAAACCAGCTGAACGGGCCTTTTGAGATTGTCACTTTAGGTGAGAATTTTTAAGTAGAATATAGTACTATAGAAAGAAAGGTCCAAAGTTCTCCCTTGCTTTCTCCCAGTCAAAAAGTCCTTCACTCTTATCTGTGTCCCCCTCTCAGCTTGATTCTCTTGGCTTCTGGCCCAGACAGCCATTTTCAGCCTCATCTCTAATTTATCCCAATCAGTTGAGGTCCTCAAGCACTCAGCCTGGGGCTGGCTGAGACTCAGCCTTCTGTGTCCTGTAGGCCTAGGGCTAAAGGCTCTGGGGCAACATGGAGATGCTTCCCAACTATTTACTGTTTGAATAAATATGGGCAAAAGGGAGTTGAAGGTTGTGAGGCCTGAAGGAGTGAATTTAAACTCTAGTAAGGGAATTCTCCAGGAGACAAATGAATCCATTGAACGAACACTTAACTTGGTTACCATTAACTTTGGGTCTGAGGATATGGAGTGTCAACCATTACTGAGTTCATTCTAAGAAAGACAAAATTAGGCTATGTTTATTTTTCTCAAAGCTTGCAGAACATGCAAATAGATACGTGTACATGGGAGTTCATTGTAAACAATGAACCCAAGGATGGACAAAGGGGATTTTATATCATCTGAGGAATTCCCTCTCACCCCTCCTGCTGCCACCTCCCAGGCTCAAGGTGCCTATGTCAGCCAAAATTATGGTCTCCATGTGTGTCAACTATAATATGAGAAAGGAATTTCTAAAGTGGATAGATAGTAAATACAATATGATAGGAGAAAAAAAGAGAAAACTATTTCCTATTTTCCTCAAATTACGACCACCTTTCCTTCTCTACTTCCCTAAACATGAACTTTTTTTGGTATCTTTTTTTAGTACTCTTTCAAGGAAGACTTAGGAACCTTTGATCTAAGATGATAAGCAAGCTGGCCTTGAGAAGTATTGTGGAGGGGCAGCTAGGTGGTACAGTGAGTACAGCACCGACCCTGGAGTCAGGAGGACCTGAGTTCAAATCTGACCTCAGAGATGAGCTGTGTGACCTTGGGCAAGTCACTTAATCCCAATTGCCCTGACTTCCCCCCTCCAAAAAAAATTAAAAGTAAAAGAGAAATATTGGGCAGAGATATTGTGGAGCTCTTCAGGGTCCCTCTCCCTGTAATTCATGCTTCCATTTCCCTTTGTCATTCAATCTGCCTGAAGTTTTCCCCTTAATGTCTCAAATATGTCCTGGCTGTGGTCCTCTGTACAGTTTCTTCTGTCATTTTTCTCTTTTGTGAGTGACTTGAGTCTCATTCTGCAGGAACATACTTTCTGTACCTGTGATGTCAGAAAAAATGTGTACTGGAAATCACAGTTTCAAATTCAGCCTCTGGTTTTAATTTTTTTTTTAATCTTGGGCAAAGTTCTTTATTTCTCAGGGCCACAGTTTCTTCATCTGTTACATGGGTGAACTGTACTCATTATTCTTCATCCCATAATATTATGTAAATAAGTTCATTATAAGATGTAAGCAATGGTTTCTTCTAAGGGAGAAATTTCATTTCAAGTAGTGATTGAGTTGATGTTTTCCTAGAAAAATCTCACATTCCTTCTCCCTAGAGAGATGTGATAAGATGTTTCAGGGTCTACTGAAAATTATGTAATGTAATGTCCTACTTTTTTCTATTTTTTTTGAATTGGTAAGGCAGAGCAATTGGGGTTAAGTGACTTGCTCAAAGTCACACAGCTAGTAAATGTCAAGTGTCTGAGGCTGGATTTGAACTCAGGTCTTCCTGACCCCAGGGCCAGTGCTCTACTCACTTCATCACCTAGCTGCCCCTCATCCTACTCTTTTTTCACTCAGATTTTTGTTATGTTACATTTGTTCTTTCTTTCTAGTGTGGTTAAATGAGCTATTTCGGGTAGATTTTTTTTAAAGCAACTAACATGATTGCATTCAATGAAATTTTTGTCACATGAAGAGAACACCTTCCCTTGTGGAATTGTGGAAGTAGGTGGCATAGTGGCATTTCTGAGGAAAATTTTGAGACAAGGGGAAACTTTTCTAACAGCTCTCAAATCAAATAAGCAAGCACATCATCCACTGCCAGTGCAACTGTCTCTGTGACCCCACTCTAATGAGAATATTAAATTCAAAGGTTTTCTTATTCCTTATAAAATTTGACATCTCAGAAATCATGGCTGAATATTTTTCTGAAATAGTCTTAGTAATTCCTAATTTTGGCCATCATGCTTCTGTAGGAAAGAAGGAAAGAAATATATATTATACACCTACTGTGTGCCAGGCAATGTGCTAAGTGCTTTACAAATATGTTCTTATTTGGTTCTTTCAACAATCCTAGGAGGTAGGGTGTATTATTATCCTTATTTCAAAGTTGAGGAGCATGAGGCAGACAGAAGTTAAGTGATTTGTCCGAGGTCACACAGTATCTGAATATAGATTTAAATTTAGGTCTTCCTGACTTCATGCCCGGTGCTCTATCCATTGTATTACCCAAATCTTTTGTGTAAGGGAAATAGCCATATAAATTTGATAATGCTAGATCCAAAAGGAGGAAAATATGTGACCTAATAAACTGTTGCCATACTTACATTTCTGACAATGCTTCATGACATCAATGGCCAGAATAACCCCGACTCAAAGCTACAAACTGAGTGGAGGGAAATGGTAGTAGCACGGTGTGATTGGAGGGTCAACTTGATTTGAAAATGTCTAGCAATTACTAATGACTTGTGTGATGTTACATATATCACTTGAGCTCTCTGAGTCCCAAGTTACTCACCTGCAAGTAATGAGGTTGGATCAGATGATCTCTAATGCTCTTTACAGGTTTACTTCACAGATCCTGACTCCATAGACTTTTTTTTTCCAAACTATCTCTGGACACCAGGACATCACTTTATAGGCAACTGTTTGTGTGATTCCCATTTCCCAGGGTACCCAAAGCTCCTGGGCTAAAGTCTCTCATAACTAACTCTGAATTGGTTATGAATTAGAGATCCTGTACCATTTTTAAAAGACAGAAATCTTGCCATGAAGCTGAAAGGAAGCCAGGATTCTGGAAGAGGAAGGTTATGTTAGATCTTGTTTCTGTATCCTCCAGATGAGCAGGTGTGACATGTCTGGGCAGGGAGATGACTTCCTTTCGTTTTATCTGCTCAGTCTATAAAAAGTGTTTGGGGAATTAAGCAAGTACACAAACAAAAAGTCCCTTGGGTATTAAGGTTCAAAATAAGTAATGACTCTACCATGTAATTGGCATTAGACAAAAACAAACATCCTGGCCCCCCACACCACATCAGCCCTAAAATTTAAATACATAATGGTGGGGTTGGTGTTCATTGTTGCTGTTTGTCCTTAATTCTCAAAGAGGACCATGAAATCAGGGAGGTGATACTGTGGTACTGGAGAAATCAAGGAGAATCCTGCCCCCAGCCCCTAACTAAAACCCCAGTTTGCATAATAAAGAACGGACTCAGACCTATTGGCCTTTAGCAAATGTCCCTGACATTCCTCCAAGGAATGTCAATAGATAAAATTATCCTACTTAACGATAACCTGTCAGAATCTTTGATCTGTCAGGACCTTTGTTCTTGTTCCCCCACCACCCTGTGACCTGGCTTGTAAATTCAAAGAGATAATTAACCACTACACCCTGTATTTTCTATATAAACTTCTTCACCCCAATTTGGGGTCATTCTGATTTGGGTTGATCCCCAAATGTACACCGGCTAATAAATTCTCCATTTAAAACTTATACTCTGTGGCGTGTCTCACTCGCTCTTGGTATAACAATACCATGACATGCAAATGAATTACATTTAAGTGAGGGAGGGCTAAGCAAAGTCACCAGCCTTACTTTCTCCTCAGAAGCCATCTGGTTCAGGTGGCCAGATTAGGATCTGGAATACTGGAGGTTGTTCAAGCTAAAGTCTTTAAGAGGTCTCAGTTTGACTGAGGCAGAGCCCATTCAGTGATTAAGGTTTGATAATAAATGAGGTACAGAATGGCTTCTTTAAAAATTAGATCTGGTAGGGGAACACCCTCAGGGTTTCTGGCCAAAGCAGAAACAACTGTTATTTACATTGCTTCCCTGCCAAGCAGGGTCCAAACAATGAGCAACTAGGGCTTGGCCTGAGACCCATTGTAGGCCAATGAATGAAAGCCTGAAGTGATCTGGGTTTAAGGCTAGTGTTTAAGAGAAAAAGAAAACAAGAATAAATTTCAGAGATTAAAATTTACATTCCCTTTGGGCAGAGCACTTGCACATAAGGGTGTGATACCCTTTGTGGAGAAAGAAGAAAGAAAGACAGAAAGACAGATAGGAAGAAAGACAGGAAGGAAGGAAGGAAAGAAGGAAGGAAGGAAGGAGGGAAGGAAAAAAAAAGAAAGAAAGGAAGGAAGAAAGAAGGAAAGAAAGAAAGAAAGAAAGAAAGAAAGAAAGAAAGAAAGAAAGAAAGAAAGAAAGAAAGAAAGAAAAAGAGAAAGAAAGAAAGGAAGAAAGCCATATTACCCATCTGGAAGTTTGACTCCCAGTGGGCAGCTACTTTTCTACTCATAGAGGTTGCTATTTGTCCTTTGTTCTTGAAGAAGACCATGACTTCAGGGAGGTGATGCCATGACTTGCAAGTGAATTGGATTTAATTGAAGGAGCGCTGTGCAAAGTCACCATATTAAGTTTGTCCTGTGGAACCATCAGGTCCAGTGGCCAGATATCAGGGTTGTTCACAGAGACAGGAAAGTACAGCCACAGAAACAAACAGAGTTCTATGTGATATGGGGCAAAGACCCTGACATCTTTCTGTTCCATCATCTAAGGGATTTAATTTTGATTTCTGGGGAGAAGCTATGGATGGCTTCCAGAGGGATAGCAAGTTTTTTTGGGGGGGGATTCTCAATCACTTTATATTCCAGGGGACCCTGAAATCTTCAGTTACTTTTTTCTGACTTTCTCTCCCAAGTTTGCTTCCAAGTTGCCACATCTAGACATAAATAGATTTTAAATCTTATTTTTGGGACATTCCTTACACCTATGTAGTTTGTGACTCATCTATGCCTTAATTATCCTATGTGATTCTTGTCCATGTGATGTCATAGGTCCACCATGGAAGTTCTACCCAGTGAATTGGAAGCCTTTTTTCCATGTCATTTAATATTTCATGGGTACCAGTGCAGAACTCAGGCTGCCCATCTGTAACTGTGTGCTGTCCTTTCATGAGAACCCCACCCCCTTATATGATCATTTCCTGTATTCTATGTTTTGCATTTCTCCTTTCCCTCAAGTCATTGTTGATAAAATCCATCAGCCTGCTTTAATGTGCTCTTTGTTCATCCATTGCCCCATTTAGTTGTCCAGATGTTTGATACATCATCGAGTTCTGTAATAGTATAACATGGCCATGAGTATAACATATAAAAAATATATATATAAAAGATTGGGCAGAAAAAAGAGGAAGAAAAGTACAAGAGAATAGGATAAGGAAAATACACAATATTCATATATATATATACATATATATATATATATATACATACATACATATGTATATGAATACAAATGGACTAAAAGCACTCATAAAATTTAAAAAAAACTAAAAAAGAAGAATGGATTAGAAAGCAGAAGCCAATTTTTTAAAAATAGCAAACATACCTCAAACATGAAAATTTACATGGAGTGAAAAAATAAGAGACTGGAGGAGACTCTTTTATGCTTCACCTGAAGTAGAAAGGACAAGAACAATTGTTAGAAATACGCTTGATAGGGGCAGAGTTAAGATTGTGGCTGGAAAGCAGGGACCTGCATAAGCTCTCCCCAAATCCCTCCAAACACCTGTAAAAAATGGCTCTGAGCAAATTCTAGAGTTGTGGGAACCTGCAAAATAGCAGAGGGAAACAAGTCTCCAGCCCAGGAGAGCCTGGATGGTCACCAGGAAGGGGTCTATCACACAGTGCTGAGAGTGCAGGGCAGCCTAGCTTGTGCCATGCTGGGACAGACCAGACCCAGAATCAGCCAGCAGGAACAGGCCTTGGGGCCATGAAACAGTGACCTGTGGCAGTTACCAGACTTCTCAACCCACAAATACCAAAGAGCAGGTCAGGGGGAAACTGCAGGATCAGGTTCAGAGCTGTCCATCCACCAGCTCTGGGGGTGGAGGAGGTGGTGCAGCTTCAGCCACTTCCCAAATCCCTGGCTCACACCATGGGAGGAATCTAGCAGCAGATCAGAGCAGGAGTGCAAGGAGCACTTTATGGGCACAAAGGCAAATTTTCTTGCTGTGCCTTGCGTGGATCTGTATTACAGTCCTGGTTGGCAGTTCTTGGGGGAGGAGGAGCACTGCTGGGACAGAGCCTGGGGGGATGGTGGAGTAGAAGTAGCTCTGAAAACAGCAGTGCTTGGGACTAAGTACTCTCTACTATACAAGCAGTCATAGCCTGATAAAAAGCTCAAGGGTCAAGTAGTTGGCTGGGAACATGAACAGGCACTGAAAATGAACTCAGACTCAAATTCAAACTCTAGATTCCTTTTTTGGTGACAAAGAAGACCAAACATACAGCCAGAAGAAGTCAACAAAGTCAAAGAACCTGCATCAAAAACCTCCAAGAAAAATATGAATTGGACTCAGGCCATGGAAGAGCTCAAAAAGGATTTGGAAAAGCAAGTAAGAGAAGTAGAGGAAAAATTGGGAAGAGAAATGAGAGTGATGGGAGAAAACCATGAAAAACAAGTCAACGACTTGCTAAAGGAGACCCAAATAAATATTGAAGAAAATAACACCTTAAAGAATAGACTAATCCAAAGGGCAAAAGATTTCCAAAAATCCAATGAGGAGAAGAATGCCTGGAAAGGCAGAATTAGTCAAATGGAAAAGGAGGTCCAAAAAGGCCACGGAAGAAAATACCACCTTGAAGATTAGATTGGAACAAGTGGAAGCTAGTGACATTATGAGAAACCAAGATATTATAAAACAGAACCAAAGGAATGAAAAAATGGAAGACAATGTGAAATATCTCATTGGAAAAACCACTGACCTGGAGAATAGATCCAGGAGAGATAATTTAAAAATTATTGGACTACCTGAAAGCCATGATCAATAAAAGAGCCTACACATCATCTTTCAAGAAATTATCAAGGAGAACTGTCCTGATATTCTAGAACCAGAGGGTAAAATAGAAATTGAAAGAATCCACTTATCATCTCTTGAAAAAGATCCCCAAAAGAAAACTCCTAGGAATATTCTTACCAAATTCCAGAGTTTCCAGGTCAATGAGAAAATACTACAAGCAGCCAGAAAGAAACAATTTGAATATTGTGGAAACACAATCAGAATAATACAAGATCTAGCAGCTCCTACTTTAAGGGATTGAAGGGCTTGGAATATGATATTCTGGAGGTCAAAAGAGCTAGGATTAAAACCAAGAATCACCTACCCAGCAAAACTGATTATGATGCTCCAAGGCAAAATATGGATTTTCAATAAAATAGAGGACTTTCAAGCTTTCTTGGTGAAAAGACCAGAGCTGAACAGAAAATTTGACTTTCAAATACAAGAATCACAAGAAGCATGAAAAGGTAAACAAGAAAGAGAAATCATAAGGGACTTACTAAAGGTGAACTGTTATGTTTACATTCCTACATGGAAAGATGATGTGTGTAATTCATGAGACCTTTCTCAGTATTAGGGGAGTTGAAGGGAATATAGACAGAGGGCACAGGATGAGTTGAATATGAAGGGATGATATCTAAAAAAATGAAATAAATTTAAGGGTGAGAGAGGAATATATTGAGAGAGGGATAAAGGGAGAGATAGAAGGGAGTAAATTATCTCACATAAAAGTGGCAAGAAAAGGCAGTTCTGTTGGAAGGGAAGAGGGGGCAGGTGAGGGGGAATGAGTGAATCATACTGTCATTGGATCCAACTTGAGGAGGGAATAACATACACATGCAATTGGGTATCTTACTCCACAGGAAAGTAAGAGGAAGGTGATAAAAAAGGGGGCTGATAGAAGGGAGGGCAGATAGGTGGAGGAGGTAATCAAAAGCAAACACTTTCGAAAAGGGACAGGGTCAAGGGAGAAAATTCAATAAAGGGGGACAGGAAAGGATGGAAGGAAATATAGTTAGCATTTCACAACATGAGCATTGTGGAAGTGTTTTACATAATGATACATGTGTGATCTATGTTGAATTGCTTGCCTTCCTAAGGAGGGTGGGTGGGAAGGGAAGAGGGGAGAGAATTTGGAACTCAAAGTTTTAAAAGCTATCCTGCCCTACAAGAAGGTAAGGGGAAAGGGGATGGGGGGGAGTGGGGTGAAAGAGGGGAGGGCTGACTGGGGAATGAGGCAATCAGAATATATGCCATCTTGGAATGGGGGGGAGGGTAGAAATGGGGAGAAAATTTGTAACTCAAAATGTTGTGGAAATCAATGTTGAAAACTTAAATATTAAATACATTTAAATAAAAAAAAAGAAATACACTTGACACTGAAATTCATGTATCAAGGGCAATTTTTTATTACTGAGGAATCCAAAGGAATTGATAAATGTTCCTGGCTAGGAGCAGACTCCACCCTTATTTAGGAAGAGAGAGTGCTGCTTACAAAATGAGATCAGCTTTACAGTGTTAGACCAACACAGATTGATGCACCATCAATTCAGTACCTCCCCCTGGAGAGTGGATTGGTCTACTCCACTCTTCTTGATACACCTCTTCGTATGTTCTCTCCTCGATATGTGTAAACATGTCCCCCTCCCCTCATCATACATCCCATGTTAAAAAATAGTGGGAAACTCCTGCCTGTGGCTGTGTAAGGTAATATTCAATTAGCCAATTAAGCATGAGTGGTAGCCATTTGACCCAGTTTTCTCTTCAACCCTGACTGTTTTCCAGCCAGTTTAGAACAGTTTTCCTAACATCCTGAATCTGTGGTTCTTGTAAAACCACAAACTTTATTCTGATTGGTTGAGGACCCTCATCCTGGTTAATTTTTATTCCCTTATTTGTTCAAGCTGACACTTCAATAATTATTCTGTGGAACTTAATTAACTCTTCTCTGGAAACCTAACTTTCCCTAACTTTTACCAGTCTCTCACACCATCATCTCAAGAAAGAAAGTGTAAAAATAGATGTATTTAAAAGAGATAAACATAGAAAATTTCATTTTACTGAAGGCTACCATAGATAAAAAATTAATATCAATAGTAAATGTATAAAGATAAATTGGTATAGTATCTAAATACATAAAGGAGACGTTAAATGAGTTACAAGTAGAAAAAAGAAAATAAAATTTTAATAGTGGTTGACCTCCATTTATCTTTTTCTAGACTTAGATCAGTCTAACCAAAAACACAAGAAATTAAGGCCATAATTAGAATTTTGGAAAAGTTAGGTATGATAGACCTCTGGGGATTAATGTATGGCAATTAAGAATTCCATAATTTTTTCAGATATGTGGTAGTTTAGAAAAAAAAACAACCCTGAATTGTGGGTAGGTCCAAAAACAAAATCCTTGAAACATTGCATAATTTATTAAACATGACAATGGTTAAACAACATACATAAAATTCTGGAGTGCTGTCAAAGAAGTCTATAGGGGAAATTTTATATCTCTAAATACTTTCATCAAAAAAGAGAGAAAGTGCAGAGCAATAAATTAGAATGCCCAAATCAGCTCCCTCAATTAAACACCAAAAAAGACATTCTAAAAAATCAAGAAAAAGATTAACAAAATTGAAAGCAGAAAACCGAACCAAACAATAGCAACATAAAACCCAGCCCAGCAAATTAATAGGTAAGACTAGGATCTGATTTTCTGAAAAATAGAAGCAACCAACTAATAAATCATAGGTAGCTGGATTTTTCAAAAAGAAAATATAAAGCAGATTACAGAAAGAAAGAAAAGAGAGAATTCACACCCAATAAAGAATAAAAGAATTTCTTAAAAACAAGTTTTGCCTAATCATAGGCTAATAAACTGACATTGTAAATGAAATAGACAAATATTTACAGAAATGTAAAGTACCCACATGAACAGAACAAGAAACAGATGACTTAAATAACTCAATCTCTGAAAAATAAATTGAACAATCCATAAACAAACTCCCAAAATTTGAACAAAAACTTGGAAATAAAGAAATGTATATTCAAATCAGGAACACTTGAGAACTGATTGGACATGTGGGTTGAAACAGAGCAAAGAGTTGAGGATGCCTCTTAGGTTATGAACTTAGTTGAATGGAAGGATGAGATTGCCCTCAGTAGAAAATTGGAAATCCATAAAATTGACAGTTTTGGGGTAATTATACTGAGTTATAATTTAGACATACTGAGCTCAATATACAAATAGGACATTTAATTTGAAATATCTAAAAGGCAGTTTGTGATTTCAATGCACAACATTCTCTATGATAGTGGCTCCCATTTAATGAATTGCAAATGCCTTGGAAGTTTTTGATTGTCTAAAAGGGTTGTGCTAATAATTATTTAATGACTCCATAAATAGTAAATAATTGCCTAATTATGTTCTAAATATTTTTCCTCTGTGACTGCAAGCACATGTAAGTTTGAAAGACTACAGTTTTGTTTTTGCACTGATTCAAAACAGTAATGATGATGTATACAACAATTTCGTTGTTCATGCTGTTGTAGTTTGTCCTTCATTCTCAAAGGGGACCATGACATTAAGCAGGTGATGCCATGACATACAAATGAATTGGATTTAAGTGAGGGAGGGTTGTGCAAAGTCATCAGCCTCATTTTCTCCTCTGGAACCATCTGAGTCCAGTGGCCAGAACTAGAGAGGATCCAGGGTACGGTGGGGTATCTCCCACATTTCAAGCTAAGGTCTTTAAGAGGTCTCAGTTTGACTGAGGCAGAGCCCATTCAGTGATTAAGGCTTATTAAGAAATGAGGCAAAGAATGGCCTCTTGAAAAAAATTAGATCTGAGAGGGGGAAGACCCGAGGGTTTCTGGCTCAAACAGAAACAATTGCTACCTACATTCACTCTGAGCCAATCAAGCACCAAACAATGACCAGTTAGGACTTGGTCTGGGACCAATTGTTGGCCAATTAATGAAAGCCAGAGTGATTTGGGTTTAAGGCATGGTCCTTAAGAAAGAACTTTAGCCTGTAAACCCCAAGATATCTTGGGAGGTTTCAGGCGGCAAAATTTATATTCATTTGGGCAGAGCACCTGCAGGTAAAGGTGTGATACCCCATGTGGATAGAGGGAAAAGAAGAGAAGGGGAGGGAAAGGAGAAAGGCAGAAAGACAGGCAGAAAGAAAGACAGAAACAGACAGAAAGAGATGTGTTGCCCAACAGACCAGTTCCCATTGGATCCAAAGTGGGGCAGTTCATACTACTCTCACAGAGGTTGTTGTTTCTCCTTTGTACTCAAAGAAGACCATGACATCAAGAAGATGATGCCATGACATGAAAGCAAATTGGATTTAAGTGAGAGAGGGCTGTGTGAAGTCACCAGCCTCACTTTCTCCTCAGGAGCCATCTGGGTGTAGTGATAAGATATAGATTAGGATGATTGGAGATGGATGCAATGGGAGACCTTGCACTTTTTAAACTAAGTGTTTATGCAATGATTACATCAAACTCTGCTTCTGACTGAGTGAAAAGTGTTCTTGCTGATTTTTAACCTGTTATCAAATTGTTTTCAAATTACTACAAGAATTCAGTATGAGTGCAAACCGATTGCTAACATGTGGTCAAACTCATGCATATACCCTCATTTTCTTTTTCCCTTCACTTAATAGTATTTTATTTTTCCAATTACATGTAAAAATAGTTTTCAACATTTACTTTTATAAGATTTTTAGTTCTAAATTTCCCCTCTCCTTTTCTCCCCCCCAATACAGCATGCAATCTGATATAGAATACGCATGTGTAATACAAGGAAAATTAGGAACCCCTGAGTAACCCCTAGCTACTGACAAGCACCCCCAGAAAGAATAGACTCAGATATCTTTAGCATTTAGCAAACCCCCTGGGACTCCATGACTCCACCAAGGAATCTCAATAGATAGGACCATCCCACTGAAGGATAACCTGGCAGACCCTTTCTAGCAGATATCCCTGGGGCTTTGTGACTGCACCAAGGAATGTAAATGAGATTATCCCACTAGTACGATAACTTGACTGAATCTTTTGATCAGCCAGGACCTTTGTTCCTGTTTCCCTGCCCTGTACCCCTACATATCCTATATAAGCCAAGCCATCACCCCAACACATCGCCATTGATTTGTGGTGCAGTACCCCAATGGCCGCCGGCTAATAAATTCTCCACTTAAAACTTATACTCTGTGGTGTGTCTTGCTCGCTTCTGGTACAACAATGTACAATCATATTAAATATAGTTGCTCATTAGTCAAGTTGTGAAAGAGGAATCAAAAGAAAAGGGAAAAATTATGAAAAGGAAAAAAAATCAACAACAAAAAAGAGAAAATAGTGTACTTTGAACTGCATTCAGACTCCTTATTTCTTTCTCTGGATATGGATAGCATTTTCTAATCATGAATTTTTGGAATTGTCTTAGATCATCGCATTGTTGAAAAGAGATAAGTCGATCAAAGTTGGTCATCTCACATTGTTGCTGTTGCTGTGTACAATGTTCTTTTGGTTCTGCTCATTTCTTTTTTTAAAATTTTTTAAATTTTTTAAATTTTTAATTTTTTAAATATATTTAGTTTTCAGCATTGATTTTCACAAGAGTTTGAATTACAAATTTTCTCCCCATTTCTACCCTCCCCCCCGCTCCAAGATGACATATATTCTGGTTGCCCTGTTCCCCAGTCAGACTTCCCTTCTGTCACCCCACTCCCCTCCCATTCCCTTTTCCCTTTCTTTGTTGTAGGGCAAGATAAATTTCTACACCCCATTGCCTGTGTATCTTATTTTCTAGTTGCATGCAAAAATTTTTATTTTGTTTTTGAACATCTGTTTTTAAAACTTTGAGTTCCAAATTCTCTCCCCTCTTCCCTTCCCACCCACACTCCATAAGAAGTCAAGCAATTCAACATAGGCCACATGTGTATCATTGTGTATAACCCTTCCACAATACTCATGTTGTGAAAGACTCACTATATTTCACTCCTTCCTAACCAATCCCCCTTTATTGAATTTTCTCCCTTGAACCTGTCCCTTTTCAAAAGTGTTTGTTTTTGATTACCTCCACCCCATCTGCCCTCCCTTCTATCTTCCCCCCCTTTTTATCTTTTTCCTCTGCCTTTTTTCCTGTGGGGTAAGTTACCCAATTGATTATGTATGGTATTCCCTCCTCAGGTCAAATCTGATGAAAGCAAGATTCACTCATTCCCTCTCACCTGACTTCTCTTCCCTTCCTACAGAACTGCTTTTTCTTGCCACTTTTATGTGAGATAATTTACCCCATTCTCCCTCTCTCAATATATTCCTCTCTCATCCCTTAATTTTATTTTATTTCTTTTAGATATCTTCCCTTCATCTTCAACTCACCCTGTGCCTGCTTTCTCTCTCTCTCTCTCTCTCTCTCTCTCTCTCTATATATATATATATATATATATATATATACACACACACACACATGCATATATACATACATACACACTCACATATACATATACATACATACATACATACATATATATGAATATTCCCTTCAGCTACCCTAATACTGAGGTCTCATGAATCATACACATCATCTTTCCATGTAGGAATGTAAACAAAACAGTTCAACTTTAGTAAGTCCCTTGCAATTTCTTTTTCCTGTTCTTTTTCTTGATTACCTTTTCATGCTTCTCTTGATTCTTGTGTTTGAAAGTCAAATTTTCTATTCAGCTCTAGTCTTTTCACTGAGAAAGCTTGAAAGTCCTCTATTTTATTGAAAATCCATATTTTGCCTTGGAGCATGATACTCAGTTTTTCTGGGTAGGTGATTCTTGGTTTTAATCCTAGCTCCATTGACCTCCAGAATATCGTATTCCAAGCCCTTTGATCTCTTAAGGTAGAAGTTGCTAGATCTTGAGTTATTCTGATTGTGTTTCCGCAATACTCAAATTGTTTCTTTCTGGCTGCTTGCAGTATTTTCTCCTTGATCCGGGAGCTCTGGAATTTGGTGACAATATTCCTAGGAGATTTCTTTTTGGGATCTATTTGAGGAGGCAATCAGTGGATTCTTTCAATTTCTATTTTGCCCTGTGGCTCTAGAATATCAGGGCAGTTCTCCTTGATAATTTCTTGAAAGATGATATCTAGGCTCTTTTTTTGATCATGGCTTTCAGGTAGTCCAATAATTTTTAAATTCTCTCTCCTGGATCTATTTTCCAGGTCAGTGGTTTTTCCAATGAGATATTTCACATTGTCTTCCATTTTTTCATTCCTTTGGTTCTATTTTATAATATCTTGATTTCTCATCAAGTCACTAGCTTCCACCTGCTCCAATCTAATTTTTAAGGTAGTATTTTCTTCAGTGGTTGTTTGGACCTCCTTTTCCATTTGGGTAATTCTGCCTTTCAAGGCATACTTCTCCTTGTTGGCTTTTTGGAGCTCTTTTGCCATTTGAGTTAGTCTATTTTTTAAGGTGTTGTTTTCTTCAGTGTATTTTTCAGCATTTTTTTTTGGGTCTCCTTTAGCAAGTCATTGACTTGTTTTTCATGGTTTTCTCGCATCCTTCTCATTTCTGTTCCCAATTTTTCCTCTCTTTCTCTAACTTGCTTTTCCAAATCATTTTTGAGCTCTTCCATGGCCTGAGACCAGTTCATGTTTTCTTGGAGGCTTTTGTTGTAGGCTCTTTGACTTTGTTGTCTTCTTTAGGCTGTATGTTTTGGTCTTCTTTGTCACCAAAGAAAGAATCCAAAGTCTGAGACTGAATCTGGGTGTGTTTTCGCTGCCTGGCCATATTTCCAACCAACTAACTTGACCCTTGAGTTTTTTGGCAGGGTATGACTGCTTGTAGACTAAAGAGTTCTATGTTCCACGCTTGGGGGGGTGTGCCAGCTCTGCCACACCAGCACTGCTCCTTCCCCAAGAACCCCCAACCCGGACTGGGCTTAGATCTTCAGCAGGCTGTGCACTCCTGCTCTGATCTGCCACTTAATTCCTCCCACCAGGTGGGCCTGGAGCAGGAAGTAACTGCAGCTGTACTTTGTAGCTTCCCCACCTCCGCTGCCCCCAGGGCACTCCCGCAGCTTTTCCCACTAACCTTCTCTATTGTCTTTGGTGTTTGTGGTTTGAGAAGTCTGGTAACTGCTGCAGCTCACTGATTCAGGGCACCAGGGCATGCTCTGCCTGGCTCCTGGTCTGATTGGTCCACACCGCTCATGCTGGGCTCTGCTCCGCTCCACTCCCAGCTCCATGCAGGGTAGACCTCACCCAGAGACCATCCAGGCTGTCCTGGGCTGGAGCCCTGCTTGCCTCTGCTGTTTTGTGAGTTCTGCAGTTCTATAATTGGTTCAGAGGCATGTTTTATAGGTTTTTGGAGGGACTCAGTGGGGAGCTCATGCTAGTCCCTGCTTTTCAGCCGCCATCTTGGCTCTGCCCCTGTCCGATTCTGGTTCTGCTCATTTCAATTTGCATTAGTTCATATAAGTCTTCCCAGGTCTTTCTGAAACCATTTGGCTCATTGTTTCTTATAGCACAATAGTATTCCATCACAATCATATACCACAACTTGTTCAGTCATCCCCAATTCATGGGCACCCCCTCAATTTCCAATTCTTTGGTGCCACAAGTAGAGCCACTATAAATATTTTTGTACAGGTGGGTCATTTTCCCTTTTTTATGATCTCTCTGAGATACAGACCTAGAAGTGGTATTGCTGGGTCAAAGGGTATGCACAGTTTTATAACCCTTTGGGAATAGTTCCAAATTGCTCTCCAGAAGGGTTGGATCAATTCACAACACCAACAATGCATTAGTGTTTCAATTTCCCCACATCTTCTCCAACATTTATCATTTTTCTTTTTTGTCATATTAGCCAATCTGATAGGTGTGATGTGGTACCTCGGATTTGCATTTGATGCAAATGCATTTGCAGTTTTGATTTGCATTTCTCTAATCAATAGTGAATTAGGGCATCTTTCCATATAACTATAGATAGCTTTAATTCCTTCATATGAAGGAATATTGCTAGTCTTGCTTTTTTTTTTTAACTTCAGCTGAAGCATAATATATTCTGCTTCAGCCTTTTACCTTTACTCTATGTGTATCTCTCTGCTTCAAACGTGTTTATTGCAAACAACATATTGTAGGATTACATTTTTTTTAATCCACCCTGCTGTCATTTCTGTTTTATGGTAGAGTTCATCCCATTAACATTCACAGTTATGATTTCTGTGTCTTTCTCTCCATCCTATTTTCCCTTCATTTGTACTTTTCTCTCTCCTTTCACCCTTTCCCTCCTCACCAGTGTTTTTCTTCTGACCACTGCCTCCCTCAGTCTGCCCTCACTTCTATTAGCCCCTTCCCTTTTCTTCCCCTTTCACTTCCTCCTCTATAGAGTAAGATGGATTTCTATAACTGACCGCACATGCATGTTATTCCCTCTTTTTAGAAAAATTAATTTTTTTATTTTTAGTTTATAATACTCAGTTCCACAAGTTTTTGAGTTCCAAATTTTCTCTCCCTCCTTCTCCTCCCCTCTGCCCCCCAAGATGGCTTGTAATCCAATATAGGTTCTATATATACCTTCACATTGAACTTATTTACATAATATTTCAGTTATAAAGAAGAATTATGACCAATGGAATGAATCATGAGAAAGAAGAAACAAAACCAAAAAAGAGAGAAAAAAAAGACCAAATAGTTTGCTGAAATCTGCTTTCAGATTCCATAGCTCTTCCTCTGGATGTGCATAGCTTTTTCCATCATGAATCTTTTGGAGCTATCTTTGAACCTTGCATGGATGAGAAGAGCCAAATCTATCAAAGTTAGTCCTTACAGATACCATGTGTCTGTAATTGTGTATAATGATCTCCTGGTTCTACTCCCTTCACTCAGTATCAGTTTATATAAGTCTTTCCAGATTAGAGTGAATTCTGCCTGCTCCTCATTTCTTATAGTACAATAGTATTCCATTACATTCATATACCACAATTTGTTTAGCCATTCTTCAATTGATGGGCACCTCTTTGATTTCCAATTCTTTGCCATGACAAAAAGAGCTGCTATAAATATTTTTTGCACATACTGGTCCATTTCCCACTTGTGTGAGCTTTTTGGGATATAACCCTAGAAGTGTTATTGTTGGGTCAAAGGGTATGCACATTTTTATAGCCCTTTGGGCATAGTTCCAAATTGCTCTCCAGAATGGCTGGATCAGTTTCCAATTCCATCAACAGTATAACAATGTTCCAGTTTTCCCAAATCCTCTCCAGAATTTATCATTTTCCTGTATTGTCATGTCAGCCAATCTGACAGGAGAGAGATGATACTTAAGAGTTGTTTTGATTTGCATTTCTCTAATCAATAGTGATTTAGAGCATTTTTTTCATATGACTATAGATATCTAATTTCTTCCTCTGAAAACTGCTTGTTCCTATCCTTTGACCATTTCTTAATTGGGGAATGACTTATATTCCTATAAGTTTGACTCAGTTCCCCATACATTTTAGCTATGAGGCCTTTATCAGAGACACTGGTTGTAAAGATTCTTTCCCAACTTTTTGCTTCCCTCCTAATTTTTGTTGCATTGGCTTTGTTTGTGCAAAAACTTTTCAATTTAACATAATCAACATTATCCATTTTGCATTTTGTAATGTTCTCTATTTCTTGTTTGGTCATGAATTCTTTTCTTTCCCTTAAATCTGACAGGTAAACTATTCCTTGCTCTCCAAAATTACTTACAGTATCAGATTTTATTTCTAAATCATGAACCCATTTTGACTTTATTTTGGTATACGGTATAAGATATTGTCTATGCTCAGTTTTTGCCATATTATTTTCTGGTTTTCCCAGCAGTTTTTGTGAAATAGTGAATTCTTAACTCAGAAGCTGGATTCTTTGGATTTATCAAAGAACAGATTGCTACAGTCATTGACTGCTGCATCCTGTGTACCCAACCTATTCCACTGATCCACCATTTTGATTCTTAGCCAGTACCAAGTAGTTTGGATGACTGGTGCTTTATAACATAGTTTAATATCTGGCTAGGCCACCTTCCTTAGCATTTCTTTTCATTAATTCCCTTGATATTACGGACCTTTTGTTCTTCCATGTTATTCCCTCTTTGAGCTGATGAGAGTAAGGTTCGAGCGATGCTCACCACCTTCCCCTCTTTTCCTCTAGTGTAGTAGGTCTTTGTGACTCTTCATGTGATTTGATTTACTATATTCTTCCTTCAAGTTTCCTCTTCTTCCAGTACAATACTTTTTTCATTTCTTAATTAATTATTTTTTATCATCACATCAAAGCCAACTTATACCCCCTCCTCTGTCCGTGTATACTCCTTCTAAATGCCATAATAGATATACAGTTCTCAAGAGCTACATGTATCATCTTCCCATGTAAAGAATTAAATAGTTTAACCTTATTGAACATGTTTTTTTTTCTTTCCTGTTTACCTTTTTATGTTTCTCTTGCATCTTATATTTGAAGATTGAATTTTCTGTTCAGCTCTGGTTTCTTCATCAGGATTGATTGAAAGTCTCCTATTTAATTGAATGTCCATCTTTTCCCCTGAAAGATCATGCTCAGTTTTGCTGGGTAGTTGATTATTGGTTGGAATCCAGGCTCCTTTGAATTCTGAAATATATTCCTAGCTCTTCGATTCTTTTATGTAGAAGCTGCTAAGTCCTGTGTAGTTCTGACTGAGGTTCCATGATATGTAAATTGTTTCTTTCTGGCTACTTGCATTATTTTCTCCTTGACCTGATAATTCTGGAATATGGCTATGATATTCTTTTGAGTTTCCATTTTGGGGTCTCTTTCAGGAGGTGATTGGTGGATTATTTTAGCTTTATTTTCTACATCAATACATTTCATTCTATATTTTTCTTTGTGTTTATCTTTGCATTAGATATATCCAAAACTGAAATCTCCTTCTGTTGTTGCATTACTGTCTATGTTTTCTTGTAGTTTACTTAAGTTTTAATTTGTGGATTTATATAGTAAGGCATTGGGAGCATATATGTTTAATACTGATACTGGTTTGTTGTTATTATTACCTTTCAGCATAATGTAGTTTCCTCTTTCAGGTTGTTTTTTTTTTTTTTGCTTAGTCTGATAGTATCACTATAACCTCTGTTTATTTGGACTTACCTGATGCATAGAAAAATTTGTTCCCAGCTCCTTTTGTAAAGTTCTGCCTCAATTTTTATTTTATAAATTTGTTTCTTGTAAGCTAAAATAATTGTGGGCTTTTCAAAAAGTGAATTCTGTCACTTTTAATTTTATTGTATTGTTCAATGAGTTCTTTTTTGAAGTTATGAGAATTGTTTATATTTTTCTTCGTTTGCCTCTAATATTGTATTTTTATTCCTATTTACCATTTCCCTTCTTACTCTGTAAATGGAGTCCTATATCTCTTCTGCAATTTTAGCTTAATTTTCTTTAATGCAACCCTATTTTAGCCAGCTCTTTTCCCCACACCTTCCTCCTTTCACTCCTGGCCTTCCATTTGCTATTCCTTTCCCTAGTTTGAGCTTACTACTATCTTTCTCCTTTTTGCTTTTATCTAGTTTTTATTTTTTCCCCTCTTTTTTCTCCTTCCAGTTAAGCAGACAAGTAAAATGCCTGCTCTTTTCCTCCCCTTCAACTTGTTTGTTAGTGCTTAAAATTTCATTTTCTGCATCTTTTTCTAAAAAGAATTTCTATCTCTCCTCTTCATTATTCATCTTCTCCATCTGTCTATTCTAGAATCTTATTCTTTCATTTATGGGCCTTATTTTTGTTTAGTCCTTCTTTAGTCTCTATATTCTTCATAGAATTAAAACTTCTATGATACCTATTTTGGGACTCCCACTTCTAAAAAGTTTGTATGTTATTGCCTTGTATATATTACCTCAGTCTTCTTTTTTTGCTGACTCATTTTTAGGAGTGACAGTTTCTGAAAGAGAGCACATTGCTCAATGGTATGTATTTTTCTGTGTCTCACTGTGTGGTTCATAATTAATTAATTCCCCATGTTCTTCTCCACCACCCCACTGCCCATTTCCCCTTTGTCTTGAAATATTCTTAGGTTAATGAACTTTCACTCTTCTTGGTGTCAATTGCCTGCAGGAGCTCTGATTCCTTTTATTCTTGGTTAGGTTGAGTGGTCTCTCTAAGTGTGAATCCCCTGCAGTTTATACTCATCGTAAGGTCCATGCTTGTAAAATAAGATAATTTTATAGAATTTCTTTTTTCTTACAGAATCATTCCTCAGTAGTACCCCTTACTATCACTGAAACATTTCCACTTTCTTTCCCTTTCTATCAGTCTCTCCTTTTTCTCCTCACTCATTCCTCTGTGGATTATCTTCTTCCTTTTAGATTACAGGAATCCTTTTCTTTTTGTTGTGAGTTTTTGACTTGATTAGAGTTCCTCACATATTCCCCTCCCCTTCTTCCTCACTTTATATGCACTCCCATTCTCTGTCTCTGTTCCTCTGTCTCTGTCTCTCTGTCTCTTTCTCTTCTTCCCCTCTCTTCCATATCCCTTTCCATACCCCATCTCAAATGTTTCAGGCCTGTTTCTCTGTTGTCACTTCTATTTGACTTCTGCTTTCAACTTTGTCTCCTTGTGTACTCTTACATTAAAATCTATTATTAGTTTGTTTTGTTGTTTTTTTTTGCTGTCCTTAGTTTTGGTATTTTTGAATGCTTTCTGTATATTTGTTTTCTGGTGTGCATGAAAATAAAATAATTCACGTCTGGTTTTTTCCCTAGTAATACTTTGAATGTTTCTTTTGTATTGGACATCCATCTTTTTACATTAACGATTAGGCTCAGTTTTGCAGGGTAGGTGACCTTGTATTTTATCTTCAGTTTCTTTGCTCTTTGGAACACATTCCACTCCCTCCTGCTGTTTCTGGTGGAGGCAGAATCATTTTGTGTTATCTTAATTTTCTTTACTTTATATTTGAAGGTTTTTCTCCTAGTCACTTGAAGAATTTTATTTTATTTTTTGGCATGGTCTGGTCATGAAAACTGAATATTCTTCCAGCAATTTGTCTTTTTGGTCTATTTAAAAACTATTTGTAATTGAAACTCTAAAAGTATTGTTTTTTATTTAGGTAGGCTTGTTCAAAAATATTTTGATGTATTTTGTAGTTACCTTGAATGGGACTCCTTTTTCCATTATTGTATCTTTTATTTTTTATTTACATAGAATTGTTTATTTTGGTTTGTTTTTTATTCTGAAACTTTTCTGAACCTATTGTTTATCTCATTTTCTCAGGTTCCCTCAGGTTTTTTTATATCCTCTTTGTTTACCCTTATGACTTTAATTTTTTCCTGTTGTCTTATTGCCTTTGTAGGACTTTATCAAATCATAGAATGGAAATTGGAAAATATGTATGTGCTCCTTTTTTAGTAAAGAGTCTAGTGTATTCTCACTGTTTATAGTGCTTTATTTTGCTTTTAGGCAGATACTTTTTTCAACCATATATTTTTGTTATCTTTTTTTAAGAACAAATGACTATTGTACTTTTATCAAAGGCTTTTTCTGCCTTTTTTGAGTTAATCATGTAGTTTAGGATATTTTCACCTTCAACATAATTATTTAAGTTGATAATCTTTGCTTCCCTAGTATAATCTTAGTTATTATGAATGACTTTTTGAACATATTCCTGTATTCTCTTTGACAAGATTTTAGTTAAAATTTTTGGATGGATATTAAGAATATTGGTCAGAGACATTTCTGCCAATATATATTAATGTACCTGCTTTGGCACACCATTACCACATTGATTCTTTTATCAGCTTTGCCAACTTGCTAGATATGAGATGAAACTTTAGAGTCTTATGCAATGATATTTCTTTATTTGCAAATTAGATAATATTTATGTAGTTTTTGATCAGCTGAATTCCTACTTCCCTGCCTAGTATTTCAATTGGCTGCCTTAGCCTCTGATTCTCATATTAGCTGCTACAAAAAAAGATAAAGGGCCATCAAATGTGATGTTTTAAGGGATGGCCTTTATTTTACTGCACAGAAAATACAAACAGAAAATGCTTAGTTCTCTGTCAATAACAAGGCAAGAGAGTTCCCATGACCACATTACTTCCCCCAGGAAGCTGCATTTGAGTTATTTAGAGAGATGAACTCTCATTTTCCAGAGTTCTACTTTGCTGTGGAGACTGTCATGAAATTACGGAATCATAGTACGATAGCATCATAGATTTAGAAGTGAAAGGAACCTTACAGACCATTAAATACACCTACACCATTCTCTTTTGTAGATGATTAAGGGTCCTATAGAAGGAAAACCAAAATTGCTACAAATTGAACAACCTCTCCATGGGATCTGTATAGTCTGTATTCACTTCCAGTGAATGAATGAATGAAACAGTAATTATTAAACATCTACTATGTACCAGGCACTGTGGTAAGAAATGAGGACACAAAAAATATACAAAATATACACATAATATAAAATAAGACAGTCTCTGATCAGAAAGTACTTACATTCTAACAAAGGCAACATATATGAGGGGTGGGGTGGTGGCCAGGGAGGGATGTTTGGGTATGAAAAGTCAGCTATAGGAAACATAGGGGAAGAGATTAAAACAGTTGTTCTAATGGTAATAGCAGAATTGGCTTGATTATGGTTCCAATGTTGGAAAGGAAGAATTGGTATAATACAGAGGAGAAAACACTGGGTTTGGAGGCAGAGGCCCTGTCTTGAGAACTCAGCTCTGTCATTTACTGCCTTGTATGAAACAGGCAAGTCATTTCAAAATTCTGGTCCTTAGTTTCCTTATTTATAAGATAAGAAGGTTGAACTATATGGCCTCCAAGATCCATTCTTGTGACTTACCAGAGATGGAGAAATGGTAAATCGCCGGTGATACAGTTGAGCCTTGGTCTTCTTGACTATTAGAACAGCCCTTTTTCCATCATTCTCATCTCTCTGAGAGTTTGAGTGAGCAGCTAATGGTCAGGGAAATAGTTGGATTGGGCAGTGGGGATACGAGGAGAGGTGAGTGACATGCCAGAAAGCATTACACATTCTGACAAAAATGGAGGGAAGACTTTTATCACTCGTGTGTGTGTGTGTGTGTGTGTGTGTGTGTGTACATGTGTGCATGTGTTTGCATGCTTGTATTTGCCCCATTTGCACCCATGTGAATGTGTATCTGCATGTACACATGTAAGCATGTTTGTTTATATTTCTTCTGGCATGAGGAAATGGGCTGTGTTAAGATTAAATTCCATAGCCTTTAGAAAACCTGATTAGCAAGAAAAATAGTGAGGGTTACAGAACTGTGAACAATTTTTGTTTTAAAATTTGGCATTCTGAACATTAATTTTCCTATTTGGCATCTTTTACTGCTTTGTGAGAATTGCAATCTTTTTGACTGAGTCCTTAAAGGCTTGTATGACTTGTTTGTTCCTCAGGGCATAAATAAAGGGGTTCATCACTGGGGCAATGGAGGTCATGAGAACTGACACAGCCTTGTTCAAATCCACTTTTTCATTTCCTGAAGATTTGACATACATGAAGATGCAGCTTCCATATGAGATGGAGACAACAATCATGTGGGATGAACAAGTGGAAAAGGCCTTTTGCCTTTGCTGGGCAGAAGGGAATCTCATAATAGTTCTGACAATGGAGGCATAAGATAAAACCACTAAGAGTAGCGTAATAATGAGAGTTAATATAGCATCGATCAAAGCTATCTTCTCTATGAACTCTGTGTCTGTGCATGAAATTTCTAACACAGGAAATGCATCACAGCCAAAATGATCAATGACATTGGAATCACAAAAGTCCAACTGGAGGCCCAGGCTAAGTGGTGGAAGGATGATCATCAGCCCAGCCAGCCAAGAACTGAGCAGGAGCTGGTTACAGACTTTGCTGTTCATGATAGTTGTGTAATGCAAAGGTTTGCAGATGGCCACATAGCGGTCATAGGACATGGTGGCCAGAAGAAAGAACTCGGCTGCCCCCAAAAAGATGAGAGAAAATAGTTGTATGGCACAAGCACTATAAGAAATGGTATTGTCCCCAGTTGATATGCTGTAGAGGTACCTGGGAATACAAGAAGTTGTGAGAGAGATTTCTAAGATGGAAAAGTTTCTGAGAAAAAAATACATGGGAGTTTTCAGGTGGGCATCCACCAAGGTGAGGATGATGATGATGAGGTTCCCAGATACACTCAACATGTAGTTAAGAAATAGAAAAATAAAAAGCAAAACCTGTAGCTGTGGGTCATCTGTCAGTCCCCGCAGGACGAATAATGTGATGCCTGTGTGATTTCTCATTCCTGACTTCTGAATTCTGATGAACCTTCACAGAAAATAGAAGAAGAATTTGGATTGGAAAAGAGGATGTAGAGAAAACAAGGAGAGCAATGACAGCTGGTGGGAAAAGGGAAGAAAGTAACTTACACTTTCCCAGGGTTTCTACCTGCAGCAATTGCTTCAGTGTTTCTTGTGGATGAATAATTTTTACTCTCAAATATGGTTCCTTGTCAAAATCTTTTATTTCTTATTTTTCATGGAGCTTTTCATCCCTCCTTTTCTTAGTCACAATCCATAGGACTGGACATGGAGCCAAGAGACCTAGGTTCGTGTCCTGATTATAACTGGTACATGACCAGGTAGAAGTCTGTCAGCTTCTCAGAACCCACCCTTTCTTTCATGTTAAATGAGGGTTCATGTACTTGAAGCGATTACTGCTTGGGCTGCTGCAAACAAAGCACTTTCTAAATTTCAAATGTGAGTTATGCTGATTCTAATAATGCTAAATGGTACTCCTTCTTCTGCTCCCCACATCATGACTTTGTTTTTATAGCTATTGTTTCTTATATGTGGTATTTTCCCCACTATACTTTCCTAGGAGACCTCCTTAAGGCAGATTTAGGAACATCTGACCTAGGAGGGTAAGCAGGGCTGACCATAAGAAATTTTGGAGAGAAGGTGCAGATTGTCTTTAGGCTCTTCCTGTTTCCCTTGTCATGCACTTTTCCCTATTGTTTATGCTTCCAACTGCTTTAGTTACCCAGGCCCCCTGAGCTTTCCCCCTCCAGTCTAAGAACTCAAGAAGATCTTGGCTCTGCACCTCTGCCCAATCTCTTCTTATGAAATTTTTGGAACCTGAGTCTCATTCTATAGACACCTTTTCTCTGGGAGCTCCTATGACTGAAAATACCTTCAGGAGAAACCAGAAGACCTGCTTTCCTATCTAACCTCTGCTCCTCATAAATTGTGTAATCCTGTGCAAGTCACTTCATCTCTCAGGCCCTTAGTTTCTTTGTCTCTTAAATGGGGTGATTATTGTCTAGAAGATTCCTCAGGTTCTTTCTAACTGTAAAGCCTTTCATCCTTTGACAAGTGAATTAACAAAAAGGTTTGAATAGTTGATAATGGTTTCTTCAAGGATTCTTTTTGTTTTAACTGGTTAATGTCTTGTGATTTTTATGGAAAATGCTCTAATTCTTTCTCTTTATAGGGATGTATAGTAAGCATGAAATACTAAAAAGTTTCTCAGAGAGTATCCAGTTCTTGTGACTCAAATCACTTGTTAGTTATGTTTCTCTGCTTCTCTGCCTCTGCCTCTGTGTCTCTCTGTGTCTCTCTGAGTCTCTGTCTCTGTCACAGAAAATTTGTACTGAATCTGTCTTTCTGTGGAATTGACCCATAACCTCTTGGAGCAGGCATCCTTAGCTGTTTCTGTCTGGCATTAAGCAGCAGCATTGGCAGCTCTGTGAAGAAAACCTATGACTCCCTGCTCAGAGTAATATTTTAAATGCCCAATATAAAATCCATAGGGTTACAAAAGAAGCCAATTACATTGAAATATGGCTATCAAAATATTTTAAAAACAAATTCATAGACAATAGCTTAAGAACCATTATGTTAAAGCATTAACCCTCTCAGTGGTGCATGCTTTCTAAACAAGAATTTTTGTCATGAAATGGAATTAACTTCAAATGTACAGTTTCTGTAAGTGGGTACCATGTAGCCAGTTGTTGGTGGTATCTTTCCCAAGAGGAACTTTTCCACACTCTGCCAATCACAGCAGGGCACACATAATCCAGTCTCATCAAAGCTGACCCCATAATCATCTATTACAATGAGAGTATAAATTTTTAAATGTCTTGATATTCTAAAAAAGAAGTGACTTCTCAGAAATGATTGTTTATTCTCTCCCTGAAATAGCCAATGTAATTTCATAAGTTTTTGACATCTCCCATGGATAAGTCTGTCCACTGCATTTTTGTGTAATGGGAATAGTCAAGGAAATGTAATCTTCATGGACACAAAATAAAAAAAATATGTGTGATGAGAAAAATCTTTTGATACTTACATTTCTGACAGTGCTTCATTGATAGCATCAATGGCCAGAGTAACACCAAAGGTCCTTGGGATGGCTCAAGGATGAACAGTAGGGCAGGCAGGTGTTGGAACACAATGAAGCTATTGCCTAGGTCATGACATCTTGTGGAATGGTTAGCCTCTGAAATGAAGCTATTACATCTGCATTGAGCTTCTAAGAAGCTTATCTAGACTTGAATTCTAGTTGTTACTTATGATTAATGGGACCTTGGTCTCCCTAAATCTGAATTTCCTTACCTATAAATAAGAAAGTTGGATTGGATGATCTCTACTGATTGTTATGTGTTTAATTCAAAGACCTTAATTCTATAGACAGTTTTTGTCACACTGTGGTCCCCAGAACCTTGCATTCACAGGCAGCACTGTGGCTGATTGTCATGTCCCAGCACATTTAGTGTTTCTGGGCCATCCTTCTTTCTCCTAAGTAATTATACAATGATTTTGAATCAGAGATCTCATCTCATGTTAAATGACAGAAATCTTGCCCTGCAGCTAAAAGGAAGCTGGGACCCCTGTAAATGGAAGGCAACATTCAGACCTGACTCTGGGTACTTCAGAGGAAAAGGACTGACCCCTTTGGGCAAGGAGATGCATTTTTCCTCCTAAATTTTATTTGCTCAATCTACTGAAGGTGTTTGGGGAAAATCCAGTGAGAGAAGAAAGAAAAAGTTCCTTGGGGATGAAAGTTCCAAATTACTAATGAATCTACCATATAATCAACATTAAATTAGAAAAAAAGCACATTAAAAAACAGCTATGGGACCTGTGTCCACAGAGACAGGAAGGTATCATCACAGTATTAGATACAGTTCTCAAACAGTGAGGGTTCTGCAATACAGCGTCCCCCTGGCTTATCCATGTTCCTGCCCACATCATCTAAGGTAGACATGTGAAACATAAAGCTGGCAGTGAAACCAGAGTTCAACATATCTGGGTAGCATTTTTAAAAATTAATAAAAATGTAATAAAATATAGATATCTTGTAAACAAAGTCAATGTGCTGGCCCACTTGGATCCTTACATACAGACTAGTGTTTCCCTTTTCTTCAGAGTTTGACACCACTGATGTAAGGAATTATTTTGAAGGTTAACTCAGGAGAAACCATTTAGGGGATTCTATGGATGGATGAGATGTCAGGGGAATCCCAATCACCTTGTATCCTAGAGGATGCCAAGGTATTCTATTCTTTCCTTCACTGTTTCTCTCCTAAGTTTACTTCCATAGTACCACATCTATATTTCAATGGACTTTTAATCACATACCTAGTTCATTCCTTCCAGCAGTGCAGTCTCTGACTCCTCTGTGCCTTCTTATCCTGTGGTAGTCTTGTACATGGGCTCCCATAAGTAGCCCACAGGTGAATGAGCTTATACAAAATATTAAAAGTTAACTTCCTGCTCCCCAACCACTAGGCTTTATTATTGTTCAGTTGGTTTTCAGTAGAGTCTGACTCTTCATGACCCCATTTGGGATTTTCTTGGGGAAAATACTGGAGTGGTTTGCCATTTTCTTCTCCACCTCATTTTACAGATGAGGAAACTGTGGCAAAGAGTGTTGAGTGATTTGCCCATAGTCACATAGCTAGTAAGTGTCTGAGGCCAGATTTGGATTCAGGAAATGAGTCTTCTTGACTCCAGGCTGGGCACTCTATCCACTATGCCCTCAGCTCCTGTACTGGTACAGTATTGTTATATGTTTAACCAGATTGAAAATAAACAAAAATATTGAAGAATTATTTTTCATTTTATTTTTAAAGTGTAGGAATGCCCAATTGATTATTAGATGAAGGCTGGAAGTGTACAGAAAAAAGAATGTTGAAAAAATGAGAAATTAAATGCATTCATTTAGATTCAACACCCTGTGGTTAGTCACAATTCTGATATAAAGCACAAAGATGTTCAAGACACTTGTATTATGGTGTTTTTGAAAAAGAAGTAATATTTGAGGAGGAATATATTAAGTTTGGTTTTTCTTTTCTTGGAGAAAATATACAGAGTTGCCATGTAAAATTTATGGAGTTATTGGAATAGCAGCTTAAAATCTTGTTTCTCTACATTTACAATAAAAACACAAAAGCTTTGTAAATAAGGCTGTTGATTCTTTTTACATGGAAAGAAAATGAATAAAAAATATTCAATTTCCATTTTCTTATTCCCATAAGTAAAGTATAAAAGTAATTGGAAGTTTATTATGATATCATTGGAAAAATTGAAGCTCATACTGTTGCAGAAAAATTAATTTTGTCCTGTGCCAATGTAATTGTTGAGTGTATTTTTAGGGAAGTTACCATTAAGAAAATTGAGATGATACAAATTTCTAACAATAGTACCTTGTTGGATACCTGATAGGCCCCATCATGTTGAATTAAATATTTTAGAAAGAGTTTAAAAAAATAACAATTTTGCTTTGCATTGGATGAGGCCACTGATGTTTGTAATTTTGAAATATTAATGGCATTTTTAAGACACCTATGTGATGATGAAATGGATAAGGATGTGTTGTATTATATCAGTCAACAGGATGTACAAATTTGGAAGACATTTTTAATCCAATTAGTTCACACTTTATGGGAAAATAAATCAATCAGTCCTCTTGTGTAATTTGATGGGATGGAGAAAAATGAATGCTAGGACAACCTTCAGACATTTTAAAATTAAAAATTAGCAACAATAGATTCTGGAGATTCTATAACATAAACAGACAGTTTTGGCATCATAAAGAATGCCATAAAAACTTAAAGTGTGTTAGATGGTGTTGTCAGAATAATTAATTAAAAATTCAAACTCCACAGAGATTTCCTTTTTTTAAATGCCATTTTATGCAGTGAGAAGTGAGCAGCAAGCATATTATACTTCTAAGATTCACAAATTTTAGGTGACTTTTCCATGACAGAGTTATTGCCCATCTGTTTGAATTAAGCAAAGAGTTTATTGTCTTCTTCACTCAAAATCCTTCCCACTAGAGAGAGTGTGGCATGGCTGCTATGATTAGTTTACCTAGCAGACATCTTTTTCAAATAAGGAACTCATCACTTTATTACAATGTACAAATACATATTCAGTACTAAACAGAAAGTAAAAAGTATGATCAAGAAATTAAAAATTTGAAACCACACAACTGAGAGTGCTTTTGTATATTACATAACATCTTATAAGAAAATTAACTATGTTTAGATCAGGCCATTAAGACATATATCAGTGGTCATCTGATATTTTTAGAATTGACTTTCAATGAATATTTCCAATAAATTATATTACGTTGACAACCCCATTGATAGATCTTTTATGTCTCTGACTAATTAATTGATAATGGATGTAAAAGAAAATTTAATTGACAGATCAAAGATTTTAGTCTATGAATATCATTCAAAAATGACAGTCATCAATTTTTGGCTAAAAATGAAAAATGAATTAACATCTCTTAGCAAGAGAAATTGGTAAAATTTCCTACTACAGATTTGTGTGATTGAGCATTTTCACTTTGTTCTTGTTTTAAATCAGAATTCAATTCAGGACCAAATTTAAGACTGTCTTTGTCTAGTATGGAGGCAAATATTGTAAACCTTTCTTTCAATAAAAAGTCCGATAAAGAAATTAAGTTTAAATATGGTTATTGTTGTGTTAAGCATCTTCCATGTTGTAACTTATTTCAATAAAATATGTATATTCAATAAATTTATAATATAAAGAAATTTAATATGAACTCTTGCAAGTAATAAGTAATAAGCATATGAGGTCCTGCCAGATGGCTCTTTTAATTATTACAGAATTATCCCACATAAAATATTCACAGTTATTTCATAATGAATATTTTACTTTGAGATGTCATGAGTAAAAGTAAAATAACTTCTCTATTTTATGGTTATATAAAATAAATTTAAATTTAGAACTTTTTAGGGAAAAAGTTATTATAGATGACATAGGCACTTAATAAATCTAAAAGAAGTAGGGGCAGCTAGCTGGTGCAGTGAGTAGAGCATTGGCCCTGGAGTCAGGAGGACCTGAGTTCAAATCTGGCCTCAGACACTTGAGACACTAGCTGTGTGAGCTTGGTCAAGTCCTTAACCCCAATTGCCCTGTCTTCCTTCCTCTAAAAATAAACAAACAAAAATAAATCTAAAAGAATATTATTTGCAGTATATTAAGTTATCATGGGCAGAGTCAGAACAAATTTTTTTGTCTTTGTTGTAAAGGATTTGTAGAACAAAAAACATCGAGAAACATTACCATATAACAAAAATTTTTCTTAAGACAACAAGAAGAAAAAGCATCATAACTCATCATTGAACACTGAAAAAAAATCAGAAACTGTGGATAATATATACCTCTTGTGGACCCACCATCTTTGTAAAGTGACAGGGTTGTGGTATCTTACCAAATCTCTTTTTGATCCATGTTTATTCTTTATAATTTTGGAACATCCATTTTTGATATTTTTAGTGGTTGTTCTTTCCATTTACATTGCTATAGTCATTGTATATATTGTTTTCTTGGGTCTTCCTAACTCTGCTTTATTTCATGTAGATCTTCCCACTTTCCCTATGTTCATTATTTATCATTTCTTACAACATAGCAGCATTCCATTATATTCATTTAAACAATTTGTTTAGTCATTTCCCCCATTTGATGGGCGTCTACTTTGTTTCTAATTCTTTGTTATCACAAAAAGTGCTGCTATAAATATTTTGGTAGAAATGGAGATTTTGTTCTTGTCAATAACCTCCTTGGAGTATGTCTATTAAAGGAATCCACAGGCATGAATATAAATATGGAAAGGTATGAAATTTTAGTCACTTTGCATAATCCAAATTACTTTTCAACATAGTTGTACTAATATACATCTCCACTTATGATTTACTACTGTGTGTGTCTCTTCCCACAACCCCTCTAACATTGACTATTTCCATTTTTCTTATTTTTTCCAGGTTGTTTCGATTTGTATTTTCTTATTATTAGTGATTTGGAGAATTCTTTTATGTAGTTTTTAATAGTTTGAAAATCTTTTTTGGGAACTATTTGTTCATATCTTTTGATAACATCTATTAGGAAATAGTTTTGCACTGTGACTGTGGGCTCTGTAATGACTACACTAACCTGTTAGACAAGTTGCAACTTCCCTTCTTTACAGGGAAGCAGGACAGTGGGGTTATGCAACAACCAGCCAATCAGAAGGACTTCTGAGGATCAGAACTGCTTGACATAACAGTGATCCTCTTTGAGTGAATTCTAGCTGAATTTGGAGATGCCTACAGCTGCCAGAAATCACAGATCCAGCCTTGATCAGCTCAGAAACAACCTTGAGTAGCAGCTACAGACTTGAGACCTTGCTCAGACTTTCTAAACATCCTGCTCCCTGGCTTATTGTGTCTACAGATGTATTCTCCTTTAATGCCCACTCCCCATCTGAAAACCTCTACAAAATATTAATATCTTAATCCTTTCCACACCTACTTTGAGCAGCTGGAAACTCTCCCTTTGTTCCCTTGCAAGCTCTTCTCAGACAATAAATCCTTTTGTAATCTATGATCAGTCTCTATTTGATTTGGGGTCCCTTTTTGGGCCCTGGGGTCTTTTGTTAACAGTACATACAAATATGTATATAAGCAAAAATGTGTATATATATGTATATATATATATATATACACATACATACACAGATTATAAGACGCATACCCCTATATGTCAATTTTGAGAGAATTTATGAGAGAAATTGAATATAGTAATTTTTCCCCATTTGACCACTTCCTTTCTTATCTTAGATTCATTAATACTGTTTGTGCAGAAGCTTTTTAGTTTAACCTAGTGAAAGTTAGCTATTTTATCTGTTGTAATTACCTCTATCCCTTCTTTGGTTAAGAATATATTTACTATCCATAGCAGTCAGAAGTATATGATTTGTTTCTCTTCTCATTGTTTTAGCATATGAATCTTAATATTAAGACGATGTAACCATTTAGATTGTATTGTGGAATATGATGCAAAGTGTTGGTCTAAGACTAATATCTGCCACATTGCTTTCCAGTTCTCCCAGAACTTTTTATCCAAAAAGTTCCTTCTTAAGTAATTTATGTGTCTTGATTTATTGAACATGGTGTTGTTGCGTTCCATTGTTTCTAATTCTCTCTTGTGTCAGTTCCAATGATTTGTCTTGATGATTGCTGCTTTATAATATCATTTGTTGAATAAAAATGCTTTCCCCCTTTATACCTACCTCTTTTCACTATTGATATTCTAGATCAGGATGGGAAACTTGTGTCCTTGAGGCTACATGTGGCCTTCTAGGTCCTTTGGTGTGGCCTTTTGACTGAGTCCAACTTTTACAGAACAAATCCTTTTACTAAGAGGATTTGTTCTGTGAAGTCTGGATTCATTCAAAGGGCCTAGAGGGCCACATGTGACCTTGAGGCTGCAGGTTCCCCATCCCTGTTCTAGATATTTTAGTTTTCCAAATGAATTTTGTTATTATTTTATTATATTTTATTAAGTTCTGTCATGTGTCCCTTTGATAATTTGGCTTAACATTAAAAGTATAAATTAACTTAGGTAGTATTGTCATTTTTGTTATAGTGGCATGACCCAACCCTGCACACTGAATATTCCTCTAGGAATATTTCAAGTTCTTTATTTTTGCAAGGAACACTTTGTAATTGAATCAATAAAAATATTTTGTGTGCTTTAGTAAGCTGATCTCCAGATATACTATACACTTTGTAGTGAATTGGAAAGCAATTTTCCTTTTTATCATTGTTTTGGATTATGCCATCATTATATAGAAATATTGAGGATTTTTCAGGATTTATTTTGTAGCCTACCACTTTCCTGAAGATATTAATTGTTCCAATAAGCATCTGTGCTGACTACCTAGTACTTTCTAAATAAAACAGCATATTAGCCTTTTGACTTTACAGCTTTAATGTATTTTTCTTTTCTTACTGCTATTGCTAGCATTTTCAGAGCTACATAAAAGAATAATGAGAAATGGACATCCTTGCTTAAATCGTATACCAGTTGGAAAGTTTTTGCTCTATTTCTGTTGCATGTAATTGGCTTCTGTTTTTGATATTTTAATGATATTAAAATACCTCCCATCCAAACTTATGATTTCTAGCATAAATAAGCATTGTATTTTAGCAAAGCCAATTTAAACATTTATAAAGATAATCATGTGGTTTTGAATTAAAAAAAATAAGATTAATTATGTTGTTTTTCTAGTATTGAACTGCCCCTGTATTCTTAATACAAATACAATTGGGTCATGATGAAAGTTTTGTTGGATTAGTTGCTCTAGTATTGCATGATTTTATTTATAAATTTTGACTGCTTTCATCAATTATATTCATGTTTAGTTTTCTTGTACTTTATTCTTCATTGGTTCAGGTATTAGAGTTATATTTGTTTCAAAAAGGAATCTGGTAGGATGCTTTCTCAATTTGTGAGAATAATTTGTGAAGCATTGGTAACAATTGTTCTTTAAAAGTTTGATAGACTTCACTTTTCAATTTGTTAGTTCCTTTATGGCTACTTCTATTTCCTTTTCTGAGATTTATTTATTTAAGACCTCTTTTTGGTTTTCTATTAGTTTGGGTATCATATTTTTCGAATGTATTTATCTATTCCTTTTGTGTTATAGAGTGAAGGTCCTCCTACTTCTTTTTAATCCTTCTGGTTTTTTTATTTCACTTTACTCCTTTACTATTTTGTTGATTTAATTTTCTGACAAGTTCATTGTAATAATATTTATTAAAAGTTTTATAATTTTATTATTCTTTCCAGAGAACTAGATTTTAGTTTTCTCATTCAATTCTGTATGGTTTTTTTTTTGTTTCTGGCTTATTTAAATCAATTCTTCCTGTAATTTTAATATTTTTCCTTTGTGTTTATTTTAGGTTATTTGTTTGATTTATAATTTTTAAGAGGTATATTCAGTTTGTTAACATTCACCATTTCTATTTTGTTAATATCTATTTGGAGGGATATATATATATATGTTTTTTTCCTCTGAGAACTGCTTTAGTTGCATCCCAGAAATTATGATATGTCATTTCATCATTGTTATTTTCTTTCACATAATTACAAATTGTGTCAATGATTTGTTCTTTGACTTACTCATTATTTAAGATTATTTGGTTAAGTCTTCATTTGGGTCTGTCTTTTGTTTATGTTCCCTGAACTGCTTATTAATTTTGTTGCACTGTGCTCTATAAAGGAGTTGTATATTATTTCTGTCTTTTTGTATTTATTTGCAACATTTTGTTTCCTAATGTACATGGGTAATTTCAAAAGAGCCAACCATTTCATGCAATGATGAGAAATATGTATGTTCTTTCGCAGTTCCGTGTATAATATGCTATGAGTTATTTTAGCTTTATTTTCTACATCGATGTATTCAATTCTATATTTGTCCTTGCATTTATTTTTGTATTAGACATATCCAAAACTGAGAGAGGGACACTGAAATTCCTTCCATTTTTGCATTACCACCTATGTCTTCTTGTAGGTTAGTTAATTTTTAATTTGTGAATTTATATGCTAAGGCATTGGGAGAATATATGTTTAATATTGATATTGGTTTGTTGTTGCTATTTCCTTTCAGCATAATGCAGTTTCTTTATACATTTTTGAGTTGGGATTTTTTTTTGCTCTGTCTGCTACTATCATTATAACTTCTATTTGGACTTACCTGATCCATAGTTAAATTTATTTCCAGCCTCTTATTTTTATTCTGTTTCTATTTTTATTTTGTAAATTTGTTTCTTGTAAGCAAAAACATTGTGGGCTTTTAAAAAAAGTACATTCTTTCACTTTTTAATTTTATTGTACTGTTCAATGAATTCATTTTTAAAGTTATGAGAATTAAGCTTATATTTTTCTCCATTTGCTTCTAATATTGTATTTTTATTCCTATTTACAATTTCCCCTCTTATTCTGTTAACACAATCTTACACGGTCTCTTCTGTTATTTTAACTTAATCTTCTTTAAGGCAACCCTATGTCAACCAGCTCTTTCCCCCACCCCTTCTTCCTTCCACTCCTGTCCTTCCATTTGTTACTCTTTTCCCTAATTTTACTTTACTTACTTCTACCTTTCTTCTTCTTGTTTTTATTGAGTTCTTATTTCTTAGCCTCTTTTTTCCTCCTCTTAGTTATGCCTACTTTTTTCTCCCTTTCAACTTGTTTGTTAGTATGTAAAATTTTGTTTTCTGCATCTTTTTCTAAAAAGAATTTCTTTCTCTCATTCTCTTCATTATTCATCTTCTCTTTCTGTCTATTCTAGAATTTTATTCTTTTGTCAATGACCCTTATTCTTCTTTAGTCCTTCTTTAGTCTCTATATTCTTCATAGAATTAAAGCTTCTATGATGCCTATTTTGGGCTCCTACTTCTAAATAGTTTCTATGTTATTGCCTTGTATATATAATCTCAGTCTTCTTTTTTTGCTGACTCATTTTTAGGAGTGCCAATTTCTGAAAGAGAGGACATTGCTCCGTGGTAGGTATTTTTTCTGTGTCTTATTGTGCAGTTCATATTTAATTAACTTTTGCCTTCCCCATGTTCTTCTCCACCACCCTCCCATTTTCCATTTGTCTTGAAATATTCCTAGGTTGATGATCTTTCACTCTTCTAGGTGTAAGTTGCTTGCAGGAGTTCTGATTCCTCTTCTTCTGGGTTAGGTTGATCTATGTATGAATCCCCTGCAGCTTATACGTATTGTAAGGTCCACCTTTATAAAATAAGACCCCTTTATAGAATTTCTCCCTTTTCCTACAGAATCATTCTTTAATGGTACCCTTTACCACCACTGAAACATTTCCACTTTCTTTCCCTTTGAATCAATCACTCCTTTTCCTCTTCACTCATTCTTCTGTGGGCTATCTTCTTCCTATTAGACTACAGGAATGTTGTTCTTTTCATTGTGAGTCTTTGACATGATTAGGGCCCCTCACATATTTAACTTCTTCCTCCCTTTGTATGTACTCCCATGATGTTATAATCTCTCTCTCTCTCTCTCCCTCTATCTCTTCCCCCTCTGTCTATTTTTTCCTTTCCTCTCTCTCTCATCTTCCCTCTCTCCCTGCTCCACCCACCCACAAAAGTTTTCAGGCCTATTTCTCTATCATCTCTTCTATTTGACTTTTACTTTCAACTTGGTCTCCTGGTATACTCTCATGTTGAAATCTATTATTGATTTGTTTTGCTGTTATTTTGTCGTTGTCCTTACTTTCTGTATATTTTAGCCCATTGTGAATACTTGTTGTCTGAGGTGCTTGAAAAGAAAATAATTTGTGTCTGGTTTTTTTCCATAGTAATGCTTTGATGTCGCTTTTGTATTGGACATCCATCTTTTTACATTAATGACTAGGCTCAGTTTTGAAGGGTAGGTTCCCTTGTGTTTTATCTTCAGTTTCTTTGCTCTTTGGAACACATTCCACTTCCTCCTGCTACTTCTGATGGGGGCAGAATCATTCTGTGTTATCTTACTTTACTTTGCTTTTTTGAAGATTTTTTTCCTAGTCTGTTGACGTTTGTCATTGAAACTTGAATTTAGTCACAATGTGTCTTGGAGTATGCAGCATGGGATTTTTTTCTTGAGATGGTCTGTGGATTCATTTGATTGATACATTGTTTTCTGTGTTTGGAAATTCTAGGCAGTTTTCTTGTACTATTTCTTGCTTTAAGGTGTTTTGGTTTTTTCGATATGTGGTATCCTTGTTGACCTCAAGTAGTCTATAGACACACTGTCTTTAAGAACCTATATTTTCCTTGCATGGAGATGATGTTTTCTTTTAATGTTGCTGCTTTTTGCTTCTCTTTCAGATTGTCCTTAACCTCTCTGTGTTTTCACTCCCATTAAATTATCTGTCTTTTGTTTCTTTAGTGAGACTTGCCACTGTGGATTTAAGTTTTTCTATTCTGCCAATTATTTCTGGCATGCAGGCCATAAATTCTGCATTCAAATTCTTATTTATCTTTTAGATAATTTAGGCACACTGCTTTTCTTCTATTTCCTCTTAGGAATTCACAGGATCCTCTGCTTCATCAGGTTTTGATTCATGTTCCTTTCTTTTGAAACATTTATTTAAAAAGTTTGGGCTTTATAAAAGCTATTCTGGAGACCATATCCCCTTCTATTACCACTATCGTCCCTACTGATTTATCTGTTTATGCTCAAGAACTTCAACTGAGTTTTCATCCTCCTGAGATTTCAGGTAATTTCAATTGTTTTTTCTTATATCCCCCTATTGCTCTCTTCTTAATCTTTCTCTTTTGATGGTAGTTTCTCTGGGGCCTGGATCTGAAAGGTGCTGTAGTCTTTTCCCATAGTGGGCAGTTCATGCTTCAAATTTGCCCCCAAATGACTTCTGAAAGGACTGAACTGGCTTCAGACTGGTGTTGGGCCTCTTCCTTCAGATTAGAGGAGTATGACACAACTATACACGAGTCCTGTCTTAGTTCCCTCTGCTCCCTAGTTCTCTGCTTTGGCTCTGTTATATTACAGAATGCTACCATTTAATTCTCAGACTACAAGCTTTTACATTTTTCCCACTAGAAAGAAGAATGGACCTCTATTGCAAGTTCTTGAACTAGTTTGTCCACCTCTGCTCCTTGATCATAGTGTGTGGTGGGGTAGGGTGTGTTGAATGAGCTTGTTAGGAGCTAGGGATTAGTATTCTCTTCTGTTAATTCACTGAATTGTTATCTAATTAGATTTTTTTGGCATCCTAGATCATAGGGGTCAGTGAAATTGCCTTAATCTCTTATATGTAATTCCTATTTACTGAGAAATTACCAATTGAATAACTAGAGACTAAAAGAAGATTATGTAAAGAGAGTTGGGTTTGACCTGGTGAAAAGATGGCTTTTTAAAGTTTTATCTCATATGGTAAAGTTTAGTCAATGGGGCTACCTAGGGAGTAGCTACCTAGGGGCTCTGATTTTAGTCATTAGAATCTGCTAAGAAGTCATCAGGCAAGGAAACTCAGAAACTCTATTGATAGAGAGAAGCATGTGCAAAAGCTGAATAGAGAAGTCATAGACAGCTGAATACAAAAAACACAGAATTCTAACTGAGTCATTTGATTCTTCTGCATCCTTCGTAGAAACAGCCTCCTTTGGGAGGAGGAGAAATGCCATTGCATCATGCCAAATTGCCTTGTTGTTTTTTAGCCTCCCAGGGGAAAGGGAGGAATGGCATTCCATTGTGCACCAGTCTCCTGATACATGCAAAGAAAGAAAATGCTATGGCAGGTTTCTATTCTCATCTCCTGCCTTCCTTGAGAAGATGAGAAAACACCATTTCATCAAATACAGGACTCCTCCCTTACATGGAAGAGAAGAAAGCCCATTGCCTCAAGTATTCAGCCTGGTATCCTGTGTAGGGGCAACAGAAGTAACATCATTCCTCTAGCTCCCAGCACTTGTGCCCTTGCCTGAACTCCCTGAGTCCCTGAGATAACCCTATCCATAGGCCAATCCTCAATGAAAAAGGAAAATCAACCTAAATTCATTCTTCAATGATTAATAAACTCTTTCCCCCACCCCACAGACTCTGTCACAGAGATTCTGAGCCACAGGCTCTCATCGCTCAAACCTAATTTTTTGGCCTCCGTTGCCATATTTCATATTCCCATTTCCATCAATCCTCCCATGTTACAGTACAAAGACACCCATGCCTTCCACTGTGTACTCTGGTATGCATGCTCCCTAGGTGACAATCTTGTTTTCATCTTAAATGTTTTCCATGACCACTTCTTACATTTTCTGGCTCTCACTGAGACCTTGTTTCCTTCTGATGACACGGTTTCCCTTCTCAGAATAGGCTGCACTATCACTCATTCACCCAAATTACTGATTGAAATGAAGAAGTTGTAATACTGCTTACTCCATATTACTGCCTCCAGTTTCTCCCTCCTTATTTATTCCCCTTCAATATAACCTTGTTTTATAACCCCAAGGTACAATATTGAGTAGTGTAATCTACCATTAGTGACACTGAGTAGTAAAATGGTGCATTGACTTTGGAGTCACATGCATTAGCACCTATCTGTAGAATATTATCCCTATGCCAAAGAAATGGAGGAACATTCTAGTCTTCTAGTGTGAAGTTTGGTTATTGGATTGATCTTAATGCTAATATCTTTATTGTTGCTTTAATTTGCATTATTGTTGTCATCGTGTATGTAGTTATGTGGGTTTTGTTTTCTTCCCCATTTGTGTATTCATATAAATCTTCTCCAATTTCTCTAAATTCTTCATATTCCTCCTTTCTAGCAATGTAATAACATAACATTGCATTACATTTATTTACCACAATTTGTTCAGGTCACACATTGATGGCCATCAACTTTTGTTTTGAAAAATCAGTTTTAATTGATAACTTTTGTTTTAAATATCCTCAAAATCTCTCCTGTTTTTCTTAGCCTCCCAGAGAACTTCACTTTGTATCAATTAATGTAGGTCTTTCCATGCTTGTCTGTATTCATCATATATTTCATTTTTTGCAATGTAGGGGTATTGCATTACATTGATGGAAAAATGGTTTGCTTAGCCACTCCCTAGTTGATGGGTATCAACTTTCTAGCACTTGCTGTGGCAAAAACTACTGCTATGAATGTTTTGGTATATGTGGAGCTTTTCTATTTGTCAATGATCACTTTGAATCTTTTGTGGTGGAATCTTTTGTCATTTTAGACACTTTATTTGTATAATCCCAAATTGCTTTCCAAAACAGTTACACTAATCCACATCTCCACCAGTAATCAATCAGTGTTCCTACATTCTCACCACCCCTTCAACACCATCTTTTGTCGTCCTTGCCATTTAGCTCAGTGTGAGGGATGTTTTCATTTGCATTTTTTTATTATTAGCAATTTGGAGCATTCTATTATACTGTTGTTTATAGTTAGAAATTATTTTTTCAGAACTGTTTGTTCATATATTTTGACCATCTTTTGAAGAATTTTTGTTGTTGTGTATTTCTATTGGTTGTCTATGTAGCTTGGTTATGAAACCTTCTTATGTGAAAATTGATAGAAAGATTTTCTCCCATTTTAGAGCTTCCCTTCTCATCTTAGATATACTAATTTTACTTGCACAAAAACTTTTCAATTTCATATAATCAAAATTATGTATTTCATATTTTGTAAATACATCTATCCTTTGTTTGATAAGGATGCTCCTTCATCTAGTAGCTGTAAAAGGGATATAGTACTTTTCTTTCCTAATATTTTTATTGTATGCTTTTTAGCAGTCACGTCACATATCCATTTCAATTCTATTGTGCAATACATTGTAAAATGTTGGTCAAAGTTTAATTTATGCCACATGGCTTTTCAATTTCTTCAGCAATTACTGTCAAATAGGAAGTTCTTTTCTAGGTAATATGTATTTAAATATTTATTAAACACTGGTTTATTGAGTTCAATAATTTCTGATTCTTCATCATATCATACATTCCATTCCTCAGTTTCTCTGTCTTTTAATCCATATTGAATGATTTTGAGGACTACTGCTTTATCATACACTTCGAGGTCTGAAAGTGTTAATTTTCCTTCATTCTTACATTTTTCATTATTTCCCTTGATATTCCAAATATTTTGTTCCTGTGAATGAAATTTGCTTGTACTTGTTCTATTTTATCATTATTTATATTTTATCCGGCTTTGTAGAATGCTTCCTTTGTATTTTGATTGGTATAGCATTAAACCGATAAGTTCATGAGCACTGAACATTCTTCCAGCAACTCAACTTGTCTTTTTTGTCTATTTAATTTTGTCTATTTATTGTCTCTTTATAATTACAACTTTAAAGGTATTGTTTTTACTTCAGTAGGCTAGTTGCAAAATATCTTAGCATATTTTATCTTGACTGGGACTTCTTTTTCTACTATTGTATCTTTCATTTATTTACTTACATAGAAACGTTTATTTCAGTTTATTTTTTATTGTGAAACTTTTCTGAAGCCATTATTTACCTCATTTTCTTTGTTTATTCCCTCAGGTTTTTATATGCTTTTTGTCTATCTTTATGCGTTTACTTTTTTTTTCTGTTGTCTTATTGTCTTTGTAGGACTTCATCAAATCATAGAAAAGGGAAATCATTTATTTGCTCCTTATTAATACAGACTGTAATGTGTCCTCATTGCTCATACTGCTTGATTTTGGTTCTAGATACAGACTTTTTTCAACCATATCTTCTTTCTTATCTTTTTTTCAAGAACAAATGAATATTGTACTTAATCAGAGGCTTTTTTTCTGCCTTTTTTGAATTAATTAATGTAGTTTATGTAGCTTAGGACACTTTTGCTTTCCATATAAGTAATTATGTTGACAATCCTTGCTTCCCTAGTATAATCTAGCTTGGTCATTATGAATGTTTTTGGACATATGTCTGTATTCTCTTTGACATGATTTTAGTTAAATTTTTTGGATGTGTATTAACAATATTGGTCAATATTTCCCCATGATATTTACCTTTATTGCTTTAAAGAATGTGTTTAGTATTAACATAGACTTAATTTTTTGTATAAATGCCATAACTGTTAAAACTATGTATGCTCTTTAATAGTTCCATTCGGGAGTTGCTGTAGGTGTTTTAGTTCTAAATTCTTCAATAATTTGTTAAATTCTATTTTTCTACTTTTAAAAATGTTTCTATTAGATTTTGTAACACTGAGAGAGGAATATTAAAATTTCCTATTATCATTGTGTTTCTATGTATGTCTTTTGGCAATTTAGCTAATTCTCCCTTCTGAAATTTGCTATGGAACCTGGAGCATATAAATATAATGTTGATATTTGTTATCTGTAGTTCCTTTAATCAACATAATTTCTTTGAGTATCTATTCATATCATGATTTTTTTAACATTTCTGATAGAATGGTTGTAGACTCTTATTTTTATTCTTAGGATTTTTTTGAATATTAGATTTCTTTCTTGTTAGCTATTGATTGTACGGTGTTGTTTTCTTGTCCATTTTGTTGCCATTTTTATCTAATTTTTAAATTTTATTTATAATTAAAGTTATAAGTTGGGTTGGTATTTTCTTGCATTTGCGTACCTAGAATGTTTAAAAAATTAGAGTTTTTTTCTTCCTTTTCCTTTTTAAGTTAATGATATGTCTCCATAATTTGTTTTCCATCTCTACTTTGATATAACCCTATTTCCATAGGCTCTCTTCCACATGTCATTTCTTTTACCTTGATTTCTTCTGCATACATACCCAGTATTGGTATACTTGGTGACAGTTATGATTAATTAAAATTTTCTATTATAGTTTTGAATTATTACCTGGAAAGTTAGACATTTTGACATTTCCACCAATATGTATTAACGTACCTGTTTTTGTACAGCTCTACCGTATTGTCTCTTTCATCATCGTTGCCAACTTACTAAATATGAGATGAAAGTTTAGAGTCTTATGCAATTGTATTTCTTTGTTTGAAAATTGGATAATCTTTATGTGGTTTTTGATCAGCTGCATTCCTGCTGGTAGCCTTAGCCTCTGACTCCTGTATTACCTGCTGTAAAAAAGATAAAGGGCCATCATATTTGGTGTTTTAAAGGACGGCCTTTATTTTCCTGTATAGAAAACACCAACAGAAAATGGTCCTATGTCAATAAGAAGGCAAGAGAATTCTCATTACCACACTACTTCCCCCAGGAAGCTGCATTTGATTTATATATAGAGATGAACTCTCCTTTTCCAGAGAGTCTTCCCGTACTGTAGAGAAAGTAATAAAATCACAGACTCATAGAATGCTAGAATCATAGATTTAGAAGTGAAAGGAACACAATAGACCATTAAATCCACCTACCTCATTCCCTCTTGTAGATGGTTAAGGCTCCTATAGAAGGCAAAAGAAGATCACTAGAAAGTGAACTCTCTCTCCATAAGTCCCATTCACTCTGTATTCGCTCCCAGTGAATGAATGAATGAATGAAAAAAATCACTAATTAAACACCCACTATGTACCAAGCACTGTGCTGAGAAATGGGAATACCAAAAGTATACAAAATACACACATAACATAAAATAGGCTAGTCTCTGATTTGAAGGTACTTACATTCTAACAACATATAGAGGGGAGTGATGGTGTGAAACATCAAAGGGATGGTGATAGCAACGATAGGAGAACACGTTGAAACAATTGTTCCAATAGCAATAGCAGAATTGGCTTGATTATAGTTCCAATGCTAGAAAGGGAGAGATGGTATAATGCGGAAGAGAAAAATACTGGATTTGGAGGCAGAGGCCCTATCTTGAAAGTCCAGCTCTGTTATTTACTGCCTTCTGTGAAACTGGGCAAGTTATTTCAAAATTCTGGGCCTGAGTTTCCTTACGTATAAGATGAGAAGGTTGGACTATATGACCTCCAAGATCCATTCTGGTGACTTGCCAGAGATGGAGAAATGGTAGATGGCTGAGGATGTAGTTGAACCTTGGTCTTCCAGACTGCAAGAACAGTCCTTTTACCAACACCCTAATCTGTCTGAGAGTTTGAGTGAGCAGCTAATGGTTAGGGAAGTACTTGGACTGGGCAATGGGGATTGGAGGAGAGGTGAGTGAGATGCCAGAAAGTATTACAGATTCTGGCAAAAATGAAGAAAAGGCTTTTATCAATGTGTGTGTGTGTGTGCGAGTGAGTGTGTGTGTGTGTGTGCATGTATTTGTCCCATTTGCACACATGTGTAGACGTATATGTGTGTGCACATGTGGGCATGTTTGTGTATGTTTCTTCTTGCATGAGGAAATGGGCTGCATTAAGATTAAGGTCCACAGCCTTTAGAAAAGCTGATTAACAAGAACAGTTACCCAGGGTTACAGAATCACAAACAGTTTTTCTTTTGACATTTGGCATCCTGAACTTTAATTTTCCCATTTGGCGTCTTTTACTGCTTTGTGAGAATTGCAATCTTTTTGACTGAGTCCTTAAAGGCTTGTGTGACTTGTTTGTTCCTCAGGGCATAAATAAAGGGGTTCATCACTGGGGCAACAGAGGTCATGAGAACTGACACAGCCTTGTTCAAATCCACTTTTTCATTTCCTGAAGATTTGACGTACATGAAGATGCAGCTTCCATACGAGATGGAGACAACAATCATGTGGGATGAACAAGTGGAAAAGGCCTTTTGCCTTTGCTGGGCAGAGGGGAATCTCATAATAGTTCTGACAATGGAGGCATAAGATAAAACCACTAAGAGTAGTGTAATAATGAGAGTTAATATAGCATCGATCAAAGCTATCTTCTCTATGAACTGTGTGTCTGTGCATGAAATCTCTAGCATAGGAAATGCATCACAGCCAAAATGATCAATGACATTGGAATCACAAAAGTCCAACTGGAGGCCCAGGCTAAGTGGTGGAAGGATGATCATCAGCCCAGCCAGCCAAGAACTGAGCAGGAGCTGGTTACAGACTTTGCTGTTCATGATAGTTGTGTAATGCAAAGGTTTGCAGATGGCCACATAGCGGTCATAGGACATGGTGGCCAGAAGAAAGAACTCGGCTGCCCCAAGAAAGATGACAAAAAATATTTGGGTGAAGCAAGCATCATGGGAAATGGTATTGTCCCCAGTTGATATGCTGTAGAGGTACCTGGGAATACAAGAAGTTGTGAGAGAGATTTCTAAGATGGAAAAGTTTCTGAGAAAAAAATACATGGGAGTTTTCAGGTGGGCATCCACCAAGGTGAGGATGATGATGAGGAAGTTCCCAGATAAACTCAACATGTAGTTGAGAAATAGAAAGATAAAAAGCAAAACCTGTAGCTGTGGGTCATCTGTTAGTCCCCGCAAGATGAATAATGTAATCCCTGTGTGATTTCTCATCTCTGACTTCTGAATTCTGATGAACCTGCATAGAAAATAGAGGAAGAATTTGGATCAGGAAAGATTATGGAGAGAAAATAAGGAGAGCAAAGGAAATTAGTAGGAAAAGGGAGGCAAGTAACTTACACCTTCCCAGAGATTTTACCTGTAGCAATTGCTTCACTGTCTCTTACAAATTAATGTATTTTACTGTTAAATATGGTTCCTTGTCAAAATCTTTTATTGCAGTTTTTTTCACAGAGCCTTTCATCCCTCCTTTCCTTAGCCACAGACTATTATAGCACTGGACATGGAGTCAAGAGACCTAGGTTCATGTCCTGACTGCAAGTGGTATGTGACCAGGTACAAGTCTGTAAGTTTCTCAGAACTCACCCTTCCTTTCATGGTTTTTTTCTGGAGGTGGGAAGGCAGGGTAATTGGGGTTAAGTGACTTACCCAAGGTCACACAGCTATTAAGTGTGTTAAGTGTTTGAGGTCACATTTGAACTCAGGTCCTCCTGACTCCAGAGCTGGGGTTTTACTCAGTGTGCTTACCTAGCTGCCACCTAGCTACCTGCCCCACTTCCTTTCATGTTAAATGGGGGTTCATATTGTTAAACCTGAAAGTTTGGTTGAAGGAGGCAAACAAGCTAGGTGATAGAAAAGTCCATGTTGTTTATTATTTTCCCTTAAAGCATAGCTAAGCTAGCTTACTTGTACGTACAAGGAGTCAGAGCATAAGCTCTGTCTGTCTGAACAAAGGAATGAGAAAACTTACATACATTATTTTTAGCAGATTCAACAAGCCTGTGTTACCTCACTTTTATGATCCCCATGTATGTTTAACCATGACACAAGAAGAGGATTTTTCTTAATGGAATAGATTTGTAAATACAATAAGAGTGTTGACAAGGGTCAGTTGAAGTATACACCCATAACATATTAAGAGAGGTAGTCTTCTCGGTATTAGGGTCTCATCCCTTAATGGTTAACAGGGGAAAGAATGTTCTTAGGTCAGCCGGATCTGGCCTTGTTGACAGAGAAAAGATATTCTGAGTTTACTTAGAGAACAAGGAGACTGTTAGGATCAGGCTTTTCTTCTGGTTAATCAGTTCAGGCTCTGAGTCTCATTGAAATTACAAAAATGATATAAAATGGTATAAAATGTTCCACAATATACTTGCAGCAATTACTGCTTGGGCTGCTGCAAACAAAGCATTTTCTAAATTTTAAATGTGAGTTCTGCTGATTCTAATGATTACTTTGAGCTAATTGGTTCTCCCTCTGCTCCCCACATCATGACTTTGCTTTTATAGCTATGCTTTTTCGTATGTGGTATTTTCCTCACCATATTTTCATAGGAGACTGCCTTAAGGCAGAGTTAGGAACACCTGACCTAGGAGGGTAAGCAGGGCTGAACATAAGAAATTTTGGAGAGAAGGTGCAGATTGTCTTTAGGCTCTTCCTGTTTCCCTTTCCATGTACTTTTCCTTATTGTTTATGCTTCCAACTGCTTTGGTTACCCAGGCCACCTCAGCTTTCCCCCTTCCAGTCTAAGACCTCAAGAAGATCTTGGCTCTGGACCTCTTCTTACAAAATTTTTGGAACCTGAGTCTCATTCAATAGAAACCTTTTCTCCAGGAGCTGCTATGTCTGAAAAGATCTTCAGGAGAAACCAGAAGACCTGCTTTCCCATCTAGCCTCTGCTCCTTATAAATTGTGTTATCCTGTGCAAGTCACTTCATGTCTCAGGGCCTTAGTTTCTTTGTCTTTTAAATGGGGTGATTATTGTCTAGAAGATTCCTCAGGTTCTTTCTAACTGTAAAGCCTTTCATCCTTTGATAAGTGAATTCACGAAAAGGTTTGAATAGCTGATAATGGTTTCTTCCAAGGACTCTTTTTGTTTTAACTGGTTAATGTCTTGTGATTTTTATGGAAAAATGCTCTAATTCTTTCTCTTTATAGGGATGTATAGTAAGCACTTTTATGAAATACTAAAAAGCTTCTCAGAGAGTATCCTGTTCTTGTGACTCAAATCACTTGTTAGTTATGTTTCTCTGCTTCTCTGCCTGTCTCTGTGTCTCTCTGTGTCTCTATCTCTGTCACAGAAAATTTGTACTGAATCCATCTTTCTGTGGAATTGACCAATAACCTCTTAGAGCCAGCATACTTAGCTGTTTGTGTTTGGCATTAAACAGCGGCATTGGCAGCGCTGTGAAATAAACCTATGAATCCTTTCTCAGAGTAATATTTTAAGTGCCCAGTTTAAAATCCATAGGGTTACAAAAGAGACCAATTATATTGAAATATGGCTATTAAAATATTTTAAGAACAAATTCATAGACAATAGCTTAAGAACCATTATGTTAAAGCATTAACCCTCTCAGTGGTGCATCCTTTCTAAACAAGAATTTTTGTCATGAAATGGAATTAACTTCAAATGTACAGTTTCTGTAAGTGGGCACCATATAGCCCGTTGTAGCTGGTATCTTTCCCAAGAGGGACTTTTCCACACCCTGCCAATCATAGAAGGGCACATATAATCCAATCTCATCAAAGCTGACCCCATAATGATCTATTACAACGAGAGTATAAAGTTCAACTGTCTTGTTGTTCTAAAAAAGAAGGGACATCACAGAAATTATTGTTCATTCTCTCCCTGAAATAGCCAATGTAATTTCATAAGTATTTGACATCTCCCATGGACAAGTCTGTCCACTGTGTTTTTCTATAGGGGAATCAGCAAAGTAAATGTAATCTTAATGGACACAAAATGAGAAAATGTGTGAGGTGAAAAACCTTTTCATACTTACGTTTATGACTGTGCTTCATGGATAGCATCAATGACCAGAATAACCTTAAAGATCCCTGGTATGGCTCACAGAAGAACAGTAGGGTAGGCAGGTAGGAGCATAATGAAGCTATTGCCTAGGTCATAACACCCCATGAAATGCTTAGCCTAGGAATTGAGTCTTTCAGCACATTTGCATTGAGCTCCTAGGAAGCTTATCTAGCCTTGAATTTTAGTTATTACTTGTGATTTCTAGGGCCTTGATCTCCTTAAGTATAAATTTCCTCACTTGTAAATAAAGAAGTTGGATTGGATGATCCCTAATGTTTGTTACATATTTAATTCAAAGACCTTAATTCTATGGATAATTTTGGTCACATTCTGGTCCCTAGAATCTTACATTCATAGGCAACTCTGTGGCTGATTATCATGTCACAGGACATTTAATGATTCTGGGCCATCCTGCTTTCTCCCAAGTAATTATATAATGATTTTGGATTAGAGATCTGGTCTCATGCTAAATGTCAGAAATCTTGTGCTGCAGCTAAAAGGAAGCTGGGACCCCTGTAAAGGTCAGTCAACATTCAGACTTGATTCTGGGTACTTTAGAGTAAAAGGACTGACACATCTGGGCAAGGAGATGTGTTTTCCTTTCTAAATTTTATTTGCTCAATCTGCTGAAGGTGTTTGGGGAAAATCCAGTGAGAGAAGAAAGAAAAGGTTCCTTGGGGATTGAGGTTCAAATTACTAATGAATGTATCATATAATCAGCATTAAATTAGGAAAAAAGCACATGAAAAACACAGCTATGGGGCCTGTGTCCACAGAGACAGGAAGGTGTCATCACAGCTTTAGATACAGTGCTCAAACAGGGAAGGTTCTGCACTACAGCAGGCCCCTGGCATATCCATCCTCCTGCCAACATCATCTAAGCCAGACATATTAAACATAAAGCTTACAGTTCAAAGTACAATGTAATTGGGAAATATTTTTAAAAATCAATAAAAATGCAATGAAATATAGATATCTTGTAAAATTTAGTCAATATGCTGGTCTACTTGGATCCTTACATGCAGACTAGTGTCTCCATTTTCCTTTTGAGTTTGACACCACTAATGTGAGGAATCATTTTGAAGTTTAACTCAGAAGAAAATGTTTAGGGGATTCTCTGGATGGGTCATATGTCAGGGAAATTCCCATCACCTTATATCCCAGGGGATACTGAGCTATTCTATTCCTTCCTCTACTCTTTCTCTCCTAGGTTTAATTCCTTGGTGCTACAGCTATATTTCAATGGGTTTTTAATCACATACCTTGGTCATTACTTCCAGCACTGCAGTCTGTGACCCCTCTATGATTTCTTATCCTGTAGGAATCTTGCCCATGGGCTCCCTTAGGTAGCCCACAGATGAATGCGTTCATACAAAAATATTCAAAATTAGCTCCCCACCCCTAGTCTTTGTTGTAGTTCAGTTGGTTTTCCTTCATGTCTGATCATTTATGACCACATTGGGGGTTTTCTTAGCAAAGATACTAAAGTGGCTTGCCATTTCCTTCTTCAGTTCATTTTACAAATGAGGAAACTGAAGCAAACAGGGTCAAGTGATGTGCCCAAGGTAATTTAGCTGGTAAGTGTCTACTACCCTATTGAACTCAGGAAGATGTCTTCCTGACTCTAGGCCTGACACTCTATCTATTGTACCACATAGCTGCCTTCTAGCCTCTAATGTAAAGGAATCCAATTCTATTTCTGGATAACTATTTATTAAAGTGAAACAAAATTAATTTTCCTATTATGAATTTATTGCTATGCCATTTTGTGTATCTAGTTGGCCCTTGAAAGCCCAATACAGTTTCAGAAAGTGGTTTATCATGAGGTGTTATACTAGATTTTTAAACATTTTTGTTTACATCATGGTCCCCTTTGGCAGTTTGGTGACACTTATGAACCCCTTCTCAGATTCATGTTTTTAAATGCATAAAGTACGTAGGATTACAAGGAAACCAATTGTATTAGATACAGTTATCTAGCTATCTATCTAGCTATAATTTATAAACAAGTCCCCAGATGCCTGATTGAGAACCATTGTGTTAAACTGTGAAAACAAAGCCACACCAAGTACTTCCTTTATGAGGTGCTATATGAGGTTTCCTTGAGAAATAGAAAAATGCTGCAGGAAGAACACTTATTGACCAAAGCTCTTGAGTCCCCTTAAAAAGTTTGTTCAAATTAAATTAGGTGAAACAGAGAAACCAATTCCTGATGAGATATGTAGTAGTTGAACAGAGCTGGAGAAGAGGTCAGGCAAAGGCAACCACTGGAAAGAAAAAGCAGAATGGATGGTACCAGAATTGGGCTAGACTTTATTTCTGTATCCCCCACTAGAGACCCCAACCAAGAATCCTATATCTTCTTTTTTTCATTTGGACTCATTTGTGGAAAGCTGAAACTTCTCACTCTGTCCTTACAATTCACATTAACTGCTAGACTTTGCAAGTAGGGGTGTACTTTTGGAAATGCTGTTGCTAAAAAGCTATTGAGATAAGGTTCTCAGGGAAGGAAAGACAGTTTCAACTAGCACATTGCAGTTGGGAGCAGCTCTCCCACTCACAGTGGAAGTTTGGGTGCCAGAAAATAGCTACTTTCCAGCCCATGCTCCAGCTCCCTCCCATTGCTTCCATAAATCATTCTTTCTTATTGACATGGTTGGTAAATTGCCCCCTTTATTTTGTTATTATTATAAAGAAATGCTGTGTCAAATGCAAAATGCTCTGTTTGGCATTCAAAACCTTTCATAACCTAGATCCCTCCTACCTTTCCAGCCTTCTTATAGGTTATTCTCTACCATGTAAGCTTTGATTCAGTCAAAGCCTACAGTGATATTAGCTTCCTGGGTGTTACATATACAATACACTTCATCTCTTAGCTCCAGGTATTTTCTCTGGCTGTCCTCTGTGCCTGGAATGTTGTCCCTCCAGCTACTGATCGCCCTAGCTTCCTTCAAGTCTCAACTAAAATCTCTTCATTTGCTGGAAGTCTTCCTCAAGCCCCATTAATTCTAATTCCTTTGTTGTCTTTCCACTAGAGTGTAAACTCTTTGAGGGCAGGGATAGTCTTTTGCCTCTTTTTGTATCCCCAGTCTTAACAGGGCCGGCTACACAAATGTTATTGATTGATTGTTGGGTTTTAAAGGTTTATTGTATAGTCTACATTTTTTGTTGAAGGGTATTAATTGCCTCAATTAGTATCTTTGCTGATTCTTAAGGCTATTTATTACAAGTATACCATCATATCATCATCAGGTAGAGATGGTGTTATCTCTTCTCAACCTATCTTCATACTTTTAATTTCTTTCTCTTGTCACATTACTATTGCTAGCATTTCTAGAACTGTATCAAAAAGTCGTGGGAAGAATGGGTACCCTTGCTTCATTACAATATGTATTGGTAAGGTTTCTAGTATATCCCAATTGCATATGATGCTTAATTTTGCTTTTAGATAAATGTTTTTACTATGTTAAAAGGTCCCTCTGTACCTATTATTTGTAGGGTTTTTCTTTTAGCATAAATGAGTGGTATGCTTTGCCAAAAAATTTTCTACATCGTCTGATATAATCATTTTTGTTTTAATACAATTAATTATGTTGATTATTTTTATAATGTTGCACCATCCTTGAATCTGGAGTAGGCATCCAACTTGGTTATGATAAATGAATTCTTGGATAAATTATGGCACACTGTTTGACAGGATTTTATTTAATTTTACCTAATTTTAAATTAATTTTTGAATCAATATTCATTGATCATGTTGGTCAATAGTTTTCCATTGCCTTGTCCTTAATGGGTTTAGGTATTAGGATTATATTTGTCCCACAAAAGGAATCTGTTTGGGTGGTTTACTTCTCAATTTTTAAGAACAATTTTTGTAGTGTGGGAATTAATTTGTTTTTATAAATTTGTGAAATTCTCTTGTGACTCCATCAGGACCAACAGTTTTTTCCTTTTATTTCCTTTACTGTGAGTTCTATTTCCTTTTCTCAGTTTGGATTATTTGATACTGCCATTTGGTTTTCTGTTAGTTTGGGAATTTTACATATTTGAAGATATTCCTCTACCTCTTTAGTGTTCTTAGTTTTGTTAGCATATACTTATGTAGAATGGGTTCTGATAATTATTTTTATTTTGGGGGGTTTGTTGTGATTTCACCTTGCTTATGTACTATTTTGTTGACTTGATTTTATTCCCTTTTTTTGTAATCATATTAGCTAATGGTCCCCCTCCCAATTTTATTCATCTTTTTCAAGAACTAGCTTTTGGTATTACTTTTTATTTTGATAGTTTTTTTTCTAGTTGATCTATTTTTTCTCCTTGTAGGGTTATTGTAATAAAAATATGGCTAGCAGCTACTGGGGGGGGTGAAAGACTCAATGAGACAATCAACAAGAGCTGCCAGCACAGATTTTTTGAGCTGCTTTTCTAAGGAAAGCAGCTTTAAGGGGTTAGCAATCTCAGTTTAATCACACATACATATATCATTCACTTAGTTCAGGGGAAAAAGCCAACACCCTGAACTTCAGATACAAACAAATTACAAACAGAAAATATCATCAGATCAAGTAACAATATTCAACAGGCAGGCTTTGTCTAATCAAGACATCATATACATAGTTACCAAAAAGAGAAGCACCAATGGATCTGGGTTAGCAAAGCTGGGGGGCAGTTACAATGTCTTTCCCAGAGTCTCAACACTCCTTCCATGAGTGAGCCCCAAAAGTCAAACACCAACTTTGGATCTTGTATACCTTTCGCAGGGCCCTGGGGCACTTGATTACTTCAGTGCTGAGAAGCACTCAAACAAAGAACAGTGAAAAGTCCCGTTTTGCTGGCCATTTCACTTGAAAGGCAAGACTCATCAAAGGTACTTAATTACCTCAGCATTCCAAAGGAGAAGACAACAAAAAGTTCTTCCCTGATTACCATTGCATTGTTTTAGTGCTGAGAAACACTCCAAGACAAAAAGATCCCATTTTACCTGCCCCATTCAAACAAAGGCCAGAATCACTAAAGGCACTTGAGAGAAGAACAGCAAAAAGCCCAGTACTGATTACCACTACTTAATCCGTCCCTCCCGGATCCTTGGCCTAACAATATCTAAACTAAATGGCCATAGATCCTGGAACAGAATAGAAGCATTACACATTGCAATCACATTCAGGGAAATATAACAAAACATATCATTCAGTATCATTCCCAAAATACTTATTTACAAAACATAATCCACCCCTAGGTCACACGAAGTCAATCTCTTTAGTCAATACAAAGTGTCCATGGGTTAGCAAAGCCCTGGGGGCAGAAGGACTTTACTTGGACACTCTATATTTACTAAAGAAGATTGTTATGTGCTGAGACCTGGGGTGGATCATGTTTGTATTGTAAACAAGTATTTTTGCTGAATAATATGTTTTGTTTTGTTGTGAATGATATGCTTTAGTTCCCTGATTGATTGGATTGCAATGTATAATGTGTTATGCCTTGCCCCCCTTCCAGTTTCTCCATCTTGCCCCAGCTTACCCCACTGTTTGTACTCCCGTCTCCATGGACCCCACTGTTTGTGTTCCCTTCTCCACGGAAATAATCCTGCCTCAGCTTGTCCCATTGTTTGTGTCCCTATCTCCATGGATATCTAATTGTGTTCTTTCCCTTTAAATACCCTTTCTCTTCCCCTCCTCACTGCTGCTCAATTTGAGTAATTACTCTGAACAGTTGCATGCTTCAATAAATTCACATCTAAATTTACATCCGGGTCTCACTTGCTTTTTTTCAGCACAACATTTCTGGAGGCCCCAGCGAGATCTGGGGGTGGTCTGTGGCACCCCCCCCCCCACCCCGAGACCTGGGCCAGGTAGGATCTTGTCCTTGGGTAGTGGGCGTCTCCTCGTCCCGACCTCTAAGGGGAGCCGGCCTCTGAGACATTAATAATTGGCTTTTAGGCCAAACGTTTCAGAGCCCCTGGAGCTCGAGAGGGAGGAGAACTAACCCATCCCCCGACACCAACCTGCCCTCTATTTGGACTTTTGTGCATCCAAGAAAAAAAAACCTCTAGGGGAAATGATCTCTGAGATGTTCCAGAGCCCCAGAGGGTAAGTTGAATCAAGATTCTGTTTTCTGGTTTCTGGTAGGAATTCCCTTCTCATTCTGGTGGAGATTCGGGGCTGCACACGGCTTTAGCGGTCAGTAAGGCTGGGAGACAGACCTAATTAGTCTGACAAGCCTTCTGAAAAAGCACCATCTCCCAGGCATGTTAGAGACGGTTTAACCTCTGCCTGTTCTGGTTTCTGGTATCTGTCCCAGGTGTCTCTCTGTTTTGTGTTTGCGTGTTTTTGTTTGTCTGTTTGTGCCTGTGCATGTGTGTGTCCGTGAATGAGTGAGAGTAGCCTGTCAGCTGCTGCAGAAGTGGGCAGTAAACTCCCCCCTTGCCCCTCCCTATCACACTGGCATTCCTGAGGAGGGAGCAGAGCCGGCTCTGTGTCCATAGTTTGGTTAAAGTTTAACAGTGTAAGGAGAAATACCCATAAGTTAAAGTCAAGTTGTGTGTGTGTGTGGGGAGATTGATTTATGTTGAAGACCGGAGAAAACAGGGTATGTGAGAAAAGAGAAGTGTGAGAAGTGTTAAGACCAAGTTCTCAGGGCTCTGGCATAACCTCCGCTCAAAAAAAGGCAGAGTTATCTGAGCAGAAAGACTTAAAGTTAACCGCTCAGGAGAAAAACTTAAAGGTACATGGGAGAAGTTCCTTTGAACTTCTCTGCACTAAAAAAAGTTTCAAGATAAGGAAGGGTTAACTTCTCCCTAGAGATCAAAAGGGAAACAGCTATCGAAGTATTTTAACCCTTTTTCTGCCTACATAAAGGAAAGAAGTGAAAAGTGAAAAGTGAAGATGTGTCATTCCTAATTTAATGCTTAAGATAAATTAGAGTTCATTTTACTGCTTGTCACTAAAGTTTATGGAAAAATGAAAAGAGAGACTGTGATAAAAGTGGAAGATTAGTAAATTAGAAATCTTGAGCAAGCAGCTTAGAGTAAAAGGCTTGATAGCCTGAGTTAAAAAACCCAATAGATGAAGTTATAGAGGGATGGAAAGGATTATGCCCACTCACCCTTTGGACTAGATCTGTGAGTAGGTTCTATTAAATTTAACATGAATATTGGTCCAGTATGTCACTTTAAACTGACCTGGTTATAACAGGTGATTCCAAATTGTAATAGCATTCTTAATTGTAAAAGTATTTAGTATATTGATTGGCAAAAACAAACGTTCAAGTTAAATAGAATTGCTTCATATGTGAATTTTCTCAGCTGTGAAATTTATGTCAATGGTGTTAAGATGAAGGTGAAAATACATCCAGCCAGATTGGTAATTAATTAATTATGATTCTAAAGGTTTACATCTGTTTATGATATTGTTGTATTTCTAAAATTTTGTTATATTTCTTGGTAACAAATTAAGTTCATGTTGCCTGGTAACAACTGCTAAGTTTATCTGTGTTGTTAGAGAAACAATTTCTCTAAGTGTTGTTAGATTGACAATTGTACTGTTAAAATAACGAATGGATTAGGAAACTGTTAAGTCATTTCATATGACCATGTCTTTTAAAGAAGTTTAATTTAAGAAGTTATAAACTTCCAGGTTTTGCAACAGCAGTGCTGGGATCCCTATTTGTACAATAAGTTGGGAAAAGTCTGGAAGTGGAAGCTTTACTGAAAGAAAGAGAACAGTGGAGTCAGAAACTAGCTGACCTCTGAACCTGGCTTTTAAAGTCAGTGAGAAAAATTTTTAATAATTGCCTTTTAGGATATTCTTTTAAAAATTAAAATTTGATTGTTAGGTCCAGGTAAAAAGCTTTAAAAAGAAAAGGTATTTGTCAGAAACTTCTATTATTGTCAAGTAGTGATACCCAAAGACCATGGTGAGTCAGCCTCCCTGGACCTAGCCCTGACCTCGCTCCCCCCCCCCATGTCCCCCCCACTCCGCTCCGCCTGCCCTTCTTGTGCTGAGTCCCTCCTTCATGAGCCAACCAAGTCAGCTTCTACCAGCCCCCACCTGGACCGCTTTTTTCCCCCTGGTCCCTGAGGTTTGAGCCAAATCTCACCCTCCTGGCTTCTAGCCACAGCCTCTCCGGTTTCTATTCATCAGTATCCTGTGTCTTCTGAAGCCAACAGGGGCATAGCTCTCTGCTTTTCTCTCCTCCAGTGACCCTCCCCTAGGACCCAAAATTGCTTTTCTAGCCTCCAGACAGATTCGTTCTCTTTCCTCAGTAGCTCTCCATATTTCTCTCTTCAAGGAGGCTGGCATCCTTGTCCCATGCCGGTCCTCCTGGAACACCCCTCTACTTCCTGTTAAAAAGCCTGGCACTTCTGACTTTTGGCCAGTGCAAGATCTTTGGGAGGGCAATAAGCCATCCTTACACCCTCCTCAGCCTCTTGCCACCCACCCACACTGTGTACACTGTCTTGGACCTTAAGGACACTTTCGTTTCCATTCCTTTGGCTCGTGCAAGCCAGCCCCTTTTTGCTTTTACCTGAGTCAACCCTTCATCGGCTTCTCTGGCCAGCCGACCTGAACAAGGTTGCCTCAGGGTTTCAAAAATTCCCCCACTCTCTTTGATGAAGCCCTCCACTGGAATCTCTTGCCTTTCCAGGAATCTAACCCTTCTTGCTCCCTCATTCAGTATGTTAATGATCTCTTGTTAGCTACATCCACTGAGGATGGTTGCTTTCAAGCTACCCACTCTCTTCCCTCTCTTTTAAATTCCCTTAGCTACCCCACAGATCTGTCGCACCTCTGTTTCTTACCTTGGGTACTGCCTTGAGGCCAGAAATCTCTCTTAAGCTTTTATCCAGGCCATCCTAAACATTCCTGTTCCTACTACCAAGAAGCAGGTCCATGAACTTATGGATCTTTGGGTTTGCTGACCTTGCTAAACCCCTTTACTCTTCTACTGCTGGGTCTGGCCCTCTAGTCTGGACCCCGGGGGAACAAAACTCCCTTGACCCCCTAAAAAGGGTCCTTGCCTCTGCCCGTGCATTTGCTGTCCCTGACATCACTAAGCCCTTTCATTTTTTGTGGCAGATCACCCCCCCCCCTTTCTAAGTCTTCTGCCCTTAACCCTGCCACTCTCCTTCCTGACTCCAATGATTTTTCTGTCTATTTACAAAGAACAAGGCCCCCTCACATCTTCCGATAGAACACTCGGAGGCAGGGGGGAGATCCTTGCCCTCCTAGACTCTGTTTGGCTCCCCTCTCAAGTTTCTCTTGTCCACTGCCCAGGCCATCAACTCGGCGATTCCCCTGAAGCAATTGGCAACTGCCCGGCCGCCACTGCCCAGGCAGCACCCCTCTTGGAAGCTGCCCCCCTTCCTCTTGTTTCAGACCCCCTTCCCTCTGCCACCCCTCCCCCTTCCTATTCACCCTTGGATGATTCCTTCTCGGCCAAAAGAAAAAAAAGCGGGGGGGGGGGGGGGGAAGAAGGAGTCCGGGTGGTGAGGTTTTGGGAGATGGCCAAACTTTTGTTCCTGAGGTCTTGGGGAGGGATTGGGTGGGAAGACTCCATCCGATTACAGCCCTGGGGGGGAGCTACTCAGGGACAGATATTACATTCCCCACTTAGACAACATTCTTACCAGCACAGTCGCCAGATGCGCATCCTGCGCCCAAGTGAATGCTAAACAGACGAAGACAGCTGTACTGGGGGTGAGGCCGCCGGTGGCACAACCAGGGCAGCATTGGGAAATAGATTTTGCTGAAGTCAAACCACCAGCAGCAGGTTTTAAATGTCTTTTTGTCTTTACTGAAGAAAGAGACAGCCCTGATGGTTGTAAAGAAACTCTTGAATGAATTGATCCCCCCTTTCGGCCTTCCACTTAGTATAGGCTCAGATAATGGCCCCAGCTGTGGCCACGGCCCCAGAGCTCTGGTCAGGTTGAACGAGCAAACTGCACCCTTAAGGAGTTTCAGGAGAACTGGGTCACTCTGTTCCCCCTGGCCCTGCTCTGCAGCCGATGCACCCCTAATAAACTAGGTTTGACCCCCTCTGAAATTATTTTTGGGCAGCCCCCTCCTATTAACACTTCCCTTATTAAGTTCCTACAGAGTCTGCAACATACCCAGTCTCAGCTTCATAAATCTGTCTGGGAAGCCCCGCCTACTCCAACTTCTGACCACCTCCACCGCTTCCAGCCTGGGCACTCTGTCCTAGTCTGAAAACATACAGCCTCTGGTTTCGAGCCTAAGTGGGAGGACCCTTACACTGTCATCCTGACCACCCCATCTGCATTCAAGGTTAATTCCATTCCTGTCTGGCTCCACCACAGCTGTGTGAAAGCAGCTACATCTACACAATGGAAGGCAGAGCCCCTTGAAAACCCCCTAAAGCTAAGACTGTTCTGATCTCCTTCTTAATCTTCCTATTAACCCCTTCCATGGTCCCTGGCAATCCCCATGCCCCCAAGCTAAGCTCTACTTCGGTAATCACTACAGGGAACAAACAGTCCAAGACTTTCCAAAGTCATGAAGACATACATCACCCCCTCAATACCTTTTTTGAGGGCCCACCAGCAGACGCAGGCTACCTGCTCTGTTCTACTTCAGGATGCCCAACCACATGTGACTGCCCTTGTACCACGGCCTACAACCTCCCCTCAACTGACCTTAGTGACTCCTTGTGTGTCCCACTGGGCAGCATTAGGGGCTCAAACCAACCCTCAGACCCGTTACTCCGTATCCGCATAATCAAGTCCAACCCCTGATACCCCAAATTCGATCTTATTGTCCTAAATTCTTTCAACCCTGCCTGGAGAGGCATGGTGTCTCAGGTACTGGGACTCATTATTATCTCTTGGGTGACCATGTGGTTGCCACACGTGGGAGAAACCGTGACCCTGACTGTGACCAAGAAGCCTTTACCAAGTCCCCATCCCGTTGGCCCAATAGGGGACTTGGCCATCCCTGCCCCATTAGGGAACCTAGCCATCCCTGCCCCAACACGTATTACTCAGGAACCCCACACCTATCAAGTTTCCTTGCTTGCCCTTTTATCGGCTGTTCATAAGACACTTAACAGCTCTAACCACATACCGGGCAAAAAAAATTGTTGGATCTGTGTTAAGCCCCAACCTCCTTACTGTGTAGTGGTGGCATTAAATGCCTCCGTCACCCCTACCTCCAACACGGAGAGCTGCAAGTGGAATCAACTACGGCTCACCCTTGGGGATGTACAGGGAACAGGCCTTTGCCTTACATCATCTAACACCACTTTATCCAGTTCTCAGTATGGCTCCATTTGCAAACAAACTCAGGAGATTCAGGCCTCCAGCTCAGACTACTCCCTGGCTCCTCCAGGAGCCTGGTAGGCATGTCACGACGGCCTTACCCAGTGTGTCTCTGCTACTGTGTTCCTCAGACACCAACAATACCAGGAGGGCCCCCTGTGTATCTTGTTGGCCATAATTCCCTGGGTTTCCCTCCTCCCAGGTGAGGAAGGCTGGCACCATTTTTCCCCCGAAGGGCAACCAAGTTACCGTCAAAGGTGAGCAATACCACTCCTCATCCCCACCCTAGTGGTCTTGGGGCTTGTGGGCTCTGCCGCCACTGGGACGGCAGCCCTAGTCAAAAGTGATCTCAACTATAAGGCCTTAAGTGCACAGGTAAACACTGGCCTCTCCCACATAGAGCAGTTCATCTCAGTCCTAGAAAAACAAGTGGACTCGTTGGTGGAAGTGGCCCTCCAGAACCACAGAGGCCTTGACCTTCTTTTTCTCAAGCAGGGTTGCCTATGTGTGACCCTGGGAGAGGCTTGCTGTTTCTATGCTAACAACTCTGGGGTGGTGCAGTAAAGCCTGAGGTTGGTACGCCAAAATATTGCCAATAGACAAAGGGAGCTGGAAAACTCTGAGAACTGGTATCAGTTCCTGTTCCGTAGATCCCCTTGGCTCACTACCCTGGTGATGACCCTGGCTGGCCCCCTCCTCCTCTTCATTATAGCTCTGGTTGTGGGCCCCTGCCTCATTAATTGTTTTCTGCAATTTGTCAAGCCCTGCATAAACTCTGTTTAACTACTATTGATTAGGGATCTTCATTACTGATTTGCAAATCCCAGTCCCTGATTCTTGTGACAGATCCCCTGCAAATGTGTCAAAGAATTGACACACTTAAAAAAAGAAGTGGGGAATGTTATGCCTTGCCCCCACCTCCAGTTTCTCCATCTTGCCCCAGCTTACCCCATCGTTTGTACTCCCATCTCCATGGACCCCACTGTTTGTGTTCCCTCCTCCACAGAAATAATCCTGCCTCAGCTTGTCCCATTGTTTGTGTCCCCATCTCCATGGAAATCTAATTGTGTTCTTTCCCTTTAAATACCTTTTCTCTTCCGCTCCTCGCTGCTGTTCGATTTGAGTAATTACTCTGAACAGTCGTGCGCTTCAATAAATCCACATCTAAATTTATATCCGGGTCTTGCTAGCTTTTTTTCAGCACAACAAATGCCTCTATTTGTTCCAGGATCCATGACTATTTAGATTATGTAAAGCCAAGGATCCTGGAAGGGGTGGAGATGTATCAATAACTAAGGTGGGACCATTTTTTTTTGACTGTTTTCTCTTTTGGATCACTTCTTTAATCAAGTGCCCTTGATGAGTTTGGCTTTTGTTTCTTTGATTAAATCAGGAGTGTTTGATAACCTGCTTGTCTCAAGGGAAAGCCTAGTTTATGTGGGTTTGAATCACATCTTTGTGACACCAGAAGATTTTAGGCCATGTGGGTTTGTGTCACATATTTGTGGCACTTTTAGTTTACATGGGTTTGAGTCACATGTTGTGATGCCCTTTGACCCTAAACAGGGTATATAAACTCAGATGTTGGCATTTTTCCTTGGGGGCTCTCACTCACTGGAAAAGTGGTGTGTAACTCTGGGCAAGCCCTTGTAACTGCCCTGCCCTTGCCAACCTGGACCTATTCGTTCTTCTCTGGTAACTGAATTGTGATTTGATCTGTTTATGTTGTCTCTGTTTGTAATTTGTTTGTATTTGCTCTGAAGTTCAGGGTGCTGGCTTTTCTTCCTGAACTATGTGAATGATATTTGTATGTTGGATTAAAGTGAGATTGTTGACTCCTTAAAGTTACTTTCCTTTGTAAAGCAGATCAAATAACCTGTGCTGGCAGCTCTTGTTGCTGGTCTTGTTGGGTCTTACACCACTATAGCAGCTGCTAGCCCAATTGTTGTTACACTTATTTATTTGTAAGCTTTCCAATAAAAATGCATATTCAATTTATTACTACTCTGTTTTTCTATTTTATTGAATATTGTTATGGTAATTAGAGTGGGACCTTTTTACTGTTTTCTCTTTTGGAATGCTGAGGTAATCAGGTACCTTTGATGTGTTTTAGTTTTCATATATGATGGCAAGCAAAGTGGATTTTTTGTGGTCTTTGTTTTGGAGTACTTCTCAGCGCTAAGTTATCTTTGATTGAATTGGGAGTCTTTGATGACCTGCTTACCTCAAGGGAAAGCCTAAGTCATGTGGGTTTGAGTGGCATGATTGTGATGCCCTTTGACCCTGAAGAAGCATATATAAACTCAGAGGTTAGCATTTTGCCTTTGGGGGCACACTAATTGAAAGATTGTTGGTGACGAGACTCTGGGTAGCCATTGAAACAGATCCCTTGGCTTTGAAAGTCCAGATTTTGGTGCTTCTCTCTCTGGTAACTGTTTATGCATTGCTTGGAAAGATAGGTAGAAGCTTGTCTGCTGATTTGTGTTATTTTGCTGTTTATATAATTTCTGCTTGTAATTTCTGTTTGTGTTTTCTCTGAAGTTCAGGGTGCTGGCTTTTCCCCCTGAACTAAGTGAATGATATATGTATATTTAATTAAAGTAAGATTGTTAACCCCTTAAAGTTGCTTTCCTTAGAAAAGCAGATCAAAAGACCTGTGCTAGCAGCCCTTCTGTGTGATGTTGTTGTTGGTCTTTCACCCCCACAACAGCTGTTAGGAACAGTGTTGGTGCAAATATATTTGTAGGAACATAATTTTTCCCTTTAGAGAACTGCTTTAGCTACAACCCAGAACTTTGGGCATGTTGTTTCATCATTATAATTTTATTTCTCATAATTATTATTTCTATGGTTTGTTTTTTGGCCCATTAATTATTTAGGATTTCATTGTTTAGTCTTCATTTGGGTCTTTGTCTTTTGTTTGTGTTCCCTGAACTGCTTACTACTTTACTCTAGAGTTCTGTGAAGATGGGTCTTTTTGTAGGTTCTAAATGACAGAAGTGACTTTATGATTGTATTTATTGCCTATATATTGCAAAGTTCCAATGCACCCAGAAAGCTTGGTAGTTTGGTCAGCTACCTCTCAATTAATTTCTTTGCTGATTCCACAGAGTTTTCTAAGAAAATAATCAGGTCATCTGGAAAAAGGAATAGTTTTAGTTCCTCTTACCTGTCTTTATACCTTTAATTTCTTTCATGTTCCTTATATTTCTGGAAGGAGTGAATTACTTATTTGTTCCTCAATTAATTAAAAAGATTATAGCTCACCCACATTTAAAAGTGCTTGCTCTTGCTTTTAGATACATTTTTATTTTACCATATTAAAAATAATTCTATATATATTCTTTACAGAGAGAGAGACATAGAAGGAAAAAGAAGAGCTGCCTTGGCATTGATTCAGTTGTAATCAGTTGAGGTGAAATGTTAAGTAAGAAGAATGCCTGTTCCAAATGATCCAATGAAACTTGCATATTAGCCTCTCTACTGTTCATAATCTTTCTATCATTTTTTATTGCTTAGCATTGCCATTTATATCAAGGTATTCTGTCTGCTGCATGCTTTATTCATGTCTATACTCTGGTACCTTTTTTTAAAATCTCCTCTCTAATTCTCCTGGATCCCTGTTGGAGAAGGCCCTTTAGAGAGGACTTAACAAAATTTTTCATCAGAAACCTGAGGCAGGGTAAAACTGAAGCATTAGGAGCCTGATTTCCCCCATTGAGGAGAATGACAACCTCAGATCAATGAAAAAATAATGCATATTTTGCCCTCCTCAGAAAATATGCCTAATGTTGTTATCCATGAGTCCAACATCAGTAACAGTTCAGAGTTTTGCAATATAATTTGACTTATTTTCCAGGAGAGTTAGACTAATTCTCACTTCAATCAATGTGTATTATTTCATCTGTCTTCTCGTAGTCCCTCCTCCATTGACTATTTTATCATCTTTGCTCACTCACTGGATATGAAGTGAGTCTTCAGAGTCATATAAAATTACGTTTCTTTCATTGTTTTTAATTTGACATTTTTCTTCCCCTATGATTCTTGTTTAGCTGCATTTCTTCTCCTTTCCTTAGGTTTCCACAGGGAACTGCAGATTTTGGTTCTTATATTGCCCATTACAGAAAAGATAAAGAGCCTTCCATTAAACTATTTAAACACAAGTAAGCTAAATATGTTTTTTAAAGTACAGCCTTTATTTTATCACACATGAAATAAGAGAAGTGACTTACACCTGTGTCAATAAACAGGCAAGACAACTCTTATGCCCATACCACTTCTCACAGGTAAGGGGAATACACTTGAGTTGCATGGAGATGAATTTTTATTCTCTAGAGAGGTGCAATTGCCTTCTGTATTGGATCAAAGAATTATAAAATCAGATTTAGAAATGCATAAGATTCTTATGCACCAGTCTATTCACTTCCTGCTAATGGCAATCACAGAGGGAAAATAAATTCTGGATAGCTAGCAAGTGACCTCCCTTCTTACAGACTTTAATGAAGAATACCTTCTACATAGCCTGCATCCACTCTTTTTTTAAAATTTAATTTAATTTATTTATTTAACATATTTAGTTTTCAGCATTGGTTTTCCCAAGAGTTTGAATTACAAATTTTCTCCCCATTTCTACCCTCCACCCCCCACTCCAAGATGGCGTATATTCTGCTTGCCCTGTTCCCCTTTCAGCCCTTCCTTCTGTCACCCCACTCCCCTCCCATCCCCCTTTCTCTTCCTTTTTTGTAGGGCAAGATAAATTTCTATGCCCCATTGCCTGTGTATCTTATTTTCTAGTTGCATGCAAAAAATTTTTTTTTGTTTTTGAACGTCTGTTTTTAAAAACTTTGAGTTCCAAATTCTCCCCCCTCCTCCCTTCCCACCTACCCTCCCCAAGAAGTCAAGCAATTCAACATAGGCCACATGTGTATCATTATGTATAACCCTTCCACAATACTCATGTTGTGAAAGACTAACTATATTTTGCTCCTTCCCAACCCATCCCCCTTTATTGAATTTTCTCCCTTGACCCTGTCCCCTTTCCAAAGTGTTTGGTTTTGATTACCTCCACCCCCATACTGCCCTCCCCTCCATCATCTGCCCCTTTTTTACCTTCTTCCCTCTTCTTTCCTGTGGGGTAAGATACCCAATTGAGTATGTATGGTATTCTCTCCTCAGGCCCAATCTGATGAGAGCAAGATTCACTCATTCCTCCCTCACCTGCCCTCTCCCCTCCTCCCACAGAACTGCTTCCTCTTGCCACCTTTATGTGAGATAATCCACCCCATTCTATCTCTCCCTATCTCCCTCTCTCAATGTGTTCCTCTCTCATCCCTTAATTTGATTTTATTTCTTTTAGATATCTTACCTTCATCTTCAACTCACCCTGTGTCTGCTCTCTCTCTCTCTCTCTCTCTCTCTCTCTCTCTCTCTATATATATATATAGATACATACACATTCACTTATATATGTTTACATAAACATATATACATATATGCATATTCCCTTCAGCTACCCTAATACTGAGGTCTCATGAATCATACACATCATCTTTCCATGTAGGAATGTAAACAAAACAGTTCAACTTTAGTAAGTCCCTTGCAATTTCTTTTTCTTGATTACCTTTTCATGTTTCTCTTGATTCTTGTGTTTGAAAGTCAAATTTTCTATTCAGTTCTGGTCTTTTCACTGAGAAAGCTTGAAAGTCCTCGATTTTATTAAAAATCCATATTTTGCTTTGGAGCATGATACTCAGTTTTGCTGGGTAGGTGATTCTTGGTTTTAATCCTAGCTCCATTGACCTCTGGAATATCGTATTCCAAGCCCTTTGATCTCTTAATGTAGAAGCTGCCAGATCTTGTATTATTCTGATTGTGTTTCCACAATACTCAAATTGTTTCTTTCTGACTGCTTGCAGTATTTTCTCCTTGATCTGGGAGCTCTGGAATTTGGCGAAAATATTCCTAGGAGATTTCTTTTTGGGATCTATTTGAGGAGGCAATCGATGGATTCTTTCAATTTCTATTTTGCCCTGTGGCTCTAGAATATCAGGACAATTCTCCTTGATAATTTCTTGAAAGATGATATCTAGGCTCTTTTTTTGATCATGGCTTTCAGGTAGTCCAATAATTTTTAAATTATCTCTCCTGGATCTATTTTCCAGGTCAGTGGTTTTTCCAATGAGATATTTCACATTGTCTTCCATTTTTTATTCCTTTGGTTCTGTTTTGTAGTATCTTGATTTCTCATAAAGTCACTAGCTTCCACTTGCTGCAATCTAATTTTTAAAGTAGTATTTTCTTCAGTGGTCTTTTGGACCTCCTTTTCCATTTGGCTAATTCTGCCTTTCAAGGCATTCTTCTCCTCATTGGCTTTTTGGAGCTCTTTTGCCATTTGAGTTAGTCTATTTTTTAAGGTGTTGTTTTCTTCAGTGTATTTTTCAGTATTTTTTTGGGTCTCCTTTAGCAAGTCATTGACTTGTTTTTCATGATTTTCTCGCATCCTTCTCATTTCTCTTCCCAATTTTTCCTCTACTTCTCTAACTTGCTTTTCCAAATCCTTTTTGAGCTCTTCCATGGCCTGGGACCAGTTCATGTTTTTCTTGGAGGCTTTTGGTGTAGACTCTTGCACTTTGTTGACTTCTTCTTGCTCTATGGTTTGGTCTTCTTTGTCACCAAAGAAAGAATCCAAAGTCTGAGACTGAATCTGGGTGCGTTTTCGCTGCCTGGCCATATTTGCAACCAACTAACTTGACCCTTGAGTTTTTCAGTGGGATATGACTGCTTGTAGACTAAAGAGTTCTATGTTCCACATTTGGGGGGGATGTGCCAGCTCTGTCACACCAACACTGCTCCTTCCCCAAGAACCCCCAACCCAGACTGGGCTTAGATCTTCAGCAGGCTGTGTACTCCTGCTGTAATCCACCACTTAATTCCTCCCACCAGGTGGGCCTGGGGCCAGAAGTAACAACAGCTGTAGCTGCCCCACCTCTGCTGCCCCTGGGGCTGGTAGCCTAACCTCGAACTCCTTCCACTCCTGCAGCTTTTCCCACTAACCTTCTTCACTGTCTTTGGTGTTTGTGGGTTGAGAAGTCTGGTAACTGCTGCAGCTCACTGATTCAGGTTGCTAGGGCACTTTCCACCCAGCTTCTGGTCTGGTTGGTCCGTGCAGCTCACGCTGGGCTTGGCTGGGCTTGGCTGGGCTTGGCTCCCCTATGCTCCCAGCTCTGTGTGGGATAGACCTCACCCAGAGACCATCAAGGCTGTCCTGGGCTGGAGCCCTGCTTCCCTCTGCTGTTTTGTGGGTTCTGCCGTTCTAGAATTGGTTTAGAGCCATTTTTTATAGGTTTTTGGAGGGACTCGGCAGGGAGGTCACGCTAGTCCCTGCTTTCCAGCTGCCATCTTGGCTCCACCCCTCCCCTGCATCCACTCTTAGTGAATGAATGAAGAAAATATTCATTAAGCACCTACTATGTACCAGACTCTGCTGGGAGATGGGGTCACACATACAAACAATATAAAACAGGACAGTTGCTGATCTCAAGGAACTTAATTCATAACAAGTAATCACAAGACATATAGATGAATAATGGCCAGGGAGGGAGAGTTTGGTGTAGAAAGCCAAAGGAATTATGAAAGGAATTATAAGGGAATAAATTGGTACACTTTCTCTTGTAGCAACAGCAGAATTGGCTTGATTATCGTTCCTGTGCTAGAAAGTGAGAGGGAGCATGATCCAGAGGAAAAGAGCATTGGATTTGGAGTCTGAGGCCTTGGGTTGATTCATTTACTACATTGTATGATCCTGCCCAAGATCTTAATGTGTCCCAATTCCCTCAACATGTTTTGCCCAAGATATTCAAAATGTCTCCTCTGCCATGTCCACTTTCTTACTTATCTCCAATCTCTCTGTCTACTGGCTCCTTCCTTGTAGCCTACAAAAATGCCCATGTCTTCCTCATTCTCAAAACCTAACTCTGACCCTCACTTGATTCTTCCATCCCTGGTAGCAATTGTCCTAAATTTCTTTCATCCTTAGTGTTAAACTCTTTGAGAAGGCCATCTACAATAAGATACCTCCAATGTAGTCAGGAAATACTCAACAAAATCAATAAGAATACAATAAAACATAGACAATATTACATTTCAAAATGAAATCCATATGAGGCTAATGGATTCTTCTGCATAAGTTAGTGACCCGCCTTCCTTTTCCCCATTTCTATTTAAGTTTGACACACTGCTCTAGAACACTGAACACGGTGTGAGAAGACCTAGTTTTGCTTCCTGACTCTCATACTTACTGGCTATGTGTCTATGTGGAAGGCATTCATCTCCTTGGAGCCTACTTTCCTCATGTTAGATGGGGGTTCCAGTACTTGCAAAACTTACTGCCTAGGCACTTTCTGAACTTTAAATGTGAGCCATTCTGATTTTAATTATGACTTAGTGCTGATTGGAACTCCCTCCTGTGCTCACCACACTAGGACTTTGCTTATCCATCTATAGTTTCCCGTTCATGACATTTCCCTTTGTTTTTTTAGTAGACTCTCTCAAGGAAGAGTTAGGAACATCTGACCTCTAAGCAAGGCTGACTATAAGAAATATTGTGGATTTCCTGCCATCTTATTTTTTTGGCTTTTTAAAAAAAATATTTATTTAATTTATTTAACATTTTTAGTTTTCAGCATTTATTTTCACAAGAGTTTGAATTACAAATTTTCTCCCCATTTCTACCCTCCCCCCCACTCCAAGATGGTATATATTTTGGTTGCCCCATTCCTCAGTCAGCCCTCCCTTCTGTCACCCTGCTTCCCCCATCCACCTTTCCCTTACTTTCTTGTAGGGCAAGATAGCTTTCTATGCCCCATTGCCCGTATATCTTATTTCCTAGTTGCATGCAAAAGCTTTTTTTTTGAACATCTGTTTTTAAAACTTTGAGTTCCAAATTCTCTCCCCTCATCCGTCCCCACCCACCCTCCCTAAGAAGGCAAGCAATTCAACATAGGCCACATGCGTATCATTATGTAAAACCCTTCCACAATACTCATGTTGTGAAAGACTAACTATATTTTGCTCCTTCCTATCCTATCCCCCTTTATTCAATTTTCTCCCTTGACTCTGTCCCTTTTCAAAAGTGTTTGTTTTTGATTACCTCCTCCCCCTATCTGCCCTCCCTTCTGTCATCCCCCCTTTTTATCTCCTTCCTCCTTCTTTCCTGTGGGGTAAGATACTCAATTGAATGTGTATGTTATTCCCTCTTCATGTCAAATCTGATGAGAGCAAGATTCACTCATTCCCCCTCACCTGCCCCCATTCCCTTCCTACAGACCTGCTTTTTTTTTGGCCACTTTTAAGGAAATAATTTACCTCATTCTATCTCTCCCTTTCTCTCTCTCTCTCTCTCAATATATTCCTCTCTCATCCCTTAAATTTATTTTTTTAGATTTCATCCCTTCATATTCAACTCATCCTGTGCCCTCTGTCTCTATATATGTATATATGTATATTCCCTTCAGCTACTCTAATACTGAGGTCTCGTGAATTATACACATCATCTTTCCATGTAGGAATGTAAACAAAACAGTTCAACTTTAGTAAGTCCCTTATGATTTCTTTTTCTTGTTCACCTTTTCATGCTTCTCTTGATTCTTGTGTTTGAAAGTCTATTTTCTATTTTCTATTCAGCTCTGTTCTTTTCACTGAGAAAGCTTGAAAATCATCTTTTTTTTTTTGAAAATCCATATTTTGCCTTGGAGCATGATACTCAGTTTTGCTGGGTAGGTGGTTCTTGGTTTTAATCCTAGCTCCACTGACCTCCAGAATATCATATTCCAAGCCCTTCAATCCCTTATTGTTGAAGCTGCTAGATCTTGTGTTATCCTGATTGTGTTTCCACAACACTCAAATTATTTCTTTCTGGCTGCTTGCAGTATTTTCTCCTTGATCTGGGAGCTCTGGAACTTGGCAACAATGTTCCTAAGAGTTTTCTTTTTGGGATCTTTTTCAGGAGGCAATTGGTGGTTTCTTTCAATTTCTATTTTACCCTCTGGCTCTAGAATATCATGGTAGTTTTCCTTGATAAGTTCTTGAAAGATGATATTTAGGCTCTTTTTTTGATCATGGCTTTCAGGTAGTCCAATAATTTTTAAATTATCTCTCCTGGATCTATTTTCCAGGTCAGTGGTTTTTCCAATGAGATATTTCACATTGTCTTCCATTTTTTTCATTCCTTTGGTTCTGTTTTATAATATTTTGATTTCTCATAAAGTCACTAGCTTCCACTTGCTCCAATCTAATTTTTAAGGTAGTATTTTCTTCAGTGGTCTTTTGAACCTCCTTTTCCATTTGGCTAATTCTGCCTTTCCAGGCATTCTTCTCTTTATTGGCTTTTTGGAGCTCTTTTGCCATTTGAGTTAGTGTATTTTTTTAAGGTGTTATTTTCTTCAGTATTTTTTTGGGTCTCCTTTAGCCAGTCATTGAATTGTTTTTCATGGTTTTCTTTCTCATCACTCTCATTTCTCTTCCCAATTTTTCCTCTACTTCTCTAACTTGCTTTTCCAAATCCTTTTTGAGCTCTTCCATGGCCTGAGACAAGTTCACGTTTTTCTTGGAGGCTTTTGATGTAGGCTCTTTGACTTTGTTGACTTCTTCTTGCTGTATGTTTTGGTCTTCTTTGTCACCAAAGAAAGATTCCGAAGTCTGAGTCTGAATCTGAGTCAGCTTTGCTCCCTGGCCATGTTCAACTTACTTGATCCTTGAATTTTTCACCGGGTATGACTGCTTGTAGAGTATAGAGTACTTTGTCCCAAGCATGAGGGGCTGCACTGTTGTTTTCAGAGCTATTTCTACACAGCCAGCTCTGCCACACCAGGACTCCTCCTTCCCCAAGAACCGCCAACCTGAACCAGACTCAGATCTAAGCTGGTTCTGCACTCCTGCTCTGATCTGCCACTTAATTCCTCCCAGAAGGTGGGCCTGGGGCTGGAAGCAACTGCAGCTGTAGCTCTGTAAGCAGCCTCAAAGATGTACCACCTCAGGCACCCCCAGGCAGTGCACACACCTCAAACTCCTTTCAGTCTGTCCCCCACAGTTTTTCCCACTAAACTTCTCTGTTGTCTTTGGTGTTTGTGAGTTGAGAAGTCTGGTAACTGACACAGCTCACTGATTCAGGGCTCTAGGGCCTGTTCTGGCCAGGTCTTGCTCTGGTTGGTCCAGGCATGGCTCATGCTGGGCTCTGCTCCACTCCGCTCCCAGTTACATGCCATAGACCTTACCCTGCGACCATCCAGGCTGTCCTGGGCTGGAACTCTGCTTCCCTCTGCTATTTCATGGGTTCTGCAGTTCTATAATTTGTTCAGAGCCATTTTTAATGGGTGTTTGGAGTGACCTGGGGGGAGCTCATACAAGTCCCTGCTTTCCAGCTGCCATCTTGGCTCTGTACCCCTTCCCCCCTTCTTATTTTTACTCACTATTTTCCATCTAGGCCTTTCTTTTTACCCTATCTTTGTTACCTCATCTTTTCCCCTTATCCTCGTATTCCTTATTTTACCCATCCTTCTAACTGTGCCTCTCTTATCTTCTTCCCCACCTTCCTAATCTTAGCGTAGATGCAGAATGTCTTTGGGGTCCTCCTGTTTCCCTTTCGTTGTTCATGTTTCCAACTCCTTGAGTCACTGAGGCACCTGAGCCTTCCCCCCTTCTGTCCAAGAACTGAAACAGATCCTGGCTGTGGTCCACTGCCCAATTTCTTTTGTCAAATATTTTGGAACCTGAGTCACATTCGGCAAGCACTTCCTGCTCCCTGGTTGCAGCCACGCCTTAAAAAAAGTCTCCATTCTAAACCAGTAGAGTTGCATTCCTTAAAAACTGTGTTATCTTATGCAAGTCACTTCCTCTTTCAGAGCCTCAGTTTCTTCATCAACTAAATAGGGTGGTTGGTTTTTCTCTAGAGATAATTGAAATGATTTAATGATAAAAATCCTTTAATTCTCCAAGAAGTAAATCGCAGTAAATTGTGAATAGCTGATAATTTTTTTACCAAGAAGTATTTTCATTTTAAACTGTGAAGAATTGATGTTTTTATGGAAATTGCTTTTTTTCTCCCTAGATGGAAGATTGTGGTGAAATATTTGATTGTGTTCTGAAAAGATTCCAAGAGGCTTCTTGTAACTCAATTCACTTATGTTACTTATTGTTTTCTCCATCTCTGCCTCTCTCTTTCTGCTGGTCACATGAGTTTTTTTCAGACAGAAAGTTTTTAATCAGTCCATGATGCTGTACACTTGATCAATATCCTGTCAGACAGGGAATCCTAAACCTTTTTGTGTCATGGATCTCTTTGACACTGTGAACCTCACGGAGCCTTTCTTTCAGTAATTTTTTTATATGCGTAGAATTAAATATGCACGATTACCAAAGAAACCTATTATATTTGAATGCAGTTATCAAAATGAAAAAATCATGAATACTTCCGTAACAACTTTTGTCCTATAGTATTAACATTCTCATAGGAGCATGCTTAGGGACTTTTTTTTTTTTTTTGCAGGATGAAATTATCTTCACTTTTGGAATTTCTGAAAGGTGGTACCATTGGAGTTTTTGTGCTAAGGGGCTGGGGGTTTTGAATATCCTGTAGATCACGAAAGTTTGTACATAATTCATTCTCCACAAATCTGACCGTTATACTGAAAGTATAAATTCAAATGTTGTATTATTCTCAAAAAGATGTAATATTTCATAAATGATTGCAGATTTTCTTTCTGAAATGATCAGCAATTTCTTGTTTTTGATGTTTGAAGTGGACACATCTGTCCCTTATGCTTCTGTATGGGGGAAATAGCAAAGCAAGAGAAACCTTCATGGATATAAAAATGAGAAAATACGTGATGTGAAAGCTATTTTCAAACTTACTTTTCTGTCAGTGCTTCACAGAAAACACCATTGGCCAGAATAGTCCTGAAAATCCCTGATCTGACTCAAAGATGAAGAGCGGTGAAGGCAGGTGGTAGGAGCATAGTGAAAGGAAAGGTCCCCCCGACTTGAATTCCTACTGTTTCTTATGATCTCTCTGACCTTGACTTCCCTGAGTCTCAATTTCCTCACCTGTAAATAAGGAAACAATGATCCTTTGAGGTTTAACTCAGGAAGGAATGCATTTAGTAATTTATTAAGTACCTACTATGTGCCCTGTGCCAAGCATTTCATAAATATCAAACTCATTTGTTTCTTCTAACAAATCTGGGTGGTGGGTGGTATTGTTTCCCCCATTTTTACGGCTGAGGAAACTGAGACCAACAGAAATTAAGTGACTTGCCTAGTATCTCTCAGCTACTAAGCAGCTCAGGCTGGATTTGGACTTAAGTTTCCTTACTCCAAACCCAGTAATTTATACTCTTTGGCACTAGGCTGCCTCAAGGAAGCTGGGATTTCTGGAAAGACAATTTCCAGACCTGCTTCTGTCCTACAGAGGAAAAGGTCTGACACATCTAGGCAGGGCAACAGGTTTTCCCTCCTAAATATTTTATATGTTCAATCTACTGAAAGTATTTGGGAATTCAAATGAGAGAACAGATAACAGGCTCCTCAGGGATTGAGGTTCAAAATAATTAATGAATACCATATAATCAGCATAAAATAAAACAACTTTCAAGAGGCAGCTATGGGGCTTGAGTCCACAGAGACAGAAAAGTGCTGTCACAGCATTAGCTACAGTGCTTAAACAGTGAGAATCTGCAGACTGCTGGCATCTCCCTGTTCCTCCCAATATCATATGAGGAACCATTCTAATTCTTGACTTAGGAGAAAATTTGTGAATGGTTATGTTAGAAACATACTTACATTGTCTAGGAATAAACAAGACTCATTGGGAAGCCAGGAATATTTTAATTATAATTTACATTTAATCTCCCTGAATAAATGGGTACATCCCCTGAACAGAGTACAGGAGAAAGTACAAAGGATTCAGATGGTTGTCAGTCCTTTTATAGACCCTCCCTTCCAATATCCCGCCAGGCTCTTCATTGGCCAGATACAGCTCCCTGACCGTCTATTTCATGCCCTCCTCAAATGGCTAGTTTAATCATGCGTACAAGCCTCTAACCTTTCACTTGACTGACCTGAGGCCTGGTTTCTGCTAAAGCTGGGGTGGGGGAGGGGGAGAGGGACACTTTCAACCCTGTGCAAACAAAACTCTTTCCCCCCATTTCTTACAGTTACCTGGTACAGGTCAGATGTCAGGGGAATCCCAGTCACCCCAGATCCCAGTAGATCCTGAGGTTTCTGTTCCTTTCTGATCTCTTTCTTCCCCAAGTTTTATTCCATGAAGTCATATCTATATTTCAATGAAATTTTAATCTCATTCCGGTGTCATTGGGATGACCCAAGAATTCCAGAATAAAAAAAATTGATAGAAGAGACCTCAGCCACTATCTAGTCCGGCCCACAGATGAAAGGAATTCTTCTTATTGTACAAGTGGTTTTCTGCACTTGTTTAAATGTCTCCAAAGAGTAGGAATCCTCACCTCTGGTTTAGAGGAATCCAGTTCCACTTCTACATAGCTCTGTTTGTTAAAAACATAAACAGGTAATTTTCCCTTAATGAGTTTATATGTGATACCATTTGATGCATATATTTTTAGTATTTACGTAATGAAGTTGGCTCTTGAAAGCCCAAGATAGCTATAGAAAAGGAGGTTATTGTGAGGTATTAACCTAGGTTCTTAAACATTTTTGTTTATGTCATGTACCCCTTTGGCAATTTGGTGAAGCCTTTGAACCCCTTCTAGGAATCATGTTTTAAATTGTCTAAAATAAAATACAAAGGATTACAGAGGAAACCAATCCCATTAAACATAATGTTCTCTCTCCCTCTCTCTCCCTTCCTCCCTGCCCTGCTCTCTATAACTCTCTCTCTGCCTTTGTCTCTGTCTTTCTCATATAATCACATCTCCAGGTGCCAGGTTGAGAACCATTGTATTAAACTAGCTGTAAAAGTGAAACCACACCAAGTACTTCCCTTATGAGGTGCCATATGAGGTGTTCTTGAGAAAGAGAAAAATACTATAGAAAGAACCATGATTGGTCATGCCTCTTGGGTTAACTTGAAAAGTTTGTCCAAGTAGAATTAGGTGAAACAGAGAAGTCAACTCCTGATGCGATCAGTAGAAGATGTACAGGACTGGAGAAGGGGAAAGGCTACATAGAAGGGGAAGAAGTGAAGTGAGGACAAAAGCAAGACACTGCAGAGAAAGGGGATATTGGATAGTAGCAGAGTTGGGCCAGACACTGTATTTCTGAAGCCCTCACTAAACACCATATCCAGTAATCCCATATCTCCTTTCTTCCCTTGAGAGCTCTCATAGAATCCTGAAACCTTTCACTCTGTTTTTACAGTTCACTGTTATGGAGAGAATGTACTTATTTTTCAGTCATTTTCAGGCATTTGACTTTTTGTGCCTCCATTTGGGGTTTCTTGGCAAAAATACTCAAGTGGCTTGTCATTTCCTTCTCTAGCTCATTTTGTAGACGAAGAAACTGAGGGACACAGGGTTAAATGCCTTGCCAAGAGTCACTCAGCTAGTAAGTGTCTGAGGCCGGATTTGAGTTCAGGAAGATGAGTCTCCCTGAGTCCAGGCACAGCACTCTATCTGCTGAAACTCTTTGAGAATACAATTGGCAAATATTACCACTTGCTGAAAAAGGTAGCTGTTTATACCTTCTTCAGGAGTTTTTCTTGATTTGATTAGATTTTTTTTCAATTATTTATGTTGCCTTTTCATCACTGAGGTATTTTAGAGGTATTTCATCAGGCACTTAATAATGGTATATTATCTTCTAGATTATGGAGTGGTCCCTGAAGGCCAAGGATATAACTACAGAAAAGGCGAGAGTAAAAAGTAAGGTATTTAATTAAGTGTAAAAGATGATAGCTATGTCAAGTTATTTCTTTATGAGGTGCAAATCACTTCATTGAATTAATTAGAAATGAAACAATTTCATAGGATGAAGAATAAGTCACACCTCTGAGAAACATTTAAAAGTTACTTCGTTCACTGAGTCCAGAAGATAGACTTGAAGAAGAATCTCCCACCTCAAGGGAAGAGTGGAAAATCCCACAATTACAGAATTTCAGAGGTGGAAAGGACTTCAGCTGCACATACATCACCAGAACCTCCCCACCCCCATAATATACTTGACAAGTTATTATCTATCTTCCGTTTGCAGATCTCCAAAGAAGAGAAACCCACAGTCTTTCAAAGCAGTCCCTTCCAATTTTGGACAGCTCTAATTGTTAGGAAGTTTTTTTTAAAAATGCTATCAGACTAAATTGAGCTCTTTTTCACTTGTAACCTTTGCTTTTGGGCCTGGGGTAAAGATAAAAATTTGCTGCCTTCTCTACTTCACAGTACTTTTAATGCTTGAAAACTGTCACTCCTCCAGGTACCTGGAGATAACCTTTTTGAATGCAGAACAATGATCAAGGTAACAGTTCCAATTGGTTCCTGTGGTCAATCAACTCATCTGAATGTGACTTTTTAGAGCTTTAAAGTTTATAACTGAAAGATTGTCAGTCGCATATCTGGCAACTAAAGGAAGGACTTGTGTCTACACCTAGTAGACAGATTTTTTTTTTTTTTTTTGCATTTTACCTCTTAAGGTAAAGATGAGTCACTGATTTCAGGCATTAGATGCAGTTAAGAAACAGCAAGAGAAGAAGCTGGAGGAAAGCTGAGCAAAGGAGTCAAAGGAAGGGGAGGGGTAAAAGACTTATAACTCTTCCAGTAGAGGGAGCTGACTCTTCAACTGCCTTTCTGAGAAACTGCTGATTGGAAGGGATTCATTGCTTTTTGGACTGGCTAGCAAAAGGCTGGATCAATTGGTAGAAGCTCTCTGGAGAAGAGCTGAACCCCTGTGCAGTGTGAAGAGCTATTGGTTATCATTGCTCTCTAGTGCCGTCTATAGGCTGAGAGCAGGAAAACTTTTCAAGGATGCTGTTAATACTCTATTGCCCTCTTCGATTTGAGAGGGAGAGACAGAAAGAGAAATGGATCTATTTGCACCTAATTTGCTGTTGCAGATCTGTGGAGCTTGTAATTTTCCCATCATCCCCCTCCCCCCACCCCATCATATGGTTAAGGGAAGTATGAGAGCAAATAGAATTTGCCACACTTTTTCCAGAAGGGCAGCAATGAGGACTAGTGAGAAAGGGAATAGCTAGCAGAGAAATGGCTTTGTATAATGTTATGTCTTCCGTAGGGGCCAAAGACCTCATGGCCTACATTCTAGACATACAATTTGCCCCAGGCACTTGGATTTCCTCATTTATATGCCTCACTACTAGTTTTTTTTTGTCAAACTCTAATTGAGTCAAATTCAATTAGAAAGGGTGGGAGTGGGCACTAAACCATATGTAGGGCTCCCAGCAGGCCACATATTGACTTAGAAAACCACATATTAACACTATTTTCTATTGTATCTATAATTATTTTGTTAAATCTCTCTTAATTATATTTTAATCTGGTTTAGGCCATGCAGGGAGTGTTGTGGACCACAATGAGGATTGATTGTGATACTTGAAAATCTCTGATTTAGAATAATATTTCAAATGGTTGTAATCCTTTTCCTTAAGAACTGTTTGTTCATATCCTTTGAACACTCATCTCTTTGGCAGTGATGATCAATTACAAACACACACATGTTAATTTTCTTGGATATCAAACCCTTATCAGAGAAAATTAATACCAAGATTTTTTTATTTGATTAGTTTCTCTTCTTTTTTTAGATGAATTAATTTTGTTTGTGCAGAAGCATTTCGGTTTCATGTTATCTAAGTTATTTATTTTATCTTTTGTAATTGCCTCTAACCCTTTTTTGCTTAAGGAAACATCTATCTATAGAGATGAGAGGTAGATGATCTACTCCTAATTTTTTTAAAAATAATATTATCTTTAATATTGTGGAATGTGTCATAAGGTGTTCATCTAAGCCTAATTTCTACCAGGCTGCTTTATAGTTTTCCTAGTAGTTTTTATCCAATGGGGAATTCTTTCTTAAATACTTTATATTTTCTGACTTTTTGAACACTAGATCATTGAGTTCCATTGATTCTAATATTCTGTTGTTTAGGATGTTTGAGTGATCTAGCTCAATTTTTTTTAAACAAATACCAATTGGTTCTGATGTCTACTGCTTTACAATATAGTTTGAGGTCTGAAAGTGCTCTCACCCTTTCATCCTGATACATTTTACATTTACATTTTTTATTTGTTCAAATGAATTTTATTATTATTTTGTTGAGTCCAATCAAACACCCCTTTGATAACTTGATTGGCACAGTGTTAATAGTATAAATTAATTTTGATAGTACTGTCATTGTCAAGCTATGAACACTGAATATTCCTCCAGCTATTTAAGTTTTTAAAAAAATTTTTTGAAGGAACATTTTGTGATAAGTAATACATAAGTATTTTGTCTGCTTTGGCAAATTGATCTTCCATAGTTAATGCATTTTGTGGCTATTTTAAATGAGATTTCTCTATTTTGCATCTTTTGTTATTATTATAAAGAAATGCTGGACCAAACACAAAATGCTGTTTGGCATTCAAAGCCCTTCTTAATGTAGGCCTCTCCTACCTTTCCAGTCTTCTAATAGGCTAATTTCTACCACATACTCTGATCTTGTCCATGGATTCCCATAGTTCTTCACAGGACCTTGTTCACTGGAGGTCTTTTAACATTTTTGGGGGACCAGTGTGGTGCTCCAGCTGTCCCCTGTAATGTTTTGCTCTCACTACATTACAACCTCACCTCCTTTCCTGGCCTTTGGTCTCCTCAGTCCAAGACTGCTTCTTGTTTAGAAGTAGTTTTTAAACTCCTGCTGCCTACTTTATCCTTCTCCATATTCCTCCATTGCCCTTTGGCTTGCTCATATTTTGATTTTTGATACATCATAAAGTTCTATAGCAACGTAGCATGAACTGGATTATAATTGGTTACAATTGATCTTTGTTTCACCTTGAAGCAATGAAAAGCACTAGGAACATTGTAAATGCTGGTCATCCATCTCTCTGTATTCCATTCAGTTCTTGGCCCAGATTATTGTAATCTGCCAACCTTGACCAATGAAAATGTACTCCTGGACTCAATGCATAGACTAAACTTTCCACGAGATTCATAAGCTAGGCAACGCATGGTTAAGAAACCTTTGATTCTTTCACAGGTGGATTGTTTCCCAGGTGGATTTTTCATCTCTTTTGCATGTCCATGGGTCTCATGAAGGAGCTTTTGTGATATTCTTGGGCTTGTTACTGGCAGCCTAATATCACCTACTAACATATCCTCATGTGAATTAATCAAGAAGTATTTTTGAAGCCCCTACTGTGTGCCATTTGCTTTTCTCGGTCCCAGGTCCATGCAATGGGTGTTTATAAAAGAATATTCAAAATTATGCAAATGAGTATGGCACAAGATAGCAGGTATTTGGGATGTCCCCATATAGGTTGAACACTTGGAGCTCAAATTTAAAGGGAACTAGAGATTCTAAGTGGTGGAGGTGAGGAGGTGATATATTCCAGCCATGTGACACAGTTGATGGAAGGAACAGAGATGGGCAATGGAATCCTGCTGAATAAGGGGCAGCTTGAAAGCCAATTTTGCTGAACTATAGCAAGAATGAATGAGGGTCAAGTATAGTAATCCTGGAAAGGCCATTTGGAACCAGCTTTTGAAGGACTTTATTTTTCTCAAATTTATTTTTTATTTATTTTTAACAATCTTTTCATATTTTTAATTCCAATTTCTCTCCCTTCCTCCTGCCTCTTTCTGACTCACTGAGGAGACAATATTGTATTAATTATATACGTAAAATCATGCAAAACATAATTCCATATTTTTGTTGTTGTTGAGTCATTTCAGTTGTATCTGATTCTCCATGACCCAAATTGGGGTTTTCTTGGCAGAGATATTGGATTGGTTTGCCTTTTCCTTCTCCAGCTCATTTTATAGATGAGGAATTGAAGCAGACAGGGTTAAATGACTTACCCAGGGTCAGCTTGTAAGTTAATTCCAGTTAGTCAGTAAGTGTCTGAGAGCAGATTTGAACTCAAGTCCTTCTGAGTTCAGGACTGGCTCTCTATCCACTGCCCCATATAGCTCCCCCAATTCCATATTAGCCATATTGAAAAAAAAGGCAAAAAGAAAATAAAGGGAGAAAATTATGCTTCAATTTGTACTCAGAGTTCATAAGTTCCTTCTCTGGAAGTAAATAGCATATTTTCATCATGAGTTCTTTAAAATTGTCTTCAATTACTGTATTGATCAGAGTGCCCAAGTCTTCCACAGTTGATCATCATTGCTGTTGCTGTACACAATGATCTCACAGTTCTTCCCACTTCACATTGTATTAGTTCTTGCTATGGTTTTTTCTGAAACCACTCCACCCCTGGTCATTTCTTATAGCATGATAATACTCCCACACAATCATATCCCACAACTTGTTTAACCATTCCCCAATCGATGAGCATCCCCTCAATTTCCTGTTCTTTGCTACCACAAAAGAACTGCTATGAATTTTTCATACTTATAGGTTATTTTCTTTTTCCTTTGGTCTCTTTTGGGTTACAGACACAGTAGAACTATTGCTGGGTCAAAGAGTGTATGAACAGTTTTATAGCTCTTTGGACATAGTTCCGCACTGTTCTTCAGTATAGCTGGACCTGTTTGCTATTCTACCAACAGATCATTAATTTATCTATGTTACCTCATCCCTTCCAGGATTGGTCATTTCTGATAGGTGTGAGGTGGTACCTCAGAGTTGTTTTAATTTGCTTATGAATAGTGATTTAGGGCATTTTTTCCCGTATGACAATGGATAGCTTTGATTTGTTCCTCTAAAAATTACCTGTTCTTATCCTTGGATGATTTATTATTTGAGGAATGACTCATATTCTTATAGATTTGATAAAGTTCCTTATATATTTTAGATATGAGACCTTTATCTGATAAACTGTCCATAAATCCCCCCCCAACTTTCTGTTTTCCTTCTGATCTTGACATTTGTTTTATTTGTACAATACTTTTTAATTTAATGGAATTTAAATTATCCATTTTACACCTAACTTTGCTCTCTATCTCTTATTTATTTATAAATTATTTGCCTAGCCATAAGTCTGATAAGTAATATGTACCATGTTCTAATTTTCTTGTAAAATCTCTCTTTATATGTAGGTCATGTATCTATTTTGACCTTATCTTGGTAAATGGTGTAAGATATTGGTCCATACCCAGTTTCTGTAATATTGTTTTCTAGATTTCCCAACATTTCTTATTTTTGACAAAAAACAAATTCTTATCCCCAGATCTTAAGTGTTTACATTTGTCAGATAAAAGATTATTATTATTATTTTTTGCTGCTGCAAATTATTTGTCTACTGTATTCCATTGATCTACTGTCTATTTCTAAGCCAATACCAGATAGTTTTTAATAGGAATGAATGATTTGTTTTGTCAAAAGCTTTTCTTGCAAATATTGAGATAATTATGCGATTTCTTTTCTCAATTTTTTCTATTTCTCTTAATTAAATATTAAAATTCTTTTTAAGCTCTTTCAGGAGTTCTTTTTGGGTCTAAAGCCAATTCACATTTTTATTTTAGGCATTGCATGTGTATATTTTGACATTGTTATCCTCTTTCGAGTTTGTATTTTGATCTTCCTTGTTACCAGAGTAACTTTCCATGGTCAGGTTATTTTTTGTTTTTGTTTCTTTCTCATTTCCCCAGCCCATTTTGTAATTATTAATTTTGTGTTAAAGTTAGGCTCTACTCCTGCTGTTGAGGGGGCACTGTTCCAAGCTTCTTGCACCCAGGGCATGGGGCCTCTACTGGCCTGCTGAGTCAAGGCCAAAAGGCCTTGCTGCTGACATGAATCAGGGCTTGGGGTCTTGATGCTGGCTTACTGGGGCATGGTCTGCTGCTGCCCTCCCTGGATACTACCTGCACTGGGCTGCATTCTTTTTTATATGAATGGGAGAGACCATTCCTGATGACCTTCTAAGTTGTCCTGAGTTGGAAAATTGTTTCACCCTGTCCTTTTGTTGGTTCTGCTACTCTAGAATTCACTTTGAGTCTTATTTTATAATCATTTGAAGTTGATTTTAGGAAAGTTCAGGTGAATTCCTGCTTCACTCTGCAATCTTGGCACCACCTATCCCTGCTGATAGAGATTCTTAGAGAACTTCCCAATTAGTCTTTTCAAAGAATCAGTTTTTAGTTCAATCATTTCTAAAGCTTCTTGTTTTCTTTTTTTTTTTGTCTCTTTAGCTTTTTAAGCTCCATCTTTTCAAAATTGAACTTATTCTCATTTGTTCTCTTCCCCTTCCTCTGAAGTACTGTAACAACAATGTTGCTAGCAGCTACTGTGGCTATGTAAGACCAACAACAATAGCACACAGAAAGTGCTGCCAACACAGGTTCTTTGATCTGCTTTTGTAGGGAAAGCAACTTTAAGGAGTTAAAAATCTCAGTTTAACATACATATGTCTTCTTACTTAGTTCAGGGGAAAATATCAGCCCCCTGAACTCCAGGGCAAATACAAACAGAAATTACAAATAGAAAATATCAACAGATCAAATAACACAAACCAGTAGACAGGCTTATAGCTTTCTGTCCAACATCTCAGGACATAGTTACCACAGAAGCACCAACATCTGTGTTTTTTCAAAGCTGTGGGCTATTTTAATGATTGTCTAGAGTCTTGTCACCCTTTCCATGAGTGTACCCCTGAAAGTCAAATGCTAACCTTCCATTACATATACCCTAATTAGCACCCTGAGGACTGGAGGCTCACAATTTAGGGTGTGAGAAATCACTAACACCAGAGTGTGGGAAAGCTCCAACCACCAGCACCACATCATATACAATTCAATGACTCTTGATTGTCTTAGTGCTGAGAAACATTCCTGAAAAGATCCCACTTTACCTGCTCCATTCAATCAAATGCCAGACTCAAAGGCACTTGATAGCCCTAGCATCCCAAAAGAGAAGAACAGCAAAAAAATCCTGCCCTGATTTCCTTTACAAGTTCCCAGCCTATTTGTTACCCCATTTCCCTTTGGAGTTTTGCTTATTATTTCCTTTTTTCTTCATCAATTTTATCTGGTTATTTAATTCTTCCCTCCTTTCCCCTTTCAGTTCTTCAACCTGAATCTTCCTTTCTCTTTGCCCTATCAATTTCTTCCATTCATTAATTTAAAAAAAAATTCCTTTTCTGTTCATTTTTACAGAAAGTAGTTCTTTCCCTCACTGTCTACATTATTTATTTCCCCTTTCTGTCTGTTCTTGACATTTATTCTTTGGTTCATGATTCATATCCTTATTTAATCCTTGATTCTCCATATTCCTCATGGAATTAAAAATTCTGAGATAAGCATTCTGGGTTTTTTCCTTTCTAAATTATTTCTATCATTTCCTTGTAGAGATTATTCCTAATCTGCCCTTTCTGTTACATTCCCCTTTTAGAAAATTAGCGTTTCCTGCAGCTGATAGAATTGACATTAAACCATGGTAGGATTCTTTTAAGTCCCTGCTTACACAGTTCATTATTAATCTTTGCCCTTCCCTTGGTCATATCCCTCCATTTGCCTCAAAATCACTTCCCTAGGTATCTGCCCTCTCACTCTTCTATTAATTACTCCTATGATATATTCTTTGACCCATTTATTATTTAAGATTTCACTGTAAGTCTCCGTATGTGTGTTTTGTTTGTGTTCCCTAAATTGATTGCTGTGTTTATTGTTATGGTTTATACTTTCTGCCTTTCAACACTTGTTTCAATATACTTCTGCTCACTAATGTAAAAGTTCTATGAAGTGCTGACAAATCCATACATTCATGACCAGTCCCATTTACAAGATGCCATGTCTTTAATCTTTCTTCCCCCAGTAATTTGTCATGTTCTCTATTTTCTCTTTTGTTTAACTTTCTGTTAGACATATTCAAAATTGTTAGAGGGATATTGAAATCTCCTGCCACTATCGCACTGCTCATGTCTTCCTGTAGCTCAGTTAATTTTATGTTACATTTAAGTTAATTCCTTAGATGCAAAGGAATTTGAAGCATATAAGTTTCATATTGATATTGTTGTACCAGAAGCGAGCGAGACACACCACAGAGTATAAGTTTTAAGTGGAGAATTTATTAGCCGGCGGCCATCGGGGTACGGCACCACAAATCAATGGCAAATGTGTTGGGGTGATGGCTTGGTTTATATAGGATATGGGGGTACAGAGTAGGGTGGAAGAGGAACAAAGGTCCTGGCTGATCAAAAGATTCAGTCAGGTTATCGTACTAGTGGGATAATCTCATTTACATTCCTTGGTGGAGTCCCAGAGTCCCAGGGATATCTCCCAGGAAGGGTCTATCAAGTTATCTCTCAGTGGGATGGTCCTATCTATTGACATTCCAGGAAGGAACCAAGGAGTCTCAGGGATATCTGCTAGACAGGATCAGCCAGGTTATCTCTCAGTGGGGATGGTCCTATCTATTGACATTCCAGGAAGGAGTCACCGGATCCTAGGGGGCTCGTCAGTAGCTAGGGTTTACTCAGGGGTTCCTAATTTTCCTTGTATTACATTCCCCACTTTTTTTCTTCATGGGGGGTTTCAAATCCTTGAAAAAGGAACGACCTGATGGGGCATAGCAATAAAATTAGGAGGCCAACCAAAACGCTAAGCAGGGGTGACAATAAAAGGAACGCTAGGTCGTTGGCCCCAGGGGAAGGCCAGACCTAATTGGAAGACTCAAGGAGAGTCCAAGGAGCCTCCCCAGGTACTGCACTCCAGAAATTTTTAAAAAATGGTATAAAACATCCCACATTTCCCAAAACATCCCACATTTCCCCCTTTTTGGTCAAAGGCAAACTGAAAGTTTCGCCTAAAGACCAATTAAAGGTATGGAAAAAAAAAACTCTATTTTCCACAGGGTGAAGTTTTAAAATCCCTATCTAGGTGGAGTCAGGTTTTCCCTTTTCTGTATTTGGACATCCCCAGGGATGGGCAGAAATTGTAAACTAATTGTAAGTAAGCAGAGGGAACATAATAAAAGTTCAGGAAAAACAGTCTTGGGAACACAAGGACGCAGAAGGGAAAAAAGCAGGTCTTTGCTCAGGTTCTGGTTCCGGATCCCGTGGGAAAGCCGTCCACGTCCGGTGCTGTCCCTCTCAGGCTCTTGGAACCGCAGGGCGAGGTCTTCTATAGGTCCAGATGTCCACTCCTCACAATGTTCATTTAAAGCAGTATTTTAAAATCCCAGATGCCTGATTGTAGTTATCTGGTCCCTTGATAGTAAAAGAGAGTTCTGCTTCTCTGGTTCAGATCTAGAAATTCTCAGACAATTTTAACTTACTATAACTTACAGATACTTTACAAAGGGGATATATTTTCACTTGTACCATTATCTTATACAATTTTCTTGTGCTAGCATCCAAATTTAAGATCTTATTACCAAAACACACTTAACGCTCAAATTTCCAGAATTGATAAATTTTTAGAGCCAATCATACACATCTGTACATAATTCTTAGGGGAATCAATCAATTGCCTTTTTTTCAAAATTCGCTATCCCTTCCTTTTATTAGACATTTATCACATTACATCTTTGCCTTATTTGCTTTGCCTAATCATTTTCCCCTTTCGGAGGATGTTATCCCTATATTATTTCAATGTCTTATTGGTCATGAACCTAAGTTAAAATTGTAAGCTATTCATACCTGTATCCTATTATAATAACTCAGAGATATTTCAATATCCATCTATCTATTACCTAACAGATTTAGCATAGTGCTTACAAAACTTCTTGATAATTTAAATTTGCTATGAAAGAAACGAGGGACTATGTCATATAACTTAACAGAAGGAAAGAACTTCCTTAGCTCTGTTTGATTCCAGGCACGAGTCATATCTGATAGCCAATCTTATAGTCACCAGGTGCCGAAAGCAGGGCTTAGGAGTAACCAGGTGGGGACTTTCCTTTTCGGAAAGGAAATAGCAGAGTTGGGAAATAAAGTCAGGAAGATCCTACCTAGGCTGTGTCCAAGGTCGTCTTCACGACTGCTCCCAGGCAGACCCACCTAAAAAATTCTCAGCTTGTAACGCCTGGTGTGCCATTACTGGCTTCATGTGACCTAGTCCTGTAATCAGATCTTAAGACAATATTAAATTGTAGTCCCATAAAATCTTAAATAGCAGATAAATATCCTTCAGATAAGACTACCCAAATTTTATTGAGCTAATAATTATCAAATCAAGCTACATAACTTTTCCATCTTCTAAATACTTCCTCACACTCATCTCCAACTTACTTTGACCTTCTGAAACTATCATTCTTGGGACAGGAGAGGCTTAGCTAACTCCCATTTGTCCCCAAACTTTCTTATTTGCCTTTCCTATTTTCCCTCAACCTTAATTCACCTTTCCAAATCTTTCAAACCTAGTACTAAGTCTTCTTTACATTTCAACCATAAGACAAAACAACTCATAAGTTAGTACTTCCATTGTCATAACTGTGTATACTGGAATCCCATTCCAGCTTCTTAAACCACAAAGACACAAAAAAGGGGATTTGTTTTTCGTGATAACTCATTCTAAAAAAGGAACACTTATTAAAAAGATCTGCCATCTCATCTCCCCCTGAAGGTGGGTTCTTCTCCATCAGTTGGCAGACTTCACTAATTAAACTACTAGGCCAAACCCATCTCAAGTCTTAGTCTAATCTTATCAGTTTTTTTAAAAAGCCAGGTTGGAGGCTTCTAGGCCCCTACTGTCCTCTTATTGCTGCCCCTCACCTTTCCTTCCCTTCTGACAGGTGGACTAAGGTGAAATTCTTTTCTCCTTATCTAAACTAAGGGCAGGAACCTTCTTACTCAAAAAAAAAAAAACTTGAATAAGACATTGAATGGGTGCTTCTATAGATAAGCATCAATTCTAATAATTCTAATAAGGATTTTTTTATCCAGATGTTAAAAGGCATGCTCGCTAAACTTTCCTGAACACAATTATTTAGAAGGTTTTAAAATGATAGACATCTCCTTTTTCCTTAAAGCAAATTAACCCTTAAATGCTGGAATTCATTAACTAAGTTGGTGCCAAATGTCCGCACTCTCAAATATTGCACAGAATTCCTAGACATTACAAAGTTCCTTAATCAAAAAGTGTTATAATGGGAGGACACTTAATTTCTATAATTACATACTCAATTAATTAGCCTCATTTCTCTCTGTCAGAGAGAAATGAGGTTTACCAGGACTTAAAAAAGCTTTTTTTTCATAAGAATTCCTCTACACAGAAAACCACACAAGATTGATAAGAATTCATGACTAGATGGTTTCAAAAGTTCTTGTTTCAGTTAATAACCTCAATTTCTTAATTAAGTACAATTCTTAATCTAACAACATCCAGATTATAAGAGAAATTATCCTCTAACAGCACAGGTAATGCGATGTTAACCAATTTGTATATAATAACTAACTTAGAAATAAGTATACCACAAGCAATTATCATGTATCTAAAACTTGAAACAGATTCCAATTAATTACCAATCTAGTGATCATAACTGAGTTGGATAAGCAAATCAAATCTGATTCATAACCACTAGTGGTAACATTTTAATTTCTAAGGCCCAATACTCTCTGCATTGTAAAAGATTACCACATTTTTTCAATATTGCTGATACATCTGTTAGTCAAATTACATAATTTTCCTTGTATTACAATATCATTATTTGAATGACTACTTTCAGCATAATATACAATCCCTTTTAATTCCTTTATATGTTGAGATATTGTTTTTGCTTTTCTCAACACATACTTACAATTCCTGTTTTTTTATTCATTTAATAAACAATACATTTTTCATCCTCTCATTTTTATTCAGTGTATGTTTTTGTTTTAAAAAAAGTTTCTTCTAAGCAACAGATTTTTCAGTTAGGAGAGTATGGCATATATCTTCCTCCATTTGTCCTTAACATTTTCCCCTAGCCCCAAATTAGGACTACCACTTTTTCTTTATAAGCATAGTATTCTATTACCTTAGTTGTTTCAGCTTAATATGTTTTTGGCAACTTTATTCTTATTGGCTCTCTTTACCTCCTTCTTAAGTTTCTCCTTCCTATTCTTTTTCTTTTTACCCCTTTTCTAGTTTAAGAGTTTTATTTGCTAATTCTTTGTTCATTCTTGCTTTTATCTAGTTATTTGCCTTTTCCTCTCTTTCTTTTCCTTTCAGATGAGCAATCAAGTAAAATCCCCCCTCCTCTATTTCCCTTCAATTTGCTTTTTTCACTAGTTTTATAAATCTAATTTTTTGTGCCTTTTCCCAAAAAGGATTTATTTCCCTTATTCTCTTTATTATTAGTTTTCCCTCTATGTCTCTTCTAGATTCTTATTTCTTGATCACAACATTCATACTTACTTAGTTCTTATTTAGTTTCTGTATTCCTCATGAAATTAAAGCTTTTAAGGTACCTGTTTGGGATTCCCTCTCTGTCAGAGAGAAATGAGGTCACTTAAAATAGTGAGGATTTCAAGGTTATTGTGTTCTCCTTCTAAAGTAGTTAGGAGTAGGTGACAGTTTTTTAAATGATTCACACTACGGTATAAAAAGATTAATGATGTAAATGATATATATTGCTGTGCAAAAAACAGTAGTACTTTTATTTGTATTTTTGTAGACAGAACTATGTTTCTGTGGTACAAAAAAGTGCTCTTTGTGATTTCAAAAGAGTAAGATGTGCTCCCTCTTCCTCCCTCCCTCCCCTGATGCATATTTTCCTTGCTGCTCACACAAAATGTCTATCTCATAGACCTCTGCCCAATGTCAGAGGGATGTGCTTTCCCAATGTTTAGTTCTCTTTTAAACTAGTCAGAAGAATCCTTCTGTGGTACCATGCTTTCTTGGAAAAGCCCAGGGTCCTCTTCTTCATCAGGCATAGATTATTCTTTGTTCATAGAGGTCAGGGTGTTTTCAGATGGTCTAGAGGCTGTATTCTCTTCTGTTACTAATATCTTCCCTGTTGGTTTACATGCTTATATTTAAAGTCTCTTATTGAGTTTTCTTTGTACTGAGATGTGTTGGCAATTTTATTCTTTTAAAAAATATTCCCTTATTGTTCACTTTCTTTCTCTTTCCATTTTTAGTGTGGTTTCCCTGGGGAATAGAACTCACAGTGGTTTCAGCTTCCTCCCATACCGTTGATTTTATATTACGTATCCAAGTCACTTCTCCAAATGCCTTTTGGGGATACAGAACCATCTATACCTTGGTGCTGTAGTGAGGATGGGAAAAAAAAAACATCTAATTCACTATTTTGCTGGTCATGTGACTTGGACATTCACAACCCCTTTTAAAGTTAGGGAATTATTGCTTTAACACCCCCCTTACACTCCCAAAAAGGATATTTTATTTGTGAAGAAGGGTGTATAACCACTCTTATCTGAGCCCTACATGCCCTCCTCTTGACTCTTTGTCTGTATTGATTTCTCTACTCCTTTATTGCTCTGAGAAGTTGTGTACAAAGATCTGTAATTCCTTTCTCAGCCTCCTGTGGCAAAACTTGTGAAACCCCTCACTATTGTGTTGATTAAGTCAATAAATTGCCACACATCATTTAAAGTACCTAAAAAGTTGCTAGCTCAGATACCTTTGTCAAGTGAAAACAATACTACTGAGTCAAACAATCAAAATTATGAACTAGGAATAGAGTTAAAATTGTATTTTGTTCTGATCCCTATGATCCCCTACCCCTAGTCAATATAGTATGTAGGTTTATACATAACCAGTATAAAAGGGCAATAGCACAAAGTAAGATAGCAAAGGGAACCTGGAAGTCATGTACAAACTGTCCTAAAGTCCAAAGAAACATAATTTACAAATTGCATCATATATTAACCAAAGATCACATCCTGCCAATATGTGGTTCATGGTTAGAGCCTTTTGGTCTTCTGATATACAAAATTTCAGACAAATGCCAGACCTCTACAGTAATGACCAGTAGATCACCAAATGGTGCTAATAATTTTGATATGATGTTGACATGTTAACTTTAATGTTTTATTGACTGCTTTGAAATGATTTTGTTATATTAATGAATTAACTCCAATGTGGCACAGATAAGAATTAGTCTTTTTCCTCACAGAACTCTATAAAAATGAGAACTCAAATTCCTGCCCTTCCCCTTTCCCAAGACCTTTTTCATCTCCTTTGGGTCCATGCTGCCTTCTGCTCCTAACTCTAACCCATGGTTATATGAGTGATACTCTCTGCTTCTCCTCCTTTCCATCCTCTTCCTTATGCTGCTTGCCTTCATACCCCTACCCTTTGTCCTCCTGCTGTCTCCCTATATACCCCTTTCACCACTTATCTCTCCATGTTTTTTGCTTTTCTTTGCCCTCAGACCCTCTATGCCTAACTAAAATATGCTTACCACCCCATTTCCTGCTGACAGTCATAGTCTTCGTTTGAGAGTACTGAAAGAATCAGGTATTCCTGACTCCATTTCATAATTTCTTAAATTAATTATCAGGTCAGTGTGAACAAGGCCTAGACAATTCCATTTTATCCATCAATCAAAAATATTTCAACCAAATGTGATATGAATCTACTTGGGATTGGTATAAATTTGGTCACACTCTATGTAGCTTATATGAAAGGAGCAAGTTAGTTCTTTTCAAAATGATGTATGGTGGCCTGAATTTATGAAGTAGATACTTGATCCTAAAAGTAGGATCAATTTTTCAGGGGAAGGTATGATATGGGATAAAACGTTTTAAATTTAATGGTTATTATAGGATTCTTTATATTAAGAGGAAGACAATGGAATTGCTGTAGTAATTAATGAGTATATTAAATGAGTAATTAATTCAACAAGGAATAAATTACATAATTAAGGAATAAGGAGCACACAAACAAGGCTCTCCCATTTCTAATCCATTTTGCACATAGGTTCTAAAGTGATAGTTTTATAGCACAGATCTGCCTATGCCATTGTCCTGTTTGAATTAGGCTGAGATTGTATTAGTAGACAGTATTAGGGTTCCATTAAGGAACCCCAGAATACTGCAATGGTTCCTTCAAGAGATCCATAGCAATGCAAAAGAGATGAACCTAATAATCCACCTGGGAAAAGCCAAGGGCTCTCCTTGACCATGTATTCCCTAGGTTATGATATCCCATGGAATAGATGGCCCATGGACTGAGTGTATTAATGAATTTGTATTTACCAGGTTTTGCAGATTTATAATGAGCTGGGCCATGAATTGAATGGAATGAAGACAGAAGGATAGAGTGTTTTTGAAATGTTTCCTGTTGATTTTTTTCCACTACTTAGAGGTGAAACAAGTATCAGTCTTTTTAATCAGTCTTTTTAATTTAGCTACATTGCTATAGAATTCCATGATGTATGAAAACTTAAACATATAGGCAAGCCAAAGTGTCATGGTGGGACAAAGCGGGGCAGCAGGGGTGGGAGAAGGAGTTTGAAATAGATGTTAGTCAAGAAGTAGTGGACAAGACAGGACTGAGGAAATGAATGACCAGAAATGGAGTTGGGATTGTCATGTAGTGAGAACAGAAGGTCATAGGTGGACAGCTTGAGTGTGGCACTGATACCCATGAAATGTTATAAGGCATGGGAAAGGACCTCCTGTGCACTGGGTACCTCAACTGTGAGTGATCTATGGTTTGCCATGAACAAGATTCCTACAGATTGAAAACATGTGGCAGAATCCCAGGCTGCACTGGGGGAAGGAATATGAATAAGATTAAACATTATTTTAAAATACACACACATCACTATGGAAGCAAACTTAGAAGTAACAGAATATGTCATAATCTTTTGGGGTACATGTTGACTAGGATTCTCTTAACATCTGACCTGTCCCAGGGAACCCTGCATAGATTTTTCTCCCCAGTTAAGTATCACAATCATTCTTTAGGTGATGTGAAGAGGAGCAGAAAGATAGCAGGGACCTGTTCAATTACAGGACTCTCTGTATCTTTTGTTTTCTTGAGTATTGTATCTAATACTGTGATGGCACCTTCTTGTCTCTGTGGACCCATAGCTGTTTAACATTAAAAACAATCTAATGCTAATTACATGGTAGGCTCATTAATTATTTTGAGCCTCAATTATTTGCTCTCTCGTATGATCCCCAAACACGTTTAGCAGACTGAGTGGATAAAATAATTAGGAGGAAAAACTTATCTCCTTGTGCCTAACTGTCAGAAGTTTTTCCTCTGAAATTCACAGAGGCAGGTCTGTCTACTGCTTTCCATTCCTAGAATCCCAATTTCCTTTAAGTTCTAGGGCAAGATTTCTGACTTTTAATTAGAAGTTGGGAGATAGAAGGGTGGCTCAGTAGTGCTAAGCATCTTTGGAGATGGGAATTACTCAGAGAGATGCTTTTGAGCTTGAGCTTCTAAGGACCAGATTTAGAGTGTGCCCCAAAATGTCTATAGAATTGGGATCTTGAAGTAAACCTGGAAGGAATATCAACACAACTTCTTTATTTATAGGTCAGGAAATTGAGACCCAACAGAGTCCATAAGCACTAGCTGCAATTCAAGTCTAGGGGAGCTTCCTAGGAGCTCAATGCAAGTGTACTGATGGAGTCAATTCATAGGCTAACCATTCCATGGGATATCTTGACCTAGGTAATAATTTCTGCTCCTGCCACCTGCTTACACTGCTCTTTATCTTTGAATGACACCAACGGGTTATTATGGCCACTGATCTTCTCTAGGAAGCATTGTCAGAAAAGTAAGTATGAAAATAGTTTTCACATTGCTCATTTTCTCATTTTGTTTCCATGAAGATTGTACTTGCTTGCCAGTTTCCTTCATACAAGAGCACGGTGATCAGATTGGTCTACTTCAAACATCAAAAACTTATGAAATAAAAAAGCCCAAAACCCCTTCAGAAATTCCATTGGGGATTTCAGGGAGAGAAGCAACAGTTATATATGAGATGTCAGAACTTTTAGAAAATGACAGGCTGTTTGCATTTTATATCCTCATTAGAGTTGGGTCATGGATATGGCTTTAAGAAGTGTCTGCAGAATACTGGGAAAACACCTCTTAGGAAAGACGCTACTCATGACCAAAGCCAGGAATCCCACAATTATAGGGTAATCACATTTTGGGACAAAGCTCCCTTATGCAAAAGGCTTCCACCCTTGAAGTTAATGCTTTATTATTGGAGTTCTTAAGTTATATCCTCAACTTAGAACAAAACAAAACAATTTTGATAGCTATTTCAATATAGTAAGTGTCCATGGACTCCTGTGTATTTAAAAATGTTACTTTGAGAGGCAGCTAGATGGCACAGTGAGTAGAGCACCAGCCCTGGAGTCAGGAGAACCTGAGTTCAAATCTGGCCTCAGACACTTACTAGCTGTGTGACCTTGGACAAGTCACTTAACCCCAATTGCCCTGCCTTGCCCCCTCCAAAAATGGGGTCCATAGCTTTCACTAGACTTCCAAAGGTGTCCATGACATAAATATTTTAAGAACTCCTACTTTGAAGTAAATTACCCAGCAAAATGAACAGATTGCAGTTTGTGTCTGAAAGAAAAAAAAAGAGAGAGAACAGAAAAAACATAACTAACAAGTGACTTGAATCATAAGAACAGGATACTTTCTGAGAATCTGTTCAGTACACCATCAATCAGTACGCCATCATGTCCACATAGGGAGAAAGAGTTCCAGCACCTTCCATGAAAATATCAAGTCATTCACCAACCAACATAAAAATAACCTCAGAAAGAACCCACTATTCAGCTATTCAAACCTTATTTCTAGTTCACTTGTCAAAAGATTAAAGGTTTTAGAGTTAGGAAAGACCTTAGGAATCATCTAGAGAACAATCATCCTATCTAAGAGATGAAGAAACCAAGACTGTGACAGATGCAGTGACTTGTATAAGGTAACAGTTTTTAAGGAGCAGAGGCTGGTTTTCAAACTGAGTCTTCTGGTTTCTAATGGAGATCTTTTCAGACATGGTGCCTCCCAGAGACCCCTACAAAATGAGACTCAACTTCCAAAAATTTTGTCAGAAGAAATTGGGCAGAGATTCATAGCCAGGGTCTTCTTGAGGATTTGGACAGAAAGGGGGAAATCTCAGGTCACCTGGGTGACGAAGAGTTGGAAGCATGAACAGCAGTGAGAAGTACATGGAGAGGGAAGCAGAAGGAAGTCAAAGACAACCTGCACACAAACTTTCTCATGGCCAGCCCTGCTTAACCTCTGAGGTCAAATGTTCCTAACTCTTCCTGGACTAGGTTTCCTAGAAAAATATACTGGGGAAAATATGTATGGGAGAACATAGGGGGATAGGCAAAGTCCAGGCATGGGGAGCCAGGAGGGAGTTTGAATCGGCACTGAATCATAATTAAAATCAGTTTGGCTAACATTAAGAGTTCAAGAGTCATGTTCTTCACAGCTGGGCAATAAGACTTGCAAATACTACTACCCACATTTAACATAAGAAGAAAGTAGACTCTGAGGAGGTGAGTGACTTCCACTTGACTGCATAGCCAGTAAATGTAAGACTCAGGTCATGAACCTAGGTTTTCTGAGGCACCTACGTGGTGCAGCGGATAGACTGCCAGGTCTGGAGTCAGGAAGACCTGATTTTAAATCTGGTTTTAGATACTCCATCACCTTGGACAAGTCACTTAATCTCTATTTGCCTCAGTTTCCTCAACTGTAAAATGGAGAGAATAATAGCCCCTCCCTCCCAGGCTTGTCATGAAGTTCAAACGAAATCACTGTGAAGTACTTAGCCTGGCACATAGTAGGTGCCATATAAATATTAGTTCTTGTTGTTGTTATTGTTATTATTCCTTATTATCCTGACTCCATGTTCACTGCTCAAGACTGTGGCTGAAGAAAAGAGGAAGAAGGAAGGGCTTTGTGTGAAGGAGGAAATACAAGATTGTGACAAGAGACGATATTTGGGAGAGCAAAAGATCCCCAAGAGATATTGAAATGCTGGCAGAGAGAGAGAGATCCTGGAAGAGTAGAAGTTGCTTGTCTCCCTTTCCCATCAGCTCTCATCACTATCATCATGTTTGTGTCCAACCTTCTCTTTTATATGCAGGTCCATCAGAATTTAGAAATCAGAAATGAGAAATCACACAGGGATAACATTCATCCTGTGGGGACTGACAGGTGACCCACAGCTACAGGTTTTGCTTTTTCTGTTTCTGTTTATCAACTATATGTTGAGTATAATTGGGAACCTGACCATCATCACCCTCACCTTGGTGGATCCCCATCTGAAAACTCCCATGTATTTTTTTCTCAGAAACTTCTCCTTCTTAGAAGTCTCATTTACAACTGCCTGTATTCCTAGATACCTCTACAGCATATCAACTGGGGACAATAAAATATCTTTTAATGCCTGTGCCACACAACTATTTTCTCTTATGTTTCTTGGAGCAACAGAGTTCTTTCTTCTGACCACCATGTCCTATGATCGTTACGTGGCCATCTGCAAACCTCTGCATTACACTACTATCATGAACAACAAAGTCTGTAACCAGCTTCTCTTGAGTTGTTGGCTGTCTGGGTTGATGATCGTGCTCCCCCCTCTTAGCATGAGCTTTCAGTTGGACTTCTGTGACTCCAACATTATTGATCATTTTACCTGTGATGCATTTCCTCTGCTTGAGATTTCATGCACAGACACACAGCTCATAGAGAAGATAGCTTTGATCGATGCAATAGTGATACTTATCGTCACCTTACTCTTTGTGATTTTGTCTTATGCCTCAATTATCAGAACTATTCTGAAATTCCCCTCTGCCCAGCAAAGGCAAAAGGCCTTTTCCACTTGTTCCTCCCACATGATTGTCATCTCCATTACTTATGGAAGCTGCATTTTCATGTATGTCAAATCTTCTGCAAATGAAATGGTAGCTTTGAATAAAGTGGTGTCAGTTCTCATGACCTCTGTTGCCCCTGTGATGAACCCCTTTATTTATACCTTGAGGAACAAACAAGTCATACAAGCTTTTAAGGACTTAGTTAAAAAAATTGCAATTTCTACAAAGCAGTAAGAGACTGTGGAGCTCAAGAATGCCAAAGGGTAAAGGAAAAGTTCTCCATTGTTCTACAACTCTTTGTCATTTTTCTTGCTTATTATCCTTTACTATAGTCAGCAAAGTTTAACGTTATCCTAACTCATTTTTGTCATGCAAGCATTACCTCCCCTCTCCCTTTCTGATAACCACCTCCACTTCTCCCATTTGTTAGAATTTATGTTGCTTTCTGGTTTCTCACTCCCTTCTCCTCTAGGTCCTGCTGCCCAGTGTAGCTACTCATCTCATCCACTGGCTCAAGTTGAACCCCACTCTCAGACAGATTGATGTGATAGATAAAAGGCTGGACTTGGAGTCAGGAAATCCTGGATTCAAATTCTTTAGAAATTTACTATCTCTGGGGCCCTTGCAAATCACAGGGTCATAGATTGAGAAGAGTAAGGGACCTTAGATGTCATATAATCTTTAATCCTCATTTTATAGGTAAGGAAGCAGAATAAGAATGTCAATTGACTTCCCCAAGATCACCCAAGGTAGTAAAGGATAGAGGTGGGATTTCAACCAAGGCCTTTGATTCCAAAGCAAATTTTCTTTTCTACTGCAGTGCACTGCTTCTTTCTAACTCTGGAACTATAATCAAGCCAATTCTGCCATTTCCACAGGAAAAATTATGTCCATATATATCCTTAGAGCTCCCCTCTCCACCCCTTTGACTTTCTACAACAAAATATCCCTCCGTGGCTACCACTTCTCTGCATGTGTCATTTCTTTCTTCTGGAGGGCCTTAACCACCTGCAAAATGGAGGTGGGTGGACTGAATGTCTTGTAATATTTCTTCCACTTTGAAATCTAAGAAGCCACAATTCTTTCAGGTTACATGACCGACAAGATAGAAAACTAGGTATTTTGTCTAGTCTACATTAACTTTACAAAAGATCCAAATTTCTCTGATAAGAATATGGTTTCCAAGATACATAAGTAATTGACATACTCATCAGTCTACATAGATATGTATATGTATATATATGTATGTATGTGTGTGTACATCTACCTCAACATTTATATATTAAAACTGTTTCCCAATATTTAATTTGTCAAAAGATATGAGCAAACAGATCTTAAAGGAATGGTAACATATTAACAATAACATGAAAGAATGCTCCAGAACACTAATACTAAGAGAAATGCAAATCAAATTAACCCCAAGATTTTATTTCACACTCTGCAAATTAGCAAAGATGACAAAAGATGGCAATTGTCAATGTAGGAGAAATTGTGCAAAGATGTATACACTGGTATATTCTTGTTGGCACTGGGAATCAATACGGCTATTTTGGAAAGCAATTGTGGAATTATGCAAAGAAAATGATTAAAACGTCTTTACCCTTTGACATATCACAAGGACTTATTTGAAAGGAGATAGTCCTCATATACAACAAAATATTTATAGCAGCACTCTTTGTGATAGCAAAGAATTGGAAACAAAGTAAGTATCCATCTACTGGGGAATGGTTAAACAAATTGTGGTACATGGATGCAATGGAACATAACTGTGCTGTAAGAAATGATGAATGTGAACAATACAGGGAATCATGGACAGATCTACATGAACTGATGCAGAGGGAAATAAGTAGAGACCAGAAAACATGCATAATAAGTACAACAATATAACAACTACAATATAAACAACAATATAACATGATACAACCAACAATATAACAACCACAATATACAACACAATTGTAACAACATAACAACCACAGAAAATGAATGTTTCAATATTATCAACCAGAAATATGAGAAGACCTAACCCAGTTGTAGAGGTGAGAGATCCACAAATGTTTTACATTGCACTTATTTTCAGACTTTTTTTTTGACATACTGATTCATTGTGCTATTTTTTCTCCTTTCTCTTTCTCATCTTTAAATAAACTATTTGTAAGTTGGTGTCACTGTCTGGGAGGGGTAGAGGAAAATATGTGAGCTATTATCAGTATTTTTGGAACTCCCCAACTTCCAAGAAGCCAAAGATATCTGATATCTTCCTATTAATCATGAGGACATAAGTAGAACTCTGCTAATTGCTTTAAAAAAAAACTTCAACTTCGAAGAGAAGAAATTAGGAGTTGTGGAATCATAGAGCTAAAAGGAACCTTAGACATCATCGTATCCAAATCTCGTCTTGAAGGGAGGAAATAAAGGACCAGGACATCTCTTTCTCTTTCTCTCCCCCTCTTATTGGCTCATGACCCTAGTTAGAACCATCAAAATGCTGAAAAATGGAAAACAAAACCAAAACAAATCCAAAAGGCAAACCGAATGGAATATATCTGTATCTCAGGATTAAAAAGGGGAAGGAGAAGGGAACAGACATTTATATAGCTTCTTAGCTTTACAAAGTTATCTCGCTGGCGCCTCACAACAAGCTTGCTAAATGCTGTTAGCCCCATTTTGAAGTTGAAGAAAATCAGGCTGAGAGAGGTCCAATAACTTTCCTGAGGTCACATAGCTAGTAATTGTCTGATGCTGGATTTCAACTCATTTCTTCCTAACTCCAGTCCCAGCACTCTTTCCACTGAACCACCAGCTACTTCTAAAAATCTGGGGCATTTTCTCTTCTAAACGTCCAACTATTTCTGTTCAGATGGAGTTTACCAGAAAGTCATATCTAGGAAAGACATTAGGTTTTTCTTTTTTTTTTTTTTTCATTTGAGATGGCTCGTCTTGTGACTCCTCAAAGAAGGTTACAAATAGTGAGGAACAAACTCTTACAATTTATTATGCTGGGTTTTTTTTTTTTTTGGGCAGGGCAATTGGGATTAAGTGACTTGCCCAAGGTCACACAGCTAGTACATGTGTCAAGTGTCTGAGGCCAGGCTGGTTTTGAAGACCTTTTCAATAGAACTAATCAAATTATCTCTTATGCCTGGAGTGTTTTCCTAAATTAGCTCTGCCTCTTCCTTCAAGATTCCTCAAATTCAATGTTTTTCAGGAAGACTTTTGTAGTCCCTTCAGATGCTGGAGCCTTCCTCTCTTAAGCTATCTCTAGTCTACTCTGCATATATCTGATATGCGCCCATCTATTTACATATTGTCTCATTAGAATAAGAATTAGAGCCTGAGGGTAAGGATCATTTTCTGCTTTTTTTTTTTTTTAATCCTCAGTACTAAGTAGAGTGCTTGGTGCCTAGTCAAGGATTTTCAAGTCAATTTGACTTATTAAGGGCCTACTATGTGCCAGGCACTATGATAAGTTCTGGTTATACCAGGAAAGGGAAAAAATCCATGCTCTCAAATAGATCACAGTCAGTGAAAATGCATTTGGGAAATGGAATACTTTGTCGGAGAAACATCACCGAAGCCAATGTCACTGGATCCCAGAGTCAATGGAGGGGGATAAGGGGTAAGAAGAATGGAAAATTAGGAAGGTTAAAATGAAGAGTTTTAAAAACCAAACAGGGGGTTTAACCAAAGAGCATTTTCAACTCACCTTTTTCAGTCATTCCCCCATATCCAATCAGTTGCCAAGTGTTGTAAGTTTTTGTCTCCATAACATCTTTCCCCTTCATCTGTCTATCTACTCACACCACAATTACCCTCATTTGGGTCCTAAATACCTCTCATCTGGTCTATTTAAATAGCCACCTAATTTAGCTGTTCTTCATGTGTGCAACCTCTCCCCTCCCTCTCCAATTCACTATCCACATAACTTTTAAACAAATATTCTCCATGTTTGATCATGTCAGTCTTGATGGAGAAAATTGTGTCTCTTTATTATTGTTAAGGTAAACAACACATTTCTCTTTTTAGCATGTAAAGTCCTTCATATTCTGGCTGCAGTCTATTTTTCTAATGTGATTATACATGATTCATCTTCGCTTACTCGATGTTCCAACCAAACCAGACGGCTACCTGTACCCTATATTTGCCATTCTATCTTCCAACCTGATACCTTGGCACAAAAGTGACATCTGTGCCTAGATTACTCTTCCTCTTCTCCTCTGACTGTTGGCCCCTCATCCTCCATTCAGCTATCATGTCATCTTCAGCTATGGTGCCACCACTCTGCAAAAGACCTCCTTTGATTCCCTTAGTTGTTAGTGCTCTCTCTCCATAATTGTTTTTGGTGAGTCATTTTAGACTCTATATGACTCCATTTTGGCCTTTCTTGGTAAAGATACTGGAGTGGGTTGCCATTTCTTTCTCTAGCTCATTTCACAGGGCAGTAACTAAAGGAGAGAGGGTAAAGTGACTTGCCCAGAGTCACATAGCTAGTAAATGTCTGAGAATGGATTTGAACTCAGGAAGATGAATCTTCCTGATTCCAAGCCCAGTGCTCTATCCACTCTGCCACCTACCTACCCCTTCCCCATAATTACATTATCTTTGCTTTTAGGTGTATATGTTGTTTCCCCATGTAGAATGTAAGCATCTTCAAGATAACAGGTACTGTTTCATTTTTGTTTTTGCATTCCCTAAATCTCTTGAAGTGTGTGGCACCTTGTAGTTGCTTAAGAATTGGCTGTTGAATTCAAGATATGCTTCCTGATTGATGGAATGGTGAATTGAATTTTCTTCAGAGACCCAGTTTAGGAACACCCACAAATTTTGGGTTTGTTTTCTTTCTCTAATTTTTAAAAAGCATAATGAGTTTTGCTTGTTTAGGACATTACTAGATATTTATTTTTTACATTCCTTAAATTTAATATTTTATTGTATTTTGGTATACATTGTAAATATTTATTATTTTTGGCTTTGCACATGAATAATTTCTTTACCTGATCAATTTTTAAAATGGTACTGAGTAATAGATATCATCTTTAATATTCCTATTCAGAAAATAACATGTCTTTCAAGATTTTTTTAATTCAGTTCTGTTTTCTTTCTCATTTTCTTTTAATTAGATTTATTTGGCTTTCAAAGAAAAATATTAAAGTCTACAATTACTGTCTTACAATCTAAATCTTTTTTCCATTCATTTAATTTCCATTTATGATAATGTCACTTAGTAATAAAATTCTTCATGATGCCTAAAAACATAATGCAGTTTTCCTATTTATGATCTTGACCTTGTGAATATTTATTGTCATCTAGTCTGAAATCATCCACGTAACTGCAGAAAATTTGGAATTGCATTATCTTCAGAAAATTTTTTTCCAGTTCCTCATTTTCATTATTATTATTATTATTATATTTTGCTTCTTACATGCAGCAAATTGCTAGATTTTGTTTTCTTACACTTTTTCTCATTATCTTTCATTTCATTGGTGAATTTACTTCACTTATACATCAAATTATAATACCTAGTTTGTGTTTTCGTCAATATAATACTTTTGTATTAAATATCCATTCCTTTATTTTATTTCTTTAAATCAGAATTTTGTTTTATTCTCCTGAAGCACTGGTTGAACACCAGTAGTTATTTAATTTCTCTTACTGAGCAGAGCTCACTGATTTGTTTTTCCAGAATCAGCACCTGTGTGCTACTATTTTAATTTAATCTGTACTAGGTTCTGAACATCCTGTGTTCCTACCTGTTGCTGACAGTCCTTAAATTATACATCTTTCCTCTCATTAACCAATGAAATTCAACAACATGGATTACATGTGCAAAGCTTTATTAAGTACAAAGTATTATGTTGAAGATGAATAATACCTAGTTCCTATGCCCATTAGTTTCCTATCCATTTTGGAGGAAAACACAGGTATATAAATAATTTTTAATACAAACTACAACAAATACGTGCTTAAATGCACAGGAGAGCTACAACTTCAGCGTTATAAAAGATGTGAAGAGAGGAAGCTTATTTCTACTTTGTTAGTGATCTAGGGATTTAGAAAATCAAGTTGTTATCCTTCCTAGACAGGAAATTCATCAGATATGATCAGACAGTAGGAATAAAGAGCCTATATAAAGACAATAGACAAGGAAGAAGAATAAAGAGAGGTAAGCAATATAGGCAACAGGTTTGGGTATCAGTGATAAGAATGGACTTTATTGGACTAGGTAACATCTAAGGTCTCTTTAAATTAGTAGAACTAATTATTCCCTGACTGTCTCATAGAAGAATCCCACAGAAGGTTAGAGTGACTGGACTGTGGATAAAGGATGGGTTAGCAAGGGGGATCAAAAAGGGTAATGGAACAGGTAAAAGTTATTCAGATTTTCTGTTATCATTGGCTTTAGTTTTTTATTGCTTTGAGAGGAAGAAAATCTTTTTGGCTGAATCTTTAAAAGCTTGTATCACTTGCTTGTTTCTTAGGGCATAAATTAAGGGGTTCATAACAGGGGCAACTGAAGTTGTGAGCACTGATACCACCTTATTGAAAGCCACTCCTTCTTTTGCAGATGGTTTGATATAGATGAAGATGCAGCTGCCATAGGTGATGGAGACAACAATTATGTGGGAGGAACAAGTAGAAAAGGCCTTTTTCCTTTGCTGAGCTGAGGGGAATCTGAGAACTGTCTTGACAATGTGTGCATAGGACAGAAACACTAAGAATAAGGTGACAATGAGAGTCAACACAGCAAAGATCATAACCATCTTTTCTATGAATTGTATGTCTGAACACGCAATCTTTAACATGGGAAATGCATCACAGCCAAAATGATCAACAACATTGGAGTTACAGAATTCCATCTGGAGGCCCAGACTAAGTGGTGGGAGGATGATCATCAGTCCAGCCAGCCAGGAACTCAGGAGGAGCTGGTTGCAGACTTTGCTATTCATGATGGTTGTGTAGTGCAGAGGTTTGCAGATGGCCACATAGCGATCGTAGGACATAGTAGCCAGAAGAAAAAATTCTGTTGCCCCAAGAAGGATGACAAAAAATATTTGGGCAAAGCAAGCATTATAGGTAATGGTATTGTCCCCAGTTGACAAGCTGTAGAGATATCTGGGAATATAGGCAGTTGTAAATGCAACTTCTAAAAAGGAAAAGTTTCGGAGGAAGAAATACATGGGTGTTTTAAGTTGTGCATCCATCAAGGTGAGGGTGATGATAATCAGGTTCCCAATTACAGTCAAAACGTATGTGAAAAAGAGAAAGATGAAAATGAGAACCTTTAGCTGTGGATCATCTGTTAGTCCCCGAAGGATAAATAATGTTATCCCTGTATGGTTTCTCATCCCTGGCTCCTGCTGACCTGTCTGTAAAAGAAGAGAGGGAGATTAGATTTGAGGAGGAGGATGACAAAATGAATTAACCTTGTGAATCAGAGGGAAAAGACAGGCAAGTTTTTGGTAGACCTTTATTTTACTTGATAAAAAAATCACTGATGTGTTGACTTGAGTGTCTCTCAGCTATAAATTGGGAGAGTAAGCTGTGTTTTTTTTTGAAGATCATTATTATTTTTTAACCATGTTCTGTCTCATTCTTGTCTAGACTTTCTATCAAAATCCATTTATTCCATATCTCTGTATAGCTAATACCATTTGCATTTCAATCCCCTTAAAAATCTTCTTACTAATTTTCATTCAAAATCTAACCACTGAATCTTTAAATAATCCTTTCTCAGAAAAATAAATTGAACCAATAATAAATGGGCTACCCAAGAAAGTATCCCCAGGAGCAGAAGGATTTCCCAATTAATTCTAATACTATATAAACTCTTTAGAAAAATAGGCAAAGAAGGAGTACTGATGAATTCCTTCTATGACACAAAGATGGATCTGATGCCTACATCATGAAAAGCAAAAACATAAAGAAAACTATAGACCAATTTCCCTAAGGAATATTGATGCAAAAATGTTAAATAAAATACTAGCAAAGAGATTACAGTAATTTATCAGAAAGATCATATATTATGACCAGGTGGAATTTAGACCAGTAATGCAGGGCTGGTTTAATATTAGGAAACCTATTAGGATAATTGACCAGATCAATAACAAAAAATAAAAACAATCACATGAATATATCAGCTTATGATAAAATACAATACCCATCCCTACTTAAAACACTAGAAGACTTATGAATAAAAGGAACTCTCATTAATATAATATGAGTACATAGCTAAAACCATCATCAAATGTTATTCGTAAAAGGGATAAAATAGAAGCTTTCCCTAAAATTAGTTGAAACAATGAACAACTTTGGAGAAATTGTAGCATATATAATAAACTCACATAAATCATCAGTATTTCTGTGTATTCCAAACAAAGTCCAGCAGGAAGAGATAGTGAGAAAAAATCCATTTAAAATAACTGCAGACAATATAAAATGATTGGAAGTCTACCTATGAAGACAAATCCAGGAACTATATTAACACAATTAGGAAACACTTCACACAAATAGAGATCTAAACAACTGGAGAAATAGAAATTGTTCATGTGTAGATCAATCCAATATAATTAAAATGACAAGTCTACCTAAATTAAGTTATTTAATCAGTGCCATATGAATGAAACTTCCAAAGAATTATTTTATAGAGCTAGAAAAAATCATGAAATTAATCTGGAAGAATGAAAGGTCAAGAATATCAAGGGGAGTAAATAAAAAAAATATGAAGGAAGGCAGCCTAGCAATATCAGATTTCAAAGTATATTATCAAGTGATAATCATCAAAACAATCTGGTACTAGCTTATAAATAGAGTGGTGGAACAGTGGAATTGATTATATACATAATATACAGTAATAAATGACCATGGCAATTTAATATTTAATAAAATCAAAAATCCAAAATTTTGGCTAAGAACTCAATATTTGACAAAAATTGCTGGGAAGACTGAAAAGCAGTTTAGCAAAAACTAGACCAAAATCTCATACTACTTACCAAGACAAGCTCAAAATGGGTACATTATTTAGACATAAATGGTGACATTATGAGCAAATTATGGGAACATGGAAAATTTTGCTTCTCAGATCTATGGTTAAGGAAAGAACATGTGACCAAAATATAGATAGAAATGATCATGGGAAATAACTTGGATAATTTTGATTATATAAAATGAAAAAGCTTTTACAAAAATAAAACTGATGCAGCCAAGATTAGAAGGAAAGTAGAAAATTGGGGAAATTTTTTACAGCAAGTTTTTCTGATAAAGGTCTCATTTCTCAAATATATAGGTAACTGAGTCAAAGTTTTTAAAAAAGAGACATTCCTTAATTGATAAATGGTCAAAGGATATAAAGTTTTCAGAAGAAGAAATCAAAGCTATTTGTAGTGAAAAAATGTTCTAAATCACTATCGATTAGAGAAATGCAAATTAAAATAGCTCTGAAGTACCATCTTATGCCTCTCAGATTGGCTAATATGACAGAAAGGAAAATGACAAATGTTGGAGGCAATGTGGGAAAACTGGGCCACTAATGTACTGTTGGTGAAGCTATGAACTGGCCCAACCATTCTGGAGAACAATTTGGAACTATACCCAGTGGGTGTTAAAACTATTTATACCAGGGGCAGATAGGTTGTGTAGTGAGTAGAGCTCTGGCCCTGGAGTCAGGAGAACCTGAGTTCAAATCTGGCCTCAGACAATAGGCACACTTACTAGCTTTGTGACCTTGGGCAATTCACTTAACCCCAATTGCCCTGCCTTCCTGTCTCCAAAACCAAAATAACAATTAAAAAAAAAACCTGTTCATACTGGTACCAGGTCTCTTTCCCAAAGAAATTAAAGAAAAAGGCAAAGGACTTACATGTACAAAAATTTTATGGAAGCTCTTTTTATGGTAGCAAAGACTTGGAAAACCATCAATTGAGGAATGGCCGAACAAGTTGTGACATATGATTGTGATAGAATACTATTGTGCTATAAGAAATAATGAGGAGAATTCAGAAAAAGGTTTCAGAAAAAGCTGGGAAAGCATATCAACTAATGAAAATTGAAGTGAGCAGAACCAGGAGGATATTGTACATAATAACAGCAATATTGTAATGATCAACTGTGACAGACTTAGCTACTCTAATCAAAACCATGATCAAAGACAATTCCAAAGGACTTTTGAGATGAAAAATGCTACCTACCACAAAGGAAAGAATTGATGAACTCTGACTGAAGATTGAAGTATAATTTTTTCATTTTATTTTTCTTGCCATTTTTTGCAGCATGGCTGATCTAATATATGTTCTGCATGATTTCACGTTTTAATTGTGTACTATAATAACAGCATATTCCCACTTCCTCACACTTTCTCCATCACAGTGATTCTGACTACCAATGCACAAACTCAGTCCTCAACTTCCCATTCCCTGTAACAACAATGTTGCTAGCAGCTACTGTGGCTGTGTAAGACCAATAACATCAGCACACAGAAGGGCTACTAGCACAGGATCTTTGAGCTGCTTTTCTAAGGAAAGCAACTTTAAGAGGTTAACAATCTCACTTTAATCAAACATACACATATCATTCACTTAGTTCAGGGGGAAAAGCCAGCACCCTGAGTTTCAGAGCAAATGCAAACAAAAATTACAAACAGAAAATATCAACAGATCAAATAACACAAACCAGTAGACAGCCTTCTAGCTTTATGTCCAACATCTCAGTACATAGTTACCAGGGAAACACCAATATCTGGGTTTTCAAGCTGGGGGGGTTCCTTAACAACGGCTACCCAGAGTCTATACTGGTGAAATCACACAACACTCTTCCAGTGCATGAGAACCCCAAACAAAATGCTAACCTCTGAGTTTATATACCCTTCTTAGGACCTGAAGGCTTCACATCTAATCAGCAAAAGAGTGTGGGCCTGGGGCCTAGCACCTAGCAAGACTTAATAAAAGGCACTTGGTTACTTTAGCATTCTAAAAAAGAAAATTGTAAAAAAGTCCTACCTCAATTACCCCTCAACCCACCTCAACTCTACTCCCCTCATGCCCAATGCCCTACTCAGGATCTACCTGCCCCATTCTGCTGTACTATCTGCTCCATATGGCACATTTCCTTTCAAATTGAGTCTTTTTCTTGCTCACTATTTTCTGACCTCAATGAGACCTGGCTCTTTTTGGATAAAACTTCTTAGCTTGCTTGCTACACTGTCCAGTGTCAGTTGTACTTTCAGGCACACCCCTGATCTCTATTGATAGAATTTCCTCACCAGGAAACTCCTAGACTCCTGGTGGGAGATTTGAAATACTCCTTTCTCTCAATCACCATTTTCAGTCTCTCCCTTTACCACTACCACCTAGCAACTTCTCCTTTGAGGTTCATGCTATTAAATATATCACCCAATCTAGATAATGGTGGTCATGTTCAGTTGATCCCCAGAGCATACACCTTCCTGCTGCAATGAATTAAATACATGGCTTAGATGGGGATTTCAACACACATATTGATGTTACACAACACATCAAATGCCGTACCCTCTTAGTCCCTCAATCTATGTAATTTTGATTATTTACTCCTCTACTCCATCTTAACCACACCCAGTGATGATCATACCTTTGATCTTGTCATCACTCTTAAGTATTCTACTTCCATGTTTATAAACTCTAGAATTCCTTTATCTGTTCATACTCATTCATTTTCTCTATATCTTATGACCCCCTAACCCCATTCTGTGTCTGCATCATAACCTCCAATCTTTCTGTCTCTCAATTCTTCAGCAAGCCATCACTCCTGTTGTGACTAAACTGCTTTTCTTTCAAAACCATGCAGAATCAACCCTTCTCTTCCAAGAGCTCCCTCTTCTCTCCTCCTGTAATATGTTCACTCCTTCATTATATGAAGAGGTTACCTTTCCCTTTACCAAGGTCAGTACCTCCATATGTACCCTCTATTTCTTCTCATCTTTTCTAGCACATTACTCCCTGTGTCATCTTCCCTCTATCCTGGCTCCTTCCCTATTGGCAACAAACATAACCATGTCTCTTCCATCCTTTAGAAGCCCTCACTTTATCTGATCACCCCCACTGGATACCATCTTCTATTTCTTCTCTCTAGATTCTTAATCTCTCAATTCTTTGAAAAAGCCAACTATACTCCGTCCTCCTATTGCCTCCTCCCTCATTTAACTCTTTTTGCAATCTGGTTTCTAAGCAAACATTCACCTGAATCTGCTTTCTCTGAAGTGAACAGCGATCTTTTAATTGCCAAATCTAATCATCTTTTCTTAATCCCAATCCTTTTCAACCTATCTGTAGCCTTTGACATTGTCAATCACATTTTCCTTCTGGATGGAGTGTAGGGTGTGTTCAGGGAAGACTTTTGGTGTGAGAGCTGCTGAGCCCTTTTCAGGGCTGCTTTCCACCTTTGGTGTCCACCTGATCCACCTAATTCTCACCTGTGACTCCAAGAAGCTGTAGCATGCATGGAGACCACATCCTGGTAAACCATTTCAGCAGACAGGCTAAACCGGATTGAGGGTAACTGTCAGGCCTCAAACACATTAATGAATTAGAGAGTGTCTACCTCAAGCATGTGAAAACTTCCTCTGGTAGAGTGGGCACATGAGAAAAATTTGTTACAATGGCCATAAAGGCAGCTGAAGCAGGTGCTGTGGTGCGCTTAGAGCTTGGTTAGACGTCAAAGACAGCAAGATAATCCACTGCATCTTGAGCCAGCACCAGCCATCTTGACTCTGTCCTGCCACTCTGGAAGAGAGAGTGAGGCCAATGACTTCATGCAACTCTGCCTCACTTATATCCAATTTACGCACAAATCAAAAGACATTACCCATACCATTTTTCCATTTCTACCTATCTCAAAGTCCTGTGGTGATAGGCAAGTGGAAACAGGAGGTGTAGATAAGAAGGAACTGTAGACACAACCATGCACACAGGTGGCCCAGGCCATAAGACTGTCTTCTCACTGGAAGCAGCAGTGTGGTTTGGCAGCTCCCTGGGTGTCTGAGCAGCCTTTAAAGGATCTCACTGGTTACCTCCTGGTGTGAGGAAGGGGCTAGAAAAGATACCCTAAAAATTGTCTGCTTGCTCCACCCTGGCTTGATGGTCAAAGCACAAAAAATGTATAAAAGCTTCTGCAAAGATGATTCCACTCTGGAATTAATTGCGTGACATGGGAGACACTGGCACAGGACTGCTCAGCATGGTGTGCCCTCATCAGAGAAGGTGCTGTGCTCTATGAGCAAAGCAGAATTGAAGTAGTTCAAAAGAAATGCAAGATGCACAAATTTAGAGAATACACCCCAAATGTTTGCATGGATTATTTGGGCTTGACCTGTGGTAGAGCATTCTGAATTCCTATTGGTCTGATCGGCCACATTTGAACACATTGTAACGTCACTCTAACATAGTGATGCTATTTTGGTCCTCTTCAAAAATGAAGCACAACAATATACTTCTGGATATTCTCTTTTCTCTAGCTTTTAATAACACTGATTTATCCTGGTACTCCTAATAGCTATTTAAAGTGTTTTTTTTCTCAGTTTTCTTTGTGGCAAAGGGTCATGGACCCCCTTTTGGCAGTCTGGGGATATCTTAGAACCCATTTTAAGAATAATTTTTAATGCATAATATAAAATGCATATGATTATTATTACAAAGGAAACCAAAGGAAATAAAAGTGTACTTTCCCCGTCCAAATTCATAGAGATGCTTAAATCTATCCATAATACTGTTGGTGGTCTGTGGGTCCCAATTTAATAACTTGTGTCTGTATTATCTCCCTTAGTGATCACATCACTTCCCATGGTTCAAGTATTCTCTCTAGGTAGATGATTTCCAGATCTATATATTGCATCTTAATCTTACTCATAACCTTCGGTCCACATTACTACCTTTGGGACATCTCAAACTGATTGTTCTATAGGCATTTTAAATTTAACTCGTTGAGGTCAGGACTCATTATCTTTTCCCCCAAACCCTCCCTTCTTCACAGCTTTCCCCAAACTGTCAAAGATATCACTATTTTCCCAATAAGCCAGGCTTGCAATCTTGGTTTCATCCTTGACTTCTCTCTAGCACTCACCCTATGTATCCAACTGTTATCAAGTCTCATTCACATCTCTGCCATATGCCTCCATTTCTCCTCTAACACACCATTATCCTGATGTGGGCTCTCATTTGCTCACACCCGGGCATTGCAATAACTTTCAGATTGTTCTTTCTGCTTCAAGTCTTTCCCCACTCCAAACTATGCTCCACTCAACTACCAAGTGATTTTCCAGAAGCTTAGGTCACTCCATTTCCTTCTCCTTTCCCCATTCAATAAACTCTAGTGGCTCCCTCTTGCCTCAAAGATCAAATATAAAATCAGCTCTTTGGCTTTTAAAGCCCTTTATAACCCAGCCCCTTATTTCTTTTTAGTCTTCTTGCTCCCATCTTGCATATTCTCCAGTCCAGCTATACTATGGTACTTGTTCCTTTCGAACAAGGAGCCTCCTGTGTCTCTATTCCTTGGTTGTTCTCTATTCCTGGAATGTATCCTTCTCTTCTGTTATGCCCTTTGGATCCCTCATTTGATTAGGAATAAACTATCCTTTTGATAAATCTGTTCTTCTGAAGCTGTTTCTCTATCTTTACAATTAGGGAAACCTGATTCTTCCCCAAATACATTCCATTCCTGGTCACTGTCTTGGGCTCTGGATTTACCTTCATTGTTGTCTCCCAATACATGGTTGTCTTGCAGGAGAGGAAAGGTAACATTAATTTATTTTTGCAAAAGCCTTGCATATCTCACAGTATACACAGGTGGAAGCAACTTCCCCTACAGTAAAGTAAGGATCTCCTTTTTGGTACATTGAAGGTATCCAGGGTTTCTAGCTCCTCGTTATTATGATATTTATGTTCTCTCTGTAGTGGAGTCAAATGATTATCCATTTTTATAAATCCAAAATGAAAATGTATGACATAGAAGACAATTCCCATACTTACTTTTCTTATAGTCCTTTGACTTCATTGGATAGAGGAGCCACAAAAGTTTCTAGCATGACTCAATGCTGAGCAACAGTGTGTGAAAAGAGGCAGCATGGCTTAATGAAAGAACAAGTAGATTTGGAATCTGAGTCCCAGCTCTGTTACCTTTTTGTTTTTCTTCAATGAGCCTCAGTTTCCTTATTTGTATATGAAGGTTTTGGATGAGATAATCCCTGAGTTCCTTTCTAATTTAATCCTAAAATTTTAAGTATGTGGACATTTCTGACCACACTTTGTTTCTAGAACCCAGATGATCACACCCCCAGGCAGCTCTGTGACTATTCCCCTTTTCTCAGAATGTCCAAGATTCTTGGCCCAGTTGCTCCCCTTACTTATTCTAAATGAATAGTCTACCACACATTTAATTCTACTTTAAAAATATGTCATATTTCTCTGTACTCTTTGTACCTGAAAAGAAGGCAGGCCTAGTGTAACAAAAAGGCAATATCAGAATCTGTTTCTTTGTGTTTTTGAATAGAAATTCTGATCTATCTGGGTAATAAAATATATTTCCTTATAAATTTACCATGAATGACAACAAATATCATTTGTTTTATCTGCTTAATCTGCTCTAGGTGCTTTAGGATGACCTGAGTGCACAAACAAAACAATCCTTAGGGACTCAGGTTTAAGCAGCACTAAGGAATCTCCTACGCAATAAACTTTGGCTGGCACCCACAAAGACCAGAGAATGACATAACAGCATTATATGCAGTGCTAAACAGTGAAACAGGCCTTTAATCCTATCACTCTTGTGTCTATTATCAGAGTGGTTCTTAGTCCAAAGACAGGGGAGAAGGTGTTGGGGATTCCCAGGAGCAGGACAGATTTCAGAGGAATCCCAATCACTCTGTGTCCCATGGGATTCTGAGATATGTCATCATCTGTTGAAGGCAGGCTCTTTCCCTGAAGGCTATTTCCATGGGGAGATATGAGTACTTTAGTGGATCTCTAATTCATGGATGGGAGCAGTGCCTTGCAACAACAATGTTGCTAGCAGCTGCTCTGGGAGTATAAACCCAATAACATCAACACACAGAAGGGCTGCTAACAAAGGTTCTTTGATCTGCTTTTCTAAGGAAAGCAACTTTAAGGGGTTTACAATCTTAGTTTAATTAAACATACATATATCATTCACTTAGTTGAGGGGGAAAAGATTAGCCTCCTGAACTTCAGGGCAAATACAAACAGAAATTAGAAGCATACATTTTAAACAGAGCAAATAACATAAACAAGTCTATCCATAGCAATACATAGTTACCAAAGAAGCACCCACATCTGGGGTATCAAAGCTGGGGGGGGCTATTTCAACAGGTTACCCAGAGTCTTGTCACCCACATTCTTTTAATGAGTGTACCCTCAAAACTGAAATGTAACCTCCCAACACATATACCCTGTTCAGGACCCTGGGGGCTGGATACAACCTAGCATTTGGGGTGTGGGAAACCAGGGTGTGGGACAGTTCCTCAACCATCAGCACCACATCATTTACAAATCAATGACTCCTTATTGTCTTAGTTCTGAGAAACACTCCAGGCCAAAAACGATCCTACTTTACCTGCCCCATTCAAACAAAGGCCAGACTCAAAGGCACTTGATAGCCCTAGCATCCCAAAAGAGAAAAATAGCAAAAAAATTCTCCTCTGATTACCATTACTAATCCACCCCCCTTCCAGGTTCTTTGGCCTTACAAATCTAAATGTCCATGAATCCTGGAACAAATAGACTCATTATACATTGCAATCACATTCAGGGAACTAAAGTATAACAGAACATATCATTCAGGATCATACCCTAAAATACTTGTTTACAACACAAACACCCCTAGGTCACATCAAGTTACAATCTCTTTAGTCAATACAGAGTGTCCAAGTAAAGTCCTTTTTGAGGGTGTGTCTTTCTATATCATTAAGGCAGAATTCATGACTTCAAAGATAACCATGAATATGCCTGAATGGTCCAGAATCATAGGATATAAGGAATTCTCTAAGCAGAAGACAGAGGAGTTAAAGCATTTATTGAAACTCAAAAGTAGCAGACCCATGGACCAGTGTCCTCAATTCAACTTCCTGGCAAGAACCTTCCAAAACCAGTGTACCCATCTCACAATAGTGACCAGGAGGCCACAGAAAAATATTATGGCAGCAAGCCAAGCCATACTGGTGCTTCCCCCCCCCCCCCACAATGCCAGGGCCCTCCAGCAACAAGACCACTCACTGGCCTCAAGCCCCTGCTCAGCACTCTCCAGTCTCCACGGGGATCAGTCCTGCTTTTTTTGTAGCACCTGCTGCTGTTGCCGCCACTTCCACCACTTCTGCACAATCTCCAACCTGTGTTCCAGCTAGTTGCCTGCTTCCTCTCTCCTTCAGGTCTTTACTGCTCTCACTAACTGCCTCACCAACTGCCTCTTAGTTCTGCTCCAACTGTTCAGCAAGCTCCTCCCACCACAGGCTTCATGTCATCACGTGGACCAGAACTCAGGCACCTACCATTGGCTCCAGTCCTAGCCACTCCACCCAGGACCCTGAGAGCCCCAACCCCAAAGCCCATTCAAATGGGCAGGAAAGATCTTCCCATTCACTGATTGCCTTTACACCCTCTCCCCACACTGCCACTGCAGTCTTTCCCCTGGTACCCTCAGGTATGGGCACGCTTTAATTAACAAAGTCCCAAAGCAAAGAAAAAAGTCCAAATAAAGTTCCCTTCAGGATGTGTCCTCCCCATACTTCTCCAGCACCCCGGTTCCAAGTCCTGAAAGACAGCTGGCAACAAAGCCAATAGACTGGTGTCCTGGGGGTCTACAGCACTCTCTCCCACCCACCATAGTCAACTCCATCCTCCCCGGGCTAAACTGTCCCAGGAGAAGGCAGCAAAAAAGCACACTCAGTGCCTTGCTACAAAGTTTCCATCTTGCCCCAGGGCTGATTGTACAGTGCCCACAGATCATGATGCTTCCATGCCCTCTCATCTTCTATGATTATCCTTTGTATCTCTATATGGGAGAGTTTGCAATCCTTCCATGTCTTTTTATCATTTGTCATTTTCTCACAAATCCTTCATGAAAATTTACCAAAATGAATTGGAGATCATTTCCTATGTCTTTTAACATTTTATTTGCCCAGTAAAACATTTGGACTAAACATCTGTTACATCCCACTTTTGCTCTACAACCCTTTGACCTGCATTTGTTCTTAAACATTTCTTGTATGAGATCTGTTAAATTTAAGGTTTTAACAGTGCATGTGAAAAGCATCACAATAATTTCTTAAAGGATTCTACCCTGTAACAGAGAAAAGGTTATTAAAGTAGAACTGACAAAATGATTATCATTGACATTACATTCCAATAATACCAAATAGAGTCTTAGATTAAAAAAAAACCCAACAATTCTGGACCACAAGGTCTTAAAAGAATACTTTTAAATGATGAAACAAGAGACACCAAATGAAATATCTAAGGAGGAAAGAATGGCAAGGAGAAATGATGCCATAGAAATTATAGGGGGAAACCATATTCAAGAACTCAGTGCCCTTACCATTAGAATCGGCCAAATGGAAAATAAACACTCAATGTGACAATAATTAGTTTTGAAAAATCAAAAAAATTAAAAAGAGGGACCATAGATAATGAATCAAATCAATATTTAATGTAATATATGCCAATAACCACATATTTGTTTCTATATGCACCAAGTAGCGTAGGTTCTGAATATTTAAAGGAAAAGCTAATCAGGTTGCAGGGCAAATGGACAGTAAAATCACAATAATGGGGAATTTCAATGTATCCACTTTAGATAGAGATAAATATAACCAAGGTATAAACAGGAATGAAATTAAGAATCTGAATAGAACTTTAGAAAAATTCAAGATTATAGATCTCCAATGATTACTGAATTGGAACAGAAACTCAGATCCTCCTGACTCCAGGGCCAGTGCTCTTTCCATTGTACCACCTAGTTGCCCCTTTTCTTCATGTGCTTTCACAAACATAATTTCCCTTCCTCCTGGGGATTTTTAAAAAAAATATTTCTCTTTTCTGCTTCTCCTACCTGTCTGACCAATCCTATGCAATTAAATATGTACTTATTATGCACTTCCTATATGCCAGGCTCTGTAAGAAGTGCTGGAATTACAAAGAAAGACAAAAATAGTAGCTGCTTTCAAGGATCTCACAGTCTAATGGAAGAGATTACATGAAAGCAATTTGGTAAAAACAAGATATATCCAGGAAAAATGGAGATAACCTTAGAGGGAAGGTACTAACATTAAGAGAAACCAGGAAAGGCTTCTTGTAGAAGGAAGGGTTTTAGCTGAGACTTGAAGGAAGCCAAGGAAGCCAGGAAGTGGAGGTGAGGAGGGAAGAGTGTTCCAGTCATGGTGGATAGTTTGTGAAAATGAAGTTGGTAGATGGTGTATTTTGTGGGAGAAACAGCAGGGAGGCCAGAGTAACAATTTCAGCATCAGTGGTTGGTAGTGTGGTGTAAGAGCAGTGGAAAGTTAGGAAGGGTCTAGGTTATAAGAGCTTTGAAAAGAAAACAGAACATTTCTATTTGATCTTTGGGGTAAGAGTGAGCCATTGGAATTTAATGAATGGGGGGAGGTGACGTGGTCACACTTGTGCTTTGGGAAAATCAATTTGAAATCTGAGTGGCAGATGAACTAGAGTGGGCAGAGCCTTAAAGTAGGGAAAAGTAGAGAGAAGACTATTGCAATAGTCCTGATGATGAAGATCTGCAGCAGGATGGTGGTACTATCAGAAGAGAGAAGGGATGTGTAGGAGAAATGTTGTGATGGTGGATAGGACAGGATTTAGCCACAGATTAGATGGGTGAGAGAGAAAGAGGTGATGAGGACCACATCTCGGTTGCAAACCTGGCCAACTGGGAGGATGAAAGTGCCTTTACCAGTAATAGGAAAGTCAGGAAGAGGGAAGGGTTTAGTGGGAACAGTAATAAATTCCATTTTGGAAATGCTGAGATTGAGATACCTGTGGGACATCCAGTCACAGGAGAATGGAGGTCAGGAGAGAGGGTAGGACTGAATGAATCAGCTACATAAAGACAATTATTGAATTCATGTCTAGTTTTCCATTTCCTTTTTGAAGATGATCATCTGGATCTTGTCCTTGATGCCTCAGTGTATCATATGGTGCTTTCCCAGGGTATCTGGAAGATCTCATCAGCTAGGATGTCTTCAAATATCAATCTATATGCATCTGATTTCTAAATTCTCATCCCCACCCATGTCCAGCCATTATGTTTCACTTGTCCTTGAATCCCACATTTCCAACTACATGCTGTGGACCTCCACTGGGATGTCCCATAGACACCACAAACTCCAAAACAGACTTTATAAACTTTTGTTACAAAGCCACCCTCCTCCCAACTTCTCTGTTTCTGTCAAAGGTTGCCACATTTCTTCTATTCAACCAAGTACTTAATCTATGAGACATCCTCACCTCTTCATTTTCACTCAACCTTCATATTGCATCAGTTCCCAAGTATTATCAGTTTTTACTTCCATATTTCCCCTCCCTGCTTTTCTGTAACATACACCACAATTATGAACATGGCAGGTCTCCATTACCTCTCATCTGATCTCCTTCAATAGTGCCCCAACTGGTCTCCTTCTATGTTGTTTCCTTCCTCTCTAATCCATTATACACATGGCTGCTAAATTGACATTCCCCAGTTCTGATCATATCATTCCCTTGATGCAGAAAATACAATTTCTCCCTATGACAGCTAAGATATAAAATAGATTTTTCATTGCAGCATACAAAGTCCATTGTGATCTGGCTCTAACTATCTTTCTAGTATAAATACACTTGATTTGTTTTCACTTACTCTATGTCACAGCCAAACTGATCTGCTTTTTGTACTCTATATATGACATTCTGCCTTCTAACTCTGTACCTTCATACAAACTGATACCTATCCCTGGAATATTCTCTTTCATGTCTGACTCCTCGGGCCCAAGACTCCATTCAAGGCTCAGCTATAGCTCACCCACCTGATAGCCTCAGTTGTTAGTACTCTCCAAACCCCACCAAATTATATATATTTATTACATTTTCCTCTCTGTGAAAAAGTTGTTTGCCCATGTTGAATGTCAGCTTTTTGAGAATAGAGACTGTTTCATTTTTGTCTTTGTGCTCACAGAACTTCCTATATTTCCTGATACATTGTAGGTGATTAATAAATTGAATTCAACAAATACTTGCTGATTGACTGGTGAATTTCGTTTTATTTTGAGATGCCCTTTAGTTGCATTCACAAATTTTTAATTTGCTTTCTTATTGTTATAATCCTTTTGAAAAAAAGCACCATTGAGTTTTGTTTCTATGACCCATTCATTATTCAGGACGTGGCTAGATCATTATTTTTTATATTTTATATTACTATTTTAATGGGTTTTGGTTTTTAACATATATTCTGTTTTTATGAGAATTATTTTTTAATCGATTGATTTTCATACATGATACTTATTAATAGGTATCATCTTTAATTCAGAAGACAGCGCAAATCTTTCATATCTCTTATTTATTTAGCTCTTCTTTCTTTTATGTTATCTTAAAGAAAAATATTAAAGTCTAGAATTATTGTGTTACAATCTATATATTTTTTCAATATGATTATCTTTTAATTCATGAAGTCAGTGCCATGCCACTTGGTTCATATGTATTTAACTAAATTCTCTCATTGTGATGATTTAAAATAATACAGTTTTCCAGTTTATCTCTTTTGATCTTATGGATTTTTATTGTTCTCTAATCTGAAGTCATAAGTGAAGTGCCACAATTTTGGAAGCGCATTATATTGAGAAAATGTTTTTCCAGCTCTGCATTTTTATTCTTTATTTTTTTTTAACCTTTCATGTATGCATAAAATTTCTCTTATTTTCTTATACTTTCTCTCATTAGTTCCACTGAGGAATTCAATACACTCACATATAAAGTTATAACTGTACAGGTTGTCCTTTCCACAGAATAATTTTTTTTTGCATTAATCCCCCTCCAGTTTTCTTTTTCTTTAAGTCAGAACTTGGTTTTATGCTTGGTAAAGCACTAGTGGTTATTTAAATTCTTTGAGTAGAACTCACTGATTTCTTTTTCTAGAATCAGCTCCTGCATACTACATTTTTTTTAAAATTTAGTCTTTCCAATTTTCTGAATGTCTTGTATTCCTACACTAACCATGAAAATTATGTGTCTTTCCTCTCACTGGCCAATAAAATTCAACAACATGTGATAACTGCTTACTACGAACAAAGCACCGTGTTGCAGATGAATACTACCTAGTCTTTGCCTTCCACTAGCTCTCAATCAAGTTGGAGACAAAAAAGCTGGGATAAAAATTGTTGTAATACCAAATAGAACAAAATGAGTGCTTAACTGTATAGGCAAGGTACAACTGTAGTGCTAGAGTGTATCTGAAGAGAAGCAGCTTGCTTCTGATTGGCTAGGCATCAGTGATCATTTTCGAAAACCATGTTGGTCTCTTTCACAGCCAGAAAATTGGTCATATGTGATCAGGCAGAAACAATAAGGAGTCTATATGTAGAGAATGAGGAACATGGAATTAAGTGTTAGGTCAAGGAAAGTGAAGAAAAAGAAGAGAGGTAAGGAATATTGGCAACAGACATGCCTATCAGCAAGAAAAATAAAGGTTGCCACAACAACAAAGGGATGGTACTAGATGTCTTCTAAGGACACCTTAGTGGTAGAACTGATGATTCCACAACTGTACCAAATAAGAGATCCCCATAGATGATCTTGGGAGGGAAAAAGAATTGGTTTTATTGCCTGCAGGTGTGGGGGATGGTGGTTTTGGAGGCTGGATTAGAGAGTGAGGTTTATGTCGGGGGAGAAGCTGATGATGAGGAATGAGGGTCAGAAGAAACCTTCATTATTTGGGGGCTGGGAGGATTTTCAATTTAAGAGAAAGGAAGTGGGAGAAAGTACAGTGACTGGACTGGGTTAAGGGTGATCAGCAAGGGAAAGGAAAAGGGTAATGGAATCCAGGATAGATAGTTAAAGGTAATTTAGGTTTTCTTTTATCATTTGGCATTCTTAAGTCAATATTTGTTTATCGCTTTGAGAGGAAGAAAATCTTTTTGGCTAAGTCCTTAAAAGCTTGTATCACTTGCTTGTTTCTTAGGGCATAAATTAAGGGGTTCATAACAGGAGCGACTGAAGTTACGAGCACTGACACCACCTTATTCAAAGCCACTTCTTCTTTTGCAGAGGGTTTGATGTAGATGAAGATACAGCTGCCATAGGTGATGGAGACAACAATTATGTGGGAAGAACAAGTAGAAAAGGCCTTTTTCCTTTGCTGAGCTGAGGGAAATCTAAGGACTGTCCTGATAATGTGTGCATAGGACAGAAACACTAAGAATAAGGTGACAATGAGAGTCAACACAGCAAAGATCAAAACCATCCTCTCTATGAATTGTGTGTCTGAGCAGGCAATCTTTATTATGGGAAATGCCTCACAACCAAAATGATCAATGACATTGGAGTCACAGAATTCCATCTGGAACCCCAGACTAAGTGGTGGGAGGATGAACATTAACCCAGCCAGCCAAGAACTCAGGAGGAGCTGGTTGCAGACTTTGCTGTTTATGATGGTTGTGTAGTGCAGAGGTTTGCAGATGGCTACATAGCGGTCATAGGACATGACAGCCAGAAGAAAAAATTCTGTTACCCCAAGAAGTATGACAAAAAATATTTGGGCAAAGCAAGCATTATAGGTAATGGTATTGTCCCCAGTTGACAAGCTGAAGAGATATCTGGGAATATAGGCAGTTGTGAATGCCACTTCCAAAAAGGAAAAATTTCGGAGGAAGAAATACATGGGTGTCTTAAGTTGTGCATCCATCAAGGTGAGGGTGATGATGATCAGGTTCCCAATTATAGTCAAAACATATGTGAAAAAAAGAAAGATGAAAATCAGAACCTTTAGCCATGGATCATCTGTTAGTCCTCGAAGGATAAATAATGTTATCCCTGTATGATTTCTCATCCTAGACTTCTGATGGATCTGTGTGTAAAAGAAGAGACAGATTAGATTTGAGAAGGAAGGTGACAAAAAGTACATTCACCCTGGGAATCAGAGAGAAAAGCCAGGCAAGTTATTACTCGACCTTTATTGTACTTCATAAAAAACATCATCACTGAAGTGTTGACCTGAGCATCTCTCACTTATAAATTAGGGAGAATAAGTAGTGGTTTTGTTTAAAGATCATTATCATATTTAACAATATGCTGTCCTAGTCTTGTCTGGACTATCCACATCCATTTATTCTATATCTCTCTATAGCTAACATCATTTGCATTTCAATCCCCTTAAAATCTTCTTATTAATTTTCATTCAAAATCTAACCACTGAATACTTAAATAATTCTTTCTCAGAAAAAGAAATTGAACAAGCAAAAATGGGCTACCCAAGAAAAATCCCCAGGACCAGATAGATTTGCTAGTGAATTCTTCCAAACCTTGAAAGAACAATTAGCTACATTACTATGTAATCTATTTAGAAAAATAGACACAGAAGGAGTCCTAACAAATTCCTTCTATGACACAAATATGGACTTGATATCTATATCATGAAAAGCAAAAACATAAAGAAAACTATAGACCAATTCCCTAATGAATGTTGATGCAAAAACGTTAAATAAAATATTAGCAAAGAGATTCTAGAAATATATTAGAAAGATCATATACTATGACCAGGTGGGCTTTATTCCAGGAATATAAGGCTGGCTCAATATTAGGAAATCTATCAGCATAATTTGATCAGATCAATAACCAAAATAACATAAATCACGTGAGTGATACAGAAAAAGCTTTTGAGAAAATAAAACACCCATTCCTACTAAAACATTAGAATACTTAGGAATAAATGTTGCTCTCCTTAAAATGATATGTAATATCTATCTGAAACCATCATCAAATATTGTATGTAATAGGGATAAACTAGATGCTTTCCCCAAAATTCGTTGAAACAATAGACAACTTCATAAAAGTTTCAAGATATAAAATAATTGCACAAAAGTCATCAGTATTTCTATGTATTCCCAACAGAGTCCACCAGGAGGAAGGAGAAAGAAAAATTCTATTTGAAATAACTGCAGATGATACAAAATGCTTGGAAGTCTGCCTGCCAAGGCAAACCCAAGAACTATATGAACAGAATTACTAAACACTTTTCACAGAAATAGAGATCTAAACAACTGGAGAAATATAAATTGCTTGTGGATAGATCAAGCCAACATAATTAAAATGACAATTATCTAAATTAACTTACTTAACCAGTGTCATATGAATCTAACTTCCAAGATCTTAGTTTACAAAGTTAGAGTAAATAATAACAAAATAAATCTGGAAGAATCAATGGTCAAGAATACCAAATGAATTAATTGAAAAAAATGTAAAGGAAGACTCCCTAGCAGTAATAGATTTCAAGACTATATTACCAAGTGACAATCATCAAAACAATCTGGTACTGACATAAATGGAGTGGTGGATCAATCCAATGCATTATGTATGAAATATATAGTAACAAGTGACCATAGCAATGTAGTATTTGACAAACCTAAAGATCCAAAATTTGGGCAAAAACTCACCATTTGACAAACATTTCTGGGAAGACTGGGAAGCAGTTTTGTAGAAACTAGACCAACATCTCACACTGTTTACAAAGATAAGTTCACAATGGGTCCATGATTTAGACATAGATGATGGTATTATAAGCAAATTATGGGAGCATGAAAAACTTTAAATGTCAGGTTAAGGGAAGCATGTATGACCGTAATATGAATAGAGAAGGTTGTGGGAAGTAATGCGGATAATTTCTTTTTTTTTCTTTTCTTTCTTTATTTAATATACTTAGTTTTCAGCATTGACTTTCACAAGAGTTTGAATTACAGATTTTCTCCCCATTTCTACCCTACCCCCCTCTCCAAGATGGCATGTATTCTGGTTGCCCTGCTCCCCAGTCAGCCCTCCCTTCTGTCACCCCACTCCTCTCCCATCCCCTTTTCCTTTTCTTTCTTGTAGGGCAATATAAATTTCTACGCCCCATTGCCTGTGTATCTTATTTTCTAGTTGCATGCAAAAACTTTTTTTTTGTTTTTTGAACATCTGTTTTTAAAACTTTGAGTTCCAAATTCTCTCCCCTCTTCCTTTCCCACCCACATTCCATAAGAAGTCAAGCAATTCAACATAGGCCACATGTGTATCATTGTGTATAACCCTTCCACAATACTCATGTTGTGAAATACTAACTATATTTTGCTCCTTCCTAACCTATCCCCCTTTATTGAATTTTCTCCCTTGACCCTGTCCCCTTTCGAAAGTGTTTGTTTTTTGATTACCTCCACCCTTCTATCATTCCCCCCCCCCCTTTTATCTTCTTCCTTCCTCTTTCCTGTGGGGTGAGATACCCAATTGAGTATGTATGGTATTCTCTCCTCAGGTCAAATCTGATGAGAGCAAGATTCGCTCATTCCCCCTCACATGCCTTCTCTTCTCTTCCTACAGAACTGCTTTTTCTTGCCACTTTTATGCAAGATAAATTATCCCATTCTATCTCTCCCTATCTCCCTCTCTCAATATATTCCTCTCTCATCCCTTAACTTGATTTTATTTCTTTTAGATATCTTCCCTTCATCTTCAACTCACCCTGTGCCTGCTCTCTCTCTCTCTCTCTCTCTATATATATATATATACACACACACACACATACATATATACATACATACACATTCACATACATATGTATACATAAACATATATACATATATATATGTATGTGTGTGTGTATATATATATATATATATATATGCATATTCCCTTCAGCTACCCTAATACTGAGGTCTCATGAATCATACACATCATGTTTCCATGTAGGAATGTAAACAAAACAGTTCAACTTTAGTAAGTCCCTTGCAATTTCTTTTTCTTGATTACCTTTTCATGCTTCTCTTGATTCTTGTGTTTGAAAGTCAAATTTTCTATTCAGTTCTGGTCTTTTCACTGAGAAAGCTTGAAAGTCCTCTATTTTATTGAAAATCCATATTTTGCCTTGGAGCATGATACTCAGTTTTGCTGGGTAGGTGATTCTAGGTTTTAATCCTAGCTCCATTGACCTCCGGAATATCGTATTCCAAGCCCTTTGATCTCTTAATGTAGAAGCTGCCAGATCTTGGGTTATTCTAATTGTGTTTCCACAATGCTCAAATTTTTTCTTTCTGGCTGCTTGCAGTATTTTCTCCTTGATCTGGGAGCTCTGGATTTTGGTGACAATATTCCTAAGAGATTTCTTTTTGGGATCTATTTGAGGAGGTGATCGATGGATTCTTTCAATTTCTACTTTGCCCTGTGGCTCTAGAATATCAGGGCAGTTCTCCTTGATAATTTCTTGAAAGATGATATCTAGGCTCTTTTGTTGATCATGGCTTTCAGGTAGTCCAATAATTTTTAAATTCTCTCTCCTGGATCTATTTTCCAGGTCAGTGGTTTTTTCAATGAGATATTTCACATTGTCTTCCATTTTTTCTTTCCTTTGGTTCTGTTTTATAATATCTTGATTTCTCATCAAGTCACTAGCTTCCACTTGCTCCAATCTAATTTTTGAGGTAGTATTTTCTTCAGTGGTCTTTTGGACCTCCTTTTCCATTTGGCTAATTCTGCCTTTCAAGGCATTCTCCTCATTGGCTTTTTGGAGCTCTTTTGCCATTTGAGTTAGTCTATTTTTTAAGGTGTTGTTTTCTTCAGTATATTTTTCAGTATTTTTTTGGGTCTTCTTTAGCAAGTCATTGACTTGTTTTTCATGGTTTTCTCGCATCCTTCTCATTTCTCTTCCCAATTTTTCCTCTACTTCTCTAACTTGCTTTTCCAAATCCTTTTTGAGCTCTTCTATGGTCTGGGACCAGTTCATGTTTTTCTTGGAGGCTTTTGTTGTGGGCTCTTTGACTTTGTTAACTTCTTCTGTCTGTATGTTTTGGTCTTCTTTGTCCCCAAAGAAAGAATCCAAAGTCTGAGACTGAATCTGGGTGCATTTTCGCTGCCTGGACATATTCCCAGCCAACTAACTTGACCCTTGAGTTTTTCGGCGGGGTATGACTGCTTGTAGACTAAAGAGTTCTATGTTCCACACTTGGGGGGATGTGCCAGCTCTGCCACACCAGCACTCCCCCTTCCCCAAGAACTCCCAACCTGGACTGGACTTAGATCTTCAGCAGGCTCTGCACTCCTGCTGTGATCCGCCACTTAATTCTTCCCACCAGGTGGGCCTGGGGCCGGAAGCAACTGCAGCTATAGTTCTGTAGCTGCCCCACCTCCTCTGCCCCCAGGGCGATAGCCGAACCAGGAACTCCTTTCACTCCCGCAGCTTTTCCCAGTAACCTTCTCTGTTGTTTTTGGTGTTTGTGGGTTGAGAAGTCTGGTAACTGCTGCAGCTCACTGATTCAGGGCGCTAGGGCATGCTCCACCCAGCTTCTGGTCTGGTTGGTCCGCGCCACTTACGCTGGGCTCTGCCCCGCTCTGCTCCCAGCTCCCAGCTCTGTGCGGGATAGACCTCATCCAGAGACCATCCAGGCTGTCCTGGGCTGGAACCCTGCTTCCCTCTGCTGTTTTGTGAGTTCTGCAGTTCTAGAATTGGTTCAGAGGCATGTTTTATAGGTTTTTGGAGGGACTCGGCAGGCAGCTCATGCTAGTCCCTGCTTTCCAGCCACCATCTTGGCTCCCCAGATAATTTCAATTTTAGGTAATTAAACAATTTCTGCACAAACAAATCTAGTGCAGCCACGATTAGAAAAAAAGCAGAAACTGGGAAGAAGTTTAAAGCAAATTTTTCTGATAAAGGTCTCATTTCTCAAACATATAGTTAACTGATTAAAATTTATATAAATAAGAGGCATTCCTTAATTGATAAATGATTTTCAGCAGAAAAAAATCAAAGGTATTTTTAGTCACATAAATACGCTTAAATCACTATTGATTAGAGTAATGCAAATTAAAGCAACTTGATGTACTACCTTACAGACTGGCTAATATGACAGGAAGGAACTGACAAATGTTGGAGGTAATGTGGGAAAATTAGGACCCTGATGCATTGTATGTGGAGTTGTGAACTGGCCCAACTAATCAGGAGCACAATTAGGAAATATGCCCAATGGGCAGTAAACATGTTCATAGCAGTACCAGATCTGTTTCCCAAAGAGATCAAAGAAAAAGAGAAAAGGACCCATATGTACAAAAATATTTATAGCAGGTTTTTTTTTGTGGTGGCAAATAATTAGAAATGGAGAGGATGTCCAACAACTGGGGAATGTATGAACACATTGTCATATATGATTGTGATGGCATCCTAGTCTGCTGTAAGAAATGATGAGCAAGATGGATTCAGAAAAACCTGGGAAGACTTACATGAACTGATGGATAGTGAGGTGAGCAGAACTAGGAGGATGTTGTACACTGTACCAGTAATATTGTAGCGATGATCAGTTGTGATAGACTTAGCTACTCTGTTCAATCGCACGATCAAATGCAATTTCAAAGGACTTGTGATGAAAAATGCTGTCCATCTTCAGTGAGAGAACTGATGAACACTAAGAGTAGAGTGAATCACAATTTAAAAAAAATTAGTATTGTTGCTTTTTTTTGGCAATGTGGCTAACATAAAATATGCTTTACATGACTTCACATGTGTAATTAATATCATATTCCTTGCTTTCTTATTGAGTTTGGAACTCTAAATTGAAAAAAAATTAAATATAAATAAGAAGTATTAAAAGAAAAAAATTGCTAAATAATCTCTAAAAACTTCTTTTTTTTAAACATTATGCCCCCTCTTCTTTTCAGGTACACAGTACAGAGAAATATATGGCACTTTTACCTAATTGCTTACTTTTCCCTTAACCGCACATCAGAGTTTCAGGAGACCTTGTTTTAAATCCCTGGCTCATTAGCATATTTAGATAATCTTTGAGCCTACATTTTCTCATCTGTACAATGAAGTTAGTAATATTTACATCATTCACCTCATGAAGTAATTGCAAGCAAAGTGCTTCTTAAAATTTGAAGGCTATATTAAATAGGGACACTTATTGCAATAGCTGGAAGAAGGGCTCTCTGCATCCCCTTAAGAAATTTTAAAATAAGGAGACATGATTACTTCCTGTTATACATTTTAATTGCTAAATTTAGTGGCAAATATCATTCCAAATGATGGATTATATTGTAACCCAGCTTTTATACAAGAGAAGGGAGAGGGGGATAGGGGTCAATGCACAAGACTTACTTGTATAAAAGGATATCCAATAAACTGGACATTTTTCATGCCATTTAGGAATTGGAATCAGAGGGAGCAGATAACACTTTTTGCCACTCTCCTTGAGCCCTCACAAAGGCAGGAACATTTCTAGCACAAATTAGAGATGAGACTTTTTCTATAAAAAAGGAAATGACAGAAAACCTGTATTAGTAAAACTTACCACGCCACTACATTGCCCCAGTGTGGACACAGCCTACAGACCTTTCTAAATTTCTTGAAAAAGCCAAACATGATGGATGTCCCACTGTCTGTTCTCTCATTTAACACTTTCTGCAACCTGGTTTCCAAGCCAACATACATCTGAAACTGCTTTCTGTGAAGTTACAGTGATCTTCTAATTGTCAAATCTAAACTTTTTTTTTCTCATTCCCAATACTTCTGGACCTATCTGTAGACTTTGACACTGTCAATCACACTCTCGTTCGGGACACTCTTTCTTCTCTAGCTTTTTATAACACAGATTTATTTTGGTTCTCCTCCTACCAATTTTTACTGCTTTTTCTGTTCCCTTGTGACAAAGGGTCATCCAAATATACTGTCCTACCTAAATCCTGTTGGCCATTACCTTTTAGTCCCTAAAAGATTTTTCCTCCTTTATCAAGTAGTTTAGTACCTCATGCAAAGTCCTCTTCACAATCCCATCTCTTACCCTTATACTTGAGAACTACGATTTACCTCAAATGTCTTCTCAGGTACCCTTTCTTTCTGGTTCATTAGCCTCCTCACTCCAATTAAGTAACACATAAATATGGCCATACCATTAATCTCATAGTCACACACAAATGTCCCACCTCCACTCTCCAATATATCCAGCCAAGTCTCTGTCCTATGTATTGAAGACATTTCCAACTGGATGGATTTTAGACTTCAGAAACCACTATATATGAAACAGTCATCATCTTTCTGCCCAAATCCTCCTCTTGATTAAGCTTTCTTATTTCTTTTAATGGCACCACCTTCCTTCAAGTCACCCTGTTTTGCCACATAGAAGTCATCCTCAACTCTTTATTTTCCCTCATTCCTCTCTCATTTATTTTACCTCTACCACTTTTCATTCCTCTCCTTTGTTTTACCTACTTAACTATTAGCCAATTAGGCTCTCATCCTTCACTTTGAATATTACAATAACTTATTTGGGACTCATTGGTATATCTGCCTCAGATTTTCCCCCTTCCCACAGCATTTTCTATGCAGCTATCAAAGTGGTATTTATCTAGCAAAGGACCATGTCCTTTCCCTGCTTAAGAAGCTTCAGTGCCTCTCTCTTTCCTCTAGGACAAAATACTGGCTTCTCTATTTGGCTTTTAAAGCCCTTCTCAATCTGGCTTCTGCCTACCTTTCTGTGTTGATTGTATATTATTCTCATTCATAGTCTCTCCATTCCAGAAAAACAGGTATACATGCTCTTATCTACACATGATGTTTAAGGTGACATCTTTTTGTCTCTGGATAGATTGTTTCCCATGCCTGTAATTCTCTCCCTCCCCTCCTTCAACATCTGTTGTCCACAGCTTCCTTCACACTACACATCTATTACAAAATCATAACAAAGACTGGACAGTGTTTTGCTCATTCCAGAAAGATGAAGCTGAGTAATAGCACAACTGTAGAAAACTTGCAGAGGTTGTGTCCATATCTTTCTTCTAAACAGTCAGATATTCTTGCATTTAAGCTTGGCAAAAAACTGCCTTTCAAAAACAGAAGGGAGAAGTAAAATGAAGGAAGCAGACCTTGCTCATCTTTCCAAATGAAATACAAGAAGGATCTTCACATAAAAATGCACAAACAGTTTTTTTTATTACCAATAGGGCTACAATGAACTCCTGTCTCCTACAAGAGGCTTTTCTTTGTCCTCACTTGCTAGTGCCCTTTTCGTATTTTGTATTTAAATTCTTATGTATGCGTTGTTTCCTTTTAATTGAATATCAGTGCTTAGAGGACTGGGACTATTTTATTTGTCTTTGAATCCCCAGCCCTTAGTACAATGCCTGTTAGATAGATGACACTTAATAAAATGTTTGTTGAATGAATGAAAGGGTATCTTTGTATGAACAATGAACTGAATGGGTATTGTTTGAGACTGAGGTATGTATACTGGTATAGATCATACTCTGAAAATGGCAAAATTATGGCTACTGATTTTTTCTGTGTGTAAGGTCAATATAACTCTGAGGGAAGTCCAAATCAAAATGATGCCCCCTCCAACTGCTCAATTTCTGTTTTTTTAAAGATGATGATGTATCCTTATTTTTTTTTCATTGGGAAAAGAGAAGTCTGTAACCAGAAACACAAAAAAGCAGTAAAATTAAATGATTTTTTTCCTTTGTGTCACAGGAGTGGGTAGGTGATACTCATTTCTTTCTGCAAAAGCCTTGTATATCTCAGAGCTGGAAGTAGCTCTCCCTCCAGTCAAGGTACCCAGTGTATCTAGCTTCTTGTTATAATATTTTTGCTCTCTCTCTAGCAGGATCAAATGAGCTGTTTTGGAAAGAAAGGCCCTTAATGAATTTGTATTATTTTGTTATTGCTCCCAAACCACTTTGTCATACAAGGGTTGATCATCTTAAATTTGGGAGCTAGGCAGTCCAAAAGAATCACCATCAGTTTCAGAATTACAGCAAGTGGACAGTAGAAGAACAGAAGTGATGTCTTTGGATACAGCAGATCTAGGAAGGAACAGAAGCTACAAAGCACAGAAACAAGCATTTAATTCACTATCTCTGAAGCTGACTCACTTGCCCCTAATTAGAGGGTCAAATTCAAAAGTTTTATCATTTAGTAGAAAACCAACATCTCGAAAATGACTATCAGCTCTTTCCCTGAAGCATTCATAATATTAGTCTAAATCTTGGATTTTTGCAGAGTGCCATACTTTCCATCCTTAGAAATCTAAAATGACAATTTTTGACATGGAAAGCCATTCCCATACTTACTTTTCTGACAGTCTTTGGATTTCATTGGATGGAGTAGCCCCAAAGGTTCCTGGCATGACTCAATGGCGAGCAACCGTGTGTGAGTAGAGGCAGCATGTCTTAATGAAATAATTAGTAGATTTGAAATCTTTGAATCCCAGCTGGAATCCTTATGATGTGTTACTTTAAGTAAATTGCTTTTCTTCAGTGAGCCTCAGTTTCTTTACTTGTAAATGAAAGGTTTGCATGAGATAATCACTGAGTTCTTTTCTGGCTTTAATCCTAAATTCTTAACTGTATGGACATTTCTGGTCATGCTTTGTTTCTAGAACCAAGACTCTTACACTCAAGCTATTTTGTGACTATTTCCCATTTCTTAGGCATATTTCTTTGTGCTCTTTGTACCTGAAAAGAAGGCAGGCCTAGCATAAAAAGGTACTATTTGAATCTGTTTCTTTGTGTTTGAAAATAGGAGTTTTGACGTGTCTGGGTAGTAAGACAGATTTCCTTATAAATTTACCATGAATAACAACAAATAACATTTGTTTTATCTGCTTAATCTGCTATAGGTACTTTAGGATGACCTGAGTGCACAAACAAAACTATCCTTAGGGACTCAGGTTTAAGCAGCACTAATGAATTTCCTTTGTACTCAATTTTTTCTGGTACCCACAGAGACCAGAGAATGACATAATAGCATCAGATACAGTGCTCAACAATGAAACAGGCCTTTGATATTAGCACTGTTATCAGAGGGGTTCTTAGTCCAAAGAGAGGGGAGAAGATGTGGGAGGTTCCCAGGAGAAGGACAGATTTCAGAGAAATCCCAATCACTCATTGTCCCATAGGATTCTGAGATACGTCATCATCTTCTGTTGCAGACAGTCTTTTTTCCTAATAACATAATGCAATACGAGCACTTGAGTGGATCTCTAACTCATTGATGGGGGCCATGCTTCCACATAGTCCTCATAATTCTTGATGTTTCTATGCCCTCTCATCTTCTGTGATTATTCTTTACAACTCTGTATGGGAGAGACTGCAATCCTTCCATGCCCTCTTATCTTTTGTGATTCTCCCACAAGTCTTTCATGAAATATTTACCAAAATGAATTCGAGGTCATTTCCTAGGTCTTTCAACATTTCATGTGTCTGGTACAACATTTAGCCTGTCTATCTATTAGCCCCAACTTTTGTTCTATGACCCACTGACTTCCATTTCTGATCATACATTTCCTACATGAGATCTTTTTTTTTTTTTTTTTGCTTTTTGGCAGGGCAATTGGGGTTAAGTGACTTGCCCAAGGTCACACAGCTAGCACATGTGTCAAGTGTCTGAGGCCGGATTTGAACTCAGGTCCTCCTGACTCCAGGGCTGGTGCTCTACTCACTGTGCCACCTCGCTGCCCCTCTACATGAGATCTTTACACTACTTTTTAAATTTAAGGTCTTAATGATGTCTTTTAAAAACATCACAATAATTTCTTATATGATCCTACCCGGTGACAGAGAAAAGGTTATTCAAAATAGAACCACCAAAATGATTATATCTGATATTACATTCCCACAATCCAAGTAGAGTCTTAGAGTAAGAAAAAAAATTCCCAACCACAAGCACTTAAAAGAATACTTTAAAGTGATGAAGGTAGAGATACCAAATGAAATGTCTAGTGAAGAAATAATGACAAGCAGAACTGCTCCCTTAGAAAATAAAGGATTCAGGGGCAGCTACATGGCACAGTGAGTAGAGCACCAGCCCTGGAGTCAGGAAGACCTGAGTTCAAATCTGCCCTCAGACACTTGACACATATTCTATCTGTGTGTCCTTGGGCAAGTCACTTAATGCCAATTGCCCTGACAAAAAACAAGCAATAAAAGAAAATAAAGGATTCAAATGGAAAATAAAGTGGGGAAACCATACTTAAGAATTCAGTTCCCTCATCATTAGAACGGGCCAAACAGAAAATGTAGATGCAATGGGACAAGAAATGTTTTTCAAAAACTCAATAGATTGAAAAAAGACCATAGATAATCAATCAATATCAATATTTCATGTAATATATGCCAGTATACACACATATGTGTATATATGTACAAAGTACCATAGTATCTGAATACTTACAGGAAAAGCTAATCAGATTGCCAGGCAAATGGACAGTAAAAATGTTCTAATGAGGAATCTCAATGTGTCCATTTCAGACATAGTCAGATACAAACAAAATTTAAACAAAGATGAAATGAAGGACCTGAATCATACTTTAGAAAAAATTAGAGATGGTCTATCACTGATGATTACTGAATGGGAAGAGAGATCCATGTATGGCACCTTTACAAAACTCACCTTATATTTGGGCATATAAACATTAACAAAATTCAGAAAAGCAGAAATACTAAGTACGTTTGGTCATCATAATGCAACAAAATTATATTGTCAAAAGCCTTTGCAGAAAGTATTAAAAATAAATTATAGAATAATTTCCTGCAAATAATTGGTGTGTCAAAGAACAAGTTATAGAGGCAACTGAAGAATTTGTTGAAGAAATTGGAAATAAGGAGAAAATATTCTAAAATTTATGGGATGTAACTAAAGCAGTTCTTCAGGGAAAATTATATCTATAAGTACTTTCATCAACAAAATAGAGAAAGAAAAAAATTAATGAATTCATCTTACAACTAAAAACCTTGCTGTTGTTCAGTCATTTCAGTTGTGTCTATCCTTTGTGATCCCATTTGGAATCTTCTTGGCAAAGACACTGGAATGTTTTGCCCATTTTCTTCTTCAGCTCATTTTACAGATGAGGAAACAGGCAAACAGGGTTGAGTGACTTTCACAGGGCCACACAGCTAAATGTCAGAGGCCAAATTTGACTCAGGAAGCTGAGTCTTCCTTACTTCTGGCCTGTAACTCTATCTGCTGCATCATGTAGCTGATAGAACTTAAAAACCAGAATAATAATTAAAAAAACCTAAACAACAAGGTAGGAATTCTGAAAATCAATGATAAATAAAACTGAAAATAAAAACTGCCTTTGAATAGGTTTTTGCCTCCACCATCTCCTTTTGAGTTGGTATTGTTTCAGTCTTGATACTTGTATCTTTAATCCTTAGAATAGTGTCTAGCACATAGTAGGTGCTTAATACAATTCCTGATGATTTCTTGATCAGCTTATTCCATGACTAAATGCCTAAATTTTGTGTGGGACATGTAGCATACAAATATCTGTAAAAGCACATATACAATATAGAAGCAAATAAACAGAACAGCAAAAATGCAAAATTAGCAAAAATTAGCCCATAAAAGAATAGAACATGCAAAGCATTATTATATGTGTGGATTAACAAACAGAACTACAACCCATGAGCCACAATGTCTATCTTCCTGTCCACTATGTCCTTGGGAAACTTCCTCTGATGCATCCCAGTTTCTTTAAAACCATACTTGTTAAGTAACTTTTGTTAAATGTGTCATAAAATGACAAAAAAATGGTCCTTTGAGATCCACTGTCTAGGAAAGCAGTGCAGGCCACATTCTCTGTCTTTGTCATCATCTCTATATGGGGCTCTATGAGTCTGAGTAGGAATTGAGGATGAAGTCCTTCTTGCTCTTTGGGAGGTCAAGTGTGACCTCTTCCCTGTCACCACCTCCTTTTTCTGATGAAGGTCAGTGTCTACCAAAGCTTCATTTGTGTCCATTTCCTTCGTGATTCTTGGAAGATAATTGTGTCTTTCTGGTTTTATCCTGATGTTGGCATTCTTGTATGAGATTGCTGGAGTCTCTGTTCCCTTGACCTTTCATCTTTCCAAGTGGCATGGTATTGTTCATGATCCCCTCTCACATGAGGTCTTCTGCCTGTACATCTACATCTATAGCATCAGTCTCTCACTTTCCTTCTGTGACCTATACCCACAAAGATATTTAAAAGTAGCTGCAAAAAGGAAGAGAAAAGAAAAGGAAAGGAAAGGAAAGGAAAGGAAAGGAAAAGAAGTAGCTGCAATTGAATTCTCTCAGGGTGGCCTTTCTTGTGTACTCTACCCTTTGCTTGAATGCTTTCATTTTTTCTAGCAACACCCTTCCCTGAGCTCCTAAGTCCATTGCTTTTGCAAATATTCCCAATATGTGATTCTGGTGTCTTCTATACTCAGAGACTACACAAATTCAAAAGCAGGTTCTTTGACCCTTTCCATCAAATGGCACATCTTGTTCAGTTCAGATGTCTGCATCTGGTGCTTAGGTGATATTCCTCTTTATGCTGTAGGGTGTATTCCTTTGACCCTTTGCACAGGTGAGGCTTCTCTTTCTGCCATGAGCCACAATGCCATGAGCTAGGCTCTGACCTTGTCCTCAGGTGATCATTTTATTGCTACCTTAAGTGATATTCTCCATTTTTGCTGTTCAGCCTCTTGAGAAGCTTCTCTTGACTTATTTTTACTCCTTAGATGCTAGCCTAGCTATCTCTCATTGTCAGTATGTTAGGAATTTTTGAATGGTTAAAATGATCAGTTAATTTATACAGCACTTTCTGAGTGGTCTTCTAGGTCTGACCTAATTATCTATCTTGCAATCTCTAAGCACATAAAAGTGTTTAGGAAGGGAAAACTTTCTTTTTCATGTCCATTTTTACTCACTCCTTATATCAGAACAAATTTATGAATTTCTTTTTTTTAAAATTTATTTTAACATATTTAGTTTTCAGCATTGATTTTCACAAGAGTTTGAATTACAGGGGTGGAGCCAAGATGGCCACATGAAAACAACGTCTTACCTGAGCTCTCTCACAAGGTCTGTCAGATTCCTATCAAAAAGTGAATTTGAGCAGATTTGAGAGAGTTAGAAACTGGGAGCAGTCTGAGTGGTGCAAATTTCTGAGCCAGGAGAGCCTGAAAGACCGAAGGCACGTATCTGTGGGCTTGGAGAGTGCTCGGTGTGACTGGCTGGGAAACCCACGTGGAAGACAGGCTGGGAGAAAGCCGGGTGCCCGAAACCGGCAGAGATTACTTCCCAGTCCTCCCAACACAGGACAGCAGTCTGTGGAAGTGACAAGAGGCAGCACAATGCCACTGGCCATGAAACACCAACTCCTGATGCTTGCAGCCCAGAAACTTGGTTTCTTGAACTTCCGGGAGACATAATCGCCAGGTAAACGGCTCTAATCCCTCCCCTCCCCACCCAGAGAATTCCTCGGGGAAAAAAAAGAACACTGGAACAGAGGAGAAAGAAATGGGGCTTCAGTGGTCAAATAGTAGAAGTTCATTAGTCCCAGAGGGGCAGAGACGTCAGGGGTCAACACCAGGAGCCCAGATGTAATCTTGCTCCCCCACGGGAAGTGCCAGACGCCGGCTCAAACAACAAACAGCTAAGACCATTGCTGAAGAGCAACAGTGCTGGAGAGCACCCCCAGGGAATGAGACGTCAGGGAGCCAGACCCCTTCCCGACACCTCAGGAAACTGAAGGCTATAATTCTAGACTCACAATCCACAGAATAAGAATGCTGGGACAGAGAGCCCTGAGCCCTAAAGGCAGAAATTTGTTGTGAAGCCAAGAAAAGGCTAACCAACATGAAGAAAAACACAAAAAAACAGGATTGTAGATTCTTTTTATGGAGACAGGCAGGATCAAAATACGAATATGGAAGAGGGCAGCAATGACACTATAGACGTGTCTGATACCTCAAAAGGTAATGTGAACTGGTCTCCAGCCCAAAAAGCATTGCTGGAAGAGCTAAAGGAGGAATTTAAAAACCAAATTAGGGAGCTAAAAGAAGATGAAATCAAGTCCCTAAAGAATAAGATTGGTGAAATGGCTACGGAGATACAGAATCTAAAGAGAGAAAATGACACCCTGAGAGGTAAAATCAACCAATAGGAAAAGGAGACTCAAAAGCAAAATGAAAACACTAACTCATTAAAAATCAGAGTTGAGCAAGTGGAAGCTGATGAATCTATGAGGCACCAAGAAGTAGTAAAACAAAATGTAAAGAATGAAAAAATAGAAAGAAATGTGAAATATCTGATTGGGAAAACAACTGACCTGGAAAATAGATCCAGGAGAGACAATTTAAGAGTTATTGGTCTACCAGAAATCCACGATGAAAAAAAGAGCCTTGACAGTCTCTTCAAAGAAATTATCAAAGACAACTGCCCAGAGGTCCTAGAACCAGAGGGCAAAATAGTCATTGAAAGAATTCACTTATCATCTCCCGAAAGAGATCCCAAACTGAAAACACTAAGAAATATTATAGCCAAATTTCAGAACTATAAACTCAAGGAGAAAATACTGTAAGCAGCCAAAAAGAAGCAATTCAGATATCGTGGAACTACAGTCAGGATAACGCAGGATCTCTCAGCTTCCACATTAAAAGACAGGAGAAATTGGCATATGATATTCTGAAGGGCAAAGGAGCTGGGACTACAACCAAGGATCAACTACCCAGCAAAACTAAGCATAATTTTTCAGGCAAGGAGATGGACATTCAATGAAATAAGAGAATTCCAGACCTTCCTGATGAAAAGGCCAGAACTCATCGGAAAATTTGATCTCCAGATACAAAACTCAAGAGAGACATAAAAAGGTAACCAGGGGGAAACCCCCATAAACCTTATTAACCAATAAGGGCAGGTTGTTTGCATCTTTATGTGGGATTATAGCATCTTATGTATGTTTTATATACATACATATATATGTCAGTTTTGAGAATGGTGCAGCTATTATGAAATTGAAAGGGATACACATAGATTGTGAATGCCTGTGTAAATTAACTGATGTAAGGATAAAAAACATAAGTAAGGGATGTAAAAAATGGAGGGCTATGAGAGAAGAGGTAAGGAGGTAGTAGAAAAGGGTAAATTACACCAAACGAAGAGGCACAAAAACATATTATTGTAGAGGGAAAGAAGGGAGGGAGAAGAGCAATATTTGAGCTTTACTGTCAACTGATCTGGTTCAAGAAGGGAATAACATACCCTGATAAGTTTAGAAATCTAACTTGTCCTACGGGAAGTAGGAGGGGAAGGGGGGAAAAAGGGAGGGGGGGTCAGAAGGGAGGGGAGGAGTAGCAAGTGGGAAACAGTAAGATAAGGGAGGGGAATAAAGAAGGAGGGTAAACTGAGGAAGGTGACAGTCAAAAGCAAAACTTTGTTGAGGAGGAGAAGGGGAAAGGGAAAAATAAAAGCATAAACAGGAGGAAATAGGATAGAGAAAAAGACACAGATAGAAATTGTATCTCTGAACGTGAATGGGATGAACTCTCCCATAAAACGGAAGCTGACAGCAGAATGTATCAAAAACCATAATCCTACAATATGCTGTTTACAAGAAACACATTTGAAACAGGGGGATACACACAGGGTAAAGGTAAAAGGCTGGAGTAAAATATATTGTGCCTCAGCTAAAGTAAAAAAAGCAGGTGTAGCAATCCTAATCTCAGACAAAGCAAAAGTAAAGATAGATTTAATTAAAAGAGATAAGGAAGGACATTATATCCTGCCAAAAGGCACCATAAACAATGAAGCAATATCATTGATTAATATATATGCACCAAGTGGTAAGGCATACAAATTCTTAGAGGAGAGGTTAAGGGAGTTATAGGAAGAAATAGACAGCAAAACTATAATATTGGGAGACCTCAACCTCCCCCTTTCTGAACTCGATAAATCTAACCTCAAAATAAATAAGAAAAAAGTTAAGGAGGTAAACAGAATTTTAGAAAAGGCAGATATGATAGACCTCTGGAGAAAACTGAATAGGGATCAAAAGGAATATACTTTCTTCTCAGCGGTACACGGCACACACTCAAAAATTGACCATGTACTAGGGCATAAAAACCTCACAATCCAGTGCAGAAAGGCAGAAGTAGTCGAAGCACACTTTTCAGATCATGATGCAATAAGAATTATTTGTAACAAAGAACCATGGAAAAATAAACTAAAAATTAATTGGAAACTAAATAATCTAATTCTAAAGAATGAGTGGGCCAAAGAACAAATCAGAGAAACAATTAATAACTTCATTCAAGAGAATGACAATAATGAAACAACATACCAAAACTTATGGGATGCAGCAAAAGCAGTTCTTAGGGGAAGTTTTATATCCCTAAATGCTTACGTAAAAAAATAGGGAAAAAGGAGATCAATGATCTGGTCATACAGCTGAAAAATCTAGAAAAAGAGCAAATTGAAAACCCCCAATTAAATACCAAATTAGAAATACTGAAAATCAAAGGAGAGATTAATAAAATTGAAACTAAGAAAACTATTGAATTAATAAATAAAACAAAGAGCTGGTTTTATGAAAAAACCAATAAAATTGATAAAACTTTGGTCAATTTGATTTAAAAAAAAAAGAAGAAAATCAAATTACCAGTATCAAAAATGAAAAGGGTGAGTTCACCTCTAATGAAGAGGAAATCAAAACAATAATTAGGAATTATTTTTTCCAATTGTATGCCCATAAATTTGACAACCTTAGACATGTGGATGAATATCTACAAAAACATAAACTGCCCAGGTTAACAGAAAAGGAAGTAAAATTTCTAAATAACCCCATCATAGAGAAAAAGAAATTTAGCATGCCATCAATGAACTCCCTAGGAAAAAATCTCCAGGGCCAGATGGTTTTACATGTGAATTCTATCAAACATTTAAAGAACAACTAATTCCAATACTTTGTAGACTATCTGGGAAAATCGGTGAAGAAGGTGTCCTACCAAATTCTTTTTATGACAGGAATATGGTACTAAAACCCAAACCAGGTAGAGTCAAAACAGAGAAAGAAAATTATAGATGAATTTCCCTAATGAATATTGATGCAAAAATTTTAAATAAAATATTAGCAAAAAGATTGCAGCAACTTATCACAAGAATAATACACTATGACCAGGTAGGATTTATTCCAGGAATGCAAGGCTGGTTCAATATTAGGAAAACTATTAGCATAATTGACCATATCAACAACAAAACTAGCAGAAACCATATGATCATCTCAATAGACGCAGAAAAAGCCTTTGACAAAATACAACACCCATTCCTATTAAAAACACTAGAAAACATAGGAATAAATGGAACCTTCCTTAAAATTATAAATAACATCTACCTAAAACCATCAACAAGCATTATTTGTAATGGGGATAAGCTAGATGCATTCCAATAAGATCAGGGGTGAAACAAGGATGTCCACCCCTACTATTCAATTTGGTACTAGAAACATTAGCTGTAGCAATAAGAGAAGAAAAAGAAATTGAAGGAATTAGAATAGGAAAAGAAGAAACTAAATTATCACTTTTTGCAGATGATATGATGATTTATTTAGAGAATCCTAGAGAATCAAGTAAAAAACTACTTGAAATAATAAACAACTTTAGCAAAGTTGCAGGATATAAAATAAACCCACATAAATCCTCAGCATTCCTATACATTACTGACAAAGCCCAACAGCAAGAGATAGAAAGAGAAATTCCATTCAAAGTTACTGAAGACACTATAAAATATTTGGGAGTCTATTTGCCAAGACAAACCCAGGGCCTATATGAACATAACTATGAAACACTTTTCACGTGAATAAAGTCACATCTAAATAAGTGGAAAAATATCAGTTGCTCATGGTTAGGCCAAGCTAATATAATAAAAATGACAATTTTGCCCAAATTAATGTATCTATTCAGTGCCATACCAATTGAACAACCAAAAAATTATTTTACTGAGCTGGACAAAATAATAACAAAATTCATCTGGAAAAACAAGAGGTCTAGAATATCTAGGGTATTAATGAAAAGAAATACTAGAGAAGGTGGCCTAGCCATGCCAGATATTAAACTGTACTTCAGAGCAGCAGTCATCAAAACTACCTGGTACTGGCTAAGAAACAGAGGTGTGGATCAGTGGAATAGGATAGGAATACAAGATGGAGATGTCAACGACTATAGCAATCTACTCTTTGATAAACCCAAAGAGGCCAGCTTCTGGGCTAATAATTCACTATTTCACAAAAACCGTTGGGAAAAATGGAAAATGGTAGGGCCGAAACTGGGCATAGACTGATATCTTACACCATATACCAAAATAAAGTCAAAATGGGTTTATGATTTAGGAGTACAGACTGATACTATAAGTAATTTGGGAGAGCAAGGAATAGTTTACTTATCAGATTTATGGAAAAGAAAAGAATTCATTTACCCAACAAGAGATAGAGAGCATTACAAAATACAAAATGGATAACTTTGATTATGTTAAATTGAAATGTTTCTGTACAAAAAATGCCAATACAACAAAAATTAGGAGGGAAGCAGAAAATTGGGAGAAAATCTTTACAACTACTATCTCTGATAAAGGCCTCATTTCTAAAATATACAGGGAACTGAGCCAAATATATAGGAATACAAGCCATTCCCCAATTGAGAAATGGTCAAAGGATATGAACAGGCAGTTTTCAGAGGAAGAAATTAAAGCTATCTATAGGCATATGAAAAAATGCTCTGGATCACTACTGATTAGAGAAATGCAAATCAAAACAACTCTTAGATACCACATCTCTCCTGTGAGATTGGCTAAAATAACAAAACAGGAAAATGATAAATGCTGGAGAGGATGTGGGAAAATTGGAACATTGTTGCATCGCTGGTGGAGTTGTGAGATGATCCAGCCATTTTGGAGAATAATTTGGAACTACGCCGAAAGGGCTATATGAATGTTCATACCCTTTGACCCAGGAATACCACTTCTAGGGTTGTATCCCAAAGAAATCACACAAGCAGGAAAAGGACCCATATGTACAAAAATATTTATAGTGGCTGTTTTTGTGGTAGCCAAGAATTGGAAATCAAAGGGATGCCCATCAACGTGAAGTTATACATGGTAGTTATATGAATGTCTGAACAAGCTGTGGTATATGATGGTAATGGAATACTATTGTGCCATAAGAAATGGGGATAATACGAACTTCATAACCACCTGGAAAAACCTACATGACATAATGCTGAGTGAGTGGAGCAGAGCCAGGAGAACATTGTACACAACCACAGATATATGGATTCTGTGAGGACCAACCCTGACAGACTTCACTCTCCTCAGCAACACAAGGTACAAAGACAACTCCAAAGGACTCACGATGGAGAATGCTATCTATATCTAGAGAAAGAGCTATGAAGTTTGAATGCAGATTGAGGTACACTTCATGCTCGCCTTTTCTTCTTCTCTTTTGTTTTTGTTTTTGAGTTTTTTTTTTTGGTTCTGTTTCTTCTTTCTCATGATTCATTCCATTGGTCATAATTCTTCTCCACAACTTGACTAGTGTACATATTAATTCAACGTGAAGTTATACATGGTAGTTATATGAGATTCCATGCCATCTTGGGAAGGGAGAGGGGAGGGAGGGGAGAAAATTTGGAACCCAAAATTATGTAGAACCATGTGTTGTAAATTAAAAATAAATTAAAAAAATATTTAAATAAAAAAATAGTTTGAATTACAAAGTTTCTCCCCATTTCTACCCTCCCCCCACTCCAAGATGGCATATATTCTGGTTGCCCTGTTCCCCAATCAGCCCTCCCTTCTGTCACCCCACTCCCCTCCCATCCCCTTTTCCCTTCCTTTCTTGTAGGGCAAGATAAATTTCTACGCCCCATTGCCTGTGTATCTTATTTTCTAGTTGCATGCAAAAACTTTTTTTTTTTCGTTTTTGAACATCTGTTTTTAAAACTTTGAGTTCCAAATTCTCTCCCCTCTTCCCTTCCCACCCACCCTCCTTAAGAAGTCAAGCAATTCAACATAGGCCACATATGTATCATTATGTATAACCCTTCCACAATACTCATGTTGTGAAAGACTCACTATATTTTGCTCCTTTCCAACCCATCCCCCTTTATTGAATTTTCTCCCTTGACCCTGTCCCCTTTCGAAAGGGTTTGTTTTTGATTACCTTCACCCCCATCTGCCCTCCTCTCCATCATCCCTCCCCCCTTTTTTATCTTCTTCCCTCTTCTTTCCTGTGGGGCAAGATACCCAATTGAGTGTGTATGGTATTCCTCCTCAGGCCAAATTTGACTAGAGCAAGATTCACTCATTCCCCCCTCACCTGCCCTCTCCCCTTCTCCCACAGAACTGCTTCCTCTTGCCACCTTTATGCGAGATAATCCACCCCATTCTATCTCTCCCTATCTCCCTCTCTCAATATATTCTTCTCTCATCCATTAATTTGATTTTATTTCTTTTAGATATCTTCATCTTCAACTCACCTGTGTTCGCTCTCTCTCTCTCTCTGTATATATATATATACATATATATATATATATATATACAGATACAGATACATATATACATACATACACATTCACTTGTATATATGTATACATAAACATATATATATATATATATTTATATATATATGCATATTCCCTTCAGCTACCCTAATACTGAGGTCTCATGAATCATACACATCATGTTTCCATGTAGGAATGTAAACAAAACAGTTCAACTTTAGTAAGTCCCTTGCAATTTCTTTTTCTTGTTCTTTTTCTTGATTACCTTTTCATCCTTCTCTTGATTCTTGTGTTTGAAAGTCAAATTTTCTATTCAGCTCTGGTCTTTTCACTGAGAAAGCTTGAAAGTCCTCTATTTTATTGAAAATCCATATTTTGCCTTGGAGCATGATACTCAGTTTTGCTGGATAGGTGATTCTAGGTTTTAATCCTAGCTCCATTGACCTCCAGACTATCGTATTCCAAGCACTTCGATTTCTTAATGTAGAAGCTGCCAGATCTTGGGTTATTCTGATTGTGTTTCCACAATACTCAAATTGTTTCTTTCTGGCTGCTTGCAGTATTTTCTCCTTGATCTGGGAGCTCTGGAATTTGGTGACAATATTCCTAAGAGATTTCTTTTTGGGATCTATTTGAGGAGGCAATCAGTGGATTCCTTCAATTTCTATTTTGCCCTGTGGCTCTAGAATATCAGGGCAGTTCTCCTTGATAATTTCTTGAAAGATGATATCTAGGCTCTTTTGTTGATCATGGCTTTCAGATAGTCCAATAATTTTTAAATTCTCTCTCCTGGATCTATTTTCCAGGTCAGTGGTTTTTCCAAGGAGATATTTCACATTGTCTTCCATTTTTTCTTTCCTTTGGTTCTGTTTTATAATATCTTGATTTCTCATCAAGTCACTAGCTTCCACTTGCTCCAATCTAATTTTTGAGGTAGTATTTTCTTCAGTGGTCTTTTGGACCTCCTTTTCCATTTGGCTAATTCTGCCTTTCAAGGCATTCTTCTCCTTATTGGCTTTTTGGAGCTCTTTTGCCATTTGAGTTAGTCTATTTTTTAAGGTGTTGTTTTCTTCAGTGTATTTTTCAGTATTTTTTTTGGTCTCCTTTAGCAAGTCATTGACTTGTTTTTCATGGTTTTCTCACATCCTTCTCATTTCTCTTCCCAATTTTTCCTCTACTTCCCTAACTTGCTTTTCCAAATCCTTTTTGAGCTCTTCCATGGCCTGGGACCAGTTCATGTTTTTCTTGGAGGCTTTTGTTGTGGGCTCTTTGACTTTGTTAACTTCTTCTGTCTGTATGTTTTGGTCTTCTTTGTCCCCAAAGAAAGAATCCAAAGTCTGAGACTGAATCTGGGTGCATTTTCGCTGCCTGGACATATTCCCAGCCAACTAACTTGACCCTTGAGTTTTTTAGCGGGGTATGACTGCTTGTAGACTAAAGAGTTCTATGTTCCACGTTTGGGGGGGATGTGCCAGCTCTGCCACACCAGCACTCCTCCTTCCCCAAGAACCCCCAACCTGGACTGGACTTAGATCTTCAACAGTCTCTGCACTCCTGCTCTGGTCCACCATTTAATTCTTCCCACCAGGTGGGCCTGGGGCCAGAAGCAACTGCAGCTATAGTTCTGTAGCTGCCCCACCTCTGCTGCCCTGGGGCGGTGGCCAAACCACGAACTCCTTCCACTCCCACAGCTTTTTCCACTAACCTTCTCCTCTGTCTTTGGTGTTTGTGGGTTGAGAAGTCTGATAACTGCCGCGGCTCACTGATTCAGGGTGCTAGGGCCCGCTCCGCCTGGCTCCTGGTCTGGTTGGTCTGAGCTGCTCACGCTGGGCTCTGCTCTGCTCTGCTCTGATCTCCCAGCTCCCAGCTCCCAGTTCTATGTGGAATAGACCTCACCCAGAGACCTTCCAGGCTGTCCTGCGCTGGAGTCCTGCTTCCCTCTGCTGTTTTGTGGGTTCTGCAGTTCTAGAATAGGTTCAGAGCCACTTTTTATAGGTTTTTGGAGGGACTTGGCAGGGAGCTCACACTAGTCCCTGCTTTCCAGCCTCCCTCTTGGCTCCGCCCCCATGAATTTCTTTTTTTGTTGTTAGGCAATCAGGGTCAAGTGACTTGCACAAGGTCACATAGCCAGGAAGAGTCAAGTGTCTGAGGTTGGATTTGAATTTAGGACCTCCTGAGTCTAGGGCTGGTGCTCTATCCACTGTGCCACCTCCCTGCCCCTGACCTTTCTGAATTTCAATATGTATAATATGACAGTCCCTTTCAACCAATTCAACTCCAATCTTTTCAAGAATTCACTCCATTATTATCAGGCTCAGAGAGCCAGTTGTTCTAAATAAACACTAGTCAGGGAATTTTATGTCACAATAGTGGAATGAGACACTTGCAACCAACTGATGCTTATAAAATAAAAAAAATCAAGTATACCAATTTTAGCCATGGCACAGTTATTAGCTGTATCTAAATATTAAATGTGGCACAGAGTCCTGGACCTGGAGTCAGAAGACTGGAGTTCAAATAAGGGTATCCTGACTCTCTGTGTGATCCTGGGCAAGTCACTTACCACCTCCCAGCACCAATCTCCTCATGTGCAAAATGAAGATTATAATACCATATAATATAATATTTGTCAAGTGTTTTCCAAATCTTGAAATGCTATATTAATATTAGGTATTATTATCATTATTGTTTTTATTATTTCCTCAGGCATGCAATACTTATTAAATCAGTATCTTGTGGCACTTGCACATAGTCCTACAAAAACATGCACTTAATTGGAAATATTGAAAATGGTACTTTGCAGATATAACCATGTTATGAGTTCAAATAATCACTATTCATGTGAGAGGGCATGACTCATGGGGGAAACTAAAGCAAAACAAGAGAAATTTAAAACATTTGATTGAAAATCACAAATTTGAAAAAAGAGAAATAAATGAAAACAATTACAAAAATAGAAACTAAATTGTTCTTTTGGAAAGTACTCAAGCTAGAAAAAAATCAATAAATAACATTTATTTCATCAATTTGATAAAAAGGACATGATGTGACAAATTTGTTTGAACTGTGACAACCATTACATGGGGATATGGTAACATTGAATTTTATTTAACCAGGTTTGATGGAATAAGTGCAGGTAGAGCAGTGAGGTAGTAAAAGCTGGATGGACAGCTGAGATGATGGTCAAGTACAGAAACTATGCAAAGAGTTCTGGAAGGGGATTTACATGAGCCCAGGTAGTAGGCTGAGTGTGAACATACTGTTTCTGACCTTCCATGGCCAGAACCACCCTGAATGGAATTAGAGATGTTCCTCCTCAAGGCTTTCAAAATTATATATTTAAATATATACTTCAGTAAAATTGAGGATTTGCATCCTGTTTGGCTGTTACTGGGGAAGAGAAAGTATCAAGATAGGACAACCTTGCATGGGATGATCTCACTGCCATGGAAGCAGCACAATAAACCACTTAATCAAAAAAGGCCAATGTACTCATTAAAGCAAGTGTCTTCTGTCTTCACAGTCTTTGGGGGTATTATTCATCTTCAACATAGTGTTTTGTACTCAGTAATGTTTTGCACGTATAATCCATGTTGTTGACTTTCATTGGTTAATGGGAGGAAAGATGTATAATTTCAAGACAGTCAGCAACAGCTTGGAACACAGGACATTTAGAATCTGGGAAGATTAAATGAAAATAGCAGAACATAGGTGCTGATTCTGGAAAAACAAATCAGTGAGCTCTGCTTAGTCAGAGAAATTAAATAACCACTGGTGTTCAACGAATGCTTTGGGAGAATAAAACCAAATTCTGACATGAAAAAGTAATTAAAGGGGTTGGAGACAAAAAGTATTATATTGAGGAAAACACAAACTGGGTATTATAATTTTATGTGTGAGTGAAGTAAATTCATCAATTAAATGAAAGATAATGAGAAAAAGGATAAGAAAACACAATCCAGCAATTTGCTTCACAGAAGCAGCATAATAATAATGATAATAATAATAATAATGATGATGGATGAAAATGAGGAACTGGAAAAAAATTTTCTGAAGATAATGCAATTCCAAGTTTTCTGCAGTTACATTTATGATTTCAGACTAGATAACAATAAACATTCACAAAGTCAAGATCATAAATAGGAAAACTACATTATGTTTTAAGGCATCATGAAGAATTTTATTACTAAATGATATTATCATAAATGAAAACTAAATGAATGGAAAAAAGATTTAGATTGTAAGACAATGATTGTTGACTTTAATATTTTTCTTTGAAAGCCTAATCTAAATGAAAGAAAATAAGAAAGATAACAGAACTAAATAAAAGAATTCTTGAAAAACTTGTGCTGTTTTCTGAATAGGAATATTAAAGGTGATACCTACTACTGAGTACCATTTGTAAAAATTGATCAATTAAAGAAATCATTTATGTTAAAAGCCAAGAATAATAAATATTTTCATTGCACACCAAACTCCAATTGAATATTAAATTTAAGGAATGTAAACAATAAAGACCTAATTACATCCTAAATATGCAAAACTCATTATACTTTTTAAAAAGTAGAAAAAAATAAACCCAAAATTTGTGGGTGTTCCTAAACTGGATCTCTGAAGAAAATTCATTTCACCATTCCATCATTCAAGAAGTATATCTTGAATTCAACAGCCAATTCTTAAGCAAGTACAAGGTGCCAGACACTTCAAGAGATTTAGGCAATGCAAAAAGAAAAATGAAACAGTACCTGTTATCCTCAAGATGCTTACATTCTACATGGGGAAACAACATATACACTGAAAAGCAAATATAATGTAATTATGGGGAAGGGGCAGCTAGGTGGCAGAATGGATAGAGCACTGGGCTTGGAATCAGGAAGATTCATCTTCTTGAGTTTAAATCCAGTCTCAGAAATCTACTAGCTGTGTGACTCTGGGCAAGTCACTTTACCCTTTCTCCTTTAGTTACTCCCCTGTAAAATGAGCTAGAAAAAGAAATGGCAAACCACTCCAGTATCTTTACCAAGAAAGGTCAAAATGGAGTCATAAAAAGTCTAAAATGACTCACCAAAACAATTATGGGAAGAGAGTACTAACAACTAAGGGAATCAAACGAGGTCTTTTTCAGAGTGGTGGCACTATAGCTGAAGATGACATGATAGCTGAATGGAGGATGAGACCCCAGGAGTCAGAGGTGAAGAGGCAGAGCAATGTAGGCAAAGATGTCAGTTTGTGCCAAGGTATGAGGTTGGAAGATAGAATGGCAAAGAAAGGGTACAGGTAGCAGTTTAATTTAGTTGGAACACTGAGTAAATTAAGATGAATCCTGTATAATCACATTAGAAAAATAGAGTGCAGCAAGAATATGAAGGACTTTACATGTTAAGAGGAGTGACAGATTGTTTACCTTAACAATAATAGAGACACACAATTTTCTCCATCAAGGCTGCCATGATCAAACATGGAGAATATTAGTTTAAAGTTATGTGTTTAGTGAATTGGAGGGGTGGGGGAGGTTGCATAAATGGAGAACAGTTAAATTAGGTGACTATTTAAATAGACCAGATGAGAGGTAATTAGGGTGATTGTGGTGTGAGAGAGATGAAGGGGAAAGATGTTATGGAGATAAAAACAAAGAAGCCTTGGCAATTGATTGGATATGGGGGAACGACTGGAAAAGATGAGTTGAAAAAACTGTTTTTTTATGAACCTGGGTAACTACAAGAACAGTGGTGGCCTTTGACAGAAACAGAAAAGTTAAAGGGAGGCGTAGTTGTGTAATGAAAGTTAATAAATTCTCTTTTGGACAGGTTGTCTTTTTGATGTCTATGGGACATCCAATCAGAGATACCTAGCGTGCATTGGGAGATGTTTGATTCCAGGTCAGGTGAAACATGATAATTAGATGTGTGCATCCATGTATACTCAAGAATAATCTACACATAAAGTTGATACTTGAATAAATGATATTTGGTGAGACCACTAAAAGACATAGTATAATAATTAAAAAGATGAGCTCCCAAGAGAGAACCAGAGGGAACATACAGATGTGAGGACAAGATTTGGATTATAATTTTAAAAGGAAAACTGAAAACTAGACATGTATTCAATGCAAGCTGATTTGTTCAGTCCTAACCTGATCTCCTTTCTTACATATCCAACTACCTAATGGACACCTTGAACTGGATGTTCCACAAATGTCTTAAAGTCAACATGTCCAAACCTGAATTTGGGGAGAATTCTTCTCCCCAAACCCTTCCCTCTTACTGCTTAAGGAAACAACATCCTCACAGTCACCCTGACTTGCAACCTAGATGTCATCCTCATTTCCTTTCTCTCTCTCATCCAATATGTTGATAAATCCTGGCTATCTACCTTCACAACATTTCTCCTACACATTCCTTCTCTCCTCTGACACTCACTATCTTGGTGTAGGCCCTCATCACACGAACTATTACAATTGCCCTGTGATTGTTATCCCTAATTCAAGGCTCTGCCTTCTTGTTCAATGGCTCCGTATAACCCCCAGAATTAAATATAAACCCCTTCTTTGGCTTTTAAAGCTTTTCATTTTAACCTTCCTAATTTTCCATCGTTCATATCCCTTATTTCTCTTCACTGACTCTGGGATCCAGTGACACTGGATTCCATGATGTTTCTCCCAGAAAGTACTACATTTCCCAACTGCATTTTCATTGACTGTGATCTATTTGAGAGCAGGCATGGTTTTTCCTTTTCCTGTTATCACCAGAACTTATCATAGTGCCTGGCACATATTAGGTGCTTCATAAGTTCATATTGACTGGGAAAGCATTGACTAGGCCCCAAACACTGTACTAAGTACTGAGGATTAAAAAAAAAAGCAGAAAATGATCCTTAACCCTCAAGCTCTAATTCTCATTCTAATGAGAAAATACGTAAAAAGATGGGCGCATATCAGATATACATGGAATAGATGGAAGATAGCCTTAGAGAGGAAGGCTCCAGCATCTGAAGGGGCTACAAAAGTCCCCCTGAAAAAACATTAAATTATAGGAATCTTGAAGCAAGCCAGGGATTCCAAAGATGCAGAGCTAAGTAAGGAGTATAAGGCATAAGAGATAATTTGATTAGTTCTAGCCAAAAGGTCCTCAGAAAGTTTGTTCCTCACTATTTGTGACCTTCTTTGAGAAGTCACAAGAAGAGCCATCTCAAATAAAAAAAATGAACATAATGTCTTTCCCAGATAAGACTTTCTGGTAAACTCCATCTGAACAGAAAGAGGTTTAGAAGAGAAAATGCCCCAAATTTTTAGAGGTAGCTGGTGGTTCAGTGGAAAGAGTGCTGTGACTGGAGTTAGGGAGACATGAGTTGAAATCCAGCCTCAGACAATTACTAGCTGTGTGACCCCAGGAAAGTTATTTGACCTCTCTCAGCCTTGGTTTCCTCAACTGTAAAATGGGGCTAATAACAGCATTTAGCAAGCTTGTTGTGAGGGGCCAGTGAGATAACTCTGTAAAGCTAAGAAGCTATATACATATCTAGTCCCTTCTCCTTCCCTTTTTAAATCCTGTGATATACATATATTTCATTAGATTTGCCTTTTGGGGGTTTGGTTTGGTTTTGTGTTCCATTTTTCAGCATTTTGATGGCTCTAACTTGGGTCATGAGCAAATATGAAGGTGGGGGGGTGAAAGAGAGGTCCTGGTCCTTCCTTTCCTCCCTTCAAGATGAGAGTTGGATAGGATGATGCCTAAGGTTCCTTTTAGCTCTATGATTCTATGACTTCTAATTTCTTCTATTTGAATTTTCAGTTTTTTTTTAAAGCAACTAGCAGAGTTCTACTCAGTAACCAATCAACAATGTCTTCATGATTAATAGGAAGATATCAGATATCTTTGGCTTCTCTGAAGTTGGGGAGTTCCAAAAATACTGATAATAGCTCACATATTTTTCCCCTATCCCTCCCAGACAGAGATACCAAATGACAAATAGTATTTTTAAAGATGAGAAAGAGAAAGGAGAAAAAATAGCACAATGAATCAGTATGTCAAAAAAAAGTCTGAAAATAAGTGCAATGTAAAACATTTGTGGATCTCTCACCTCTACAAAGGGGTCAAGCACAATTGTTTTCTCATATTTCTTGTTAATAGCATTGAAACATTCATTTTCTGTGGTTGTTATATTGTTAAAATTATGTTGTATATTGTGGTTGATATATTGTTGGTTATATCATGTTATATTGCTGGTTATTGTGTGGTTGTCATATTGTACTCATTGTATATGTTTTCTTGTCTCTACTTACTTCCCTCTGCATCAGTTCAAGTAGATTTGTCCATGATTCCCTGTATTGGTCACATTCATCATTTCTTATAGCACAGTTATATTCCATTACATTTATGTACCACAGTTTGTTTAACTGTTCCCCAGTTGATGGATATCTACTTTGTTTCCCGTTCTTTGCTAACATAAAGAGTGCTGCTATAAATATTTTGTTGTATATGGGGACTTTGTTCTTTCAAATAAGTCCTTGTGATATGTCAAAGGGTAAAGACATTTTAAACATTTTCTTTGCATAATTCCAGAATTGCTTTCCAAAATAGACATACTGATTCCCAGTGCCACCAAGAATATACCAGTGTACACATCTTTGCACAATTTGTCCTACATTGACTTTTACCATCTTTTGTCATCTTTGCTAATTTGTAGGGTGTGAAGTAAAATCTTAGGGTTGATTTGATTTGCATTTCTCTTACTCTTAGTGTTTTGGAGTTTTCTTTCATGTTATTGTTAATATGTTACAACTCTTTTAAGATCTTTTTGCTCATATCTCTTGACAACTTATATATTGGGAAATGATTTTAAGATATAAATGTTGATGTAGATGTAAACACACATATATACATATAGATACACATATCTATATCTATGTATGCTTATGATCATGTTAATTAATTATATATCTTGGATAGCATATTCTTATCAGAGAAATTTGGATCTTTTGTAAAGTTAATGTGGACTAGATAAAATATGTAGTTTTCTATCTTGTTGGTCATGTGACCTGAAAGCAGCATTCCCTTTCTACTACTTTGCATCCATTTTCTTGCCATTTTTAACCATTTCAGAATAAGCTATAATCAGTATTTTTGGATACATGATGGAAATCCCCAACTTCAGATTAGCCAAAGACATCTGATTTCTTCCTATTTGTCGTGAAGACATTGTTAATTGTTTGCTGAGAAAAACTCTGGATATTCTAAAAGAGCAACAATCTCTGCTCTTCAAGTCTTTGTCTTGGTGGTCTTGAAGTATAAAGAAGACTCTCTAGCTTCAGAGTATTGGTGGGGGGATGCCCTTCCCTCCACTAGGCCACAAGGTATATGCTCTTCCGTTTGAGGCAAGACAGTCAGGCATCCACTGTCTGGGATAAGGTTGCCTCTTCTTTGTATTTTCTTGGGTATAGACCTTAAAAGATTATGAAAGGCAGCTAGTACAAAGAAACCATCCCTTTTCTGGGCACACAAGCAGTGAGATAGCAGCTCTTTTCACAGGTTCTACAGAAATATCATCAGTGCCAGACCAGCCACAACAAAAAGCCGCTTATAGAAAGATTGAAGGAAAAGGAAACACCTTCTTGTCATTGATAAGACTGTGCTCAGTGAGGGTGAAATATAAGATACCTAAGCAGAAGCCTTCCTACAAATGTCCCAATGAGGCTTGTAATACTAACCCCAGCTTACAATCACTACATAATTCTTTATTGTTTAGCATTGTCCTATAAGTGAAGGAATAAAACTGCCTATTTCATGCTTGATTCATGTCTGTACTCTGGGTACCTTTTTAATTCCTATTCCACCCAAAATCTACTGGATCACAAATGTTTAGAGTAGAGCCCAACATAAAAATGTTCATCATGAATATGAGGTAGGCATAAAATTAAGGCACTGGGAGCCTGGTTTCCCCATTGTAGAAACAAGCAACCTCGGGGGAATGAAAAATTCCTCATAAATAATGCTGCTCCTTGTGCCTTTGTATCCTCAGAATACATACACAATATATACGAAAGTATACACAGTATATACAAGGGTATCCATGGCTCCTAGTTCATGAACAATTTAAATTTTTGCTGCATAGAATTATTGTCCCTGAAATGTTGGAGCATTTTATAGTTCCATCAATATTACTGTACCTATCTTCACAATGTTCCCCTCACACTGCTTCATTGTCTTTGCCAACTTGTTAGATATGACATAAGAACTCAGAGACATGTAAAATTACATTTATTTCAGTATTTGTGAACTGAAGAATTTTATTCAATTACTTTGGATCAGCTGCATTTCTACTCCTCATCCTAGGGTTTCTACTGGCACCTCAGAATTTGACTCTTTGCCTCTACAGAAAAAGATAAAGGGCCCCAGTTCTATCATGTAAGCATTAACAAGCTAATACATATTATTTTTTAAAAGGAGGGCTTCTGTTTTATCACAGGGAAAACACATCTGTGTCAAGATAACTCTCATATCCACTCTACTTTCCCCAAGTAAAGGCAATGCACTTAAGTTATATGTAGAGATAAACTCTCATTCTCCAGATAATCCCACATTTCTGCAAGTATAGGCACAGAATAATAGAGTTGTAGCTTCTTAGATTTAAAAGTGGAAGAAATATTACAAGTGATTCAGTCCACCCACCTCAATTTTGCAGTTGATTAAGGCCCTCCAGAACAAAGACACATTTGGGCTTGCTATCAAGGGAAATCATTTTCAATAAACCCTATATAATCTGCGTAGATCGGTATAAAGTCTACATTCATTCCCAGTGAATTAATGAGTGTGAAATTATTTATTCAGCACCTACAATGTTTCAAACACTGTGCTGAGCAGTGGAGATACAAATACAAAAAAACAAAAGAGGGTAGTCCCTGCCCTCAAAGAGCTTACATTCTAACAGGCACAGAAATGACACATGTAGGGAAGGGTTAGCCACAGAGGGGTGTTTTGATGTAGAAAGTCAAAAAGGTGGAGAGGGGAACTCCAAGGCTATATATGGTCATAATTTTTTCCTGTGGAAATGGCAGAATTGGCTTGATTATGGTTCCAGAGTTACAAAGAGGTAGTGCACTGCAGTGGAAAAGAAAGTTGGCTTTGGAATAAAAGGGCTTGTTTGAAATCCCACCTCTGTCCTTTACTCCCTTGGATGACCTTTGGGAAGCTACTTGACATTCTTCTTCTGCTTCCTCACCTATAGAATGAGAAGGAAAGATTATATGACATCTAAGGTCCCTTACTCTTCTCAGTCTATGACCCTGTGATTTGCAAGGGCCCCAGAGATAATAAATTTCTGAAGAATTTGAATCTAGGACTTCCTGACTCCAATCCAGTCTTTTATCCATCACATCAACATGTCTGAGAGCGTGGTTCAAATTGAGCCAGTGGATGAGATGAGTAGCTACACTGGGCAGCAGGACCTAGAGGAGAAGTGAGTGAGAAACCAGAATGCATCATAAATTATAACAAAATGGGAGAAGGGGAGGTTGTAATCAGAAAGGAAGATTGGAGGTAATCCTTGCATGACAAAATGAGTTAGGATAAAGTTAAACTTTGCTGACTATAGCAAAGGATAATAAGGAAGAAAAATGGCAAAGAGTTGTAGAATAATGGAGAACTTTTCCTTTACGCTTTGGCATTCTTGATCTCCACAGTCTCTTACTGCTTTGTAAAAATTGCAATCTTTTTAACTAAGTTCTTAAAAGCTTGTATGACTTGTTTGTTCCTCAAGGTATAAATAAAGGGGTTCATCACAGGGGCAACAGAGGTCATAAGAACTGACACCACTTTGTTCAAAGCTACCATTTCATTTGCAGAAGATTTGACATACATGAAGATGCAGCTTCCATAAGAGATGGAGACGACAATCATGTGGGAGGAACAAGTGGAAAAGGCCTTTTGCCTTTGCTGGGCAGAGGGGAATTTTAGAATAGTTCTGACAATTGAGGCATAAGACCAAATCACGAAGAGTAAGGTGATGATGAGTGTCAATATTGCATCGATCAAAGCTATCTTCTGTATGAACTGTGTGTCTGTGCATGAAATCTCTAGCACAGGAAATGCATCACAGGTAAAATGGTCAATAATGTTGGAGTCACAGAAGTCCAACTGGAGGCCCAGGCTAAGAGGTGGGAGGATGATCATCAACCCAGACAGCCAAGAACTCAAGAGAAGTTGGTTACAGACTTTGTTGTTCATGATAGTAGTGTAATGCAGAGGTTTGCAGATGGCCACGTAGCGATCATAGGACATGGTGGCCAGAAGGAAGAACTCTGCTGCTCCAAGAAAGATAACAGAAAAGAGTTGTGTGGCACAGGCATTATAAGATATTGTATTATCCCCAGTTGATATGCTGTAGAGGTATCTGGGAATACAGGAAGTTGTGAATGAGACTTCTAAGAAGGAGAAGTTTCTGAGAAAAAAATACATGGGAGTTTTCAGATGGGGATCTGCCAAGGTGAGGGTGATGATGGTAAGGTTCCCAATTATACTCAACATGTAGTTGAGAAACAGAAATAGAAAAAGCAACACCTGTAGCTGTGGGTCATCTGTCAGTCCACGCAGGATAAATAATGTTATCCCTGTGTGATTTCTCATCCCTGATTTCTAAATTCTGATGGTCCTGCATATGAAAGAGGAGAAAGTTGAACACAAAAATTATGATAGTGATGAGAGTTGGTGGGAAAAAGGAGACAAGTAATTTCTACTCTTCCAGGTTTTCTCTCTGCCAGCATTTCAATATCTCTTGGGAATCTTTTGCTCTCCCAAATACTGTCTCTTGTCAAAATCTTCCATTTCTTCCTTCAGACAAAGCCCTTCCTTCTTTCCTCTTTTGCTCAGCCACAGTCTTGAGCACTGACCATGGAGTCGAGATAATAAGGAATAATAGCAATAAGAACCCCAACTAACATTTATGTGGCACTGAAAAGATCTCCATTAGAAACCACAAGACTTTGTTTCAAAATCAGCCTCTGCTCCTTAAAAACTGTTACCTTATGCAAGTCACTGCATCTGTCACAGTCTTGGTTTCTTTGTCTCTTAAAAGGGGTGATTGTTCTCTAGATGATTCCTAAGGTCTTTTCTAACCCTAAAACCTTTACTCTTTTGAGAAGTGAACTAGAAATAACTAGAAATAGAAATAAGGTTTGAATAGCTGAATAGTGGGTTTTGCTGAGGTTACTTTTATGTTGGCTGTTGAATGACGATACTTTTGTGGAAGATGCTGGAACTCTTTCTCCCTTTGTGGACATGGTGATGATGGTGTACTGAACAGATTCTCAGAAAGTATCCTATTCTTATGACTCAGGTCACTTTTTTAGTTATGTTTTTCTGTTTTTTTCTCTCTCTTTTTAGAATAGTCACATGAGATATTTTTTTTTCTTTCAGACACAAACTGCAATCTATTCATTTTGCTGGGTAATTTACTTCAAAGTAGGAGTTCTTAAAATGTTTATGTCATGGACATCTTTGGCAGTCTATTGAAAGCTATCCCCATCTCAGAATAACGTTTTTAAATACACAGGAGTGCACGGACACTATATTGAAATAGCTATCAAAATAGTTTTGTTTTGTTTTGTTTACGTTGAGAACGCATCTTAAGAACTCCTATATTAAAGCATTATCTTCAAGGTGGAAGCCTTTTGCATAAGGGAATTTTGTCCCAAAATGTGATTACCCTACAATTGTGGGATTCCTGGCTTTGGTCATGAGTGGTATCTTTCCTAAGAGGTGAAGAAGAGACTCTTCTTAAAGCCATATCCACGACCCCAGTACAATGAGGATATAAAATGCAAACAGTCTGTCATTTTCTAAAAGTTCTGACATCTCATATATAACTGTTGCTTCTCTCCCTGAAATCCCCAATGGAATTTCTGAAGGGGTTTAGGGCTTTTTTATTTCATAAGTTTTTGATGTTTGAAGTAGACCAATCTGATCACCGTGCTCTTGTATGAAGGAAACTGGCAAGCAAGTAAAATCTTCATGGAAACAAAATGAGAAAATGAGCAATGTGAAAACTATTTTCATACTTACTTTTCTGACAATGCTTCATAGACAACATCAGTGGCCATAATAATCCCTTGGTGTCATTCAAAGATAAAGAGCAGTGCAAGGAAGTGGTGGGAGCAGAAACTATTGCCTAGGTCAAGACATCCCATGGAATGGTTAGCCTATGAATTGAGTGCACCAGTACACTTGCATTGAGCTGCTAGGAAGCTCCCCTAGACTTGAATTGCACCTATTGCTTATGGACTCTGTTGAGTCTCAATCTCCTGACCCACAAATAAGAAAGTTGTATTGATATTTTTTCCAGGTTTACTTCAAGATCCCAATTGTATGGACATTTTAGGGCACACTCTAAATCTGGTCCTTAGAAGCTCAAGCTCAATGGCATCTCTGTGGCTAATTCCCCTCTCCAAAGACACTTAATACTACTGTGTCAACATTCTGTCTCCTAACTTCTAAAAAAAGTCAGAAATCTTGCCCTAGAACTGAAAGGAAATTGGGATTCTAGGAATGGGAAGCAATGGACAGACCTGCCTCTCCGAATTTCAGAGGAAAAACATCTGACAGGCGCAAGGAGATAAGTTTTTCCTCCTAATTATTTTAACTACTCAGTCTATTAAAGGTGTTTGGGGATCATATGAGAGAGCAAATATTATTCTTTGGGGACTGAGGTTCAAAATAATTAATGAATCTACCATGTATTTACCATTAGATTGTTTTTAATGTTAAGCAGCTATGGGTCCACAGAGGCAAGAAGGTGCCATCATAGCATTAGATATAGTACTCAAGAAAAAAAGAAAGATACAGTGCTTAAATACAGAGAGTCCTGCAATTGAACAGGCCCCTGGTATCTTTCTGTTCCTCTTCACATCACTTAAAAAATGTTTGTGATGCTTAACTGGGGAGAAAAATCTATGCAGGGTTCCCTGGGACAAGCTCAGATGTTAAGAAAATCCAAGGCAACATATACCCCCCAAAATTTTGACGTGTTCTCTTACTTTTAGGTTTGCTTCCATTGGGATATGTGTGTATACTTTAAAACAATTTTTAATCTTCATAAGACATTCCTTTGACCAGTGCAGTCTGGGATTCTGCTACATGTTTTCAAGCTGTGGATATCTTGTCCATGGACTCCCACAAATCCCCCACAGTTGAAGTGCACTGGAATTCTTTTCCCATGCCTTATAACACTTCACGTGTATCAGTGCAACCCTGAAGCTATCCACCTGTGATGGTTTGCTCTTACTACATGACAATCCCACCTCCATTTCTGGTCATTCATTTCCTCAGTCCTGTCTTGTCCACTGCTTCTTGAATAACATCTACTTTAATCTCCCTCCCCCACCTTTGTTCCACCATGACGCTTTGGCTTGCCTATATGTTTAATTTTTGATACATCATGGAGTTCTATAGCAATGTAGCTAGATTATAATTGGTCAAAAAGACTGATATTTGTTTCACCTCAAAGCAGTGAAAAATAGCAATAGGAATGTCTTCATTTCATTCAATTCATGTCCCAGCTCATTATAAATCTGCAAAACCTGGTCAATACAAATTCATTGATATACTCAGTCCATGGGCCATCCATTCCATGGGATATCATAACCTAGGGAATACATGGTCGAGGAGAGCCCTTGGTTTTTTTCCCAGGTGGATTATTAGATTCATCTCTTTTGCATTGCTATGGATCTCTGGGAGGAACCATTGCAGTATTCTGGGGTTCCTTATATAAGCCTAATACTGTCTAGTAACACAACCTCAGCCTAATTCAAACAGGACAATGGCACAGTCAGTTCTGTGCTACAAAACTATCACTTTAGAACCTATGTGGAGAATGGATTAGAAAGAGGAGATCCTTGTTTAAGTGCTCCTTATTCCTTGATTATTTAATTTATTCCTTATTTAATAATTACTCATTTAATATACTCATTAATTACTACAGCAATTCTGTTGTTTTCCTCTTTATATCAAGAATCCTATCATAACCATTAAGTTTTTTTTGTTGTTTTTTTTTTTGGCAGGGCAGTTGGGGTTAAGTGACTTGCCCAAGGTCACACAGCTAGTACATGTGTCAAGTGTCTGAGGCTGGATTTGAACTCAGGTCCTCCTGACTCCAGGGCCAACGCTCTACTCACTGCGCCACCTAGCTGCCCCAAACCATTAAGTTTAAAACACTTTAGGCCATGTCATACCTTCCCCTGAAAACTTGATCCTACTTCTAGGATCAAGTATCTAAATCATATATTTGGCCCACCACATATTATTTTGAAAAGAACTAGCTTGCTCATTTCATGTAAATTACATTAGAGTGTAACCAAGTTTATACCAATCCCAAGTAGCTTCGTATCACATTTGGTTGAAATATTTTTGATTGATGGATTAAATGGAATTGTCTAGGCCTTGTTCACACTGACCTGATAATTAATTTAAGACATTATGAAATAGGGTCAGGTATACCTGATTCTTTCAGTACTCTCAAGGGAAGACTATGACTGGCAGCAGGAAATGGGGTGGTAATCATATTTTAATTAGGCACAGATGGTCTGAGGGTAAAAAAAAGAAAAACATGTTGAGAAACAAGTGATGATAAGGGTACAGACGTAGACAGCAGGAGGACAAAAGGTGGGGGCATGAAGGTAAGCAGCATAAGGAAGAGGATGGAAAGGAGGAGAGGCAGAGAGTATCACTCATATAACCATGGGTTAGAGTAAGGAGCAAGGTATCATGGACCCAAAGGAGATGAAAAAGATCTTGGGAGATGGGTAAGGCAGGTATTTGAGTTCGAATTTTTAAAGAGTGCTGGGAGGAGAAAGACTAATTTTTATCTGTGCCACATTGGAGTTAATTCATTAATATAATGTAATCATTTCAAAACTGTCAATAAATTATTAAAGTTAACATGTCCATATCACAACCAAATTATGAGCAGCAAATGGAGGTCTAGAATTTGTCTAGAATTTTATATATTAGAAGACCAAAAGGCTTTAACCATGAACTCTATATGATTTTAGCATATATTGCCAGGATGTGATCTTTGGTTAATATATGATGCAATTTGTAAATTATGTTTCTTTGGACTTTAGGACAGTTTGTACATGAATTCCAGGCTCCCCTTTGCCATCTTACTTTCTACTATTGCCCTTTTATATCAGTTATGTATAAACTTATATACTATATTGACTAGGTGTAGGGGATCATGGGGATCAGAACAAAATACAATTTTAACTCTATTTCTAGTTTATTACTTTGATTGTTTGATTCAGTAGTATTGTTTTCACTTGACAAAGGTATCTGAGCTAGCAACTTTTTAGGTACTTTAAATGATGTATGGAAATTTATTGACTTGATCAATCCGATAGTGAGAGATTTCACAAGTTTTGCTACAGGAGGAGAAAGGAATTACCGATCTTTGTACACAACTTCTCAGAGCAGTAAAGGAGTAGAGAAACCAATATAGACCAATATAGGGTATGGTAAGGCTCAGATGAGTGGTTATATACTCTTCTTCACAAATAAAATGTCCTTTTGTGTGGGTGGGAAGTCTTAAAGCAATAACTCCCTAATTTTAAAAGGGGTTATGGATGTCCCAGTCATATGACCAGCAAAATCGTGAATTAGGTTTTTTTCCCATCCTCACTACAGCACCAAGGTATAGATGGTTCTGCATTCCCAAAAGGAATTTGGAGAAGTGACTTGGATAAGTAATATGAAATCCACAGTATGGGAGGAAGCTGAAACTACTGTATATCATTAAGTCAGAATTCATGACTTCAAAGATAACCATGAATATACCTGAATGATCCAGAATTGCAGGATATAAGTAATTCTCTAAGTAGAAGGCAGAGGAGTTAAAGCATTTATTGAAACTCAAAAGTAGCAGACCCATGGACCAGTGTCCCCAATTCAACATCCTGGCAAGAATCTTCCAAAACCAGTAAGCCCATCTCACAATAGTGACCAGGAGGCCACAGAAAAACATTGTGGCAGCAAGCCAAGCCATACTGGTACTTCCCCTCCAATGCCAGGGCCCTCCAGCTAGAAGACCACCCACTGGCCTCAAGCCCCTACTCAGAACTCTCAGGTCTCTATGAGGGTCAGTCCTGCCTTTTTGTAGCGCCTGCCACCATCACTGCCACTTCTGCTGCAATCTCCAAGCTGTGTTCCAGCTAGCTGACTGTTTCCTCTCTCCTTCAGCTCTCAACTGCTCCCACCAACCGCCTCACCAACTGCCTCTCCAACTGCCTCTCAGCTCTGCTCCAACTGTTCAGCAAGCTCCTCCCACCACAGGCTTCTATTGGCGCCAGTCCTAGTCACTCTCCCCAGGACCCTGAGAGCCCCACCCCCAAAGCCCACTCAAATGGGCAGGGAAGATCTTCCCATTCACTGATTACCTTTACACACTGTGAGTTCCATTCCCCAGGGAAACCAAACTAAAAATGGAAAGAGACAGAAAGTGAACAATAAGGGAACATTTTTTAAAAGAATGAAATTACCAAAAACCTCAGGAGGAAGAAAACTCAATAAGAGACTTTAAATATAAGCATATAAACCAACAGGGAAGATATTAGTAACAGAAGGGAATATGGCCTTCAGACCACCTAATAACACCCTGACCTCTGTGAATACATATTCCAAAACAAAACAAAAAAAACTATCCGTGACTGATGAAGAAGAGGATTGTGGACTTTTCCAAGACAGCATGATATGACAGAAGGATGCTTCTGATTGGTTTAAAAGAGTAGGAGAGGGAGACTTAAGAAGGAGGTAAAAAGAGCCAATAAGAATAAAGTTGCCAAGAACATATTAAGCTGAAACAACTGAAGTAATATAATATTATATTTATAAAGAAAAAGTGGGAATCCTAATATTGGGTGTGGGGGACAATATTAATTACAAATGGAGGAAGATATATGCCATACTCTCCTAACAGAACAATTCGTTGCTTAAGAGAAACATTTTTTTTAAAAACAAAAACATACACGGAATAAAAATGAGAGGATGAAAAATGTACTATTTATTAGATGAATAAAAAACCCAGGAATTGTAAGTATGTGTTCAGAAAAGCAAAAACAATATCACAACATAAAAAGGAATCTAAGGGGATTTTATATTATGCTAAAAGTAACCATTCAAAAAAACAATATAAATATAAAACTTATGCTTCAAATTCCTTAGCATCTAAGGAATTAACTGAAACATAATTTAAAATTAAATGAGGTACAAGAAGACATGAGCAGTAATGTAATAGTGGCAGGAGATTTCAATATCCCTGTCTCAACTTGGAATACATCAAACAGGAAGTTAAACAAAAGGGAAAATATGTGATATAACAAACTGCTGGGGGAAGTAATACTTATGCCATCTTATAAATGGGACTGGTCATGAATGTATGTATTTGTCAGCCCTGCATAGAACTTTTACAAAAATTCACAATGAATCAGTTTGCAGAAGTATGTTGAAACAAGTATAAAAGGCAGAAATTATAAACCATATCACAATAAACACAGCAGTCAGTTTAGGGAGCACAAACATAACACATATGGAGACTTACAATGAAATCGTAAGTGATAAGTGGGTAAAAGAACAAATAATAGGAGTAATTAATAGAAGAATAAGAGGGCAGGGACCTAGTTAAGAGATTTTGAGGCAAATGGAGGGATATGACCAAGGAAAGGGCAAAGACTAATAATGACCTGCTTAAGCAGGGACTTAAAAGAATCCTACCATGGTTTTATATCAATTCTATCAGCGTAGGAAATGCTGATTTTCTAAAAGGGGAGCATAACAGAAAGGGCAGACTAGGAATAATCTCTACAAGGAAATGTAGAAATGATTTAGAGAGGAAAAAAAAACCTCAGAATAGTTATTTCAGAATTTTAAATTCCATGAAGAATATAGAGAATCAAGGATTAAATAAGCATAAGACTCATGAAGCAAATAATAAATTCAAGAACAGACAGAAGGGGAAAATAAACAATGTAGACAGTGAGGGAAAGAAGGACTTTACATAAAAATGAAGAGAAAAGTGAAGCCAGCAAAATTATGAGATCAAGAAATAATTAAACAAAACACGAATAATGAAAAAAACAATAGAAGAGAAAGTCAAACATAAGAAAAACAACAGATTTGGAGAATAGATCAAGAAGAGAAAATACAAAAATAATTGGGGTAACTGAAAGTTATGATCAAAAAAAGAATCTTGAAACAATAATATAAGAAATAATTAAGGAAAATTGTCCTGAAGCATTAGAACAATATAGGGAAGTAGAAATAGAAAAAAATCCATTTATCACCACTTTTAAAAAAGAGATCCTATGAGGAAAACTCATAGGAATATCATAGTCAAATTCTGAAACCCCCAACTCAAGGATAAAATATCAAAAGCATCAAGATTAAAACAATTTAAATATGAGGGTGCCACAATCAGAATTACACAAGATTAGCAGCAGAGACATTAAAGGACCACAGGTCTTAGAACACAATATATCAAAGAGCAAGAGACTTGGGCTCTGGCTGAAAACATCATACCCTGCAAGCCAAGTATTATTTTGAATGAAATAAAATGGACATTTGATAAACTTTCAGACTTTCAAGACTTTGTAAAAAAAATCCTGAGCTTAATGGATTTGACATACAAGAACAAAGAGAAAGATAAGGTATACAACAAAGACTTTGGTAAGCTGGCATTAATTTGCCAGGCTTGTTTCACTGCCAGTGGCTATTTAATTGTGATACCTGCTAAGTTCTTTCATAACTAGAGCTGTCATCCTTCAAGTCTGCTGGATTTATGTTGTCCATAAGCATGCACACATTCCACGCACCAAAGGTGAGTGAAATCATCTTTGCAAAAGTTCTTGTACATATTTTTGTGTTTTGACTAGTAGGTGGGATCCCCACTTGTCATAGTAAGCAAGCCAAGTTTAGGTGAAGCAGACAATTTTTAGGGCACCTTTTCTAGACTTTTCTTCACATCAGTAGGTGAGCAGTGTGGTCCTTGAAAAAGTCTGCACAGACATCCATGGGCCTGCCAAATTCTAGTGCTGCTTCTAGTGAGAGTATGACCCTATGGCCTGGATTACCCGTGTGCAGGGTTGTGACTACAGCTCCCAGTGTTTTCACACCTGTGGCTTCATCTTTTCCCTGTGACCACAGGCCTTGGAGATAGGTAAAAATGGTAAAACGCTATGTGTGATGGTTTTTGACTCATATGTAAATTAGGTTTAAGCAATACAGAGTTGTGCAAAGTCATCAGCATCACATTGTCTTATAGGGTCGTCAAAGTCCAGTGGCAAGACAAAGTCCATAGGACTGGTGGTGCCTCAGAACGCAGTGGAAGTCCTTGGTGTTCTTGTTGTTTAAGCAAAGTTGGATCATTTCACAGTGCCTACTTCAGCTGCTTTCATTGACATTGGAAAAAATTGTCCTCATCACTAGGGGAAGTCTCACATATTTGGGATATACACCCCCCTCATAACTCACTGAAGGGTTTGAGATTCCTCAGTTACTGTTGACTTGGTCTATCCCGTCTAGTGAGATGTATTATTGTGGTATAGTTGCTGCACATGCTACTGCTTCTTGGAGCCACAGGTGAGAGCTGGGTGAATCAGGCAGACACCAAATGTACATAGCAGCCTGAAAAAAGGGCTCAGTAGCCCTTACACCAGAGGTACTAGTCTTCCCTGAATACACTCTACACCCTAGCTATTGCAATAATCTAGATGATGAAGACCTGCACAGGGTAGTGACAGCATCAAAGGAGAGAAGGCATGTGTAGGAGAAATGCTGTTAAGGTAGATAGGAGAGGATTTATGAACAGATTAGATGGGTGAGAGAGAGTGAGGCTATGAAAATGAAATCTGGGTTATAAGCCTGGGAGACCAAGAGAATGACAGTGCCTTTGTCAGTAATAGGGAAGTCTGGAAGTGAGAAAAGTTTGGTGGGAACAGTAATACATTCAATTTTGGAAATACTGAATTTAAAATGTCTGTGAGACATCCAGTCATATGAGAATGGAGGTCAGGAGAGAGGTTAGGACTGAATAAATCAGCTGCAAAAAGATCATTGAATTCAGGCATAGTTTCAGCTTCCTTTTCGAAGATTATCCCTGAAATCTTGTCCTTGATGCCGAGATGTATCCTGTCGTTCTTTCCTGGGATCTCTTCTTTTTAATTGCTACATGATGTCTTTGGGTGTGCAGCTGATTTCCAAATTCTCATCCCTGCACACACCCAGCCATTGTGTTTCACCTGTCCTTGAATCCCACATCTCCAACTACATGCTGCACACCTCCAATTGGATGTCCCATAGACACCCCAAACTACAAAAGAGACTTTATTAATTTTCATTACACAGCCACCTTCCTCCCAACTTCTCTGCTTTTGTCAAAGTCCACCACCTTTCTTCTATTCACCCAGCTTTACAATCTAGGAGGTATCTTCAACTCTTCACTTTCATTCGTTCTTCATATTCACTCAGTTCCCAATTCTTGTCAGTTTTCTGTACACTTACATCACAATTACAAATGTGGCAGGTCCTTATTACCTCTCATCTGATCTACTTCAATAGTCACCTAACTGGTCTCCTTCTTTGCCATGTCCTTGCTCTCCAATCCATTATATACATAGCTGCCAAACTGACATTCCAGAGGTCTGACCATATCAGTTCATGGCTGTGATCAATGTCTCCCTGTTACGGCCAAGATTAAAAAACTAACTTGTCTTATTGGCATATGAATTGCTTTCTAATCTGGCTCCAACTATCTAGGGAAAGTACACATGATTTGCTTTCATTTACTCTGTGTTACAGACAAACTGATTTGCTCTTTGTACTTTATACATGACATTCTATCTTCTAACTTTACATCTTCACACAAACTGATACTGACACAATTTAGGGGTGCTTGGACCCCAAAAATGTCAGGGTACAGGGTGGTGTCAGTTGGAATGAATTCACACTTTCAAACAGACTTCCACTTAAGTGGCAAAGTGGGAGAAGTTACTTAGGGAACTTGCAACCTGACAGGAATGATGCCAAAGCTTACATGGGAAAATTCAGGGAGTCAACAGACATAGCTTTGTTGAGGGGACAAGACAATCCAGTTTCCACAGAGAGTTGCCAGAGGCATGGTCCTTGGACAATCACCAGACATAGCCCTTGGGCCAGCATCCCTGTGTCTTGTACTGATAGCCTTTATCAAAGGAATTGGAGGATTAGACTTGCATGTGTTTGCAACAGAGAAGGATTTTCTCATTGAGTGTGGTGGTGGCTCTGGGTTAAATCCAGAGACTTGGTGTGTTAGTGCTAGCCTGAGCACAAGTACCCCATTAATACATATGCCTGGAGTCCTCTCCTGTTCATGTCTGACCTTTGGGCCCCAGACTCCTTTGAAAGCTAAACTATAGCTCACCTCCCTGGAAGAGGCCTTTCCTCTTTCCCTCAGTTGTTAGTTCTCCCCACATCTCACGAAATTGTATTTATTTTAGATATATTTTGCATTTATTTCTGTGAAAATGTTGTTTGCCCATGTAGAATGTCAGCTCCTTGAGGATAGGGACTGTTTCATTTTTCTCTTTGTGTATCTAGATCCTCCTATTCTACCTGGTTGCAGTTGATTAATAATTGGCTGTTGAATTCAATAAATGCTTACTGATTGGTTGATTTGTAAATTTCATTTTCTTTTCTGAGCCAGTTTAGTTGCATACCCCAATTTTTGGTTTCCTTCCTTATTGTTATAATTTTTAAAATAAACATATAAGGAGTTTATTTCTATGATTCATTCATTATTCAGGATATTGTGAGATCATGATTACTTACATTGTCTGAATTCATTATTATTTTAGTGGGATTTGACATAAAATATACATTCTGTCACTTTATAAGAATAATTTTTAATTTGATGGATTTTCATATGTTATACTTATTAACAGGTATCATCTTTAATATGCTTTTTCAGGAAACAACATAAGTCTTTCAAGTATATTTTTACCAAGCTGTGTTCTTTCTTTTGCAGTTATCGCGTTCTTAATGGAAAATATTAAAGTCTACAATTATTGTTTTACAATACACATCTTTTTACTCAGCTATTTTTAATTTATGAAGTGCCAACATGCAATAACATGTCATCTGATACATATACATTTAACCAAATTTTTCCATAGTGATGACTTAAAATATAGTTTTTCCAGTTTATCTCTCTTGAGCTTGTGAATCTTTATTCTTGTCTAATCTGAAGTCATAAATGCAATTGCTACAATTTTGGAATTGCATTAGGATGAGAAAACTTTTTTCCTGCTCCTCATTTTCATTATTTTTAACATTTCTTGTATGCAGCAAATTGCTCAGTTTTGTTGTCTTATACCTTTTCTCATTAGTTTCAGACGTATCATTCTCTTATATATAACACTATAATTTTCCAATTTGTATTTTCCATAGTATAATACTTTTGTATTAAGTTCCCTCCCCCTTTACTTTTCTTGGTTTTATGCTTCAGAAGCTTGGTAAATCACTAGTGGTTATTTAAATTCCCTGACTGAGTAGAATTGAATGATTTCTTTTCCCAGAATCAACTCCTGAATACTATTTTTCATTCACTTAGACTTTCCTAAGTTCTGAATGTCTTGTATTCCTACCTGAACCATGAAAATTCTGTCTTTCTTCCCACTGACCAATAAAATTCAACAAAATGTATTAACTGCTTGCTATGTACAAAACAGTGTGTTGCAGATGAGTAATACCTAGTTCTTGTCTTCTGTTAGCATCAAATCAAGTTGAGGAGAAAAGAGTAGGTATAAAAGTTATTGTAATTCAAACTAAGAAAGGTACAACTGCAGTGTTGTGGATCTGAAGAGGAGCAGATTACTTCTAATTGGTTAGGCATCAGTGATCATTTTGGAAAATCACATTGGTCTCCTTCCTGCCCAGAAAGCTGGTTAGATGTGATCAGGCAGAAGGAATGAGGAGTCTATATATAGAATATGAGAAATAGGGAATTAAGAGTTGGGGCATGGAAAGTGAAGAAAAAGAAGAGAGGTAAGGGATATTGGCCACAAGTATGCATATCAGCATGAAGAATGAATATAGGACCAAAGGGATTGGAGTAGATGGCTTCTAAGGACACCTTAGCAGTAGAACTGATGATTCCACAACTGTACCAAATAAGAGCTCCCTATAAATAATCTTGAGAGGGAAAAAGAATTGGTTTTAGTGCCTGCAGGTAGGGGGATTGTAATTTTTCAGGCTGGAGTAAAGAGTGTGGTGGTATTTCAAAAGTGATCCTGACAATGGAGCATGAGGGTCAGAAGAAACCTTTATTATTTGATGGATTTTCAACTTAAGAGAAAGGAAATGTGAGAAGGTTACAATACCTGCACAGCCCTTAAGGGTGATTGGCAATGAAAATGAAAAAAACATAGTGGAATCCAGGACAGATAGTTAAAGATAATTTAGATTTTCTCTTATCATTTGGCATCCTTAAGTCAATATTTGTTCATTGCTTGGAGAGGAAGAAAATCTTTTTGGCTAAGTCCTTAAAAGCTTGTATCACTTGCTTGTTTCTTAAGGCATAAATTAATGGGTTCATAACAGGAGCAACTGAAGTTACAAGTACTGACACCACCTTATCCAAAGCCACTCCTTCTTTTGCAGAAGGTTTGATGTAGATGAAGATACAGCTTCCATAAGTGATGGAGACAACAATTATGTGGGAAGAACAAGTGGAAAAGGCCTTTTTCCTTTGCTGAACTGAGGGGAATCTGAGAACTGTCATGATAATGTGTACATAGGACAGAAGCACTAAGAAGAAGGTGACAAGGAGTGTCAAAACAGCAAGGATCAAAGTAATCCTCTCTATGACTTGTGTGTCTGAACATGCAATCGTTATCAAGGGAAATGCCTCGCAACCAAAATGATCAATAACATTGGAGTCACAGAATTCCATCTGCATCAACAGGCTAATTGCTGGGATGATAATCATCAACCCAGCCAGCCAAGAACTCAGGAGGAGCAGGTTGCAGACTTTGCTGTTCATGATGGTTGTGTAGTGCAGAGGTTTGCAAATGGCCACATAGCGATCATAGGACATGGAGGCTAGAAGACAAAATTCTGTTACCCCAAGAAGAATGACAAAAAATATTTGGGCAAAGCAAGCATTATAGGTAATGGTATTTTCCCCAGTTGACAAGCTGTAGAGATATTTGGGAATGTAGGCAGTTGTGAATGCCACTTCTAAAATAGAAAAGTTTCGGAGGAAAAAATACATGGGTGTCTTAAGTTGTGTATCCATCAAGGTGAGGATGATGATGATCAGGTTTCCAATTATTGTCAAAGCATATGTGAGAAAGAGAAATATGAAAATCAGAACTTTTAGCCTTGGATCATCTGTTAGTCCTTGAAGAATAAATAACATTATCCTTGTATGGTTTCTCATCCCTGACTTTTGATGGACCTGTGTATAAAAGAAGGGGGAAATTAGATTTGAGGAGGAGGGTGATAAAATATATTAGCTCTGGGAATCAGAGAGAAAGGCCATAGAAGTTGTCCCTGGACCTTTGTTTTACTTGGTAAAAAAACAACAGCACTGAGGTGTTGACCTGAACATTCCTCGGGTATAAATCAGGGAGAATACGTATTTAAAGATTATTATTGTTATTATTCTTTAATAATATTCAGTCCTACTCTTGTCTAGTCTCTCTATCTATACCCATTCATTCTATTCGTCTTTATAGCTAACACCATTTGCACTTCAATCCCCTTAAAATATTCTTATTAATTTTCATTTAAAATCTAACCACTTAATAGTTAAATAACCCTTTGTCACTATGGAACAGGGAAGAAATGGGTTATCCAAGAAAAAATTCCCAGGACCAGATGGATTTGCAATTCTTCTAAATTATTCCAAATATCAAAAGAACAATTAATTCCAGTACCATATAACTATTTGGAAAAATAGGCAAAGGAGTCCTAACAATTTTCTTCTATGACATGCATATGTGTTTGATACCTACATCATGAAAAGCAAAAACATAAGGAAAACTATAGACCAATTTTCCTAATGAATATTGATGCAAAAATGTTAAATACAATATTAGCAAACAGATTCTTACAACATCTCAGACAGATCATATGCTATGACCAGTTGGTTTTTATACCAGGAAGGCAGGGCTACTGCTATATTAGGAAAACTCTCAGCATAGTTGATTAGATCATTAACAAATTTTAAAAAAAATCAGCTGATTATCTCAGTAGATGCAGAACAAGCTTTTGACAAAATACAATATCCATTCCTTTTAAAAATATTAGAATACTCAGGAATAAATGGAGCTTTCCTTAAAAATGATAAGTAGTATGTAGCTAAAACCATCATCCAATTTTAATATTATCTCTAATAGGGATATATTGTAAGTTTTCTCCAAAATTAGTTGAAAGAATAAAAACTTTGGAAAATTTCAGGATATACAATAAAGCAACATAAATCATTAATATTTCTATGTATTCCCAACAAAATCCATCAGGAAGAGATAAAAAGAAATATTCCTTTTAAAATAATTGTAGGCAATATCAAATACATGCCAAGAAAACTGAGGAACTATATGAACACAATTAAAAAACACTTTTCACACAAATAGAGATCCAAGTAACTGGAGAATATAAATTGTGCATGGGTAGATTAAGACAACATAATCAAAATGACCATTCTATCTAAATTAATTTACTTCATCAGTGCCATATGAATCTAACTTCCAAGGGATTAATTTATAAAGTTAGAGAAAATAATAACAAAATAAATCTGGAAGAATCAATTGTCAAGAATATCAAAGGGATTATTTAAAAAAAATATGAAGTTAGACAGCCTAGCAGCACCAGATTTCAGACTATGTTACTAAGTGGTAATGATCAAAACAATCTGGTACTGGCTTATATATACAGGATGTTCCTAAAGTTTGGACACATAGACAAAATACATATTTTCAAGAAATGAAATGAGTGACATTTTCAACAACATTTTCTTTAATTGGAATATTAACAAATAGCATCTTTAATATGATTTCCATCATTTGTCATACAAAAGTTGATGAGTTTTTGCAAGATTCACGTGAACTTAATGAAATAACTCCACATTGCTGTCAACTTTCCTATGTGTTCAGACTTTAGGGACACCCTGTAGATTGGTGGATCAGTGCAATGGATTATGTACAAAATACATAGTAACAAGTGATCATAGCAACTTAGTATCTGATAAACCTAAAGATCCCAAAATTTGGGCAAGAACTCACTATCTGACAAAAATTGCTTGGAAGACTGGAAAGCAGTTTGGTAGAAAGTAGACTAACATCTCACACTGTTTACCACAATAATGACACAATTGGGTACATGATTTGGACATAGATGATGTTATTATAAGCAAAATATGGGGGCATGGAAAACTTTAAATGTCAATTTAAGGGAAGAATTTATGACCACAATATGGAAAGGAAAGCTCATGGAAAGTAACGTGGATGATTTTAGGTAATTAAATAATTTCTGCACAAACAAATCTATTGCAGCCAAGATTAAAAGAAAAGCAGAAAACAGAAAACAAATTATAGCAAGTTTTTCTGATAAAAGTCTCATTTCTCAAACATATAGTCAACTGATTAAAATTTATAAAAATAAAAGCCATTCCTTAATTGATAAATGGTAGAAAGATATAAACAGTTTTCAGAAGGAGAAATCAAAGCTATTTTTAGTCACATAAATATGCTTAAATTACTATTGATTAGAGAAATGCAAATTAAAACAGCTTGAGATCCTACCTTATGCCTCTCAGACTGGCGAATATGACAAAAAAGAAAATGACAATTGTTGGAGATATTATGGAAAAAGTGAGACAGTGATGCAGTGTTTGTGTAGTTGTGAACTGGCCCAACTAATTTGGAAAACAATTTGGAATTATGCCCAATAGTCATTAAATGTCCTCATAGCAATACCAGATCTATTTCCCAAAGAGTTCAAAGAACAAATGAAAGGGACCTGTATATACAAAAATATTTATAGCAAAATTTTTTTTTGTGGTGGCAAAGAATTCAAAATTGAGGGGATGTCCATCAATTGGGAAATGTCTGCAGAAGTTGTGCTATATGATTGTGATGGAATCCTAGTTTGCTATAAGAAATGATGAGCAGGAAGGTTTCAGAAAAAGCGGGTATGACTTATGTGAACTGATGGAAAGTGAGGTGAGGAGAACCAGGAGGATGTTGTATACTATACCAGTAATATTGTAATGATGATTAACAGTGACAGACTTAGCTACTTTGACCAATACCATGATCAAAGACAATTTCAAAGGACTTGGGATAAAAAATGCTGTCCATCTTCAGGAAGAGAAATGATGAACTCTAAGTGTAGATTGAAGTACACTTTATTTTACTTTAATTTTCTTGTTTTTTTGGCAACATGGCTAATAAAGTGTGCTTTATATGATTTCACATGTTTAATTGATATTATATTGCTTGCCTTCTCATTGAGCTTGTGGAGGAACTGGAAGGAGGAAGAGAGTTTGGAGCTCTAAATTAAAAAAAATAGTTAAATACAAAGAAATTATAAATGCATTAAAGGAAAAAAATTATCAGATCATCTCTAAAAAATCACCTCTTTTTTTTTTTTACAATACACCCATCTTACTTTCAGGTGCAAAGAGTATGGCAAAATATGACACACCTTTACCTAATCACCCTCCTTCACCTTAACCACACACCAGAGGGTCAGGAGACCTTGTTTTAAATCCCTGGCTCTTATGCCTGTTACTTGTGATTTTGGGCAATCTTTCAGCCTACGTTTTTTCATCTGTATAATGAAGTTTGTAATATTTATATTGTTTACCTCACAGAGTAATTGTGAGAAAAATGCTTTTTAAAATTTAAGGGCTATATTAAAAAGGGAAACATTGCAATAGCTGGGAGCAAGACTCTCTGTATCCCCTTAAGAAATTTTAAAATGAGGAGACGTGATCAGTGACTCTTCCCCATTTCATTTCCTTAATCTAGTGGCAAATATCATTGCAAACAATAGATTTTGCTGTAATTCAGCTTTTACACTAGAGAAGGGAGAGGGTGATACCTGTCAATATGCAAGACTTGCTCATCTAAAAGAATATCCAATAAAATGACACATTTTTAGTGTCATTTGGGAATTGGAATTAGAGAAAGCAGATAGTACTTTTTGCCCCTCTTCTGGAGCTCTCACAAAGGCAGGTCCATATCTAACACAAGTTAGAGATGGGACTTTTACTATACAAAAAGGAAATGATAGGAGCCTTTCATTAATGACACTTATCACAGAATTCTATTGCCCCAGTCTGGACACAGCCTAGTGTCCTTACTAAATTTCTTGAAAAACTTAAACATACTTGGTGCTCCCACTGTCTGTTCTCTCATTTAACTCTTTCTGCAACCTCGTTTCCAAGTCATCCTATATTTGAAACTGCTTTCTCTGACATTACCAGTGACCTAATGGCCCAATCTAATTATCTTTTCTCAATCCCAATCCTTCTTGACATATCTGTGGACTTTCACATTGTCAATCACACTCTCCTTCTGGACATTCTCTTTACTGCTGCTTTTTAAAACGTAGATTTATCTTTGTTCTCCTCCTATCTATTTTAACTGGTTTTTCTCAGTTTCCTTTGTGGCAGATGGTAATGGACTACCTTCAGCAGTCTGGGGATTTCTAGAAACCCATTCTCAGAATAATTTTTAATGCCTAGAATAAAATGCATATGATTATTATTACAAAGGAAGCCAATTATGTTGAAATAAAAGTGTATTTTCCCATCCAAGTTCACATACTCCTTAAATCTATCCATAGGTCTGCTGGGGGGTCTGTGTCTGTATTATCTCTCTTAGTGATCACATCCCGTCTCATGGTTCAACTATTTTCTCTGGGTAGATGAATCCCAGATCTATATATTGAGCCTTAATCACACTCATGATCTTTAATCCCACATAACCATCTTTTGGACATCTCAAACTGAATGTCTCATAGACATTTCACACTCAACATGTCAAAGTCAGGACACATTATCTTTCTCTCCAAAGTCTCCCTTCTTCCCAGCTTTCCCAAAACTGTGAGGGACATGATTATTCTCCCAATAAGCAAGGATTGCAACATTGGTTCCAGCTTTACCTTTTCACTAGCATTCACCCTATGTATCCAACTGTTACCAAGTCTCACTAACATTTCTCCCATATGCTTCCTTCTTTCCTCTAACACTGCCATCACTCTGATGCAGGCTCTCATTGGCTCATGCCTGGACAATGCAATAATTTTCAGGTTGGTCTTTCTGCTCCAGTCTCTCCCTATTCCAATCTACTCTGCACTCAATTAGCAAAGTGATTTTCCAAAATCACAAATCCCTCCATTTCCATCTCTTCCATTCAATAAACTCCAATGTCTCCATATTGCTTCAAAGATCAAATATAAAATCCTCTCTTTGGCTTTTAAAAACCTTCATAACCCAGTCCCTTATTTTTTTTTAGTCTTCTTACACCCATATTGCATATTCTCCAGTCCAGTTATACTACTGTATTTGTTGTTCCCTTCAAACAACAAGCCTCCTGGTTCCCTATTCCATGGTTGTTCCCCATAATGTATCCTCCACTCCCTTCCATTGTACTCTTTGGATCCTTCATTTTATTGAGAATAAACTCTCATTATACTAATTCTGTTATTCTCAAGTTACCCCTCCATCTTTACAATTAGAGAAACCTGACTTCTTCCAAAATATATTGCATTCCTGCTCACCCTCTTCAACTTTCGATATACCTTTATTCAGGTCTCCTAATGCACTTGTATTAGAGGTGTTAACATCCTAGTTGCTCCTCTCTCCTAATTCAATACTGTTCCTCTGTCACAATCACTTAACAGCAAGTACTCTTCTGAAGTTAACTTTATCCAAAAATAACATTCTATCTTTCTCCTGCTGGTAGTCCCTAAAGGATTCTTCTTCCTTTCTCAAGGAGTTTAATATCTCATGCAAAGTACTTCTCACAATCCCATCTCTTGCCATATACTTGGGAACTAAAATTTACCTCTAATATCTTCTCAGATACCCTTTCTTTCTGGTTCATCAGCCTCCTCACTCCAATTGAGTAACACATAAACATGGCCGTATCTTTAATCTCACAGTCACTCACACATATTCCACCCCCACTTTCCATTATATCTAGCCCAGTCTCTTCTCTGAATATTGAAGACATTTCAGACTGGATACATTTTAGACTTCAGAAACTCACTATATATGAGAGAGTCATCATCTTTCTGCCCCAATACTCCTCTTTATTGAGATTTCCTATTTCTCTTCCTTCAAGTCATTCAGCTTTGCCACAGCCTCAACTCTTTATTTTCCTTCATTCCTCTCTCTTATTTATTTTACTTTTTCCACATATCTCTCATCCATTCCCTTTGTTTTACCCACATAGCTATTTTGTCAATTAGGCTCTCATCTCTCACTTTGAATGTTACAATAGATTATTTGGACCTCATTCTTACATCTGCTTCAGATTTTTCCCCTTCCCACTCCATTTTCTATGCAGCCATCAAAGTGATTTTTGTCCACTAAATATTGGACCATGCCCCTGCCCTGCTTAAGAAGCTACAGTGCCTCGCTCTTGCCTCCGGGACCAATACTGGATTCTCTGTTTGGCTTTTAAAGCCTTTCACAATCTGGCTTCAGCCTACCTTTCTGTGCTGATTGCATAGTATTCTCATTCATTGTCTCTCCATTCCAGAAAAATGGATCTACATGCTGTTATCTCACATGGCCTTCAAGATGTCATCATTTTGTCCTTGAATATATTGTTTCCCATGCCTATAATTCTCTTCCTCCACTCCTTCAACATCTGTTATCCATAGCTTCCTTCAAACGCCTTTCCAGTGCTGTCTCCTACAGGAGGCTTCTCTTTGTCCTCACTTGCTCATGCCCTTTCCCCAGAAATTACTTCAGATGTATTTTGTATTTAAATTTCTACCTATGTGTTGTTTCCTTTTAATAGGATATCAGTTCTTTGAGATCAGGGACTCCTTTTGTATTTGTCTTTGAATCTCCAGCCCTTAGTACAATGCCTATGTGATAGGAGATACTTAAGGAAATGTTTGTTGAGTGAATGAAAGGATACCTCTTTTATAAACAGTGGGCTGAACTGGTACTGTTTGAGAGTGAGGTAGGTATACTGGTTTACATAGTCCTCCTAAAATGGCAAAATTATGGCTATGGCTTTTTTTCTATGTGTAAGGTAAATATAACTATGATGGAACTCCAAATCAAAATGATGTCTCTGCTTTCTCTTCAATTCTTTAAGGTAATGAGTTATGCTTATTTTTTCCATAGGGGAAAAAAGAAATCTGTAACCAGAGACATAGAAAAGCAGTAAAATTAAGTGATTTTGTCCTTTGTTTTTCAGAAGTAGGTAGGTGATTTTAATTTGTTTCTGCAAAAGCCTTGTGTATCTCAGAGTATACATAGCTGGAAGCAGCTCTCTGTACAACAATGTAGTGCCACACTGAAGTTATTCATGGTATCTAGGTCCTTATTATTATAATATTTATGTTCTCCCTCTAGTGGGGTCAAATGAGCTGTTTCAGAAAGAAAGGTTCTTAACCAATTTGCATTACTTTGTTACTGCCCCCAAACCATTCTGTCATACAGGGGTTGATGCATTTTAAATACAGGATGTGGGTAGTCAAAAAGAATCACCATCAGCTGCAGAATTTCAGGAAGTGTACAGTAGGGAACAGGAGTGTTATCTTTGTATGCAGTAGAGCTAGGAAGACATAGAAGCTTCAAAACAGAGAAACAAGCATTTAATTGACTCCCTAAAGCTGACTCACTTGCCCCTAACTACAGGGTGAAATTCAAAGGTTTTAACATTTAGTAGAAAAGAGACATCTTAAAAATGACTATCAGCTCCTTCCCTGAAACATTCATAATATTTGTCTAAATCCTGGATTTTTGCAGTCCCATCCTTTCCATCCTTAGGAATCCAAAAAGAAAATTATGACATGGAAAACCATTTCCATACTTACTTTTCTGACAATCCTCAGATTTCATTGGATAGAAGAGCCCCAAAGGTTCCCAGCATGACTCAATGCTGAGGAACAATGCGTGAGTAGAGGCAGCATGGCTTAGTGAAAGAATTAGTAATTTGAAATCTTTGAGTCTCAGTTCTGCTCCTTTTGATGCCTTACTTTGGACAAATTGCACTTTTTCAATGAGCCTCAGTTTTCTTAATTGTAAATGAAGGATGTGGATGAGATAATCTCTGAGTTCTTTTCTAGTTGTAATCCTAAAATCTTAACCATATGGACATTTCTGGTCATGCCTTGTTTCTAGGACCCAGACTATTATACTCACAGGCTATTATGTGACTATTTCCCATTTCTTAGGCATATATCTCTATGCTCTTTGTACCTGAAAGGAAGCCAGGTCTAGTGTAAAAAGGGTAATATTTGAATCTATTTCTTTTAATTTTAGAGTAGAAGTTCTGATCTGTCTGGATAATAAAACAGATTTCCTTACAAATTTACCATGACTGACAGCAAATAACATTTGTTTCATCTACTTAGTCTGCTGTTGGTGTTTTAGGATGACCTGAGTACACAGTGAAGACAATCCTTAGGGACTCAGGTTTAAGCAGCACTAATGAATCTCCTATGTAACCAATTTTGGCTGGTACCCACAGAGACCAGAGAATGACATAACAGCATCATATACAGTGCTCAACAATGTAACAGGTCTTTGATCCTATCATTCTTGTGTCTGTTATCAGAGGGGTTCTCAGTCCAAAGGCAGAAGAGAAGGTGTTGGAGATTCCCAGGAATAGGACAGAGTTCAGAGGCATCCCAATCACTCTGTGTCCCATGGGATTCTGTGATATGTCATCATCTTCTGTTGCAGACAGTTTTTCTTTCTGACACCAAAATGAAATATGAGTACTTGAATGGATCTCTAACTTATTGATAGGGGCATTGCCTCCACACAGTGCCCATAGATTGTGATGCTTCCATATTCTCTCATCTTCTATGATTCTTCTATATAACTCTATATGGGAGACATTGGAGTACTTCCATGCCCTCTCATTTTTTTGTGATTTTCCAAGAAGTCCTTCATGAAAGACTTACCAAAATGAATTCGAGGTGATTTCCTAGGTCTTTCAACATTTCATGTGTCTAGTACAACATTTGCACTACCCATATGTTACCTTCAACTTTTGCTCTATGACCGTCTGACCTCCATTTCTGATCATACATTTCTTATATGAGATCTTTACATTACTTTTTAAATTTAAAATTTAATGAAGACTTTTAAAACATTACAATCATTTCTCAGAGGATCCTACCATGTGACTGTAATAGCTATTTAGATTTGAAGATCTTTCCCACCAATTAATAGGCCAGGTGACCTGCTTATGTCACAGGAAGCCCAAGTCACATGTGGTAGGAGGAGCTTGCATAGAGGAAAAGGAAATTGTGTTACAGGAAATGCTGAGAAGGCAGTTATGACAGAGCTGAGGAAAGAGTAGACATGCTGTTCTGTGCTGTGTGAGTGTGATTATGAGAAAGCACCAGCAGGGGGTGGATGGTTTTGGAATGGCCAGGCTCCATGCTGTGATATCACATATTGAATTCTTTGTTGGTGTGGTGGAGTGGGCATATTGATTATGGGATCTAGTCCTCTGTTATCTGAATAAATGGATTACTTCTTCTACCTTCTATGTGCAGAGTCTAGTATATTTTGCAATACAGAACCACCTAGGCATTTTGACAATTATCATCTGTAATGTGATTATTGCCTTGCTAATACAGATAGAGAAAAAGTTATTCAATATAGAACCAACAAAATGATTATATCTGACATTATATTCCCATAATTCCAAGTAGAATCTTAGATAAAGAAAAAAAAGCTCCTGACTACAAGGGCTTAAAAGAATATTTTAAAGTGATGAAGCAAGAGATACTAAATGACATATCTAGAGAGGAAATAATCACAAGGAGAATTGCTGCCTTAGAAAATAAAGATATCAAAAGGAAAACAAAGTGGGAAACCATACTCAGGAACTCAGTTCCTTAACCATTAGAATGGGCCAAACAGAAAATGTAGACTCAGTGGGACAAGAAATTAAAAAAAATCAAAGAAATGAAAAAAGGACCCTAGATAATCAATCAATATCAGTAGTACAAATAATATATGATAATATACACCTGTATGTGTATTTATGCACAAAATACCATAGTAGCTGAATATTTACAGGAAACGTTTAACAGATTACATGATGAATGGACAGGAAAAGTTTAGTAATGAGCAGTCTCAATGTTCCTTTTCCAGACATAGACAAATATAACCAAAATTTAAAGAGAAATGAAATTGAGGACCTGATTAGGAATTTAGAAAAATTAGAGATGGTAGATCTCTGAGGTTTACTGAATGGGGACAGAGATCCATGTATAGCACCTTTACAAAACTGACCATATATTTGGGCACATAAACCTCACAAAATTCAGAATACAGAAATATTAAGTACATTGAGTTATCCTAATGCAAGAAAATTATATTCAGTCAAGAGTCTAAAGAAAGTATTAAAAATAAATTGTGAAGTAAATAATTTACTCCAAAGAATTGGTGGTTATAGAGCAACAAAAGAATTTGTTAAAGAAAATGGAAATAATGAGACAATATACTAAAACTGACAGCATGTAGCTAAAACAGTTCTTCAGGGAAAATTATGAGTCCTTTCATCAACAAAATAGAGAAAGAAAAAAATCAAAGAATCGATCTTACACTAAAAACCTTATTGTGTTGTTCAGTCATTTCAGTTGTGTCTATCTTTTGTGACTACATTTGGTGTTTTCTTGCCATTTTCTTTTTCAGGTCATTTTACAGATGAAGAAACAGGCAAACAGCTTTGAGTGACTTTCACAGGGTCACACAGATAATAAGTGTCTGAGGCAAGACTGGAACTGAGGAAGATGAGTCTTCCTGACTACTGGCCTGCAACTCTATCTGCTGCATCATCTCTGACCCAACTAAAAGACTAGAATGACAATTAAATAAAAACCCTAAACAACAAAGTGGGAATTCTGAAAATCAGAGATAAACAAAACTGAAAATAAAAACTCCCTATGAATAAATATTTGTCTTAACCACTTGGATGCAGTCTCCTTTTGAGTTGGGATTGCTTCAGTCTTTACACTTATATCTTTAATTGTTAGAATAGTGTCTAGCATATAGTAGGCACTTAGAAAAATACCTGATGATTTCTTGATAAGCTTATTCTGTGACTAAATGTCTAGCTTATATGTAGGACACTTAACATGCAAATATCTATAGCACACACACACATAATATACAAGAAAATAAACAGAACAGCAGAAATACGAAATTAGTAATAACCATATCAATAAGCCCATAAAAGAACAGAAAATGGAAAGCATTATTATGCATGTGGATAAACAAAGAGAACTACAATGGCTGAGCCACAATATCTATCTTCCTGTTCAGTACTTCCTTAGGAAACTTATTCTGAATAGCTGTAAAGTAACTTTTCTTAAATGTCTCATAAAATGACTAAAATAGTGGTCCCTTGAGATCCACTGTCTAGGACAGCAGTGCAGGCCACATTCTCTATCTTCACTATCACATCTATGTAGGGATTTATGAGTCCCAGTAGGAACTGAGGATAATGTCCTTCTTGCTCTTTGGGAAATCAACTGTGACCTCTTCCTTGTCACCATCTACTTTTTCTGATGAAGGTCAGGGTCTACCAAAGCTTCGTTTATGTCCATTTCTTTTGTGAAGCCATAGAAGATAATTCTGACTTTCTGGTTTTATCCTGATGTTGGCTTCTTATATGAGATTGTTGGAGTTTCTATTCCTTTGGCCTTTCACTTTTCCAAGTGGCATGATATTGTTCATTATTTCCTCTCTCATGAGGTCTTCTCCCTGCATATCTACATCTGTAATATGTGTTTCTTGCTTTGCTTCTGTGGCACATACCCACAAAGATGTTTTAGAAGTAGCTGCCAAAAAGGAAAAAGAAAGAGAAAAGAAAAAAAAGAAAGGAAAAGGTAAATAAAGAAGTACCTGCAATTGAGTTCTCTCAGGGTGGGCTTCCTTGTGTATTCTCTTCCCATTTATTTTGGCAATGAGAAACCCACAGACGCTCCTATGAATATATAGGTATATTTCCAGGGTTGAATTGCAAAATATAATAAACCTTCTTCTTCAAAGGCAAAACCAAGTTGTTATTCAGATACCAGAAAGGAAGATTTGCCACAGTAACAAAAAGTTTGTACCCATCACCAACCCAGAGAGCACCAATATCTTAAAGGTTAAGTTAGGCCTTCCCACAAACAAGTTCTCTCAGACAAAATTTCTCCCTCTCTCATTCATACTAGCTGCTCTGCTTCTTCTCTGCCTTGATCTCTCCCAGCTCTGCTTATCTCTCTTCCTGCTTTACCTTTCCTCCTCCACCTGTTGGGCATGCTCCTCCCACCATGAGTTCCATGTGGGAGGTCACACAGGATGATTACTAGGTGGGAAAGATCTCCTATTCCATTAACATTACACCATTGCTTGAATGCTTTTATTTTTCAGGCAACACCCTTCTTTGAGCTCCTAAGTCCATTGCTTTTTCAAGGATTGTGTGATTCTGGTGTTTTCTATCCTCAGAGACTACACAAATTCAAAAGCAGGTTCTTTGACACGTTCCCTGAAATGGCATGGCTTGTTCAGCTCAGATGTCTGCATTTGGTGCATAGGTAATATTTCTCTCTTTGCTGTTGGGTGTGTTCCTTTGGCCCTTTGCACGGGTGAGGTTTCTCTTTCTGCCGTAGGAGAGCTAGGCTTTGACCTTGCCGTCAGGTGGTCTTTCTACTGATGCTTTAAGTAACATTCTCCATTTTATTTTTTGCTGTTCAGCCTTGCTCATGATAGCTTCTCTTAACTTATTTTTACTCCTTAGAAGGAAGTCTGTCTCTCTCTCACTGTCAGTATGCTAGGTATTTTTGAATATTTAAAATGATAAGGTAATTTACATAGCGATTTTGATTGGTCTCCTAGGTCTGACCTTATTCTCTACCTTGCAATCTCTAAACACATAAAAGTGTTTAGAGGGGAAAAACGTTCTTTTTGATATTCTCATTTTTACTCACTCCTCCTATCAAAAAACCTCTATGAATTTTTTATCTTTTGTTGAGGCAAATGGGGTCAAGTGACTTGCTCAGGGTCACACAGCCAGAAAGTGTGTCTGAAGCTGGATTTGGATGCAGGTCCTCCTGAGTCCAGAGCTGGTACTTTATCCACTGTGCCACCTAGCTGCCACTGACCTCCATGAATTTCAGTATGCATAACATGACAGTCCATTTCAACCAATTCACCTTAAATCTTTTCAAGAGTTTACTTCATGATTATCAGGCTCAGAAAGCCAATTGTTCTAAATAAACATTAGTCAGGGAATTTTATGTCCCTATAGTAGAATGAGACACCTGCAAACAACCGATGCTTATAAAATAAAAACGTCAAGTATACCAATTGTAGCCATGCCATAGTCATTAGCTCTATCTAAATAGTAGAGGTGGCACAGAGCCCTGGACCTGGAGTCTGAAGTTTGGAGCTGAAATATGGCTTTCTTGACTCTCTGTGTGATCCTGGGCTAAGCATTTACCACCTCTCAGTCCAGTCTCCTCATCTGCAAAATGAAGATTATATCATATACCTCTCAGAGTTGTTATGAGGATAAAATGAGGTATTAGTCAACTGCTTTGCACACCTTTAAATGCTATTTAAATATTTGCTATTATTTTCATTATTTTTTGTTGTTTCCTCAAGCATACAGTACCTATTAAATCAGTATCTTGTGGCACTTGCACATAGTCTTATGGAAACATTCACTAAATTCAATAATTGACAGCATTGAAAAAGGTACTTTGCAGATATTACCATGTTATATATTAAAATCATCATTATCCATGTGAGAGGGAATGACTTATAGAAAGAAACTGAACAAAACAAAGAAATTTAAAACATTTGATTGAAAACCACAAATTTGCAAAAAAGGGAATTAAATGACAACAATTACACATTAGTAACGGTTCTTTTGGAAAGTATCCAAGGTAGATAAAAATAAATAAATAATATTTATTTCATAAATTTGACAAAAAGGACAGGATGTGGCAAATTTGATGGAAGCATGAGAACCTCTACCTGGGGAGAAGGAAACAATGAATTTTACTTAACCAGTTTTGATGGGATAAGTACAGGTAGAGCAGTGAAGCATGGACAGCTGAGATGAGGGTCAAGGACAGAAACATGGCAAAGACTTCTGGAAGGGGATTTACATGAGCCCAGCTAGAAACCTGAATGTGACCATACTGTATCTGACCTTCCATAACTAGAACCACCCTGAATGGAATTGGAGATGATCCTCCTCAAGGCTTTCAAAATTAGGTATATACTCCAGTAAAATTGAGGATTTGCATCCTGTTTGGCTGCTATTGGGGAAGAGAAGGTATTGAGATAGGACAACCTTGTACAGGATGATCTCACTGCCGTGGAAGCACAACAGCAAGTCACTTAATCAAAAAAGGCCGATGTACTCATTAAAGCAAGTTTCTTCTATCTTCACAGCCTTTGAGAACATCCTGACACTATGGAGGTAGCCTCAGTTGTCTGTCGGAAATTTCTCCAAGCTTGTGAAAATGATGGGCTTTGCTTACTCATAGGTTTCAATACCCTTAGGGTGAGATGAGGGACAAGTCTAGATGATTTCCTCAGTTTGTGGGAAAAATCCCAGAAACTCTATAGTAAATGAGTTCAAACTGGAGTAGAAAAGAAAGAAAGAAATATGATATACTCCCATTTTCACTAGTTCCCAAGCTTGGTTAAAATGAGAAAAACCATTACAAAATTAATGTGCCTGATACAGTTGCCACATTGAACCAACCAAGGGAGTGAGGTCATAAGTGAGCTTAGGCACTGGTAGTATCTCTGTGTTGCATCTACTCTGCATATAGCGTATATGCATCCATTTATTTGCTTCTCATTTTTCCCATTAGAATGTTGCTTGAGGGCAAGGACTCTTTTTTTTGCCTTCATTTCTATCCTCACCTTTTAGTATGATTCTTGGTGTGTAGCAAATGCTTAATAAATGCGTGTTGATTAACTTAATGACAATATTCCTGAGTCTTGCCCAACCTACTGTGCAAATAAGAGGATTTCAAATTTCCTGGACAGCATGATCATGGAATCTAGCTTTCTAGCCAATGAAGATATTTCCTGGGCAGTGATAGCCTTAGGGTTTCCTAATGCGTGAACCCTATGTTTCAGAATTTTAGAATTAGAATATCAGAGAGAGTAGAGAATTTCTGGAGTACTGAATTTTAGAATAGGAAGAGAATCTGTCATCTATATATTCTCCAAAGACTTGAGAAGCAGCAGAAAATTGATCCATACTTTGCTGCATCTCAGTTTCAGAGACTGTATTGAGTGCATGATCATCTGTGAACAAAAAATCACGCAGCAACTCTTCATCCATTTATACTTTGGTGTGTAGTCTTTTCAAGTTACATAGTGTACCATCAATGCAGAAGCCAAACTTGATTCTGATTTCATCCTCATTAAAGGCATCTGACAACATTGCTAAAAACATCATGCTAACTAGTATGGGATCAAGTAGACAGCCTTGCCTCACTCCAAATATGCCATGAGGGACAATAATGAGGAACTTTGCTGGACAGCCAAATTTTGACATAATTGTCTGCAAGTCCTCAGAATTGACATCATCAAAGACCTTCATCAGATTAATGAATGTTGTGTATAGACCTCTGTTCTGCTTCTGGCATTTCTCCTTGAGTTGTAGGACAGCAAGCACCATATCAACAATTCCTTGGCCCTTTCTGAAGCAACCTGGAAGACAGCAGTTTCAGGTGAAGGATTAGCCTATTATGGAGGACTCTAAATATCTTGCCAGCAATTATTAAGAGAGACATTCCCCTGTGATTGTCATGGTCCAATCTATTTCCTTTACCTTTATAGAGATGGACAGTGGAGTCATCCTTGACCTTTTGGGGGATAACCTCCTCTTATCATTTAGCCCAGAAAAATTCAGTTAGCTTTTTCAGGAGCAGTGAACTCTTGAATTATAAATCTTGGCTGGAGTAGAATTAGCACCAGGTACTTTGCCACATGAAAAAGCCTAATGGCTTTCAAAACCTCCTCTTCAGTTTGAATTTCATCTAGAAAGTGTTTGACTTCAACCCGAGGCATATTATCAGTGGCTTCAGCATTGATTGATGACAGTTTGTTGAGAACACAATGAAAGTGTTCCTCTCATCTCTCCAGGACCATGTCTTTATCAGCAATCAGTGTGGCTCCTTCAGCACTGAGTTGTGAAGACGCACCAAAATAGCCTTCAGAGCCTCATAAAATACTTTGGATTGTTGCTATCAGTGTAAAACTGAATTTCATCTGCCATCTTGCTGGGCCAGGAATTCTGTATCTTTCTAAGCTTCACTTGCTCTTTACTTCTGATGGAGTTACAAACTTCTTTCTTAGAGATGGATAAACTATTCTAATAGTAAACCTTGTGGAGTTCTCATTTTTCATTTAAAAGCTTCTGAATTTCCAAATCATTTTTATCAAAGCAATCCTGATGTTTGTGAATGTTCTGGTGCAGATGAGTAAATGCAGTGCCCTTCCATTTTGCTCAACTGCTGCCAACTGTGTCTTGGCTCAGCTTTCCCTCTGAGATAGCCACAAACTGTTCACTCATGGAGTAGTGCTCTAATTTGTTGACATTTAGTGTTATTGTAGTTGTCTTGCCTTGGGGTTGCCACTTTTGTGGAATGCAAATATTTACCTTGGATATGAAAAGTCTGTGTTGATTCCAGCACTCTTTACCACACGTCACCGTTGTCACTCTCATACCCTGTCTGTCTCTTCTCTTAATATTCTATTAAATGTCAGTGTTTGTTGTGAGGGTTCATCCAAGAAGTTTTTTTTTGCATTTAGGTAAATCAAGGACAGTGTTGGTGTTGAGGTCATGAGATGCACAAGTCTTCAGTAGTAAGTGAACATTGTTGTTGCTGTTTCCTACTCCATTCCTCCCAAGGACTCCCTGCTACATTTGATAGTCTGTGCCTACCCAGTCATTAAAATCACCTAGAATTAGAAACTTGTCCTCTTTTGGCACATTGATGCTGAGGGTTTCAAGGTCTTCAGATTTTTCTTGGATCTCATCAGGGTTCATCATGGTGGAAGCATTTGCAGTGATGATGGTGGCATAGTACTTTCAAGTTGAAATCAAATTTTCATGAGTCTGCTGTTCGCTCTTTTGGGTAGGCATTCAAACTTCTTGACTAAATTATTTTTTTAATTAGATTTTTTTTAATTTGTAGTGTACACCACACAGATCTACATGTTCTTGAATTTCAAATTTTCTTCCCTTCCCTCCCTTCACCCCTATCCCCAAGATGGCGTGTAGTCTGATATAGATTCTAAATAAACCTTTACATTAAACTTTTTTACACAATAGTTAAGTTGTAAAGAATTATGACTAATGGAATGAATCATGAGAGAGAAGAAACAACAAAAAAAGGAGAGAAAAAAGAGAGCAAATGGGTTGCCTCAATCTGCATTCAGATTCCACAGTTCTTTCTCTGGATATAGATAGCTCTTTCCATTATGAGTCCTTTGGAGCTGTCTTTGAGCTTTGTATTGCTCAGAAAAGCCAAGTCTATCAAAGCTAGTCATCACAGAATCAATATGTCTGTGTGTGTACAATGTTCTCCTGGTTCTGCTCCTCTCATTCAGCATCATATCATGTAGGTCTTTCCAGGTTATTATGAAGTCCATATCTTCCCCATTTCTTATAGTCCAATAGTATTCCGTTACATTCTTATATGACAACTTGTTCAGCCATTCCCAAATTGATGGTTATCTCCTTGATTTCCAATTCTTTGCCACCACACAAAGAGCTGCTGAAAATTTTTTGTAATACAGGTCCTTTTCCCACTTGTGTGATCTACTTGGGATGTAGCCCTAGGAGTGGTATTGCTGGGTCAAAGGGTATGCACATTTTAACTGCCCTTTGGGTGTAATTTCAAATTGTTCTCCAAAATGGCTGGATCTGTTCACAACTCCACCAACAATGTATTAATGTTCCAATTTTCCCAGATCCTCTCCAGCATTTGTCATTTTCCTGTTTTGTCACGTTAGCCAATTTGACAGGAGAGATGTGGTACCTAAGAGTTGTTTTGATTTGCATTTCTCTAATCAATAGTGATTTGGAGCATTTTTTCATATGACTATAGATATCTTTAATTTTTTCCTCTGAAAACTGCCTGTTCATATCCTTTGACCATTTTTCTATTGGGGAATGGCTTTTATTCCTATAAATTTTGTGCAGTTCCCAGTATATTTTAGATATGAGGCCTTTATAAGGGACACTGGTTGTAAAGATTTTCTCCCAATTTTTTGCTTACCTCCTAATCTTTGTTGCATTGACTTTGTTTATACAAAGCCTTTTCAGTGTAACATCATCAAAATTATCCATTTTGCATTTTGTAACGCTCCTTAACTCTTGTGTAATGAATTCTTCCCTTTCCCATAGATCTGATAGGTAACTATTCCTTGCTCTCCCAAATTGCTTATAGTATCAGAATTTATTTCTAAATCGTGAACCCATTTTGACTTTATTTTGATATATGCTGTAAGATATTTGTCTATGTCCATTTTTTGCCATACCATTTTTCAATTTGCCCAGCAGTTTTTGTGGAATAGTGAATTCTTAGCCCAGAAGCTGTATTCTTTAGGTTTATCAAAGAGCAGATTGCTATAGTTGTTGACTTCTGCATCTTGTGTACCTAACCTATTCCACTGATCCACCACTCTGTCTCTTAGCTGGTACCAGGTAGTTTTGATGACTGCTGCTTTATAGTACACTTTGATATCTTTTATGGCTAGGCCACCTTCCTTAACATTTCTTTTCATTAATTCCCTTGATATTCTGGACCTTTTGTTCTTCCAGATGAATTTTGTTATTATTTTATCCAGTTCTGTAAAATAATTTTTTGGTAGTTCTATTGGTATGGCACTGAATAAGCAAAATAATTTACGTACATAAAATTATCATTTTTAGTATATTAGCTTGGCCTAACCATGAGCAACTGATGTTATTCCATTTATTTAGATCTGCCTTTATTTGCGTGAGAAGCATTTCATAATAGTTTTCATATAGGCCCTGGGTTTGTCTTGGCAGATAAACTCCCAAATATTTTATAGTGTCTACGGTAACTTTGAATGGAATTTCTCTATCTCTTGCTGTTGGGCTTTGTTAGTAATGTATAGGAATGCCAAGGATTTATGTGGTTTTATTTTATATCCTGAAATTTACTAAAGTTTTTTATTATTCCAAGTAGTTTTTTACTTGATTCTCTAGGATTTTCTAAGTAAATCATCATATCATCTGCAAAAAGTGATAATTTAGTTTTCTTCTTTGCCTATTCTAATTTTTAATGCTAAAGCTAACATTTCTAGTACTAAGTTGAATAATAGAGGTGATAATGGACATCTTTGTTTCACCCTGGATCTTATTGGGAATGCATCTAGCTTATCCCCATTACATATAATGCTTGCTGATGGTTTTAGGTAGATGCTATTTATAATTTTAAGGAAGACTCAGTTTGTTCCTATGCTTTCTACTGTTTTTAATAGGAATGAGTGTTGTATTTTGTCAAAAGCTTTTCTGCATCTATTGAGATAATCATATGGTTTCTGCTAATTTTGTAATTGATATGACCAATTACCCCAATAGTTTTCCTAATATTGAACAAGCCTTGCATTCCTGGAATAAATCCTACCTGGTTGCATTTTATTATTCTCCTGATAAATTGCTGCTATAATTTTGCTAATATTTTACTTTAAATTAGTTTGTTTTTTTCTGAAGGGGGAAAGTGGGGCAATTGGGGTTAAGTGACTTGCCTAAGGTCGCACAGCTAGTAAATGTGTCAAGTGTCTGAGGCTGGATTTGAACTTAGGTCCTCCTGACTCCAGGGCTGGTGATCTACTCACTGTGCCATCTAACTGGCCCTTATTTAAAATTTTGCATCAATATTCATTAGGTAAATTGGTCCAAAATTTTTTCTTTGTTTTGACTCTTCCTGGTTTACATATTAGCACCACATTTGTGTAATGAAAATAATTTGGTAGTACTCCTTCTTTGTCTATCTTCCCAAAAAGTCTATAAAGTATGGGAATTAATTTTTCCTTAAATGTTTGATAGAATTCACAGGTAAAACCATCTGGCCCTGGAGATTTTTTCCTAGGGAGTTCATTGATGGTTTGCTCAATTTCTTTTTCTGAGATGGGGTTATTTAGGTAATTTATTTCCTCTTCTGTTAACCTGGGCAATTTGTATTTTTGTAAATATTCAACCATTTCCCTAAGGTTATTAAATTTATGGGCATGCAATTGGGCAAAATAATTGCTAATTATTGTTTTAATTTCCTCTTTATTGGAGGTGAACTCACCCTTTTCATTTTTGATACTGGAAATTTGGTTTTCTTCTTTCTTTTTTTAAACCAAATTGACCAAGAGTTTATCAATTTTATTGGGTTTTTCATAAAACCAGCTCTTTGTTTTATTTATTAGTTCAACAGTTTTCTTGATTTGGATTTTATTAATCTCTCCTTTGATTTTCAGTATTTCTAATCTGATGTCTAATTGGGGATTTTCAATTTGTTCTTTTTCTAGCTTTTTCAGTTGCATACCCATTTCACTGATCTCCTTTTCATCTATTTTATTCAGGTAAGCATTTAAACATATAAAACTTCCCCTAAGAACTGCTTTTGCTGCGTCCCATAAGTTTTAGTATGTTGTCTCATTATTGTCATTCTCTTGGATGAAGTTATTAATTGTTTCTCTGATTTGTCCTTTGGCCCACTCATTCTTTAGGATTAGATTATTTAGTTTCCAATTAATTTTTACTTTATTTTTCCTTGGTCCTTTATTACAAATAATTTTTTTGTATCATGATCTGAGAAGGATGCATTGACTATTTATGCCTTTCTGCACTGGATTATGAGGTTTTTATGCCCTAGTACATGGTCAGTTTTTGAGTATGTGCCATATACCGCTGAGAAAAATGTATATTCCTTTTGATCCCCATTCAATTTTCTCCAGCAGTCTATCATATCTGCCTTTTCTAAAATTCTGTTCAACTCTTTAACTTCTTTCTCATTTATTTTGAGGTTAGATTTATCAAGTTCAGAGAGGGGAAGGTTAAGGTCCCCCACTAGTATGGCTTTTCTGTCTATTTCTTCCTGTTATTCCCTTAAATTCTCTTCTAAGAATTGGCATGCTATACTACTTGGTGCATATATGTTAAATAGTGATATTGCTTCATTGTTTATGGTGCCTTTTAGCAGGATATAATGTCCTTTCTTATCTTTTTAAATTAGATCTATCTTTTCTTTTCCTTTGTCTGAGGATTGCTACTCTTGCTTTTTTTTTACTTTAGCTGAAGCACAATATATTCTACTCCAGCCTTTTACCTTTACTCTGTGAGTATCCCCCTGTTTCAAATATTTTTCTTGTAAACAACATATTGTAGGATTATGGTTTTTAATCCATTCTGCTATTTGCCTCCGTTTTACGGAAGAGTTCATCCCATTCACATTCACAATTATGATTCCAATCCACGTCTTTTTCTCCATCCTATTTCCCCCCTCCCTGTTTGTGCTTTTATTTCTCCTTTCTCCATTCCACTCCTCAAAAGAGTTTTGCTTTTGACCACTGCCTTCCTCCATTTACCCTCCTTCTTGATTCCCAACCCTTATCTTACCTTTTCCCCTTGCTACTTCTTACCTCCCTTCTGACCCCCCCCCCCATTTCTTTCCCCTTTCCCCTCCTACTGCCTGTAGGACAAGTTTGATTTATATACTTATCAGAGTATTTTATTCTCTTCTTGAACTAAATATGATGAGAGTAAAGTTCATATACTACTCTTCTCTCTCCCTTCTTTCCCTCTACTATAATATGTTTTTGTGCCTCTTCATGTGATGTAATTTGCCCTTTTCTACTTCCTTTTTACCTCTTCTCCCAGACTTCTCCCTTTACATCTCTTAATTATTTTTTATCATTATATCAGTTATTTTATACTCACACCCATAGTCTATGTGTATCCCTTTCAATTGTCATAATAACAGTACTGTGCTCAAGACTGACATATATATATATATATATATATATATATACACATATATAACATATATAAAACAATATAATGCTATATAAGGATGTAAATAATTTGCCCATATTGATTAATAGGGTTTGTGGGGTCCCCTCCCCAACCTGGTTTGCCTTTTTATGTCTCTCTTGAGGTCTGGAATTCCCTTTTTTATTCAATGTCCATCTCCTTGCCTGAAAAATTATGCTTAATTTTGCTGGGTAGTTAATCCTTGGTTGCAGTCCAAGCTCCTTTGCCTTTTAGAATATCATATTCCAATTTCTCCTTTCATTTAATGTAAAATCTGAAAGATCCTGTGTGATCCTGACTGTAGTTCCCTGATATTTCAATTGTTTCTTTTTGGCTCCTTGCAGTATTTTCTCCTTTACTTGATAATTCTGCAATTTGGCTATAATATTTCTTGGAGTTTTCAATTTGGCATCTCTTTCAGGGGGTGATTGGTGGATTATTTCAAAGACTATTTTCCCCTCTGCTTCTAGGACCCCAAGGCAGTTATCCTTGATGATTTCTTGGAAGATTCTATCCAGGCTCTTTTTTTCTTCATGGCTGTCCAGTAGACCAAATATTCTTAAGTTGTCTCTCCTAGATCTATTTTCCAAGTCAGTTGTTTTTTCTAATCAGATATTTCATGTTTTCTTCTATTTTTTCATTCTTTACATTTTATTTGACTACTTCTTGATGCCTTGTAGAGTAATTACCTTCGACTTGCTCAATTCTAATTTTTATTTAAATGCTGTCTTCCTTTGGCTTTTGAGTCTCCTTTTCCAGTTGTTTGATTTTACCTTTCTTGGTGTCATTTTGTCTAATTAGATTCTCAATCTCCTTAGCCATTTCACTGACTTTACTTTTTAAAAATGTGTTCTCATCAATGATTTTTTCACTTTTTCTTTTACCTCCCTAATTTGCTTTTTAAAATCCTCTTTAAGCTCTTCCAGGAATGTTTTTTGGTCTTGAGACCAGTTCACATTCCCTTTTGAGGGATCAGATGTGGGTATAATGTCCATGTTGTCCTCTTCTGAATTGGTATTTTGATCTTCCCTGTCTCCATAAAAACAATCAATTGTCCTCAGTTTTTTCATGTTGGTTAGCTTTTTCCTGACTTTAAAGTGGATTTTTTGCTGTTGGGGCTCAGGGAACTCTGTCCCAGAATTTTTGTTCTGGGAATTGTGAGCCTAGTTACTGGCTTTGTGTGCTATGGCCTCTGGTTTTTTGAGGTGTGGGGGAGGGGTCATCTGACTGCCGGAAGTCTCCTCTTCCCCTGGGGCTGCTATCCAGCACAGGCAGTCTCAGGAACAGACTGTGCTGGTGTCTGCCACTTCCCCTGGCTGTGCAAAGGCAAGTCTGGGTTCCTGGCGTTGACGCTTGCTGGCTCCACCCTTCTGGGACAAAGGAACTCCCACTGTTTGGATACTGAAGCCCCACTTCGAGCTCCTCTATTCCAGGGTTTTTTCCTGATGTATTCTCTGGGTCAGGGAGGGAGGGATGAAAGCAGTATACCTGGCCATTATGACTCCCGGAAATTCAAGAAGGCAAGTTTCATACCTTTGGGCTGGAAGCATTGGGGGTAGATGTTTCGCAGCTGCAGGTGCTGCTTTGCTGCCTCCCATCACTTCAACAGACTCCTGTCCTGTGCTGGGAGGCCTGGGGATCCTTGCTGGTTTTCTGCACCCAGCTTTCTCCCAGCCTGGATCACTGGCTAGTTTCTGCAGCTGCTTCCTGCTTTGGTGGGGTCTTGTGCAGCTTTGTGCCTGCCTGGAGCTCTCCCAGCCTACAGATCCATCCTGTTGATCTTGTGGACTCTCCTGGCTTGGAAGTTTGCCCCTCTCAGTCTGCTAGTGGCTTCCAACTCTCTCAAATCTGCTCAGATTCACTTTTTTAGAGGTATCTGACAGAACTTGTCTAAATTATTTTTGATAGCAAAACCTATGGCAGCTTCATGATAGCAGCTACTCTAGAAAAATGTGTATTCAGGACTGACTTTGCTAAGCTGGTCTTAATTTGCCAGGCTTGTTTCTCTCAGGGCTGCTATTTAGATGTAATACCTTCTGAGTTCTCTCACAACAAGAGCTGTTCATCCTTCGGGTATGCTGGATTTCATATTATCCATAAGCATACACACATTTCATGTACCAATGGTGACTGGAATCATCTTTGCAAAAGTTCTTGATTTTTTTGTGTGTTTTGACCAGAATGTGCATTCCCCACTTGCCATGGTAAGCAGGCCAAGGTTGGGTGAAAGGGACAATTTTATTAGCATTGTATATTGTTTTATTTATTTTTAATTTTCAACATTCATTTCCACAAGATTTTGAGTTAAAACTTTTCTCTTCATCGCTACCTTCCCTCCACCCCAAGATGTCATTTCTTCTGATTAACCCATCCCCTAGTCTGCCCTCCCTTCTATCACTCTGCCTTGTCTCCATCCCCCTTACTTTCTTGTAGGGCAAGATAGATTTCTAAACCCCATTGCCTGTATGTGTATCTTATTTCCCAGGTGCATGTAAAAATTATTTTTAACATTTGCTTCCAAAACTCTGAGATCCAAATTCTCTTCCTTCTTCCCTCCCCACCCACTATCATAGAGATGGCAAGCAATTATACATGGATAGTTACGCAAAACACTTCCATAGTAGTCATGTTGTGAAAGAGTAACTATATTTTCCTCCATCCAATCTAGCCCCCCCCCCCCCCATTTATTCTATTTTCTCCTTTGACCCTGTCCCTTTTCAAAAATGTTTGCTTCTGACTACCGCCTCCCCAATCTGCCCTCCCTTAAATCATCCCTCTCTCTTGTACCCTTCCATCCTACTTCCATCCCCATCAGGAAACTGTAGGGTAAGATACCCAACTGAGTGTGTGTGCTATTCCCTCCTTAAGCCAAATGGGTGAGAGTAAGGTTCTCTCATTCCCTTTCACCTCCCCCATCTTTCTTTGCATTGTAATTGCTTTTTTTTTTTTGCCTCTTTTGTGTGCAATAATTTACCTCATTCAATTTCTCCCTTTCTCCTTCTCCCAATATATTTTTCTCTCTTCCCTTAATTTTAATTTTTATATATCAACCTTTCATATTCAACTCACCCTGTGCCCCCTTCTGTCTATCTCTCTCTATATATGTATTATGTGCATATATGTATATGTATACATATGCATATATATACATGCATATGCATATATACATATGCATCCATGTATATGCATATATATATATATTCCCTTCAACTACCCTAATATTGAGAAAGATCTCATGAGTTAAAAATATCTTTACATGTAGGAGTGTAAAGATTTCAAATTTAATGAGTCCCTTATGATTTCTCATTCCTGTTTACCTTTTCATGCTTCTCTTGATTCTTGTATTTGAAATTCAAATTTTTTGGTTCAACTCTTCTTTTTTTCTCAAGAATGCTTGAAAATTCTCTACTTCATTGAATTTCCAAGTTTTTACCTGAAGAATTATACTCAGTTTTTCTGGGTTGGTGATTCTTGGTTTTAATCCTATCTCCTTTGACCTCTGGAATATCATATTCCAAGCTCTTTGATACCATAAGGTAGAAGCTGCTAGATCTTGTGTTATCTTGATTGTGTTTCCGCAATACTCAAATTGTTTGTTTCTGACTCCTTGCAAAATTTTCCCCTTGACCTGGGAACACTGGAATTTGGCTACAATATTCCTAAGAGTTTTCCTTTTGGGATCTTTTTCAAGAGGTGATCAACGGATTCCTTCAATTCCTATTTTACCCTCTGGTTCTAGAATATCTGGGTAGTTTTCCTTGATAATTTCTTGAAATATGATATCTAGGTGAACATGGCTTTCACGGAGTCCAATAATTTTTAAATTAAATCTCAAGTCAGTGATTTTTCAATGAGATATTTCACATTGTCTTTTATTTTTTGGTTCTTTTGGTTCTGTTATATAATTTCTCAGTTTCTCATAAAGTCATTAGCTTTCATTTGCTCCATTCTAATTTTTAAGGAATTATTTTCTCAAGTGAGCTTTCAGGCCTCCTTTTCAAGTTGGCCAATTCTGTTTTTAAGGAATTCTTGTCCTCACTGGCTTTTTGGACCTCTTTTGCCATTTGAGTGAGTATATTTTTTAAGGTGTTATTGTCTTCAATATTTTTTTGTGTCTCCTTTAGCAAGCTGTTGACTTGGTTTTCATGATTTTCATGCATCACTTTCTTTTCTCTTCCCAATTTTTCCTCTTCTTCTCCTACTTGATTTTCAAAAACCCTTTTGAGGTCTTCCATTGCCTGTGACTAATCCATATTTTTCTTGGAGGCTTTTAATTTAGGAGTTTTGAATTTGTCATCTTCTACTGGTTGTATGTTTTGATCTTTGTCACCAAGTAAGATTCTATAGTCTGATTTTTTCCTCTCTGTTTGCTCATTTTGCAGACAATTACTTGACTTTTGAGCTCTTTGTCAAGGTAGGACTCTGCTTCCAGAGCAGAGAGTGCTCTGTCCCAAGTTTCCGGGGATTTCCCCAGTTGTTTTCAAAGACAGTTCTTGGCACCTTTTATGTTGTCTTTGGCATTTGTGGGTTGAGAAGTCTGGAAACTACTGCAGCTACTGCTGATTCAGACACATGAGGCCTGCTTCAGCCCTGACTGTGCTGGCTCGGCCCATGCTGGACTTTGCTCTGCTCCCAGGCCAGTGCGACAGATATTTCCTGTCAACCTTCCGGGTTGTGTTGGGCTGCAGATTTCTTTCACTCTGTCATTTTGTGGGTTTTGTAGTTCTAGAATTTGTTTAGGTTATTTTTACTGGTATTTGGTGGGGTTTAGGGGGGAACTCAAGCAAGGGCCTGCTTGAAGTCCCCCTTTTGGGTTCTGCACCCAAAGCAGACAATTTTTTGGTCACTCTTTTGGTCTCTTCCTCACACCAGTTGGTGAGTAGTGCGTTCCTTAAAAAAGGCTGCTCAGGCATCCTTGGGCCTGCCAAATCCTATTATTGGTTCCAGTGATAATATGACCCTATGGCATAGACCACCTATGTGCAGGGTTGTGTCTACAACTCCCAGTGTATTCATACCTGCTGTTCTATCATTTTCCTGTCACCACAGGACTTTGAGATAGGTAAAAATGGTAGAATGTTATGTGTGATGTCTTTTGACTCATGTATAAATTGGATTTAAGTGATTCAGAGTTGTACAAAGTTTTCTGCCTCATATTGTCTTCCAGGATCATCAAAGTCCAGTGGCAAGACAAAACCCAGATGACTGGTGATGACTCAGGATGCGTTGGAAGACACTGGTGTTTTCATTGTCTAAGCAAGCTTTAATCACTCCACAGTGACTCCTTGAGCCACCTTCATGGCCATTTGACCTAATTGTTCTCATCACCAGGGGATGTCTTCACATGTGTATGGGTAGGCACCCCCTAACTCACTGAAGAGTTTGAGATTCCTCAGTTACTGTCAACCTGATTTAGTCCATCTGCTCAGATGGATTACTGTCGAATGGCTGCTCCCCATGAAGCACCTTCTTGGAGGCACAGGCTCAGTAGCCCTTATACCAGAGGTACTTATCTTCCCTGAACATACCCTACAACCAAGCTATTGCAATAATCTAGATGATGAAGATCTGTACCAGTGTGGTGGTTGTATCAAAAGACAGAAAAATTGTGCAGGAGAAATGTTGTGAAGGTAGACAGGACAGGATTAAGCAACAGATTAGATGGGTGAGAGAGTGAGGCTCTGTGGATGAAATCTGAGTTGTAACCCCGGATGATTGGGTGGAGGTCAATTCCTTTGGCAATAATGAGAAAGTCAGGAAGAGGGAAAGGTCTGGTGGGAACAGTGATGAATGCAGTTTTGGAAATATTGAATTCAAGATATCTGTGAGACATGAATGGAGGTCAAGAGAGAGGTTAGGACTGAAAAAATCAGTTTCAAAGAGGTGATCATTGAATTCATGTCTAGTTTCAGTTTTCTTTTTGAAGATTATTGTCAAAGTCTTGTCCTTGATGCTTAGTTGTATCCCATTGTTCTTTCCTTGGGTCTCTTCTTTTTAATTAATATGTGACTTCTTCAGGTGATCTTATCAGCTAGTATGTGTTCAAATATCACTTTATATGCAGCTGGTTTCCAAATTCTCATCCCCACACACATCTGGCCATTATGTTTCACTTGTTCTTGAATCCCACATCTCCAACTACATGCTGCACACCTCCACTGGGATGTCCCATAGACACCACAAACTCCAAAAGAGACTTTATCAATTTTCATTACAAAGCCATCTTCCACCTTCTCTGCTTTTGTCGAAGTCCACCATCTTTCCTGTGCTCATTCAGCTTTACAATCTAGGGGACATCCTCAACTCTTCATTTTCACTCATTCCTCATATTGACTCAGTTCCCAATTCTTGTCAGTTTTTATTTCCATAACATATATCCCCTCCCTCATTTTCTGTAAAGTTACATCACAATTAGGAACATGGCAGGTCCTCATTACCTCTCATCTGATCTACTTCAATAGTCACCTAACTGGTCTCCTTGTTTGCTGTGTCCTTGCTCTCCAATCCATTATATACAGAGCTGCCAAACTGATATTCTACAGGTCTGCTTGCTTAAAATTCACTGTCTCCCTATTACTGCCATGACAAAAAAACAAACAAACAAACTTCCCCTTTTGGTATATGAATTGTTTTCTAATCTGGCTCCAACTGTCTAGGGAAAGTACCCATGATTTGTTTTCATTTACTCTGTCTCACAGCCAAACTGACCTGCTCTTTGAACTTTATACAGGACATTCTATCTTCTGACATTACATCTTTACACAAATTGATACTGACACAGTTTAGGGGTGCTTGGACCCCAAAAATGTCAGGGTACAAGGCAGTGTCACTTGGAATGAATTCATACTTTCAAACAGACTTCTGCTTGAGTGGAAAAGTGAGCAAAGTTTACTAGGGAACTTGCAACCATACAGGAGTGATGCCAAAGCTTATATGGGAAAATTCAGGGACTCAGCATATATAGCTTTGTTGAGGGGACAAGATAGTCCAGTTTCCACAGAGAGTTGCCAGAGGCATGGTCCTTGGACAATCACCAGAGATAGTCCTTGGGCCAGCATCCCTGTGTCTTGTACTGATAGCCTTTATCAAAGGAATTGGAGGGTTAGACTTGCATGTGTTTGCAACAGAGAAGGATTTTCTCATGGAGTGTGGTGCAGCTCTGGGTTAAATCCAGAGACTTGGTCTTAGTGCTGGCCTGAGCACAAGCACCTCATCAATACATATGCCTGGAGTCCTCTCCTGTTCATATCTGACCCTTTGTGCCCCAGACTCCATTTGAGGCTAAACTATAGCTCACCTCCCTGGAAGAGGCCTTTCCTCTTTCTCTTAGTTGTTAGTTCTCCCCACATCACATCAAATTGCATTTATTTTAGGTATATTTTGCATTTGTCTCTCTGTGAAAATGTTGTTTGCCCATGTAGAATGTCAGCTCCTTGAGGATAGACACTGCTTCATTTTTCTCTTTGTGTATCCAGAAACTCCTGTTCTATCTGCTATGTTGTAATTGATTAATAAATAGCTGTCAAATTCAATAAATGCTTACTGATTGATTGATTTGTAAATTTCATTTTCTTTTGTGATCCAGTTTAGTTGCATGCCCCAATTTTTGTTTGCTTTCTTGTTATAATTTTTAAAAATAAAAATATAATGAGTTTTGTTTCTAGGATCCATTCATTATTCGGGAGATTGTGAGATCATGATTACTTATGTTGCCTGAATTCATTATTATTTTTAATGGGACTTGATATAAAAATATATACTCTGTCTCTTTATAAGAAAAAATTTTAATTTGATGGATTTTCATACGTTATACTTATTAATAGGTATCATGTTTAATATGATTTTTCAGAAAACAACATCAGTCTTTCAAGTATATTTTTATTAAACTGTGTTCTTTCTTTTGCAGTTATCCTGCTCTTAAAGAAAAACATGATAGTTTACAACTATTGTTTTACAATATACATCTTTTTATTCAGTTATCTTTTAATTTATGATGTGCCAATATGCAAGGACATGTTATCTGATACATGTATATTTAACCAAATTCTTTCATTGTGACGACTTAAAATATAATATAGTTTTCCAGTTTATCTCTCCTGACCTTGTGAATCTTTTTTTCTGTATAATCTGAAGGCATAAATGCAACTGCTGCAATTTTGGAATTGCATTAGGTTGAGAAAACTTTTTTCCTGCTCCTCATTTTCATTATTTCTAATATTTCTTGTATGCAACAAATTGCTCAGTTTTATTGGCTTATACCTTTTCTCCTTAGTTTCAGAATTACAATCTTCTCACATATAACATTATAATTTTGCAATTTTTCTTTTCCACAATATAATACCTTTGTATTAAGTTCCTTCTCTCTTTACTATTTTTTTAAGTCAGAACTTGGTTTTATGCTGCTGAAGCTTGGTGAAGTACCAGTGGTTATTTAAATTCTCTGACTGAATAGAATTCAATGATTTCTTTTCCTAGAATCAGCTCCTGCATATTATTTTTCATTCATTTAGTCTTTCCTAGGTTCTGAATGTCCTGTATTACTACCTTAAACATGAAAATTCTGTATTTCCCCCCACAGACCAATAAAATTTAACCAAATGTATTAACTGCTTCCTATGTACAAAGCAGTGTGTTGTAGATGAATAATACCTAGTTGTTGCCCTCCATCAGCATCCAATCAAGTTGAGGGGAAAAGAGCAGGTATAAAAGTTATTGCAATTCAAACTAAGAAAGGTACAACTGTAGTGTTGTAGGAGCTCTGAAGAGGAGCAGCTTACTTCTAATTGGTTAGGCGTTGGTGATCATTTTGGAAAATCACATTGGTCTCCTTTCTGGCCAGAAAGCCGGTTCGATGTGATCAGGCAGAAGGAATGAGGAGTCTATATATAGAGAATGAGAAATAAGGAAGTAATCATTGTGGTATAAAAGTGAAGGAAAAGAAGAGAGATGAGGAATATTGGTAACAAGTATGCATATCAGTAAGAAGAATGAATATAGTATCAAAGGGATTGAACTAGAGGGCTTCTAAGGACACCTTAGTGGTAACACCAAATAAGAGCTCCCTATATATGATCTTGGGAGGGAAAAAGAATTGGTTTTAGTGCCTGCAGGTGGGCAGAATGGTGGTTTTGCAGGCTGGAGTAAAGAGCATGGTTGTATTTCAAAAGTGATCCTGACAATGGAGCATGAGGGTCAGAAGAGACCTTTATTATTTGATGGATTTTCAATTTAAGAGAATGGAAGTGCGAGAAGGTTACAATGCTTGCAATAGTGCTTAAGGGTGATTGGCAATGGAAATGAAAAAAAAGGAATAGAATCTAGGACAGATAGTTAAAGGTAATTTAGATTTTCTCTTATCATTTGGCATCCTTAAGTCATTATTTGTTTATTGCTTGGAGAGGAAGAAAATCTTTTTGACTAAGTCCTTAAAGGCTTGGATCACTTGCTTGTTTCTCAGGGCATAAATTAAGGGGTTCATAACAGGAGCAACTGAAGTTACAAGTACTGACACCACCTTATTCAAAGCCACTCCTTCTTTTGGAGAAGGTTTGATATAGATGAAGATGCAGCTGCCATAAGTGATAGAGACAACAATTATGTGGGAAGAACAAGTGGAAAAAGCCTTTTTCCTTTGCTGAGCTGATGGGAATCTGAGAACTGTCCTGATAATGTGTGCATAGGACAGAAGCACAAAGAAGAAGGTGACAAGGAGTGTCAATATAGCAAGGATTAAAACAATCCTCTCTATGAATTGTGTGTCTGAGCATGCAATCATTATCAAGGGAAATGCCTCACAACCAAAATGATCAATAACATTGGAGTTACAGAATTCCATCTTCATGCCCAGACTAATTATTGGGAGGATGGTCATCAACCCAGCCAGCCAAGAACTCAGGAGGAGCAGGTTGCAGACTTTGCTGTTCATGATGGTTGTGTAGTGCAGAGGTTTGCAGATGGCCACATAGCGATCATAGGACATGGAGGCCAGAAGAAAAAATTCTGTTACCCCAAGAAGAATGACACAAAATATTTGGGCAAAGCAAGCATTATAAGTAATAGTGTTGTCCCCAATTGACAAGCTGTAGAGATATTTGGGAATATAGGCAGTTGTGAATGCCACTTCTAAAATAGAAAAGTTTCGGAGGAAAAAATACATGGGTGTCTTAAGTTGTGTATCCATCAAGGTGAGGGTGATGATGATCAGGTTCCCAATTATAGTCAACACATATGTGAGAAAGAGAAAGATGAAAATCAGAACTTTTAGCCTTGGATCATCTGTTAGTCCTTGAAGGATAAATAACCTTATCCCTGTATGATTTCTCATTCTTGACTTTTGATGGACCTGTGTATAAAAGAAGAGAGAGATTAGATTTGAGGAGAAGAGTGACAAAATGTATTCTGTGTGGGAATCAGAGGGAAAGGCAATGAAAGTTATCACTGGACCTTCATTTTACTTGATAAAAAAAGTCACTGAGGTGTTGACCTGAGCATTCCTCAGGTACAAATTAGTGAAAGTATGTAATGGTTTTATTCAAAGTTTATTATTACTATTCTTTAACAATATTGTGTCCTACTCTTGTCTAGACTCTCTATCTACATCCATTTTTAATGTAACCACTGAATACTTAACTAACCCTTTGTTAGGAAATAAAATTGAACAAGTAAAATATGGGCTACACAAGAAGAAAATGGCCAAGACCAAATGGATTTACAATTCTTCCAAATTCTTCCATATATTGAAAGAACCATTAATTCTAAAATTATATAACTGTTTAGAAAAATAGGCAAAGAAGCACTCTTAACAAATTCCTTCTATGACACATGTATGGGTTTGATACCTACATCATGAAAAGCAAAAACATAGAGAAAACTATGGACCAATTTTCCTAATGAATATTGGTGTAATAATGTTAAATAAAACAGTAGCAAAGATTTTCCAGCAACATCTCAGACAGATCATATAGTATGACCAGGTGGTATTTGTATTGTATTGTATTGTATTATATTGTATTGTATTGTGTGGTATTGTATTGTATTGTATTGTATTGTATTGTATTATGTTATATTATATTGTATTATATTATATTATATTATGTTATGTTATGTTATGTTATGTTGTGTTGTGTTGTGTTGTGTTGTGTTGTGTTGTATTGTATTGTATTACATTACATTACATTACATTATATTTTATTATATTATATTATATTATATTATATTATATCATATTATATTATGTTATGTTATATTATACTGTTATATTATATTACATTACATTATATTACATTATATGATATGATATGATGTTATATTGTGTTATGTTATGTTATATTATGTTATATTATACTATGTTATGTTATATTATATTATACTATATTATGTTATATTATGCTATATTATGTTATATTATGTTATATTATATTATGCTATGTTATGCTATATTATGCTATATTGTATTGTATTATATCATAGTGTATTATATTATATCGTATCATATCGTATTGTATTTTATTGTATTATATTGTATTATATTTATTATATTATATTAGGAATATATATTATATTAGGAAATATATTAGGAAATCAATCAGCATAGTTGACCAGTTCAATAACAAAAATTAACAAAAATCACATGATTATCTCAGTAGATGCAGAACAAACTTTTGACAAAATAGAGCACCCGTTCCTATTTAAAATATTGGAATACTTATAAATAAATGAATTTCTCCTTGAAGTGATAAGTAGTATGTAGTAAAACCATCATTAAATACTAATATTATCTTTAATAGGGATAAATTGTCAACTTTCCCCAAAATTAGTAGAAAGAAAAAAATCTTTGGAAAAGTTTCAGGATATACAATAAACCCACGTAAATCACTAGTATTTCTATGTATTCCCAACAAAATCCATCAGGAAGAGATAAAAAGGAAAAAATTCCCTTTAAAATAACTGTAGGCAATATCAAATACGTACCAAGAAAACTCAGGAACTATATGAACACAATTACCAAACACTTTTCACACAAATAGAGATCTAAACAACTGGAGTAATATAAATTGCTCATGGGTAGATCAAGCCAACATAATTAAAATGACAATTATACCTAAATTAACTTACTTAACCAGTGCCATATGAATCTAACTTTCAAGGTATTAGTTTATAAAGTTAGAGAAAATAACCACCAAATAAATAGGGAAGAATTAGTGGTCAAAATATCAAAGGAATTATTTGAAAAAAAATATGAAGTTAGACAGCTTAGCAGTACCAGATTTCCGACTCTATTACCAAGTGATAATCATCAAAACAATTTGGCACTGGCTTATAAATAGAGTGATAGATCAGTGCAATGGATTATGTACAAAATATATAGTAATAAGTGACCATGCTAATCTAGTATTTGATGAACCCAAAGATTCCAAAATTTGGGCAAGAACTCACTATTTGACAAAAATTGCCGGGAAGACTGGAAAGCAGTTTGGTCGAAACTAGACCTACATCTCACACTGTTTACCAAGATAATGTCACAATGGGTACATGATTTAGACATAGATGATATTATAAGCAAATCTTTAAATGTCAGGTTAAGGGAAGAATATATGACCATAATATGGAAAGAGAGGATCATGGGAAGTAATGTGAATAATTTTAATTTTGGGTAATTAAATAATCTCTGCACAAACAAATGTAATGCAACCAAGATTAGAAGAAAAGTAGAAAGCAGAAAAACTTTACAGCAAGGTTTTCTTGATAAAAGTCTCATTACTCAAACATATTGTTAAATGATTAATTTTTTTAAAAATAAAAGCCATTCCTTAATTCATAAATGGTAGAAGGATATGACCAGTTTTTGGAGAGAGAAATCGAAGCTATTTTTATTTACAGAAATATGCTTAAATCACTATTGATTAGAGAAATGCAAATTAAAATAACTTGAGGTACTACCTTATACCTCTCAGACTGGCTAATATGACAGAAAGGAAAATGACAATCATCGGAGGTATGATGGGAAAATTGGGACAATTATGCACAGTTGGTGGAGTTGTGAACTGGCCTAACTAATCTGAAGAATAATCTGGAAGTATGCCCAATGAGCATTAAATGTGTTCATAGTAGTACCAGATCTGTTTCCCAAAGAGATCAAAATAAAAGGAAAAGGACCCATACATACAAAAATATTTACAGCAAGTTTTTTTTTGTGGTGGCAAAGAATTCAAAATTGAGGGGCTGTTCATCAGTAGGGAAATGTCTGAACAAATTATGGTATAAGATTGTTATGGAATCCTAATGTGCTATAAGAAATGATGAGCAAGATGGCTTCAGAAAAACCTGGTATTACTTACATGAACTGATGAAAAGTGAGGCGAGCAGAACCAGGAGGATGCTGTATACTATACTAGACATATTGTAGTAATGTTCAACTGCGACAGACTTAGCTACTCTGATTAATACCATGAGCAAAGACAATTTCAAAGGACTTGGGATAAAAAATGCTGTCCATCTTCAGGAAGAGAAACGATGAACTCTAAGTGTAGATTGAAGTACACTTTATTTCACTTTAATTTTCCTTTTTGGCAACATGGCTAACAAAATATCCTTTACATGATTTCACATGTTCAATTGATATCATATTGCTTTCCTTCTCAATGAGTTTGTGGAGGGACTGGAAAGAGGAAGAGTATTTGAAATTCTAAATTTAAAAAAAATAGTTAAACACAAATAGATTATAAATATACTAAAGGAAAAATATTGTCAGATGGCCTTTAAAAAATTACTTTTTTATAGTACCCTTGTCTTCCTTTCAGGTACAACAAAATAGGACACAGTTTTATCCAATCACCCTCCTTTACCTTAACTGCACACCAGAGGGTCACTAGACCTTATTTTAAATTCCTGGATCTTATGCATGTCACTTGTGATTTGGGGCAATCTTTCAGCTTACATTTTCTCATCTGTACAATGAAGTTAATAATATTTATATTGTTTACCTCACAGAGTAAATGTGAGCAAAATGCTTTTTAAAATTTAAGGGCTATATTAAAAAGGGACACATTGTAATAGCTGGAAGAAGGACTCTCTGTATCCCCTTAAGAAATTTTAAAATGAGATATGATCAGTTTCTCTTACCCATTCCAATTCCTAAATTTAGTGGCAATATCATTGCAAGTGATGGATTATGTTGTAATTCAGCTTTTACACTAGAAAAGGGAGAGGGTGATAGATGTGAATACACAAGACTTGCTCATCTAAAAGAGTATCCAATAAAATGACACATTTTTAGTTTCATTTGGGAACTGGAATTAGAGAGAGCAGATAGTAATTTTTGCCATTCTTCTGGAACACTCACAAAGCCAAGACCGTATCTAACACAAGTTAGAGATTTTTCTGTACAAAAAGAAAATGATAGGAAGCCTTCATTAGCAAAACTTATCACAGAACTCTGTTGCCCCGGTCTGGACACAGCCTAGTGTCCTCACTAAATTTATTGAAAAAGGTAAACATATTTGGTGTTCCCACTGTCTTTTCTCTCATTTAACTCTTTCTGCAACCAGGTTTCCAAGCCAACATACATTTGAAACTGCTTTCTCAGACATTACCAGTGACCTAATTGACCAATCTAATTATCTTTCCTCAATCCCAATCCTTCTTGACATATCTGTGGACTTTGACATTGTCAATCACACTTTCCTTCTGGACAATCTCTTTTCTCTAGTCTTTTGTAACATAGATTTATCTTTGTTCTCCTACATATTTTAACTGTTTTTCTCAGTTTTCTTTGTGGCAAAGAGTAATGGACTTTGGCAGTCTGGGGATTTATAAAAACCCATTCTCAGAATAATTTTCAACACCTAAAATAAAATGCATATGCTTAGTATTACAAAGGAAACCAATTTTATTGAAATAAAAGTGCGTTTTCCCCGTCCAATTTCACATACCCCATAAATCTATCTATAAACCCATTGAGGGTCTGTGGACCCCCTGTGAAGAACTTGTTTTCTGTATTATCATTTCTCATGGTTCAATTATTCTCTCTAGGTAGATGATTCCCAGATCTTTTTTTGAACCTTAATCTCACTCCTGATATTTAATCCCACATTACTACCTTTTGGACATCTCAAACTGAATGTGCTGTAGACATTTTACACTTGACATGTCAAAATCATGACTCATTAATTTTCCCTCAAACTCTCCCTTCTTCCCAGCTTTCTCAAAACAGTCAGGGACATCACTATTCTTCCAACAAGCCAGGCTTGCAACCTTGGTTACAGCCTCAGCTTTCACTAGCATTCATCCTATGTATCCAACTGTTATCAAGTCTCACTCATATCTCTCCCATATGCCACCATCTTTCCTCTGACACTGCCCTCACTCTGATACAGGCTCTCATTGGCTCATACTTGGACAATGCAATAACTTTCAGGTTGGTCTTTCTGCTCCAGTCTCTCCAATATTCTGATCTACCCTTCACTCAACTAGCAAAAAGATTTTCTTAAATCACAGGTCCCTCCATTTCCACCTCCCTCCCCCACTCAATAAACTCCAGTGGTTCTCTATTGCTTCAAAGATTATATATAAAATAATTTCTTTGGCTTTTAAAGACCTTCATAACCCAGCCTCTTATTTATTTAATCTTCTTACTCCCATCCTGCATATTCTCCAGTGCAGCTATACTATTGTATTTGTTGTTCCCTTCAAACAACAAGCCTCCTGTGTTCCTATTCCATGGTTGTTGCCATTTCTGGAATGTATCCTCCCCTTCCATTATGCCCTTTGGATCCTTCATTTTATTGAGAAGAAACTCTCATTGTGCTAATTCTGTTATTCTCTAGTTACCCTTCCATCTTTACAATTAGGGAAACCTGACTTCTTCCAAAATATATTGCATTCCTGCTCACCCTCTTCAGCTTTTGATATACCTTTATTGATGTCTCCCAATCCACTTGTATTAGAGGTGTTAACATGCTACTTGCTCCTCTCTCCTAATTCCATACTATTCCCCTGCCACAATTACTCAGCAGCAAGTACTCTTCTGAAGTTTACTCTATCCAAATATATCATTTTATCTTCCTCCTGCTGGTAGTCCCTAAAGGATTCTTCCTCCTTTTTCAAGGAGTTTAGTATCTCATGCAAAGTCCTTACAATCCCATCTTCTACCCTTATACTTGGGAACTAAAAATTACCTCTAATACTTTCTCAGATACCCTTACTTTCTGGTTCATCAGCCTCCTCACTCCAATTAAGTAAGAAATAAACATGGCCACACCATTAATCTCATAGTCACCCACAAATATTCCACCTCCAATCTCCACTACATCAATCCCAGTCTCTTCTCTGAATATTGAAGACATTTCCAACTGGATATATTTAGACTTCAGAAACTTACTATATATAAAATAGACATCATCTTTCTGCCCAAATCCTCCTCTCTATTAAGCTTCCCTATTTCTCTTAATGGCACCACTTTCCTTCAAGTCATCTAGTTTTGCTACATAGGATTCACCTTCAACTCTTCATATTCCTTCATTCCTCTCTCTTATTTATTTTACCTCTACCACACATATCTCATTCATCCCCTTAGTTTTACTCACATAACTACTATGCCAATTACTCTTCATCTCTCACTTTGAATATTACAATAGTTATTTGGGCCTCATTTGTATATCTCCTTCAGAATTTTCCCCTTCCCACCCCATTTTCTGTGCTGCCATCAGAGTGATATTTGTCTACTAAATGTTGGACCATGTCCATTCCATGCTTAAGAAGCTACAGTGCCTTTCTCTTTCCTCTAGGACAAAATACTGGCTTCTCTATTTGACTTTTAAAGCCATTCACAATCTGGCTTCAGCCTGCCTTTCTGTGCTGATTGTGTATCATTCTCATTCATAGTCTCTCCATTCCAGAGAAATGGGTCTACATGATGTTACCTTCACATGGCCATCAAGGTGCCATTGTTTTGTCTTTGAATTGATTGTTTCTCATTCCAGCAATTCTCTGCCTCCCCTCTTTCAACCTCTTTTATCCATAGCTTCCTTCAAACTCCTTTTCAGTGTTATCTCCTGCAGGAGGCATCTCTTTGTCCTCACTTGCTCATGACCTTTCCTCAGAAATTATTTCAGATGTATTTTGTACTTAAATTTCTACCCATATGTTGTTTCTTTTTAATAGAATATTAGTTCTTTGAGGACAGAGACTATTCTGTATTTGTCTTTGAATCTCCAGCCCTTAGTACAGTGCCTGTGAGATAGGAGGTACCTAAGAAAATGTTTGTTGAATGAATGAAGGGGTACCTTTTTAGGAACAGTGGGTAAATTGATATTTTTTGAGAGTGAGGTAGGTATACTGGTATGCATAGTCCTCTTAAAATGTCAAAAGTATAGCTATGGCTTTTTTCTATGTGTAAGGTAAATATAACTGTGATGGAAGTAAAATCAGATGATGTCTCCTCCTTCTCCTCAATATTTTTAGGTAATGAGTTATGCTTATTTTTTTCCATAGGAGAAAAAAGAAATCTGTAACCAGAGACACAGAAAAGCAGAAAAATTAAATGATTTTGTCCTTTGTTTTTGCAGGAGTGGGTAGGGGTATTAATTTGTTTCTGCAAAAGCCTTGTATATCTCAGATCATACATAGCTGGAAGTAGCTATCCATATTATAAAGTAGTGGTACATTGTAGGTACCCATGGTATCCAGCTCCTTGTTATTATAGTATTGATGTTCTCTCTCTAGTGGGGTCAAATAAGCTGTTTCAGAAAGAAAGGTTCTTAACCAATTTTTCTTACTTTTTATTGCCCCCAAACCATTCTGTCATACAAGGATTAATGCATTTTATATATGGCATGTGGGTAGTCCAAAAGCATCACCATCAGCTGCAGAATTTCAGGAAGTACACAGTAGGGAACAGAAGTGTTATCTTTGTATGCAGTGGAGCTATGAAGACATAGAAGCTTCAAAGCACAGAAACAAGCATTTAATTGACTCCCTAAAGCTGACTCACTTGCCCCTAACTAGAGGATCAAATTCAAACGTTTTATCATTTAGTAGAAAAGGGACATCTCGAAAAACAACTACCAGTTGTTTCCTTGAAACTTGCACAAGTTTTGTCTAAATTTGGATTTTTGCAGAGTCCCATACTTTCCATTATTAGAAATCCAAAATGATAATTTATGACATGGAAAACCATTCCCATACTTACTTTTCTGACAGTCCTTGGATTTCATCGGATAGAGGAGCCCCAAACGTTCCCACCATGACTCAATGGTGAGCAACAGTGTGTGAGTAGAGGCAGCATGGCTTAATGAAAGAATTAGTAATTTGAAATCTTTGAGTCTCAGTTATGCTCCCTGTGATGTGTTACTTTAGGTAAAGTGCTCTTTTCCAATGAGCCTCAGTTTCCTTAATTATAAATGAACTGTGTTGGTGAGCTAATTTCTGAGTTCTTTTGTGGTTTTAATCCAAAACTCTTAACTCTAAGGACATTTCTGGTCATGCTTTGTTTCTAGGACCCAGACTACTATACTCACAGGCTGTTCTGTGACTATTTCCCATTTCTTAGGCATATATCTCTATACTCTTTGTACCTGAAAGGAAGCCAGGTCTAGTGTAAAAAAGGTAATATTTGAATCTATTTCTTTTGATTTTAGAGTAGAAGTTCTGATCTGTCTGGATAATGAAACAGATTTCCTTATAAATTTACCATGAATGACAGCAAATAACATTTGTTTCATCTACTTAGTCTGCTATTGGTGTTTTAGGATGACCTGAGTACACAGTGAAGACAATCCTTAGTGACTCAGGTTTAAGCAGCACTAATGAATCTCCTATGTAATCAATTTTGGCTGGTACCCACAGAGACCAGAGAATGACATAAGAGCATCATATACAGTGCTCAACAATGTAACAGGTCTTTGATCCTATCATTCTTGTGTCTGTTATCAGAGGGGTTCTTGGTCCAAAGCCAGGAGAGAAGGTGTTGGAGATTCCCAGGAGTAGGACAGAGTTCAGAGGAATCCCAATCACTCTGTGTCCCATGGGATTCTGAGATATGTCATATTCTTCTGTTGCAGACAGTTTTTCTTACTGGCACCATGATGCAATATAAGCACTTGAATGGATCTCTAACTTATTGATAGGGGCATTGCCTCCACACAGTGTCCAGAGATCATGATGCTTCCATGTTCTCTCATCTTCTATGATTATTCTTTATAACTCTTTATTGGAGACATTGCAGTCCTTCCATGCCCTCTCATCTTTTTTGGTTTTCTCACAATGAAAGATTTACCAACATGAATTGAAGGTCGTTCCTAAGTCTTTACACTTTTGATGTATCTAATGCAACATTTGGACTGTCCATCTATTCTCTGCAACTTTTGCTCTATGACTCTCTGACTTCCATTTCTGATCATATATTTCTTATATGAGATCTTTACATTACTTTTAAATTTTAAAATTTAATGATGACTTTTAAAACATCAAAATAATTTCTTATAGGAACTGACCCTGTGCCAGAGAAAAAAGTTATTCAAAATAGAACCAACAAAATGATTATATCTGACATTACATTCCCATAATTCCAAGTAGAATCTTAGATTAAGAAAAAAACTCCAGACCAAAGGGACTTAAAATAATATTTTAAAATGATGAGGCAAGAGATACTAAATGACATATCTAGAGAGGAAATAATCAGAAGGAGAATTGCTGCCTTAGAAAATAAAGGCATCAAAAAAGAAAATAAAGTATGAAACCATACTCAAGAACTCAGTTCCCTAATCATTAGAATGGGCCAAACAGAAAATGTAGACTCAGTCGGGCAAGAAATATTTTTTTAAAAAGTCAAAGCAATTAAAAAGAAACACCTTAGATAATCAATCAATATCAATATTACATATAATATATGCCAGTATACACATATATGTGCATATATGCACAAAATACCATAGTATCTAAATACTGGACAGTAAAATATTATAATGAGGAATCTCAATGTACCTATTTTAGACATAGACAAATTAACCAAAATTTAAAGAGAAATGAAATTGAGAACCTGATTAGGAATTTAGAAAAATTAGAGATGCTAGATCTCTGATGTTTACTGAATGATCCATGTATGGCACCTTAACAAAACTGGCAATATATTTGGGCACATAAACCTCACAAAATTCAGAAAAGCAGAAATATTAAGTACATTCAGTCATCATAGTGCAACAAAATTATATTCAGTGAAAAGCCTTTGAAGAAAGTATTAAAAATAAATTGCAAAATAAATAATTTACTCCAAAGAATTGGTGTGTCATAGAGGCAACAGGAGAATTTGTTGAAGAAAATGGAAATAATGAGACAATATACTAAAACTTACAGGACGTAAATAAGCAGTTCTTCAGGGGAAATTATATCTATAAGTACTTTCATCAACAAAATAGATAAAGAAAAAAATCAAAGAATTGATCTTACACTGAAACCCTTGTTGTTGTTCAGTCATTTCAGTTGTGTCTATCTCTTTTTGATCCCATTTGGGGTTTTCTTGCCATTTTCTTCTTCATGTCATTTTACAGATGAAGAAACAGGCAAATAGGGTTGAGTGACTTTCACAGGGTCACACAGCTAATAAGTGTCTGAGGCTATATTTGAACTCAGGAAGATGAATCTGCCTGACTACTGGCCGGCAATTCTATCTGCTGCATCACCTAGCTGACTCACCAAAAAAACCTAAAATGACAATCAAAAAAACCCCTAAACAACAAAGTAGGAATTCTGAAAATCAGAGATAAACAAGACTGAAAACAAAATTTCCCTTTGAATAAGTATTTGTCTCCAGCATTAGGATTTAATATCCTTTTGAGTTGGGATTGTTTCAGTCTTTATACTTGTATCTTTAATTCCTAGAATAGTGTCTAGCACATAGTAGGCACTTAATACAATACCTGATGATTTCTTGACAAGCTTATTCTGTGACTAAATGTCTAAATTATATGTAGGACACATAACATGAAAATATCTATAGTACACACACGCATAATATACAAGCAAATAAACAGAACAGTAGAAATACAAAATTAGCAATAACCATATCAATAAGGCCATAAAAGAACAGAAAATGGAAAGCATTATTATGCATGTGGATAAACAAAGAGAACTACAATGGCTGAGCCACAATGTCTATTTTCCTATTCACAACTTCCTTAGGAAACTTATTCTGAATAGTTGTAAAGTAACTTTTCTTAAATGTTTCATAAAATGACTAGGAAATAGTGATTCCTTGAGATCCACTGCCACATTCTCTATCTTCACTATCACATCCATGTAGGGGTCTATGAGTTCCAGTTGGAATGGAGGACAAAGTCCTTCTTGCTCTTTGGGAAATGAACTGTGACCTCTTCCCTGTCACCATCTCCTTTTTTTGATGAAGGTCAGGGTCTATCAAAGCTTCATTTATGTCCATTTCCTTTTTGAAGCCATAGGAAATAATTGTGTCTTTCTGGTTTTATCCTGATGTTGGCATTCTTGTATGAGATTGTTAGTTTCTGTTCCCTTGATCTTTCCAAGTGTCATGATATTGTTCATGATTTCCTCTCTCATGAGGTCTTCTCCCTGCATATCTACATCTGTAATATGTGTCTCTTTCTTTGCTTCTGTTGCCCTGTAATATCAATTAAGGTGGGACTTTCTTACTGTCTTAAAATGATTAATTAGGTGTCTTTGATTGAGTCTTACTAAGTGCTAAACCCCAGGCCCAAACCCCTATCTACTAGGTGCTAAGCCTATGTGGGTGTGAAGCCCTCAGGGTCCTAAGGGGAGTTGCTAAGACCAGAGCCAATAGTAGGAGCCTAAGTTCTGGTCACTCAGATGATGTTTGATGATGGTTAAAGAGCATATAAAAAGAGAGAGCACTGCTATTTGTGGAGGGCTCTCACTCTTGAAGGTGTGTTGTTGTGGAGACTCTGGGCAGCTGTAGTTAAGGGCCCTCCAGCTTGTAAACCCAGAAGTTTGGACTTCTTTAAACCCTGGTAACTACGCATTGAGACTTGAATCAGACAGGGGTGGTCTGTTGATGTTTGTAATTTGTTTGTATTTGCTCTGAAGTTAAGGGTGCTGGCTTTTTCCCCTCAATGACATTTGTATGCTGGATTAAGGTAAGATTGTTAACCTATTAACGTTGCTTTCCTTAGTAAAGCAGATCAAAAGAACCTGTGTTAGCAGTTTTCTGTGTGCTGGTTGTTGGTGGGTCTTACGCCCCTTCAGCAGCCACTAGCAGATTGTTGCAACAGGCCCATACCCACAAAGATGTTTTAGAGGTAGCTGCCAAAAAAGGAAAAAGAAAGGGAAAGGAAAGAAAAGAAAGGAAAAGGTAAGTAAAGAAGTAGCCGCAATTGAGTTCTCTCAGGGTGGGCTTCCTTGTGTACTCTTTACCCATTTATATCACCAAAGGGATACCCACAAAAGCTCCCATGAGTATGTAGGTGTATTTCTAGGTTTAAATTGCAAAATATAATAAACCTTCTTTTTCAAAGGCAAAACCAAGATATTTATTCAGATACTGGAAAGGAAGATTTGCCACAGTAAGAAAAAAGTTTGTATACATCACCAACCCAGGGAGCATCAATATATTAAGTGTTCTTTAAGTTAAGCCTCCCCACAAACAAGTTCCCTTAGACAAAATTTCTCCCTTTCTCACTCACACTAGCTGCTCTGCCTCTTTTCTGCCTCGATCTCTCCCAGAGCTGCTTATTTCTCTTCCTGCTCCACCTGTTGGGCAAGCTTCTCCCACGATGACCTCCATGTGACTCAGGCTCAAAGCAGGTCACATAAACCTATTAATGGGTGGGAAAGATCTGCTATTCCATTAACATTACACCATTGCTTGAATGCTTTTATTTTTCAGGCAACACCCTTCTCCAAGCTCCTAAATCCATTGCTTTTGAAAGTATTCCTGATATGTGATTCTGGTGTTTTCTATACTGAGAGACTACACAAATTAAAAGCAGGTTCTTTGACACTTTCTGGGAAATGGCATAGCTTGTTCAGCTCAGATTTCTGCATTTGGTGCATAGGTGATATTCTTCTTTTTGCTGTTGGGTGTGTTCCTTTGGCCCTTTGCACAGGCGAGGTTTCTCTTTCTGCCATAGGAGAGCTAGGCTTTGACCTTACCCTCAGGTGATCTTTCTACTGATGCTTTCAGTAACGTCCTCCATTTTTTTTTGCTCTCCAGCCTTCCTCATTATAGCTTCTCTTAACTTATTTTTACTCCGTAGAAGGAAGTCTGTCCCTCTCTCACTGTCAGTATGTTAGGTATTTTTGAATATTTAAAATGATAAAGTAACTTACATAAGTTCAGACTTAGGTCTGAACTTATCTACCTTGCAATCTCTAAACACATAAAAGTGTTTAGAGAGGAAAACCTTTTTTTGATATTCTCATTTTTACTCACTCCTCCTATCAGAAAACCTCTATGAATTTCTTTCTTTTTTGGTGAGGCAAATGGGGTCTAGTGTTTTGCTCAGGGTCACACAGCCAGAAAATGTCAAGTGTCTGAGGCTGGATTTGAACTCAGGTCCTCCTGAGTCCAGGACTGTTGCTTTATCCACTGTGCCGTCTAGCTGCCCCTGACCTCTATAAATTTCAATTTGCATAATATGACAGTTCATTTCAACCAATTCAACTCATATGTTTCCAAGAGTTTACTCCATGATTATCAGGCTCAGAAAGCCAATTGTTCTAAATAAACACTAGTCAGGGAATTTTACGTCACAATAGTGGAATGAGACGCCTGCAAACAACCGATGATTATAAAATAACAAAATCAAGTATACCAATTGTAGCCATGCTATAGTCATTAGCTCTATCTAAATATGAAAGGTTGCACAGAGCCCTGGACCTGGAGTCAGAAGACTGGAGTTCAAATATGGCTTTCCTGACTCTCTGTGTGATCCTGGGCAAGTCAATTAACACCTCTCTGCCCCAGTCTCCTCATCTGCAAAATGAAGATAATAATACCCTCTGACTCTCAGAGTTGTTACGAGGATAAAATGAGATCATATTTGGCAAGTGCTTTGCAAACCTTGAAATGATATATAAATATTAGCTATCATTGTCATTATTGTTTTTGTCAATTCCTCAAGCATACATTACCTATTAAGTCAGTATCTTGTGGCACTCGCACATAGTCTTATGGAAACATGCACTAAATTCCATAATGGGCAGCATTGAAAAACATGCTTTGCAGATATAACCATTTATTGAATTCGAATCATCATTATTCACATGAGAGGGGATGACTCATACAGAAAAGTAAAGCAAAACAAAGAAAATTAAAACATTTGATTGAAAAGCTCAAATTTGAAAAAAGAAGTAAATGAAAATAATTACAAAATAGAAACTAAATTGTTTTTTGGAAAGTATTCATGTTAGAAAAAATCAATAAATAACATATATTACAAATTTGATAGAAGGGATGGGATGTGAAAAATTTTTTGGACATGCAACTCCCTTTAGACGGGTACAAGGTAACATTGAATTTTATTTAACCAGTTTTGATGGTACAGGTAGAGCAGTGCAGCAGTAAAAGCTAGATGGACAGCTGAGATGAGGGTCAAGTACAGAAACAGGGCAAAGAGTTCTGGAAGGGGATTTACACGAGCCCAGCTAGAAAGCTGAGTGTGACCATACTGTATCTGACCTTCCATGGCTGGAGCAACCTTGAGTGGAATTGGAGATGATTCTCCTCAAGGCTTTCAAAATTGGCTATAAACTTCAGTAAAATTGAAAATTTGCATCCTGTTTGGCTGGTTTTGGGGTAGGGAAAGACAAGATAACCTTGTATGTGATGATCTCACTGCCATGGAAACACCACAGTAAATCACTTAACCAAGAAAGGCCAATGTATTCATTAAAGTAAGTGTCCTCTATCTTCACAGCCTTTGGGAGCATCCTGACACTATGAAGGTAGCCTCAGCTGTGGGTCAGAAATTTCTCTAAGCTTGTAAAAAATGATGGGCTTTGCTTTAATCATGGGTTTGAATACCCTTAGGGTGAGAGCAACAGAGATGAGGGACAAGTCTAGATCATTTCCTCAGATTGTGGGGAAAAATCCAGAAACTCTACAGTAGATGAGTTCAAACTAGAGTAGAAAAGAAAGAAATACATAGAAATGATATACTTCCAGTTTCCCTAGTTCCCAAGCCTGGTTAAAATGAGAAAACCATTACAAAATTAATGTGCCCTGACATAGCTGCCACATTGCACCAACCAAGGGAGTGAGATCATAAGTGAGTTTAGGCACTGATAGTATCACTGTGTTGCATCTACTCTGTGTGTGTATATATATATATATATATATATATATATATATATATATATATACACACACACACATATATATGTATACATATATATGTATATATACATATATACACATATATATGTATACATATATATGTATATATATATGTATATATATTATATGCATCCATTTATTTGCTTGTTATTTTTCCCATTAGAATGCTGCTTGAGGGCAAGGACTCTTTTTTTTTTTACTTCATTTGTATCCTCATCTTTTAGTATGATTCTGCTATGTAGCAAATGCTTAATAAATGCTTGTTGATTAACTGACTGACAACAGTCGTGCCCAACCCGCTGTCCAAAAGAGGGGGGATTTTGAATTTCCTAGACAGCTTGATCATGGAATCTAGCTTTCTAGCCAGTGAAGATATTTCCTGGGCAGTGATAGTCTTAGGGTTCCTTAATGAGTAAACACTATGTTCGAGAATTTTAGAATTAGAACTTCAGAGAGAGAAGAGAATTTCTTGAATATTGAATTTTAGAGTAGGAAGAGAAGACATCAACCATGTATTCTCCAATGACTTGGTGAATAGCAGAGAACTGATCCATACTTTGCTGCATCTCAGTGTCAGAGCCTGTCTTGAGTGACAATCACTTGTGAAGAAAAAGTCATGCAGCAACTCTTCATCCCTTTAACCTTGGCATGTAGCATTTTCCAGTTAAATAATTTACCATCAATGCAGAAGCCCAACTTGATGCTGTTTTCATCCTCATTAAAGGTGCCTGACAACATTGCTAAAACATCATGCTGAAAAGCATGGGAGCAAATGGAGAGCCTTGCTTTACTCCAAACATGCCATCAGGGACAATCCTGAGGAACTTTGCTGGACAAACAAATTTTGACATAATTGCCTGCAAGTCCTCAGAACTGACAGTATCAAAGACCTTCATTAGATTAATGAATGTTGTGAATCGACTTCTGTTCTGCTTCTGGCATTTCTCCTGGAGTTGTAGGACAGCAAGCATCATATCAACCATTCCTTGGCCTTTTCTGAAGCCACGCTGGAACATAGCAGTTTTAGGTGAAGGATCAGCCTATTGAGGAGGACTTTGGCAAAACTCTTGCCAGCCATCATGGTCCAATCTATTTCCTTTACCTTCATAGAGATGGAGAATGGAGTCCTCCTTGAATTTTTGGGAGATTACCTTCTGTTGCCATTTAGCCCAGAAAAATTCATTAAGTTTTTGCAGGGAGAGTGAACTCCTACCTTGTAGATCTTTGTTGGAGTAGAATTAGCACTTTTCCACATGAGAAGAACTTAATCACATTCAAAACCTCTTCTTCAGTTTGGATTTCATCTAGAAAGTGATTGACTTCAACCTGAGGCATACGATCAATGGCTTCAGCATTGATTGATGACAGTCTGTTGAGAACACAATGAAAGTGCTCCTCCTATCTGTCCTAGATCATGTCTGTCACCAATAATTATGGCTCTATCAGCACTGAGTTGTTGAGATGCACCAGAATAGCCTTCAGAGCCTCATGAAAATGCTTCGGATTGTTGCTATCAGTGTAAAACTGAATTTCATTTATCTTCTTGCTGAGCCAAGAATTCTGCATCTTTCCAAGCCTCACTTACATTTTACTTTTGATGCAATTAAATGCTTCCTTCTTAGAAATGGATGAGCTATTCTAATGGTAAAGCTTGTGGAGTTCTCATTTTTCATTTAGAAGCTTCTGAATTTCCCTATCATTTTTATCAAAGCAATCCTGGTGTTTGTGAATATTTGATGCAGATGAGTAAATGCACTGTTGTACAGCAAATCTTTGAAAGATGCCCCTCCATTTTGCTCCCCTGCTGCCAACTGTGTGTTGGCTCTGCCTTCCCTCTGAGTTAGCAACAAACTGTTCACTCACGGAGTAGTGCTCTAATCTGTTGACATTCAGTCTTCTGCTAGTTGTCTTGTCTTGGGGTTGCCACTTTGGCAGAATGAAAATATTTACCTTGGATAGGAAAAGTCTGTGTTCATTCCAGCACTCTGTGCCACACATCACCATTGTCACTTTCATATCCCGTCTGTTTCTTCTTCTTACATTGATACAGTCTATTAAATGCCAATGTTTGCTTTGAAGGTTCATCCAGGAAGTTTTAATTGAATTTAGGCAAATCAAGAACAGTATTGGTGTTGAGGTCATGAGATGCACAAGTCTTCAAGAGTAAGTGACCATTATTGTTGCTGTTTCCTACTCCATTCCTCCCAAGGACTGCCTGCTATGTTTCACGGTCTGTGCCTACCCAGTCATTAAAATCACCCAGAATTACAAATTACAAATTTCTATTTTGGCACATTGATGGTGAGAGTCTCAATTTGAAGGTCTTCAAATTTTTCTTGGACCTCATCAGGCTTCATCATGGTGGAAGCATTTGCACTGATTATGGTGGCATAGCACTTTTTTGCAAGTGGAAATCAAATTTTCATGAGTCTGCTGTTCACTCTTTTGAGCAGGCATATAAACTTCTTGACTAAATTATTTTGGATGGCAAAACCTATGCCAGGTTCATGGGGCTCCTCATCATAGCAACTACTCTAGAAAAATGTGTACTCAGAACTGACTTTGGTGAGCTTGTTTTAATTTTTCAGGCTCGTTTCACTCAGGGCCACTATTTAGATGTGATACCTGCTGAGTTCTCTCATAATAAGAGCTGTTGATCCTTTGGGTATGATGGATTTCATGTTATCCATAAGCATGCACAATTCCATGTACCAATGGTGAATGGAATCATCTTTGCAAAAGTTCTTGTACATTTTTTGTGTGTTTTGGCCAGAAGGTGAGATCCCACTTGCCATTGTAAGCAGGCCAAGGTTGTGTGAAGCAGACAATTTTTTTTAGCAGAGTATATTAATTTATTCATTTTTAGTTTTCAACATTCATTTCCACAAGATTTTGAATTCCAAATTTTCTTCCCATCTTTCCCTTTCCCCCACCCCAAGATGTCATGTCTTCTGATTACCCCATCCCCCAGTCTGTCCTCTTTTCTATCACCCCCCTCCCCATGTCCCTTACCCCCTTACTTTCTTGTAGGGCAAGATAGATTTCTAAACCACATTGCCAGTATATCTTATTTCTCAGGTGCATGTAAAAATTATTTTTAACAATTGCTTCCAAAACCCTGAGTTCCAAATTCTCTTCCTTCTTCCCTCATTGAGAAGGCAAGCAGTTCAAAATAGGTTATACATGTGCAGTTATGCAAAACATTCCATAGTAGTCATGTTGTGAAAGACTAACTATATTTCCCTCCATCTTATCCTGGTCCTATTTATTCTATTTTCTCCTTTGTCCCTATCCCTTTTCAAAAGTATTTGCTTCTGACTAGCCCCTCCCCAAGCTGCCCTTCCAACTTATCCCCTTCCCTCCTACTTTCCTTCAGGGTAAGATACCCAGTTGAGTGTATATTATTCCCTCCTTAAGCCAAATCAGGTGAGAGTAAGATTCACTCTTTCCCTTTCACCTCCCCCCTCTTCCTTTGCGTTGTAACTGCTTTTTTGCCTCTTTTGTGTGAGATAATTTACCCCATTCGATTTCTCCCTTTCTCTTTCTCCCAATATATTTCTCTCCTACAACTTAATTTTATTTTTTAGATATCATCCCTTCATATTCAACTCTGTCTATCTGTCTATCTATCTATCTATCTATCTATCTGTATATATATGCACATGTATACATGCACATGTATATGCTATATACGTACATGTACATACGTATACACACACATATATCTATACGTTTATATGTTCCCTCAACTACCCTAATACTGAGAATGGTCTCATGAATTACAAATATCAACTTTCCATGTAGGAATGTAAACATTTCAACTTTAAGATGTCCATTATGATTTCTCTTTCATGTTTACCTTTTCATGCTTCCCTTGATTCTTATATTTGAAAGTCAAATTTTCAGTTCATCTCTGGTCTTTTCATCAAGAATGCTTGAAAGTTCTCTGTTTCAATAAATATCCTTTCTTCCCCCTGAAGTGTTATACTCAGTTTTGTTGGGTAGATGATTCTTGGTTTTAATCCTAGCTCCTTTGACCTCTGGAATATCATATTCCAAGCCTTTTGATCCCTTAATGTGGAAGCTGCTAGGTGTTGTGTTATCTTGATTGTGTTTCCACAATACACAAATTGTTTCTTTCTGGTAGCTTGCAATATTTTCTCCTTGACCTGGGAACTCTGGAATTTGCCTACAATATTCCCAAGAGTTTTCCTTTTGGGATCTTCTTCAAGAGGTGATCAGTGGATTCTTTCCACTTCTATTTTACCCTCTGGTTCTAGAATATCTGGGCAGTTTTCCTTAATAAGTTCTTGAAAGATCCATATCATAGGTGATCATGGCTTTCAGGTAGTTCAATAATTTTTAAATTATCTCTCCTTGATCTATTTTTCAGGTCAGTGGTTTTTCCAATGAGATATTTCACATTGTCTTATATTTTTTCATTGTTTTGGTTCTGTTTATAGTTTGTTAATCTGTTATAATGTCATTAGCTTCCATTTGCTCCATTCTAATTTTAAGGAATTATTTTCTTCAGCGAACTTTTAGACCTTCTTTTCCATTTGGCCAATTCTGTTTTTTTTTAAATTTTTTTAAATTTATTTAATATATTTAGTTTTGAGCATTGATTTTCACAAGAGTTTGAATTACAAATTCTCTCCCCATTTCTACCCTCCTGCCCACTCCAAGATGGTGTATATTCTGGTTGCCCTGTTCCCCAGTCAGCCCTCCCATCTGTCACCCCACTCCCCTCCCATCCCCCTTTCCCTTCTTCTCTTGTAGGGCAAGATAAATTTCTATGCCTGTGTATCTTATTTCCTAGTTGCATGTACAAACTTTTTTGTTGTTGTTTTTGAACATCTGTTTTCAAAACTTTGAGTTCCAAATTCTCTCCCCTCTTCCCTCCCCACCCACCCTCCCTAAGAAGGCAAGCAATTCAACATAGGCCACATGCGTATCATTATGTAAAACCTCTGCACAATACACATGTTGTGAAAGATTAACTGTTTTGCTACTTCCTAACCTATCCCCCTTTCTTGAATTTTCTCCCTTGGCCCTGTCCCTTTTTGAAAGTGTATGTTTTTGATTACCTCCTCCCCCTATCTGCCCTCCCTTCTATCATCCTCCCTTTTTTATCTTCTTCCTCCTTCTTTCCTGTGGGGTAAGATACCCAATTGGGTGTGTATGGTATTCCTTCCTGAGGTCAAATCCAATGAGAGCAAGATTTACTCATTCCTCCTCACCTGCCCCCTCTTCCCTTCCTGGAGAACTGCTTTTTCTTGCCACTTTTATGCGACATAATTTACCCCATTCTATCTCTCCCTTTCTCCCTCTCTCAATATATTCCTCTCTTATCCCTTAATTTTATTTTATTTTTTTAGATAACATCCCTTCATATTCAACTCACCCTGTGCCCTCTGTCTATATATATGTATATATATACATATATGTATACCTACATATATACATACATAGACACATATGTATATATATGCATATACACATATATATGCATACTCCTTTCAGCTACTATGATATTGAGGTCTCATGAATCATACACACAATCTTTCCATGTAGGAATGTGAACAAAACAGTTCAACTTTAGTAAGTCCTTTATGATTTCTCTTTCTTGTTTAGCTTTCCACGTTTCTCTTGATTCTTGTGTTTGAAAGTCAAATTTTCTATTCAGCTCTGGTCTTTTCACTGAGAAAGCTGGAAAGTCCTCTATTTTATTAAAAATCCATATTTTGCCTTGGAGCATGATACTCAGTTTTGCTGGGTAGGTGATTCTTGGTTTTAATTCCAGCTCCATTGACTTCCGGAATATCATATTCCAAGCCCTTTAGTCCCTTAATATGGAAGCTGCTAGATCCTGTATTATCCTGATTGTTTTTCCACAATACTCAAATTGTTTCTTTCTGGCTGCTTGTAGTATTTTTTCCTTGACCTGAGAGCTCTGAAGTTTGGCTATAATATTCCTAGGAGTTTTATTTTTGGGATCTTTTTGAGGAGGCGATAGGTGGATTCTTTCAATTTCTATTTTGCCCTGTGGCTCTAGAATATCAGGGCAGTTTTCCTTGATAATTTCTTGAAAGATGATATCTAGGCTCTTTTTTTGATCATGGCTTTCAGGAAGTCAATAATTTTTAAATTATCTCTCCTGGATCTACTTTCTAGGTCAGTGGTTTTTCCAATGAGATATTTTACGTTGTCTTCCACTTTTCATTCCTTTGGTTCTGTTTTATAGTATCTTGATTTCTCATAAAGTCAGTAGGTTCCACTTGCTCCAATCTAATTTTTAAAGTAGTATTTTCTCCTTTTCCATTTGGTTAATTCTGCCTTTCAAGGCATTCTTCTTCTCATTGGCTTTTTGGAGCTCTTTTGCCATTTGAGTTAGTCTATTTTTTAAGGTGTTGTTTTCTTCAATATTTTTTTTTCAGTATTTTTTTTGGGTCTTCTTTAGCAAGTCATTGACTTGTTTTTCATGGTTTTCTTGCATCATTGTCATTTCTCTTCCCAATTTTTCCTCTACTTCTCTAACTTGCTTTTCCAAATCCTTTTATGAACTCTTCCATGGCCTGAGACCAGTTCATGTTTTTCTTGGAGGCTTTTGGTGTAGGCTCTTTGACTTTGTTGACTTCTTCAGGCTGAATGTTTTGGTCTTCTTTGTCACCAAAGAAAGATTTCAAAGTCTGAGACTGAATCTGAGTCTGTTTTCGCTGCCTGGCCATGTTCCCAGCCAACTTACGTGACCCTTGAGTTTTTCATCGGGGTATGACTGCTTGTAGAGCAGAGAGTACTTTGTTCCAAGTTTGAAGGGATGCACTGTTGATTTCAGAGCTATTTCTGTACAGCCAGCTCTGCCACAGCAGCACTCCTCCTTCCTCAAGAACCACCAACCTGGACCTGATGCAAATCTTAAGCAGGCTCTGCACTCCTGATCTGATCCACCACTTAATTCCTCCCACCACTTGGGCCTGGGGCGAGAAGTAACTGCAGCTATAGTTCTGTAGCTGCATCACCCCTGCTGCCCCTGGGGCAGTGGCCAAACCCTGAACTCTGTCCCCTGCACCTTTTTCCACTAACCTTCTCTGTTGTCTTTGGTGTTTGTGGGTTGAGAAGTCTGGTAACTGCCACAGTTCACTGATTCAGGGCACTAGGGCCTGTTTCTCCCAGCTTCCTGTCTGTTTGGTCCTGCCGCCACCCACAATAAGCTCCTCTCCCCTCCGCTCCGTGCACGATAGACCTCATTCAGCAACCATCCAGGCTGTCCTGGTCTGGATCCCTGCTTCCCTCTGCTATTTTGTGGGTTCTGCAGTTCTAGAATTTTTTCAGGGCCATTTTTTATGGGTTTTTGGAGGGACGTGGTGGGGAGCTCATGCAAGCCCTTGCTTTCCAGCTGCCATCTTCCAATTCTGTTTTTTAAGGTGTTCTTGTCCTCACTGTATTTTTGGACCTCTTTTGCCATTTGGATGAGTCTATTTTTAAGGTGTTATTGTCTTCAGCATTTTTTGGGTTTACTTTGTCAAGCAGTTGACTTGTTTTTCATGATTTTCTTGCATTACTCTCTTTTCTCTTTCCAGTTTTTCCTCTACCTCTGTTACTTGATTTTCAAAATCCCTTTTGAGCTTTGCCATGGCCTTTTACCAATTCGTATTTTTCTTGGAGGTTTTTGATGTAGGAGCTTTGACTTTGTTGTCTTCTGGTTGTATGTTTTGATCCTCTTTGTCACCAAAGTAAGATTCTATAGTCTGATTTTTTTCCTCTCTGTTTGCTCATTTTGCAGCCAATTACTTGACTTTTGAGCTCTTTGTCAAGGTTGGACTCTGCTTCCAGAGCAGAGTGCTCTCTCCCAGGTTTCTGTGGATTTGTCCAGCTCTTTTCAGAGATACTTCCTGGCACCTTCTCTGTTGTCTTTGGCATTTGTGGGTTGAGAAGTCTGGAAACTACCGCAGCTACCAGTGATTCAGTCCCGTAAGGCCTGATGCTGTCCTGACTTTGCTGGCTTGGCCCACACTTGACTCTGCTCTTCTCCCAGCTCCTGTCAACTTTCCAGGTTTTCTTGGGCTGGGGATTAGTTTCACTGTGTCATTTTGTGGGTTCTGTAGTTCTAGAATTTGTTTTCTAGTCATTTTACAGGTATTTGCAGGGGTTTGGGGGAGAGCTCAAATAAGGGATTGCATTTAGTCCCCCATTGTGGCTCCCCCCCAAAGCAGACAATTTTTATGTCACCTTTTCTAGTCTCTTCCTCACACCAATAGGTTAGTAATGTGGTCTTTAAAAAAGGCTTCTCTGGCATCCTTGGGCCTGCCAAATCCTATTGCTACTTCTGGGGAAAATATGACCCTATGGCATAAATCACTTGTGTGCAGGGTTGTGACTACAGCTCCCAATGTATTCATCCTGCTGCTTCATCATTTTCCTGTCACTACAGGACTTTAAGATAGGTAAAAATGGTAGAATGTTATGTGTGATGTCTTTTGACTCATGTATAAATTGGATTTAAGTGATTCAGAGTTGTGCAAAGTTGTCTGCCTCATGCTGTCTTCCAAGATCATCAAAGTCCAGTGGCAAGACAAAGTCCAGATGACTGGTGGTGAATCAGGATGCAGTGGAAGACACTGGTGTTTTTGTTGCCTAATCAAGCTCTAATCACTCCACAGTGACTCCTTGAGCTGCCTTCATGTCCATTGGAACAAGGGGATGCCCTCGCATGTGTATGAGTAGATACCCCCTAACTCACTGAAGATTTTGAGGCTCCTCAATGTCAACCTGGTTTAGCCCATCTCCTGAGATGGATCACTGTGCTGTAGCTGCTGTACATGCTACAGCTTCTAGGAGCCACAGGTGCACATCAGGTGAATCGGGCAGAAATCAAATGTCGATAGGAGCACTAGAAAGGACTCAGTAGCCCTCACATCAGAGGTACTTATCTTCCCTGAACACATCCTACAACTCAGCTACTGCAATAATCTAGATGATGAAGATCTGTACCAGGGTGGTGGTTGTATCAAAAGACAGAAAAGATGTGCAGGAGTAATGTTGTGAAGGTAGATAGGACAGGATTTAGCAACAGATTAGATGGGTGAGAGAGTGAGGCTCTGCGGATGAAATGACTGGGAGGATGACAATTCCTTTGGCAATAATGAGAAAGTTAGGAAGAGGGAAAGGTCTGGTGGGAACAGTGATAAATTCGGTTTTGGAAATACTGAGTTCAAGATTTCTGTGAGACATCCAATCATATGAGAATGGAGGTCAAGAGAGAAGCTAGGACTGAATAAATCAGCTGCAAAGAGGTGACCATTGAATTCATGTCTAGTTTCAGTTTCCTTTCTGAAGATTACAATCAAAGTCTTGTCCTTCATGCCTAGGTGTATCCCATGGTTCTTTCCTTGGGTCTCTTCTTTTTAATTACTACATCACATCTTTGGGTGATCTCATCAGCAAGCATGAGTTCAAGCACCAATCTATATGCAGCTGATTTCCAAATTCTCATCCCTGCACACATCCTGCCATTATGTTTCACTTGTCCTTGAATCCCACATCTCCAGCTACATGCTGCACACCTCCAATTGGATGTCCTACAGACACCCCAAACTCCAAAAGAGACTTTATTAATTTTCATTACAAAGCCACCTTCCTCCCACCTTCTCTGCTTTTGTCAAAGTCCACCACCTTTCTTTTACTCACCGAGCTTTACAATCTGGGGGACATTCTCAACTCTTCACTTTCACTCATTCCTCATATTGACTCAGTTCCCAATTCTTGTCAGTGTTGATTTGCATAACATGTTTCCTCTCCCTCATTTTCTTTAAACTTACATCACAATTATGAATGTGGCTGGTCCTCATTACCTCTCATCTGATCTACTTCAGTAGTCACCTAACTGGTCTCCTTCTTTTCTGTGTTCTTCCTTTCCAATCCATTATATACATAGTTGTCAAACTGATATTCTACAGGTCTGATCATATCATTTCATAGTTGCAGAAAATTCAGTGTCTCCCTATTACTGTGGCCAAGATAAAAATAAACTTTTCTTTTTGGCATATGAATTGTTTTATAATCTGGCTCCAATTATGTAGTGTAAGTACAGATGATTTGTTTTTATTTACTCTGTGTCACAGCCAAACTTCCCTGCTTTTTGTACTTTCTACATGACATTCTGTCTTTTAACTTCACATCTTTATAAAAACTTATACTGACACAGGTTAGGGGTTCTTGGACCCTCAAAATGTCAGGGTACGGTGAGGTGTCAGTTGGAATGAATTCACACTTTCAAATAGTCTTCCATTCAAGTGGCAAACTGGGTGAAGTTCCTTAGGGAACTCGCAACCTGACGGTGATGCCAAAGACAGGGAAAGGCATATATGGGAAAATTCAGGGATTCAGCAGAGATAGCTTTGGTGAGGGGTGAATATAGTTCACACAAAGAGTTGCCAGAGGCATGGTCCTTGGACAATCACCAGAGACAGTTCTTGGGCCAGCACCCCTGTATCTTGTACTGATACCCTCTATCAAAGGAATTACAGGATTAGGCTTACATGTGTTTGCAGATGGGAAGGATTTTTTTTTCCACCAAAGGTGCTGGGGCTGGGTTACTTCCAGAGATGTGCTGCTTAGTGCCCAAGCACAAGCACCCCATCACTAGGTATTCCTGGAATACTCTCCTGTTTCATGTCTGACTCCTGGCGACCAGACTCCATTCAAGGCTCAACTATAGGTACCTCCTTGGAAGAATCCTGTACTCTAGACATCCCACCAAATTATATTTATTTTAGATATGTTTTGTATTTGTCTCTCTGTGAAAATGTTGTTTGTCCATTTAGAATGTCAGTTTCTACAGGATAGGGACTGTTTCATTTTTGTCTTTTATAACCAGAACCTCTTTCTACCTCATATATTGTAGTTGAGTAATAAATGGCTGTTGATTTCAAAAAATGCTTACTGATTGATTGATTTGTAAATTTCGTTTTTTGTGATTGAATTCAGTTGTATCCCCCAATTTTTAGCTTGTTCCTTATTGCTATAATTCTTTTATTTATTTATTTTTTGGAGGGGGGAGATGAGGTAATTGGGATTAAATGACTTGCCCAAGGTCACACAGCTACTAAGTGTCAAGTGTCTGATGCTGGGTTTGAGCTCAGGTCCTCCTGACTCCAGAGGTGGCTCTCTATTCATTGCAGCAGCTAGCTGGCCCTTATAATTTTTTTAATAAAAGCATAATGAGTTTGGTTTCTATGATCCCTTCATTATTCAGGACATTGTGAGATCTTGATTATTTATGTTGCCTGAATTCATTATTATTTTTAATGGGCTCACATGTATAAAATATATTATGTCTTTTTAAAAAATAACTTTTAATTTGATGGATTTTCATGTTATACTTATTAATAGGTATCATCTTTAGTAGGCTTATTCAGAAAACAACATGAGTCTTTCAAGTATATTTTTATTTAGGTGTTTTCTTCTTTCTGTCAGAGTTATCTAGTTCTTAAAGAAAAATATTAAAGCCTACAATTATTGTGTTACAATATATATCATTTTTAGATTGACTTATTTTTTAATTTATGAAGCACCAATATACAAAGCTATGCCACTTGAGATATATAAATAAATATGTATATATACATGTATGTATATATATATATATATATTTAATGAAATTCTTTCATTGTAATGACTTAAAGCATAATATAGTTTTCCAGTTTATCTCTCTTTACCTTGTGAGATTTTGTTGTTGTCTAATCTGAAGTCATAAATACCACTGCTGCAATTTTGGAATTGCATTTTGTTGAGAAAACTTTTTTTCTGCTCCTCACTTTCATTATTTTTAATATTTCTTGTATGTAACAAAGTTTTATTATCTTATACCTTTTCTCATTAATTTCCACAGTAAAAACCTCTCAATGTAACATTAGACTTGTCCAGTTTGTCTTTTCCACAATATGATAGTTTTGTATTAAGTTCCCTACTTCTTTAAGTCAGAATTTGGTTTTATGCTCCTGAAGCTTGGTTAAGCACTAGTGGTTATTTGAATTCTCTGAGTAGAATCCAAAGATTTCTTTCCCAAGAATCAGCTATTGCATACTAGTTTTTATTCATTTGGTCTTTCCTAGGTTCTGAATGTCTTGTATTCCTACCCTAACCATGATAATGCTGGCTTTCCTCCCACTGAACAATAAAATTCAACAAAATGTAATTATTGCTTACTCTATTCAAAGCACTACGTTGCCGATGGGTAATTCCTAGTCCTTGCCCTTTACTAGCTTCCAATAAATTTATAGAGAAAAGTGCAGGTCTAAAAATTATTGCAATAGCAACTAGAACAAAATGACTGCTTAACTGCATAGGAAAGGTACAACTGTAATGTTACAGGAGATCTGAAGAGAAGTAGCTTGCCTCTACTTGGTTAGGCATCAGTGATCATTTTGGAAAATCATATTGGCTTCCTTCCTGGCCATAAACCTTTTTAGTTTTTATCAGGAAGAAGGAATAAGGAGTCTCTCTATATATGTGTAGACAAACATATACATATTAACATATACATATATATACGTATATACGTGTGTATATATATGTATGTATATGTATGTATGTGTATATATATGTATGTGTATATATGTATATGTATATGTATAAATATATATATATATACACATACACATACATATAAGAAACAGGGAATTAAGTGTTGGGGTGAGGAAAGTGAAGAGAAAGAATAGAAGTAAGGAATATTGGTAACAGGTATGCCTATCAGTAAAAAAGAATGAATATAGTATCAAAGGGATTGGACTAGATGGCTTCTAAGGATGCCTTAGTGGTAGAACTCATTATTCCATACCTTCACCAAATAAGAGCTCCATATAAATGATCTTGGGATGGAAAAATAATTGGTTTTATTAGTCGCAGGTGTGGGGATCGCAGTTTTGTGGGCTGTAGTAGAGAGTGTGGTGTATTTCAAAAGTGATCCTGAAAATGGAGGATGAGGGGCAAAAGAAACCTTTATTATTTGGGGGTTGAAAGGATTTTCAGTTCAAGAGAAAGGAGTTTTGAGAAGGTTACAGTGACTGGACTATGGTTAAATGGTGATGATATGGTTAAAAGGAAATGAAAAAAGGTAATGGAATCCAGGACAAAAGATTAAAGGTTATTTGCATTTTCTCTTACCACTTGGCATCCTTAAGTCAATAGTTATTTATTGCTTTGAGAGGAAGAACATTTTTTTGGCTGAGTCCTTAAAAGCTTGTATCACTTGCTTGTTTCTTAGGGCATAAATTAAGGGGTTCATAACAGGAGCAACTGAAGTTGTGAGCACTGATACCACCTTATTCAAAGCCACTCCTTCTTTTGCAGAAGGTTTGATATAGATGAAGATGCAGCTGCCATAAGTGATGGAGACGACAATCATGTGGGAAGAACAAGTGGAAAAGGCCTTTTTCCTTTGCTGAGCTGAGGGGAATCTGAGAACTGTCCTGATAATGTGTGCATAGGACAGAAGCACAAAGAAGAAGGTGATAATGAGTGTCAACACAGCAAAGATCAAAACCATCCTCTCTATGACTTGTGTGTCTGAGCATGCAATCTTTAATATAGGAAATGCATCACAGCCAAAATGATCAATAATATTGGAGTCACAGAATTCCAGCTGAAGGCCTAAGCTAATTGGTGGGAGTATCATCATTAACCCAGCCAGCCAAGAACTAAGGAGCAGCTGATTACAGACTTTACTGTTCATGATAGTTGTATAGTGCAGAGGTTTGCAGATGGCCACATAGCGATCATAGGACATGGTAGCCAGAAGAAAAAATTCTGTTGACCCAAGAAGGATGACAAAAAATATTTGGGCAGCACAAGCATTATAAGTAATGGTATTGTCACCAACTGATAAGCTGTAGAGATATCTAGGAATATAGGCAGTTGTGAATGCCACTTCTAAAAAAGAAAAGTTTCGGAGGAAAAAATACATGGGTGTCTTAAGTTGTGCATCCATCAGGGTGAGGGTGATGATGATCAGGTTCCCAACTATACTCAAAACGTACGTAAAAAAGAGAAATATGGAAATCAGAACCTTTAGCCATGGATCATCTGTTAGTCCTCGAAGGATAAATAATGTTATTCCTGTATGATTTCTCATCCCTGACTTCTGATGGACCTGTGTGTAAAAGAAGGGAGAGATTAGGTATGTGGAGAAGGGTGACAAAATATATTAGCTCTGGGAATCAGATGAAAATTTCCCAAAGTTGTGCCTGTGTATGTGTGTTTGCTTGTGTGTGCATGCATGTGTGTGCATGTGTGTATATGTGTATGTATATGAATAAACATTTATGTAGCACCTTCTATGTGCCAGGTACTTTTTACAAATATTATCTCATTTGATCCTCATAACAAACCTGAGTATTAGGTACTATTATTATCCTAATTTTACAGTTGAGGAAATTGGGTCAAATAGACGCTAAGTGACTTTCCCAGGGTCACACAGCTAGTAAATATCTGGATCCAGATTTGAACTCAAGTCTTCCTGCTTCCAGACCCAGTGCTCTATCCACTGTCACCAGCTGCCTCTAGAGGAAGGAAGGATCTTGCAGGTGAAAAATGCTAAGCAACAAACATATCCTTATACACATCAGAAGAAAGGTACTTAGAACCCACAAAGCAAACACTATGAAATGAATCATCATAGTCGTAGCTAAAAGGACCCCCACAAAATTTAATAGATTAAAACTGCACTCACACTTTTGAGTCACCCTGGATAAATGCATGTTGTTCTTGTTTCTATTACTATCATTTTTTAATATTTATTATCAAAGACTCTTAGATAGGTGTATAGCTTTGGCCATATGAAAATTTGTTTCTGGGTATTCAACACATTTTCCATTTTTGCAACCTGAAGTGATATGTTGAAGTTTCTACCATTTCTTTGCAAAGTCTACATTGATCAATTATTCTGGGCCCATTATCAGCTTTTTGTTGTTTCTGGTTGCAGTGATCTGATCATAACCATGGACTTCTCTTTCTGTAAACAAATGTGCTCCACTCAGCCCTTTGTTTGTGATTTCTTTGTGGACATATAATTGTATGCGTTTGTGTAGATGTTGTCTTTTGGTTCCATTCTTTGACCCAGAAGTCAACTTCTCACAAGTCAATCCATTTCTCAATCCAAATAAGATTGACTAAGTTCTTATTTATTTTACCACCACTATATGTGTCGTATATATCCCCTTTACTTTACCCACATAGCTCTTATACCAATTCAGGATCCCATCTTTGACACTGAACACTGCAATAGTCTATTTGGGCCTAATTGATTTACCTGCCTCAACTTCCAATCTACTCTCCATGCAACTATCAAAATAGTATTCATCAAGCAAATGTTAAACTGTGTCAGTTTCCTGCTTAAAAAATCACAGTGATTCTCTGTTGCCTTTAGGACAAAATGCCAGCTCCTCTATTTGGCTTTTAAAGTCCTTTCCAATCTGTCCTCACTCTACCTTTCCATGCTTATTGTATATTATTCTTCTTCATATTCTCTCCACTCAAGAAAAACTGCTCTTCTTGCTCTTGCCTACACCTGGCTTTTAAGCTGCTATCCTTTTGTCTTTGAACAGATTGTTTCCCATTCCTGTAATTCACTCCCTCCTCTCCTCTAGCCTGTGGCATCCCCAGCCTGCTTCAAAGTTCAGCTCCAATGTCAGCTCCTATTGGAAGGTTCTCTTGATACCTCAGTTGTTAGTGCCCTATTCCCTGAAATTATTTTGGTTGTATTTTATATTTAATTTAATTTATTTAACACCAATGTGTTCATTCCCCTTAATAGAAGTGTGTAGTCTATTATCCATAAAAGTGGCCCAATTACCCTTGATTAGAATGTAAAATTCAAATGTCTTACTATTCATCGACACATATATATACGTATATATACTATATACGACACATATAGTGGTGGCATCTCAGAAATGACTCGAGTCTTACCTTGAAACATTCGTAGTATTTGTCCAAGTCTTGGGATTTTTTCAAATGGAGTCCCACACTGTCTATCTTTATCAATCCAAAATGAAAATTTGAGACATGCTCATACTTATGTTCATACTTACTTTTCAGACAGTCTTTGCACTTCATTCAGTAGAGTAGCTCCAAAGGTTCCCAGCATGACTCAGTGCTGAGTAATAATGTGTAAGTGGAGGCAGCATGGTGTAATAAGGAAGTGAGTAGATTTGTAATCTTTGAGTCCCAGCTCTGTTACCATGATGTGTTACCTTGGTAAAGTTGTTCAGTTTCAATGAGCCTCAGCTTCCTTATCTATAAATGACTTAGATGAGGTGATCTCTGCATTCTTTTCTAGTTTCAATCCTAAAATTCTAAGTGTATACAAATTTCTGACCATGCTTTGTCTCTAGAACTCAGAATATTACACTCACAGACAGCTCTGGTACTACTTTCCGTTTTCCAGGACATCCAAGGCTACTGGTCAACTTCTCCCCTTACTGATTCTACACCAATAATCTTTCCCACAGATTCTCTTCCTCTTTAAAACTGGGTCATATTTCTCTGTCCTCCTTACAACTGAAAAGAAGATAGGTCAAGCACAAAAAATGGTAATATCAGAATCTGTTTGTATTTCAGAATAGAAGGTCTGATCTGTCTGGGTGGAGAAACTGGTTTCTTTATAAATTTAACATGAATGACAACTAAAAACATTTTGTTTTGTCTACTTAATCTCTTATAGGCTCATGAGAATAGGCAATACACAAACAAAATGGCCCTTAGGGACTTGGGTTTAAGCAGCACTAATGATCTCCTATGTAGTCAACTTTGGCTGGTGTCCACAGACACCAGAGGATGCCATAATAGTATAATATACAGTGCTCACCCATGATGGATATGCAATGAAATGGGCTTCTGATCTCATCACTCTTTGGTATGTTTTCAGAGATTCTTCATCCAAAAACAGAGGAGAAGCTCTTCAGAATTCCCTGTAGCAGGATGGATTTCAGAGGAATCTCAATCACTCTGTGTCTCATGGGATTCTGGGATATGTCATCATCTTCTGTTGCAGACAGTCTTTCTCCCTGAAGACTACTTTCAGCATGCAATATGAGTATTTCAAGGGATTTCTAACTCATTCATGTGGGCAATGCCTCCACACAGTGCAGATCTTTCCCATGCCTTCTCATCTTCCATGATCCCTGCTGTCATGAATGAAAAGCCCCAAAGACAGGTTCTAGGTAATAATCAATATATTAATTAGGCTAGATAATAATCAATAAATTGATAATCAGTGGTTTCTTTAGGTAACCACAGATGCAAAGTGAGGTTCTGAATCATATTAAATCCCTTCTGAAACAGAACTTCCTTGACAAGTGAAACTCAACCCTGATTGGTTGACATTTAATGAGGAGGTGGTCTAAAAGCCTTGAGTACTTCCTGCTGAGAAAGTTGCTTAATGAGGAGAATCAGCGGCATCAAGGCATCTGAGCAGGGGAAGCCATTTACATCCAGACCTCTCTGGCTAGATTTCTCCTTCATGAGCTGAGTTGCCCTAAACTCTAATGGAGGGGATCAAGGACAGTGGGTTCCTCCCCTAGGCAAAGTCTTGTCCAGGCTAGATTCTATTTATACTCTAAACAGAAATTAGGTCTCCCAGTTTTGTGGGGTCCAACTTAACCTAGTTAATGAGCATGTGCACTGGGGGCTAAGAGCCATCTCATCACTCAATCATGCACTTCAGAGACTGACTGACCTTTTCAGGAGCTGGATTTTAACAGAAATAGGAAAAAAAGAGTGGATCACAAATTAATAATTAGTTATTATAATAGTCAGAAGTCTGGAGTTCAAATGTTCCCTCAAATACTGACTAGTTGAGTGACCCTGAGCAAGTCAATGAACATCTCTCAGCCCCAGTCTTCTCATCTGTGAGATGAGGCTGTTAATACTATCTACCTCCTGTAGTTGTTATAAGGGTAAAATGAGATTGTATTAAAGTGCTTTGGAAACCTTGAAGCGCTATATAAACACTAGCTACTATTGTTTTGTTGTTGTTGTTGTTATAGCACCTAATAAATCCGTATTATTTGGCACTTGCTCATAGTCTTATAAAAACACACTTAGTGCAATGATTGGCAGCATTGGTAAAGATACTTTGGACATATAACCATTTTATGAATGTAAAGCTCCACTTATGAGAAAGAGGATGACTAATAGAAAAAACTAAAATGAAACAATGAAATTTAAAATGATGGGCTTTGCTCTAAGCACAACTTTGAATATCCTTCAGATGAGATCATAAGAAATGGAGGGCAGGTCTGGCTGATTTCCTCAAATTGTTGGGAAAAAAACCCTATCCAGAAATTCTCAAGTGTATTGAAACTGGAGTAGAACATAAATATGTATAAAATGATGTATTGCCAGTTTTGTAGGTTCCTAGATCTAGTTAAAATGAGAAAAACCATTAAAAAGAAGTACAAGATATGACAAATTTGTTGAGCCTATCACTCCCATTACATGGGGATAAATTAACATTGAGTTTTATTCACTCAATTTTGATTTGATAAGTACAGGGTGGAGCAGTGAGGCAGTAAAATCTGGATGAACAGCTGGGATGAGGGCCAAGTGCAGAACTTTGTCTTTGAAATGGGTACAGGAACCCTGTATCAACTTGAATTAAAAAGAACTATCAAAGTAGTAACCATAAAGGGTCTTTTAATCAAGGCAAGGTGATTGCAATCCAGGGTCACCACAGAGCACTGGGGTATAAGAGTGCTCATGAAGGGCAGTGGGGAGAGGGCTTAAATGCATTTCAACAGAGAGGGAGTCTTATGAAAATCTCAGCCTTGTAAACCTGTTACATAAGTTATTTTGCTTAACAACCAAAAGTACATAGAGAGGGCTAGGGAGGCTTGGGCGTAGTAACATCTGGTCAGAATGATAGGCTCCTTTTTTCATTTCTTTTTTTAAACTGGTTTTAATAGTCTCTTCTACTCATTTTTTATCATTCTCAGGCAATTTGCAGCCCTGAGATCAGGCAAGGTCAGATCACAGTCAACTGCATTCAACATTTCCCCTTCTCGGTTGAGAAAAATTCTGTTACTGACCAAGGGAGTGGTCAAGGAGTTTTTGATGAACTACTGGACCATGTTGGCATTGATCACCTGGCAGAGGATAACCTAAGGCAACACTTAAAGAAAAGGCTTACATTTTCATTAGAAATTAATTGTAGGGGGCTGAGGCAAGATGGCAGCAGGAAACCAGGGACTTGCCTAAAGCTCCAAACACCTATAAAATGGCTCTGAACAAATTCTAGAAATGCAGAACCCACAAAATAGTAGAGGGAAGTAGGGCTCCAGCTTGGGACAGCCAGGATGGTTGCTGGGTAAAGTCTATCATACCATGCTGGGAGCATAATGGAGCAGACCCCAGCATGGGCTGTACCCAGACCAACCACACTAGGAGAAAGAAGGAGGAAGAAGATAAAAAGGGGGGATGATAGAAAGGAGGGCAGATAGGGGGAAGAGGTAATAAAAAGCAAACACTTTCTAAAAGGGACAGGGCCAAGGGAGAAAATTGAATAAAGCGGTACAGGACAGCATGGAAGGAAATATAGTTAGCCTTTCACAACATGAGCACTGTGGAAGTGTTTTGCATAATGATACATGTGTGACCTATGTTGAATTGCTTGCCTTCCTAGGGAGGGTGGGTGGGAAGGCAAGAAGGGAGAGAATTCGGAACTCAAAGTTTTAAAAGCAGATGCTTTAAAAAATTAAAATTTTGCATGCAGCTGGGAAACAAGATATATAGGGAATGGGGCATAGAAATCTATCTTGCCCTACAAGAAAGTAAGGGAAAAGGGGATGGGGGAGTGGGGTGACAGAAGGGAGGGCTGACTGGGGAATGGGAATATATGCCATCTTGGAGTGGGGTGGAGGGTAGAAATGCAGAGAAAATTTGCAATTTTAACTCTTGTGGAAATCAATGCTGAAAACTAAAAATATTAAATAAATAAATAATAATAGAAAAAAGAAATTAATTGTAACTGCACTTTACTTTTAGATACAATTAAAAACTCTGTCTTCTTAGAAAGATGAATGAATTAGCCTGCTGGTAAACTTTGCAGAGTTCCCATTTTTTCTTTTAGTAACTTTTGGATTTCTACATCATTTTCATTAAACCAGTTCTGATATTCATAAGTGTTCTGGCTCAGACGCATAAATGTACTGCTGTACAATAGATTCAGTGGCACTTAGTTTTAGAGTGGAAAGAAAAAAATAAAGCTAGAAGATACCTCATTAAGGTCACAGCTGACATAAGTCCCAGTTGGTATAAAACACAACTTGCCCAAAAATACCATAATAGGGACATAGTTAAAACAACATTTAAAAAGTTGATAGACACTAAGTGGTAAAAATCTAAAAACTAAAAATAGATCACAGCTTACCAAAGTCCATATACCAGGCATTGAAACAAAATAATACTAATGGAATGAAACAAGTTAAAATAGTATAAATGTGTCTTAAAAGAAAAACGCTAGATAGTAATAAATCAAATTGTTGTCAAATATCCTGTTATGAAACAAAACAATCTTTCTTGTTTTAAAATTTATTTATTTAATGTATTGTATTGTAATGTAATGTATTTAATGTATTTAATGTAATATATTTAGTTTTCAGCATTGATTTTCACAAGAGTTTTAACTACAAATTTTCTCCCCATTTCTACCCTCCCCCCCAACTCCAAGATGGCATATATTCTGGTTGCCCCATTCCCCAGTCAGCCCTCCCATCTGTCACCCCACTCCCTTCCCATCCCCTTTTTCCTTACTTTCTTGTAGGGCAAGATAAATTTCTACGCCCCATTGCCTGTCTATCTTATTCCTTAGTTGCATGCAAAAAAATTTTTTTTGAACGTCTGTTTTTAAACCTTTGAGTTCCAAATTCTCTCCTCTCTTCCCTCCCCACCCACCCTCCCTTTCAAGGCAAGCAATTCAACATAGGACACATGTGTATCATTATGTAAAACACTTCTGCAATATTCATGTTGTGAAAGACTAGCTATATTTTGCTTCTTCCTAACCTGTCCCACTTTATTGAATTTCTCCCTTGACCCTGTCCCTTTTCGAAAGTGTTTGTTTTTGATTATCTCCTCCCCTATCTGCCCTCCCTTCTATCATGCCCCCCTTTTTATCTTCTTTCTCCTTCTTTCCTGTGGGGTAAGATACCCAATTGAGTGTGTATGTTATTCCCTCCTCAGGTCAAATCCGATGAGAGCAAGATTCACTCATTCCCCCTCACCTGCCCCCTCTTCCCTTCCTACAGAACTTCTTTTTCTTGCCACTATTATGTAAGATAATATACCCCATTCTATCTCTTCCTTTCACCCTCTCTCAATATATTCCTCTCTCATTGCTTAATTTGATTTTTTTTAGATATCCCTTCATATTCAACTCACCCTGTGCCCTCTGTCTACTGTCTCTCTCTCTCTCTCTCTCTCTCTGTATGTATATATATATATATACACACATATTATATACACACACACATATACATATATACACACACATATATGTGTGTGTGTGTATATATATATATATATATATATATATATATATATATATATGTATGTATGTATGTATATTCCCTTCAGTTACCCTAAAACTGAGGTCTCATGAATCATACACATCACCTTTCCATGTAGGAATGTAAACAAAACAGTCCAACTTTAGTAAGTCCCTTGTTATTTCTCTTTTTTGTTTACCTTTTCATCCTTCTCTTAATTCTTGTGTTTGAAAGTAAAATTTTCTATTCAGCTCTGGTCTTTTCACTGAGAAAGCTTGAAAGTCCTCTATTTTATTGACAATCCAAATTTTGCCTTGGAGCATGATACTCAGTTTTGCTGGGTGGGTGATTCTTGGTTTTAATTCTAGCTCTGTTGACCTCCAGAATATTGTATTCCAAGCCCTTCGATCCCTTAATGTAGAAGCTGCTAGATTTTGTGTTATTCTGATTGTGTTTCCACCGCACTCAAATTGTTTCTTTCTGGCTGCTTGTAGTATTTCCTCCTTGATGTGGGTGCTCTGGAATTTGGTGACAATATTCCTAGGATTTTTCTTTTTGGGATCTTTTTCAGGAGGCAATCAGGGGATTCTTTCAATTTCTATTTTATCCTCTGGCTCTAGAATATCAGGGGAGTTTTCCTTAATAATTTCTTGAAAGATGATATCTAGGCTCTTTTTTTGATCATGGCTTTCATGTAGTCCAATAATTTTAAAATTATGTCTCCTGGATCTATTTTCCAGGTCAGTGGTTTTTCCAATGAGATATTTCACATTGTCTTCCACTTTTTCATTCTTTTGGTTCTGTTTTATAATATCTCGATTACTCATAAAGTCACTAGCTTCCACTTGCTCCAATATAATTTTTAAGGTAGTATTTTCTTCAGCGGTCTTTTGGACCTCCTTTTCCATTTGGTTAATTCTGCCTTTTCAAGACATTCTTGTTCTCACTGGCTTTTTGGAGCTCTTTTGCCATTTGAGTTAGTCTATTTTTTAAGGTTTTGTTTTCTTCAGTGTTTTTTTGGGTCTCCTTTAGCAAGTCATTGACTTGTTTTTCATGGTTTTCTTGCATCCTTCTCATTTCTCTTCCCAATTTTTCCTCTCTTTCTCTAACTTGCTTTTCCAAATCATTTTTGAGCTCTTTCATGGCCTGAGGCCAGTTAGTGTTTTTCTTGGAGGCTTTTGATGTAGGCTCTTTGACTTTGTTGACTTCTTCTGGCTGTGTGTTTTGGTCTTCTTTGTTACCAAAGAAAGATTCCAAAATCTGAGTCTGAATCTGAGTCTGTTTTTGCTGCCTGGCCATGTTCCCAGCCAACTACTTGACCCTTGAGTTTTTTATCGAGGTATGACTGCTTGTAGAGTAGAGAGTACTTTGTTCCAAGCTTAAGCAGATGTGCTGTTGTTTTCAGAGCTATTTCTATACAGCCAGCTCTGCCACACCAGCACTCCTCCTTCCTCAAGAACCGCCAACCCATACAGGACTCAGATCTTAAGCAGCCTCTGCACTCCTGCTCTGATCTGCCACTTAATTCCTCCCACCAGGTGGGCCTGTGGCCAGAAGCAACTGCAACTGTAATTCTGCAGCTGCACCACCCCTGCTGCCCCTGGGGTGTTGGCAGAACTTCGAACTCCTTTCACTCTGTCCCCTGCAGCTTTTCCCACTAAACGTCTCTGTTGTCTTTGGTGTTTGTGGGTTGAGAAGTCTGGTAACTGCCACAGTTCACTGATTCAGGGTACTGGGGCCTGTTTTGCCTGGCTCCCAGTCTAGTTGGTCCTGCCTCCCCCTTGATGGGCTCCGCTCTGCTCTTCTCCCAGCTCTGTGTGTGATAGACCTTACCCAGCAACCCTCCAGGCTGTACTGTACTGGAGCCCTGCTTTCCTCTGCTATTTCATGGGTTCTGCAGTTGTCTTGGGTGTTTGTGGGGTGAGAAGTCTGGTAACTGCCACAGCTCACTGATTCGGGATGCTAAGGCCCATTCCACAGGGCTCCTGCTCTGGTAGGTCCAAGAGCTGCTCATGCTGGGCTCTGCTCCACTCCGCTCCCAGTTCCATGTGATAGACCACACCTAGCGACCCTCCAGGCTGTTCTGGGCTGGAGCTCTGCTTCCCTCTGCTCTGCAGTTCTAGAATTTGTTCAGAGCCATTTTTTTTAAAGTTTTTGGAGGGACCTGGGGGGGGAGCTCATGGAAGTCATTGCTTTTCAGCCACCATCCGGCTCTTCCCCCCAAAACAATCTTTTCACACACATTTTCTACTATTCTGAGAACCCACATACTTAATTTGTAATACTCTTCAGCACTTCTTACTTTAAAATTTTGTTTTTAGTAAAGATATTATGTTTTACTGAAGTAATTGCTGAAGCACATCAGTGAAAAAGTATCAAATAAATACAGAAAGCCATCATGATATTTGAATGCTAAGAGCATGAAAATGCAAAATGTCTGTAAAGCTTACAGAAAAAAGACAAGAGTAAACTTTGTTTTTGACTGTTGCACCATTATTAGTGTATGTAATAAGTCAATAGGATATAACACTTAAATAGGAATGTTATTATTCACTGATTTTGTTACAAAGTCACTTGATTCAATTCAATAAAATTCAAATTATGGTTAAAAAAGGTTCTAATCGACTTCGATGAGCCAAGATGGTGGACTAAGCAGTAAATTGGTGTAGCTCTCCCTTATTCACCTCCAAACAACTATAAGATAGTGTTCCAGAACAAATTCTGGAGCAGCAGAGCCCATGGAAAGAAGGGATGGAAAGGTCTTTTAGTCGCAGCAACTTGGAGTATAGGCAAGAAAGGTTCATCTAGCTCTAGCAAAAGGGGAGCATCTTTTAGGATGCAGGAAGCATCCTGGCAAGCCAGTGACAACCTTCACCTCAGCAAACCAGTGTGAGACCCTGAGCCCTAGGGTGGTGGATCAGGCTAACCCCAAAACCAGCACCCCTCCCCACCCCCATGCCTTAGCATACCCAGGGGAATTGGAAGACTCCAGCTTTGAGAACAACCATATTCTTCCGTGTAACCCAGGGAGGTTGGGTATTTCCCACAGTTGGACCTTCACATGCTTCCTTGTAGCACAGGACAAACAGGCATCCTCCAGACCTCCACGTGCTTCAGTGTAGCTCAACAGAAATGCAGAAAAACCTCACCTGGTTTTTGTACATATCAGACACCACCACCAAGACCCTAGATCAGCACCAGGTATACTGCCAGACCCCTTACAGTATCTGGCAGCACCAGCCACCCCCAAAACCACCCTCTCAACATAGCACCAGACATCAGCATCCCTCATGGGCCACTGGGCAACATCAGTGCAGAACCAGGAAAATAGCCATGGCCTGCAGGCCCTGGAACAAGAACCTTGAGACAGAGTTCTTTCCACCCTGGGAGCAGAGATCAGATTTAAAAGAAAGAACAAAACAAAACAAAAAAGCATCTGACCAGAGGACAAAAGTGTCAAAACACCCATGGGCAAAGAAAAATGGGAAGTGGTCTCTAGCCCAGAAAGAACTCATGGAAAATCTCAAAAAGAGTTTAAAAATCATGTAAGAGAAGTCATAGAAAAATTGGGAAAAGAAAAGAGGGTGGGGCAAGAGAATTATGAAAACAGAGTCAACAGCCTGGAAAGATGCTTAAAAAATACAATTGGTTGAATGGAAAAGAAAGTACAAGAACTAAGTAAGGAAAACATCTTAAAAGTTAGAATTTGGTAAGTGGAAGCTAATGACTCTATGAGACGTTATGAATCAATCAAACAGATTTAAAAGCATGAAAAAATGGAAGAAAATGTAAAATACTTCATGGAAAAAACAACTTACCTGGAAAATAGATCCAGGAGAGATAACATCAGAATCATTGGACTACCTGAAAGCCATAATCAAAAGGAGGACCTGTAAATCACCTTTCAAGAAATTATCAATGAAAAGTTCCCTGATGTCCTGGAAAAAGAGGGTAAAACAAGCACCGAAAGACTCCACCGAACACCTCAGAAAAGAGACCCCAAAATAAAAATCCCAAGGAACACTATAGCCAAGTTTCAGAACAATCAGGTTAAGAAAAAATACTACAAGTGGCCAGAAAGAAATAATTCAAGTATCAGGAAATCACAATCAGGACCACACAGGACTTGGTGGCTGTAACATTAAAAGATTGGAGGTCTTGGAGGGCAAATGATCTAGGACTACAACCAACAATCACTTATTCAGCAAAATTAAGCCTAACACAAGGGAAAAATGGCTATTCAACCAAACAGAAGGATTTCAAGTCTTCATAAGGAGACACTAGAGCTAAACCAAAAATTTGACCTTTAATATCAAGACCCAAGGGAAGCACAAATGGGTAAAAAGGGAAAAGAAAACATAAGGGATTCAATAGAGCTAATAATTGTGTCACTAACAGTAGAAATAGAAGGAACATACATAAACAGAGAGTATGGATATAAGGTGAATTTGAGGGAAAGATGAAAAAATAAGGGATGAGAAAGTACAATGGATGCAAAAGGAAGGGAGAGAAAGAATAAATAGGGTAAATTATCTCACATAAAGAGGTAAGAAAGATCTATTACAGTAGAGGGGAAGATGGGAGAGTGGGTGACGGGCATCACTTGAACTCTACTCTCATAAGTATTGACTCAAAGAGGGAATAATATACACAACCATTTGAATATAGAAATCTATCCTACCCAACAGGGAAACAGGAGGAGAGAAGATTAAATAAAGGGAGGCAGGGTTGGGAAACTGGTGAGGTGGGAAAGGGTGAAAGGAGAGAAAGGACAAATAGGAGGAAGATTAGGATGGAGGGAAATACACAGGTAGTAATCATAACTGTGAATGTGAATGAGATGAACTCTCCCATAAAATGGAAGTGGATAGCAAAGTGGATCAAAAACCAGAATCCCACAATATGTTGCTTACATTAAACACAATTGAAACAGAAAGACACATGGAGTAAAGGTGAGGGCCCGGAGCAGAATCTATTATGCTTCAGCTGAAGCAAAAAGGCAGGGTCAGTAATCCTGATTGTAGACAAAGTAAAAGCAAAAATAGACCTAATTTAAAGAGATAAGGAAGAAAACTACATCTTGCTAAAAGGTATCATAGACAATGAAGCAATCAAATCAGAAGAGCAAAGTATAGTCTACTTGTCATATCTACGGGAAGGGAAGAATTCATGACCAAACAAGAGATAGTGAACATTATGAAATGCAGAATAGATAATTTTGATCATGTTAAATTGAAAAGCTTTTATATAAACAAAACCAGTATAACCAAGATTAGAAGGAAAGCAGAAAGCCAGGAAACAATCTTTGCATCAAAAGTGTCTCTGATAAAGGCCTCCTTTCTCAAATATATAGTGAACTGAGACAAACTTATGAGAATACAAGCCATTCCCCAACTGATAAATGGTCAAGAGATATGAACTGGCAATTTTCCTGTGAAGAAATCAAAGATACCTATAGGCATATGAATATGTGCTCTAAATCACTTTTGATTAGAGAAATGCAAAACAAACATCTCTGAAATACCACCTCACACCAATCAGATTGGCTAATTTGACAAAAAAAGGAAAATGTTAAATGTTGGAGAAGATGTGGGAAAATTGGGACACTAATGCACTATTGGTGGAGTTGAGAACTGATCCAACTATTCTGGAAAGCAAATTGGAACTATATTCAAAGGACAACCAAACTGTGCATACCTTTTGATCCAGCAATATTACTTCTAGGCCTGTGTCCCAAAGAGGTCATAAAAAATGGAAAGAGACCTACATGTGCAAAAATACTTATAGCAACCTTATTCATGGTGGCAAAATATTAGAAATTGAGGGGATGCCCATCAATTGGGGGATGGATGAGCAAGCTGTGTTATATGAATGTAATGGAATACTATTGTGCAATAAATGATGAAGAGGCACATTTCAGAAAAAAGCTCAAAAGTCTTGTATAAACTGATGCAGAGGGAAATGAGCACAACCAGGAAAACACTGTACATAGTATCAGCAACATTGTGTGATGATCAACCGTGAATGACTCAGTTTTTCTCCGCAATGCAATGATCTAAGACAAGCACAAAGGACTCATGGAGGAAAATGCTATCCATATATCTAGATAAAGAACTAATTAACTCTGAATGCAGATCAAAGCACATTTTTCACTTACTTCATTCTTTCTTATGTTTTTTCTTTTTGATCTGTTTCTTCTTCAAAAACTGTGATGAATATGTAAATATGTTTCACATGCTATCATATGTGTAAAACAGAAAAAAAATAATTGTTTCCAATCCTTAGCAGACTCAGTATTTCTACCTGATTGTAAACAGCTTTAAACATCAGTGGAAAAAAGTTATACAAAAGGAAAAATACAGTATATGAAAAATACCTTGAAATTTATTGACATTCATGTAAATTTTTAGAGTGCTTATAAAATCCACTTATCATGAACCCATGTTTGTTGACTTCCTTGGGATATCTCTTTGTATAAATCTGATAAATCTCTTTCATTCCCTTTCTCAGTTTCTTATCTTAGCAGTGTGGGTGAAGGTTCTCCCTGCCTCCTTGTGCAGAATTTGATTCTGTTTAACAACTGCCTCCTTCCAGCAAGTATAGCCTTCCTGGGAATGTTTTGACTTAATCCAGTTCATAGACTCCACTGTGTCTGGGTTATAGAATTTTCTCAATTCTGATAGATCTGCCATTTTTCCTGATCAGAACTTATATCAAAGATAGATAAGTATTAATACCGATACTGAATACTTCATTATTTTTATTCTCTTTGGTATATAGAGATAGATCAGCTTTAAAGTAACTCCTGTGTGTCACTGCTGCATAAGTCAACTTATGCAAACACATACATATGTGATGTGTATTAAATGTTAAACATCTAAACAGAATAGAGTGCATCAAGTTGTAGGCTATTCCAAGCTTCAGTAAGTTGAATTTTCCCTTATTATTCATGGAAACATGCACATTGGAAGAATCAACACAGTTTCAAAGAGCAACAACAACAGCCACTATCACTATAAGGAAAAGAAACACATATGCATGAAGGAGTAAATTATGTGTACCATCAAGTGTATTCTTGGCTTGGTATGAAGACAGATGAAATTGAGTTTTATGAGGATAACAACAATTCAATGTGCTTTTATGGTGCCCTGAAGGCTATTTATGGACCAAAGACCTATGTTGTATCCCAACTCCTCAGTGCTGATTGAGCCACTTTGATTAGTGATAAGGACATGATCCTGGAGGGATGGGAGGAACACTTCCATAATGATCCCAATAGACTATCATCAACCAATGCTGAAGCCACTGACCATATAACTCAGGTTGAAGCCAATCCCTCTCTAGCTGAAATTACAACTGAAGGAAAGGTTTTGAATACCATTAGGTTCATCTGATGCGGCATACTGATTCTATTAGAGCTGAGATTTACAAGGCAAGGGGAAATTGTTCATAGAAAAGCTGACTGAAATCGCCTGGGTTATATGGCAAGATGAAGTTAACCCCCAGGAGTTCAAGGATGTTTCCATTGTCCCCCTCTATAAAGGAAAAGGAAATAAGTTGTCTTGTGCTAATTATGGGAATGGGGGGAATGTCTCTCTCTTAGTCATTGCTGACAAAATTCTTGCCAGATTTCTTCTCAATAGACTAATCCTTCACCTGCAAGATGGTTATTAACCTGAGAGACAGTGTGCCTTCAGAAAGAGCTGAGGAATAGTTGATATGTTGCTTGCTGCTCCAGGAGATATACCAGGAGTAGGATAGAGTTCTGTACACAATGTTCATTGATCTGACCAAGTCCAAAGCTCCTATTATATGTAGAAATTCTTAAAGGTGACCGAGGCTTAAAACTTTAAGTTTTCACTACAGATAGAATCAAAGGCAAAGGTACAGCTATTACCACACCTTCAATTTCCTCTTTTGCTTAAACCACAAAGAGGAGAAGAAAAAAAGCAGCTTTCTTTTTATTCATGGACACGCACACACACACAGAGTTAACACAAATAGCACTATACAAAGGCAGACACTGACAGTAAACACTAGGGACAAAGTTTCTTAAAAATAATTTTGTGTTGGGGAACGTGCCCTCTATATGAGGTTGGGGAGCGGCTGACTCGGTCTTTTCCGCCCGCTCCCCCCTTCCCCCTTCCAAGCACCGCTCCGGCTGCATCGCGCTCACACCGAGCTCCGGCCGCCGCAGCGCTAGCGCCGCCGCCGCCGCCTCCTTCCTTCCGCCCCCATGATCATGTACCAGGACCTCAACAGCCAGGATGAGATGTTCTCCGACATTTACAAGATCCGGGAGATCGCGAACGGCTGTGCCTGGAGGTGGAAGGGAAGATGGTCAGTAGGACAGAGGGTACCAACGGCGATTCACTCATCAGTGGAAATGCCTCTGCTGAAGGTCCTGAGGGTGAAGGAACAGATGCCACTGTAATCACTGGAGTCGACATAGTAATAAAGCATCATCTGCAAGAAACTAGTTTCACAAAAGAATCCTACAAAAAGTACATCAAAGACTACATGAAATCAATCAAAGGCAGACTTGAAGAACACAAGCCAGATAGGGTAAAACCTTTTATGACTGGAGCTGCAGAACAAATCAAACACATCCTTGCTAATTTTAAAAACTATCAGTTCTTCATAGGCGAAAACATGAATCCAGATGGCACGGTGGCTCTCTTGGATTTCCGTGAGGATGGTGTGACTCCATATATGATTTTCTTTAAGGATGGTTTAGAAATGGAGAAATGTTAATAAATTCAGCTGATTACTTTGAAACACCTGTCATCATAACTGGCTGCTGCTTTTTGTCATCTATACAACACCAAGACTTGGACAAACTTGGACTGATGTCATCTTGAGCTTTATTCATTTATTTTTGACCTTGATTTATTTGGAGTGGAGGCATTGTTTTCAAAAGCATGTCATGTAGGTTGTCTAAAATAAAACGCATTTAAACCCCACCCCCCAAAATATTTGTGTGTACAAAATCCCCCATTTTAGGTGAAATTCTGGTATCCTCATACACACACACACACACACACATACACACACACACATATTCTTATTATGGTTTTCTAGATAGCAAAGGGCCTCACCTTGTCTAGACATGTTTGCTTTTGTTGAGATCAAAAGTACCCCTGTTGTGGCCAGCAGTGATAGGGGTTCAATTCTACTAATTTTCCAAGTACTTGCAGATACATGGTCCATAACTTTAAAAACAGGTATCCAGCAGCTATCTGTTTAGGGGGACCTGTTGGAGTAGACTTAAAATAGGAGTGAACATACCTTAAAATTAACAAACACTTGATCAAAGAGCCAGGAACTCAACCAAAAAAGAGATGGGAGCTCAGCCCAGAAATTCAAGAGATCACTTACCCAGGCCAAACCACTGAGTCAAATCAGGACTGGAACACAAGGATTCCCTGCTGTTACTGGGTATCTAAGGTTGAAAGCAGTGGCCATCCAGGCAGGAGTCTTTGAATCCCATTTCTGATACCAGATATGTCAACTTGAATTAAAGAGGACTACCAAAGTAGCAATAACAAAAGATCTTTTAATCAAGGTAAGGGGCTTGCAATCTGGAGTCATCACACAGCATCAGGTTGAACCATAAGGGGCAGTGCGAGCAGGGTTTAAATACATTTCTACAGTGAAGGAGTCTCACTGAAGGCACAGCCTTGTGAAGCTGTTACATAAATTGTTTTGTGTAACAACCAAAAGTCCATAGAGAAGGCCTGGGAGGCTTGGGAATGGTGTGCTCATTTTTTCTTTTCTTATTAAAACTGATTTCAATAGTTCTCTTTTAATTGGTTTCAATCATACTCAGGCAGTTTGTAGCTCTGGCATCAGGCAAGGTCAGCTCGCAGTCAGCTGCGTTCATTACCTGATAGCCAAGGCTATCAGGCTGAAATGGTAATGGCCCTTACTCACAGTGTGTTGATTTCTGAGTTTATTGTTGTTTAAAAAAGATAAAATTATGTTCAGAAATGTATATACATATATAATTTCTATATTTGTTCTTGGATTCTTCTATATGGCTTCATGTGAACTCTATAACACTGCCCCCTTTCTCTGCTTGGGTCAGGGTGGCTCCACCCCTCAGGCCAGTTTTAATGAGCCAATCATTTTTTCTATACTAAAGGGGTAATTTAGCTTCTCTTATTTTATTTATATATTTAATTACACAGCAAATAGCTTGGTTTCCATTAGTCAACAGGCTTTATCATGGTTTAATGACTTAGAGACAGTAATTAAACAGATAAGGGGAGAAAAAAGCACAAAGCTTCCCAATCCCTCTTGGGAGAAGGAAATTTGACCTCTTCAAGAAGAGTGAAAGGGAGGGAGACAGTTCATCAATGCAAGGTCTTTTTGCCCCATAATTCGTCTTTACAGCAACCTCCCTCATCCTCTGCCCCAAGCCATGATTTCTCCCACTCTGACTTGACCTCTTCCTTGCCTCCTCCCCACCACAGCCATATTTCTATTCCCTCTCCTGCCTCACTCTTACTAAGGATTTCTGGTATCTTCCCAGTTTCCATAAGTTTGTTTAACCTCCAGGTCAGGGACAAGCCTCCAGGAGCTTGGAAGCTTGAGTATAGTGCTCTTCTCTCTAAGGCTTAAAAGCACCCTGTAAATAGGGCCAAAAGACCGGTATAAAATCTCAAGAAGGCTTGGGGAAAGGGGAAATCAGATGGGAGTGGGAAGGAGATGGGAGCAGCATCTGTATCATTTCTGGAGAGTTTGTTTTCATGCTTACATATAATTTGCTCTATTTCTTCAACATAGGACATTGCAAGCTGATTTGATGAAACTGCAAAAGTTTCAAAATCCCGTCTAGGAATCTCTTCTTTTTGGATGTGGTCAGACCCTTCATCAGAGATCATAGATGGCTTTTTCTCAGGTGAACTTGACAATATACAAAGGGGCTCAGAATAGGTTTGGAATCTAATTTCATGTTTGTATACATCAATTGGTCTACATATTTGTGTACCTATCTCTGTATCAATCTACTCATATATATATATATATATATTCTATTCATTCATCCATATATATTTTCATTCATTCTTTTACTTATACATTAACCATTTATCTTTTCATTCATCTCTTTATGGTCTATTTATATATTTTAATTAATTCATAATCTATACCTATATATTTATTGGTTTACCTACATATTTATTTACTTGTCTGTCTATCTATCCATCTGTCTATCTGTCATCTATCTATCTATCTATCTATCTATCTATCTATCTATCTATCTATCTATGAATATCTCCTTATTTTGCCTAGGCTAAAAGTGCTATGGCCCTTGACATAGCTGATCCCAAATACTGATTGGCTTGAAAACTTTAACCTGCTAAGTTTTCTAGGCTAGGTCAGATTGTCCTTTCTTCTGCAACCTGATGGCCCTCCTGCAGACCTTGTGCAGCTCACAACTCCTGGCCTCCGATGTTCTACCAGCTTCAGCCACCCCAGCAGCAGGGACTACAGATATGTGCCACCACACCTTGCCTAATTTTGCCCTTTTATTGAAACAAAAAGGGAAGTGGGGCTTTTTTCTCATAGGTCCTTTGCTGATGGAGGTGCTCACTCTGGGTTAGAGAATTCTGCTAGAGAATACTCTAGCAGAAAATTGTTCTGACAAGGGCACAGAGTATCTTCTATTGAATACTTGTGGGACTTCAGGGACATAGCAGGTAGTGGTTTTTCCAGTTTTTGGGGGAGGGACTATGGCTGTTTCAGAGAATCCATTTAGATGTAATTTCCAGTATTCTGATGAGACCTTTTTTAAGGTTCAGTGACAGACCTTGAGTTTAGAGGAACTGGGTTAGAGGAACTGACTGAATTTAGACTTGCTGATTCAGTAAAGTTTCTGGGACTTAGAAGGAATAAGAGTCACATCTGCAACCAGGAGATATCAGAGTAAGTTAGAGTAGATCTAGGGGAACAGCAGGAACAGAGTTTTGTGGTTCTTGATAAACAAGAAAGTTCTGGGAGTTTCTGGTACAATACCAGAATACTTTTGTAACTCAATAGTAACAGAGGTCATTCTCTATGATTCAAGACACTCAGTAATTCAAGAATCAATGGAACTAGATGTGAATGATTCAGAAAGAATAGATAATAGGATTCTTGAAGTCAAGCAAGCTATCAGTGACCTGTGGAGTCTGGTTGAAAAAGGGTCATAAATATGGATGGAACAGCCTTTGGAGTTTCAGGATCTAGGCTTTCAGAATTCAGAAAACACTGATGAGATGTCCAAAGATTAGGTGTTAAGTAAGGAGATTATTCAGCAGATAACCAGGGTCCTCTTCTCCGAGAAATTTCAATAAACTATGGGCTATATAGTTTTTGTGGGATGCCTAGGCTCAACTAAGTAAAGCATAAAAGAAGCCTGACCCATAATAAAGTAGTTGGAATCAGGTAAGGGCTCTTCCCCTAACTCCCCAGGGCTGTGAGTCTTTCCCAAGAGTAGGCAGGTTGGCTAATGACACTAACAGGACAAAGTTCAGGACCTAGGGTAAGGCATTGCATCAATTAGAAAAAGCTTAGCCAGGAAAGGAGACTCTGGGGAGAGTCATAGATTTAAGGAGGGGGCAAATATGGAGCAGGCTAACTAGAGGCCTAGAGTTCAGTGGTTACCTAGAGAAGCTGGAGATGCTGGGATCAATGCAAAGTCCATAAAGGAAGCATTTCTAATTCACAGAGTAGAGTCAGCTGTTAGTTGGGAGTCCCATCATTTAAGCAAGTTTCAAAGACTCACTCATAATCAAAACTATTCTGTTCCATTCTACATGGATAGGGATATGGACTAGCCCATGATTTCATTGAGATAAAGAACTCCCAGGTGGGGTAAATCACTTTGCCAATTCAGGTAAGCAGGTTAACTACAACATTTTAGAAGAGTTTCATAACAGCTGGCTTCAGGTGCTCTTGATTCCAGGATCTGTTTATACTGGGGGAAGTAGGGTTTGATGGTGACATCCTCATTCTCTACCCTTTGATGTCACCTCACCAAGAATCCCTAAAAAGAACATACAAGGTTCAGAATCCAGGCAAGGATTATAGGTAACAGGTGTGGACATCAAAATGCAGAGACCTTAAAATGGTGACAAAGGGATTCAAAGAAATGATCTCTCAAAAGCCTTTGAACTCTGAGAGTGAATATTTCTGTGATTATTTCAACTATTTGCTCACTTGCTCTCTGAAGAAAATTAAATTAATACTACTTTGATTACTAAAGGTACCTTTCTATGTCCCTGAATTGAGCTCAGAAATCCAGCATTCTCTGTGAGTTAGTTTAAACTTACAATTATAAGAAAAATTGGTATGCCTCATACCTTTAGCTCCTGGAAAATTCTAAAAGCAGACATTTTCTGCTATCTTTGAAGGGCTACAAACTGACCTAGTCTATTCCCACAAGATATTCTATCTGTCCTTACCTGTCCTTGGACAATTGAGGAGAGTCTTATTTCCCTTCTAAGAACCAGGGAGTCTGGTATCCCTGGATCACTATCAATAGCATCAGGATGCAAATGGGTTCCATTAATCGATCATTCCTTTATGATAGAGTGGGATGGTTACCAGCCTTACATGGGTACTAGCCTGCTCTTTTTGATGTAATCAATCATGTCATCCTTGCACTCTTGATGCTGGCAGCCCTGTAACCAATCAGATTATTACCCCTCACCTAACCAGGTGTGTTCTTTGGTCTATGCAAGGAGCTAGTCTTCCCCCTCTGTGTCATTAACCTAACTGGAGTAGCCATTTAGCCACTTTGTTAACAGGTTCAAATCCTGCAAATAAACTGATAAAACTCAGTATTCTGCACCTTAGCTCACCTTTATTAAATCCTAGAGATACTCTCTCTGTGTATGTATATACATATATATATATATACACATATATACACACATGCACATATATACGTGTGTATATATGTATATATAAATAATGCATACACACAAATATATATATATATGCCATTGGCAAGAACTGATCACATAGAATGAAGCTAAGTTTACTTTTAAGAGCACATAGCTACTTTGGCTGGACTGGTGGATCAGGTGCCACAGCACAGGATAGATATTAACAAAAGAGATGAGGTGAGGAAGAGGAGATGCTTGATCATTCTTGGTTTCTCAGTCTAAGCAAAGGAACTGTGAGAAGGCTAAATTGACTAGACTATGTAAAGGGTGATTAGCAAGAGAAAAGAAACAGGTTACTGAATATTTCCCTAATATTATTCAGCTTTTGGTCTGCTATTGCTTTGAGAGAAATGCAATCCTTTTGACTGAATCTGTAAAAGCTTAGATGACTTGCTTATTCCTCAGGGTGTAAATAAAGGGTTTCATCACAGGGGCCACTAAAGTGGTGAGCACTGACACCACCTTGCTCAAAGTCGCCCCTTCCTTTACAGAAGGTTTAATGTATATAAAGATGCAGCTTCCATAAGAGATAGGAACAACAATCATGTGGGAGGAACAAGTGGAAAAGGCCTTTTTCCTTTGCTGGACAGAGGGGAATCTTAAAATAGTCCTGATGATATATCTACAAGAAAGAACTACTAACACTAAAGTAATGATAAGTGTCAACACAGCAAAAGCTGTGATTATTTTATCTTTTCTATGAATTCTGTGTCAGAACATGTGATCTCTAGTATTGGTGATACATCACAGCCAAAATGATCAATGACATTGGAGTCACAGAATTCCAGTTGGAGACCCAGGTTAAGTGGTGGGAGGATAATCATCAGTCCAGCCATCCAAGAACTCAGGATGAGCTTATTATAAACTTTGCTATTCATGATAGTTGTATAGTGTAGAGGTCTGCAGATGGCCACATAGCAGTCATAGGATGTGGCAGTCAGGAAGAAAAATTCTGTTGCTCTGAAGAGAATGACAAAAAATATTTGGTGGCACATCCATTATAAGTAATGGTATTGTCCCCAGTGGACATGCTGTATAGGAATTTGGGAATACAGGCAGTTGTAAAGGACAATTCTAAGAAGGAAAATTTTCAGAGGAAAAAATACATGGGGGCTTTCAGGTGGGGATCTATCAAAGTGAGGGTGATGATGGTCAAGTTCCCAGTTACACTCAGCATATAGGTAAATAACAGAAAGCTAAAAAGTAGAATCTACAGCTGTGGGTCATCTGTTAGTCCCCAAAGAATGAATAATGTTATACCTGAATGGTTTTGCATCCCTGGTTTCTGACTTTTGATGGCCCTATGTATAAAAACAAACAGATTAGATTTGAAGAAAAAACATGACAAAATGAGCTAACAATGGAATTTTGATGGAAAAGCCAAATAATTTAGGTACCCCTTTTTCTTTAACTTGATAGAAAATCATCCCAGTGACCAGATCAAATACCTTCACAGCTGTGGTCAAGGAGAGTTCTTAACTAAACCTGGAATAGAGGAAATTGTAAAGGATAAACAGATAGTTTCAATTATATAAAATTGAAAACTTTTGTCCTGACAAAAATCATTGTAATTAGGAAAAGATTGAAAGTGGTCAAATGGTGAAAATTTTTTTGCATCAAGGATCTTTGATAAGAGTCTAATATACTGAAGGAAGTATCACAAATATACACACAAAGAGCCATTCCACAATAGATAATTGGTTACAGGATATGATTAACAGATGAGTTGTGAACTATTAACAATCACAAGAAAGATTTCCCCAAATCTCTAATAGTAAGAGAAATGCAAATGAAGATAACTTTATTTTTTATTTCATTCCTAGAAAATTGGCAAGGATGATAAAAGATGAGGACAGTCAATGATAGAGGGATTGCTGGGGCTATTCTAGAAAGCAATTCGGAATTGTGTTCTTTTAAAAAAGTGACTAAAATATCTACAACCCAGAGATCCCCCTGTTCATCGTATACTCATAAAAGGTCAAAGAATGGTCCCATGTGCATCAAAATATTCATATAAGCAATTTCTTTTTGATAACAAAGAAATTGGAGAATGGCTCAACCAATTGTGGTACAAGAATATAATGCAATATACATGGAATGATGAATATGAAGAATTAATAGAATCATGGGAAGACTCAGAATGACATAAAGAGAGACAATAAAATATGTACAATGATTACAGTAATTTCGATGGAAAGGATGCTTTCTCCACTCCAAACCAAATGCTACATAAACATAATGAACAAATTTATCCTCAAAGAAGAGCTGAGAAAATACATTTCCTTCCCTTTGCTCAGGCATAAGATCTGCTTCTATTACTGTTAGATTCAGTTGATACTCTAATTAATTTTGCTGAACTGTTTTCCCCTCTCCCTATATCTTTCATCTTAAAAATGTATTTTTAAAACAAATGATGTCACTCTAGGGGAAGGCAGTTTTTGAAAATTAGAGCAATACGAAAAAAGTTTTCAAGAAAAATAAAAAAACCCCAAATCATACAAATATACTGTTGACCTTTGTAATTGAGCTAATATCAAATTATAGGTATGGCATTTGCTTAAAAATTTTGTCATAAAGGTTTTTAATGCCAAACCATAATCGTGTTTTTCAAAGTTCTTTTTCTTCACCTGTATTATGTCCAAATCCATTTAAAATGTACAGTTCACAGATCTGGAATTTCTGAGAATACATCTATATCATTCAGACACCAAACCTTTCCATTCTCACCAGCTGCATACCATGTTTTATCTGGAAATGTCTGTATACAAACAAACCATAGATACTTTCAGTTGCCCCATGTTTTCCATCCCTTCAAGAGACTGCAGCTTTAAGAATCATTGTCTCAGGTTTTAAAATTGTCCAAGGTTTATGATTCATCATTATTCACAAAATGTGAAGATTTTTCTCTAGGAGTCCATATGGGACTCCACAAATAATCTTGAAGTTTCATTCCAAGAGGACTGGCCTCTAGGAACTCCAGCAATCACTCTTCTTGCATTCAAAACCCTATAAGCAAAGTTATAACTGGGAATTTTTGTGTTTGAGGAAACCACCTCAAACTCCACCTAGTCCAAAGGCAGAAAACACACCTTCAGTGGAGATATGGAATGGAGGACTGACCCCTGGTAGAGAGAAAACAACCCTGGGAACTGGTACCAGGTTACTGCTAGGAAACTGGTGAGAATGGGGGTCTGGAGAAGCTTCTCCCAGCACCATCTGGTAGCTTCCTATTTTAGCTGATCTTTCAGAGCAGGTGCTAATCTCTGTTTTTTCCCCATACTGTGGATAATGCCCTTTATATTTGATTTCCTTTCAATTTTACGTCCTGGTGACAGTTATTTTGAAAGTAATTTGCAATGCTTCCCATAAATTTACTAAACTGCTTGTCTTTCTGACCCAGTGATGCCACTACTAGTCCTATACTCAAAGAAACTGAAGAAAGGGGGAAAGGATCCCCATGTACAAAAATATTTGTAGTAGGTCTTTGTGTTTTGGCAAAGAACTGGAAAATAAGGGGATGCCATTTGATCAGTGAATGACTGAATAAATAATGGTATATGAATATAGTGGAATACTATTTTGATTTAAGAAATGATAAAAAAGACAGTTACAGAGAAACCTAGGAAGACTTGTATGTACTGATGCAGAATGAAGGAAGTAGGAATAGGTGACACAATATATAATATTATAGATAATATGCATAATATATAATAACAGCAATCCTAAAAATAAACAATTCTGAAAATCTTAACTCTGATGAACACAATGGTCAACCATGATTCCAGAGGACTGACAAAGGGGTGATACACTAAACGTGTAGAATGAGACAAAGATTTTTGGATGTGGCAGTGTGTTTTGCTTGTCTGCACATATTTGTTACAAGGTTTTTCTTTGTCTTTTTCTAGTGGGAGGAGGGAAGCAAGATGAAAAATGCTTGGTAGTTGAAAAAAAGGGCATTATCCTGGAGGTAAAGGTCTCACTTACCTGTGCTGGTTATAGCTCTGATTTCTAGGATCTAAAGGCAAAAGAGTTAAAATACAGTTCAGGGATTCATATCCAAAGCCTCTTCCACTCAATTCAGCATTAATTAATACTATCTTTCCTTCGTGTACTATCCTCTTACAATGAGACTTAGGATGCTCATAATTCCAATCAACTGTCTTTGTTCTCATATTATCTCAGTAACCATTCCACCATAATGTTGGTTCATAGTCTTAAGCTAAAGGCAAATTCACAGAAAAGCAGCTCCAGAGTCCCATACTAAAGAGCCACCTTTCCTAGGTGGCTCCACATTATCATTCGCACTCCAACTTATAGTGTTAATGGTAATACACCTTTGAATAACTCAACTCTGTTTGCAGCTATTAATCCCTCAACTCCATGGAAAATTTCTTGTGGGCCATTTCTATTTGTTCTACTTGCATTGATTGGGAACCACCCCTACTATACCTTTCTTCGGTGCTTACCTTACCAATTGTACTCCTCAATACGTTCTTTGTGTTCCCAAATTTCTTCTATGGAATCCCTGAAAGGAATATATAAGAAAATCTAATTTAAAATGAACAGCATAGTTGGCCAGAATAAATATTAGTCAGTCCATAGACAAAGGTGCTTGGTACCTTCCCAGCCTACTTTAAGGATTTTTCTCTCTTTTTTCTATGATTCCCATTTTCACAGGTCCCTAGGGTTCCTAATATTTTCTCCTCACTGTCTGGGGCCTCCAGGAGACTTTCCTTTTCATAAATTTCTTCATTGAAAACAGCTAATATGTCTCATTCTACTGATAGATTCTCTTGAGTAGAGCTGGTTGGGGAGAATCTAATGAATTCATTCACAACAAGGTATAAACAGCATGATATATAGCATAATTCCAACATTAATTTTAAGAAGGGAACAAATACCTATTTTGGGGCTGGGGTTGAGGAGTGGGATAGTGTAAAGGCAATCAGTGAATGGGAAGATCTTCCCCTCCCGTTTGAGTTGGCTTCAGGGGAGGGTCTCTCAAGGTCCTGGGGGGAGGGGCTAGGACTGGAGCCAATGGTAGGTGCCTTAGTTCTGGTCCATATGATGAAATGAAGCCTGTGGTGTGAGGAGCTTGCTGAATGGTTGGAGAAGAGCTAAGAGGCAGCTGGTGAGGCAGTTGGTGAGAGTAGTTAAGAGTTGAAGGAGAGAGGAAGCAGTCAGCTAGCTGGAACACAGCTTGGAGATTGCGGAAGAAGCAGCAGCAATGGCGGCAGGTGCTACAAAAAAGCAGGACTGACCCTCATGGAGACCTGGGAGTGCTGAGCAGGGGCTTGAGGCCAGTGGGTGGTCTTCTTGCTGGAGGGCCCTGGCATTGGGTGGGGGGAGTACTAGTATGGCTTGGTTTGCTGCCATAATGTTTTTCTGTGGCCTCCTGGTCACTATTGTAAGATGGGCATACTGGTTTTGGAAGGTTTGTGCCAGGATGTCAAAGTGGGGACACTAGTCTGTGGGTCTGCTACTTTTGAGTTTCAATAAATGCTTTAACTCCTCTTCCTTCTACTTAGAGAATTCCTTATATCCTGCAATTCTGGACCATTTAGGCATATTCATGGTTATCTTTGAAGTCATGAATTCTGCCTTAATGATGTATCTGACTACTAGGTGGATGGGATTGCTAGGTATAAGATCTCTATTTAGAAGCAGAAGAACTTCAGAGGAAGAGACGAATGTGCCAGGGTGGGAGGAACCATTTTATTCCTCCCTAGCAAAGGAATGGGCTAAAGGAGCTGGACTCTATGAAAACTGGGAACCAAGGCTGCGGAGAGGAGATCCCAGGGATTTGGAAAGATGTTCCCCAGAGGTTAGAATTCAGTCAGGGGCATCACTATCTAGACAAAGCTGGATGGTGTTATCAGCCTAGCAGCTAGTATATGAAAGATTGAGATTAAGTGAAAGAAGTGGGGGCACTCCTACACCATGGCAAGAAGGGGAATCTCAGATAGCAGGAGAACAAATTGTTGCTCAAGAGTCTACTGACTCAAATGAGAATTTTTCCATTAATGTGGCTAGCAACAGGAGGCCAAATAAGTCAAGAGTGCATTTCAACCCAGCCCAGGTCGAGCCTGACTGCCTGCTTTGTCCTTGCCATGGTGGCAGGGGAAAGCAGTGGAGAGAAAATGAGACAATGTCAGGGGCTGAGGAACAAAACGCTACTAGGGTTCAGGATGTCCCTCATGTAGAGAATGAGAGATGGTCAAATACTCAGACAGACGTTTGTCCCATATAAAGGAGGAGGACAGAAACCCAAAGTGACAATTCAATTACGAGGGAAATTCAGAAAGATTTTTCACAGCAAGAGATCACAGACATTTTGAGTAGATTCACCCAAAGAATGGGAGAACTGTTCATATCTTAGATGGTAAGACTCAGTGATCAAGGGGCCGGTGGAATATCAGTAGATAGGGTGGATTGTATGAGATTCATAGGTATCAGCCATGATCCTCTAGTTCAGCAAGCATTTAGGGAACATCATTGGCAAAAAGATGGTAATGGCAAGACTAATCTGTTGGAGTTAGCTGCTGAGAGATGTAATAAGAGATATGCTACTGATTCTATATGGCCCACTGAGAATAAACCTTGGTATTCACTTGGAGATTGAATCATAAAACTAAAGGAGGAGGTAATGAAGGCTGCTATCATGACAGGAACTGCGGACAGATATTACGATGATCCCTTGGGAGTCCCTCATAGGAATTTAATAGTCAGGACAGCTCCTCCTGCTTATAAACACCTAATTTTGACTCTGTTACTTGGGGAAATAGGGAGCTGTCTTTCAGTGGTGATAGATAATATTTTACAGGTAAATGGCTTAGGAGACTGGGGAAGGGATAGATCTCCCCGAGACAGGAGAGTTAATAGCCAGCGAATTTGGCACCAAAATGGAGTGACCAGAAAAGAAATGTTCACTGCTCTATTGAGAGCGGGGGTAGACTTTGAAATGATACATGGCATTCCAACCAATGAACTGTACATGATGTACTGAGATAAAGGACTTGATAACAGACAAAATAGGGAAATAAGAACTCCTGTAGATGCTACAGAACCTGAATCCTCACACCCAAGTGAGTCACATGCTAGGGAATACTAGGAAACAGGCCAAGCCCCAGTCCAAATTAAGTAAATACACAGGCTGGATTGCAGACCCCACATTAACTTGACCATATATTGGAAAAATGGGTCAAGTACGGTCACTAGGGCATTAATAGATACTGAGGCAGAGGTCACCCTCATCTGTGGAAATCCAGACAAGTTCAGCCATGGAACTATTACCATCACAGGATTAGGAGGGGCTGAAATATCAGCCAGGCAAGTTAAATGATGATGAAAATTGGACAGTTGCTCAAGAAAGAATATACTGTGGTCATTGTGCTGATTCCTGAACACATCATTGGGATAGATGTATTGAACGGTATGACCTTGAATTTACCTGAAGGGAAATACAAATTTGCTGTGAGGAAAACAGGTGTTAATGCAGTCTTAGTGGGGAAAATAAAGATGGATCCAATCACTTTGCCTGAACCTTCTGAAGTAATTACTTTGAGGCAATATCTTGTACCAGGTGGGCAAGATGAAATTGCCAGTACTATAAAACAATGTGTTGAAGCAGGAGTGTTAGTCCCTACAACTACTCAATGGAACCAACCTGTCTGACCAGTTCAAAAGTCAGACGGAAAGTGAAGGATGACAGTAGATTATAGACAGCTGAACAAAGTGACTCCTCCCCTGTATGTTGCTGTTCTAGACACTGTTACTTTAATAGAGAGAATACAGAAACATGACGGGACTCGGTATGCAGTTATTGATTTGGTCAATGCCTTCTTTACGATCCCAATAGACCCCAAGCGATGGGACCAGTTTCCTTTTACTTGGCAAGGCCGACAGTATACATTTACATGCCTGCCACAACGATATCTTCATAGCTCAACTATTTGCCACAGGATTGTAGCTGAGCATTTAGATGAATTGAAGTTATTGTAGGGTACTTTTCCTCTCCCTCCCATTTTTCAGCTTTTTGGTGAGTTGTTTTCCTAATTAGATTTTAATGTCTTGTGGAATAGTGAATGTCTTTCATTTTTTTGTATCTGTATTTTTGTGCTTAGCACAGTTCCTCGCATGTAAAAGGTACTTAAATGAATAGTAACTATTAAGTAAGGGGTTGGAAAATTCTTGATAATAAGTATATGATACATAGTTGGTTCTAAATAAATGTTCTTTGGATTTTATAGAAATGAAGTGGTGATTGATCTGGTTGAAAGCAAGTGAAATCCTTAAGAAAGAGGGATGGAGTGGAGAGGGGAAAGCCTTAGTCAGTGAGGATTTCTGGATAAGAGTGAAAAGGAGCTATGAGATTTGGATCTGTGGGTAAAGTTGCATTAGTAAGATAATAAAATTGGGTCACAGGACCCAGAGCAAAGTGTTCCAAAGCTATTTGGGTTTTCTTTTTACCAATTTTGCACCTGAATGTCTATTGCCTCTCATAGCTTTGAAATCAATAGAATCCTTTTGAAGGTGTCCCTAAAAGCTTGTATCACTTGTTTATTTCTCAGGGTGTAAATAAAGGGGTTCATTACTGGTGCCACTGAGGTTGCAAGCAGTGTTACCACCTTATTCATAGCCACTCCTTCTTTTGCAGAAGGTTTGATATAGATGAAGATGGAGGTTCCATAAGTCATGGAGACAACAATCATGTGAGAGGAACATGTGGAAAAAGCTTTTTTCCTTTGCTCTGCTGAGGGGAATCTCAGAATAGTCCTGACAATACAGGCATAAGATAGAACCACTAACACTAAGGTGATAATGAGTGTTAACACAGCACATGCTAAAATCATTCTTTCTAGGAACTGTGTATCAGAGCAAGTAATTTCTAGCAGTGGTGCTGCATCACAGACAAAATGGTCAATAATATTGGAGTCACAGAATTCTAGTTCAAGAGCCACACCAAGTGGTGGAAGTATGATCACTAGCCCAGACAGCCAACAACCCAAAAGAAGTTGGTTACAGGATCTGTTGTTTATGATGGTTGCATAGTGTAGTGGTTTGCAGATAGCTACATAACGGTCATAGGACATGGCAGCCAAGAGGAAAAATTCTGAGGCCCCAAAGAGGATACCAAAAAATAATTGAGTGAAACATTCATTATAGGTCACAGTATAGTCCCTGGTTGACATATTGTACAAAAATCTGGGAATGCAGACAGTTGTGAATGACAATTCTAAGAAGGAAAAGTTCCTAAGGAAAAAATACATGGGGATTTTAAGGTGAGGATCCAGCAAAGTGAGGGTGATGATGGTCAAGTTGCCAGTTACACTCAGCATGTAGGTCAGAAACAGAAAGATAAAAAGCAGAACTTGCAGCTCTGGGTCATCTGTTAATCCCCGAAGAATGAATAACGTTATCTCTGTATGGTTTTTCATTTCTGACTTCTGTGTGTTGATGGATCTCTATGAGATAGATAAATAGATAGATAGAGATGATGATGATGATGATGATGATGATGACGATGATGCCCAGAAGTAATTTTTAGACCATTTTGATCTTTCACTGGCTAAATAACACATCATGCCAACATGGCATTATCTTTAATGACTTTGAGCAGTGTATCAGCTACTGGCCTAGTATTTTTGTAAAGAGTTGTCCCCAATATATTTTTCTTCTTACTCCCCCAGTTCTTTGCTTCTAATCCATTCTTTCCAAATCAATTTTAATTTATATTATTTGTAAAGGTTGTGTTGATTTGTTGATTCCTTTTTTCCCCCCACTATAGTCATATGAAGATCCTCTTCCTTCACTGAATCCCTTTGTAACCTAAAAAAATTAAGTAAGACCAACACAGTGACCATTTATGATAGTGTATGTTAATTTTTTGCCCTCATTTCTTATTGCCATATTATTTTGATTGTGAACCAACTTTTCTGCCTGGTTCTCCCTTACCTTAGAGGTAGTTGGTTCCTCAGTGGATAAGGGCTGGGCTTGGAGTCAGGTAGAGGTGAGTTCAATTAGAGCTTCAGTCACTTCCAAGCTGTGTGACCTCGGACAAGTCACTTAACCTCTGTTTGCTTGACAAAATGATACTCCAAATCCACTAGGGGAGGAAATGACAAATCATTCCATTTTGTTTTATAAGAAAATCCCATTTATAGTATGTTTTGTTGGGTCCTGAATAGTTGGACATGACTGAATGCAACTGTGTTCCCTTAGCTCATCAGCTGCCTTCTTCTGTACTTCTTGGGTATCCTCTGGTCTTTCTAATCTTTCAACGACCTTTCAAAGAAAAGAAGGGAAGATTTAGCTTAAGAAAAATTCCAATTACAAAAGTTTCCAATTCAAGTTTTAAGGGGGCTTCTCTCCACTGTCCAAACTATCTCCCAATACTTTCCCCAGTCTTATAATGTTTTTTTCCAATTTCCCCCATCCTTGACCCTCCACTACATCTTGGCACTTGACTCCCTATTTAATTACTTCTTTCTTCAGCAAAGTTACAGAAGATCTAATAAATGAAACCACAGTAAGTAAGGCTGATAATGGCTCCTTGCAAAGAATAGTTTGACATCTAGAAGGGGATATATTACTATTATTTGGAAGTGGAGGCAATACGCATATAACTCTACCATGAAAACTGCTATCTATTTTGCTTCTGTAGAAAATTGACCTAAGCGAGGAATATTGGCTAATTGACATTTCTCCCCTGCTGTCCCTTTCCCTCTTTTTTAAGGTAATAGTCTGTTAAATAATTTCTATGGACAATGATAGAAGTCAAGTTCAGAGAAAGGAAGAGTCATAGAGGAAATATGAATCTTTGTTGCGTTAGTTCAGTAGAGAAGAGAGTTTGAGGTGTTTTTTTTCTGCAAAGGCTCTAGATATTGCAGAGTAAAATCTAGAATTCTATCTTTCCCTACTTAGAGATGGCAGCTTGAATGCTGGGACAAGGTTCCTAATGGAACTCCCCCTGTATTTCAGGATCTTTGTTGTGATCATTGAATATCCTATCTTCATTTCAGATAGGAAGAGGTTATTTGCTCCATCACAGTAGAGCATTGCAATGCAAAAGAACCACATAGTCAAGCACCACCTTTTGCCAGTGATACTTTGCATCTTTGTATGTGCCAAATTTGTCTGCTCACTCTGTCCCTATGATTCTAAGGTTAAAGGACACGCAATATACCTTGCTTTGAGAAGAATTTGCTTATAATAGTTTATCAATAACTACTAGTTAATTCTATTCAGTAGCTATACAGATGTTTCCCATCTGCATTCAATTTTCCACCATGCTCCCCTGGATTAGGTTTCCTTAGGAGAACCCAATTAGTTGTAGGAATTGATTTTGCTTCATTGCTATAAAACATTCCACACAAAAGCCCCTAAGGGGAACTAATCCTGGATCTTTGGAATTGAGGATTCTGTATTCCAGAATGACCATCTCATACAGTGCAGAATCCAGTATTGCAGACAGCATCATAGGCATTGAACACTGATTTTGATTTCCTGGTTACATGACCATTGGAGAAGCAATTTCTCTTTTGTGTAGGTTTTATAGAAAAGATTTCACATAGAATGACTTCTTGAACTAGAATTGTAGCCTGGTAGAAATTTTTCTCTGACTTTGTCTTCCTGACAAACTACTTCCTCTCATATCTAGACCTGCTGTACACTTTAAACAATTCTTTCTTCTCTGGGAAGCATTACCCTATCTTTGCCCTATTCCTCTAACAGGTTGTCTTTCCTCTCATTAACTTCTACTGTCAGGCTTGAAAAATTACCCCTTCATATGTCAAGTCTCTCAGGGTTGCTTTCCTTTTCAGTAAGGAAACTTTCATTCAAAGGAAATAAGTATAATAGAAGAAGCTCAAAAAATGTGCAGCATATGGCAAAAAAGAAAGCTCCCTGTACCACTGACATCACACAGTTAACTCATCCATCTCTGAAGCTTGACCTCTGACCGCCTTTCCATGAAAGGGCAGAAGTAAATGGTCATGCAATTTAGAGGAATAATGTCTGAGATACAGTTGCTGGATTCCATTCTGGAACACTGATAGTACTTTTTGGATTTAAAAAAAAATGTATTTGGCTGAGGAAAGTACATAATTCTGCTTTTTTCTTCTGTGGTGTTGGGGGATGGCCTGTATGACAGTACAGTAAAAAGGATTTTTGCAAGAGTGCCCGCATTCTTGTGGTTTAGGTCAATCTATTTGATAATTTTGTTATTGACCCTGTTCTCGGGAACAATGGAGCCCCTCTGTCCCATACTATTGGCATTGCAATTGGCCACAGAGATAGTTAGGTATCACCTTTCACCGATGATTTTGTCTATTTGTTGGTGTTGCCTCTGTTCAGTATATCTGTCCATGTCATTCTAAGGCCAGAGGAAAGACAATTTCCCTCTGTTTGGATTAGGACCTGGTTATAATTGTCTTTCTTTTTCGAGGCAATTGGGGTAAAGTGACCTGCCTAAGGCCACAGAGCTAGTAAGGATCTGAGGCTAGATTTGAACTCAGGTCCACCTGACCCCAAGCTGGTACTCTATCCCCTGTGCCACAATTAATGATATTCAGTAGCTAAACGAACATTTCCCATCTGCGTTTCAGTTATTTTTTTTTCTCTTCTGAGCTTGAATAGGCTTCCTCAAGAGAACTCTGTTATAGGGATGGATTTTCCATGACTATTGTAATATGTTATCCACCAAAACCCTGAGGGCTTTTCCCCTGGACTTTGAGAAACAAAGCTTCTCTCTGGCAGATAAGACAGTTTGGATCACCTTGTGCTAAGTGTGCATGTCACGTAATACAAGGTCCAATATTAAAGGCAACTCCACAAACAAAGTGCTCTGACATAGATCGACTAGAACTATGATTAGATGAAAGATGAAATACTGCCCCCATCACTAGTGCTTCAAAGAATTTCACATATAGACCACATGTACAAAACTGTAGCTTCTAAGGGGCTTATCTCTGGACCTGCCTATTCCCTCTTTCTGTAAGCCCCATCTCCAGGAGCCTAGTGATCTCACATTGTCCACTCTGGGCACTACTCTGTTTCCCCCCTATCATGGGAGTGAATGCCCCACTTTTTAAGTTACCTTCCCCTGCTCCCTCCCTTCCTTCTTTCTCTCTGAGTTCTGTTCCAAGCTTGATATGTTCCAAGCTAGAACGGATCTTTTAACTAATTCACTCTCTTGTTCAATTAAGAAATTACTTAATGTATGAATCTTCTCAGGGTGCTTATTTATTCAGTGAGGAAGCTTGTTCATTCAAAGGAAATATCTCCAATTGTGAATTTTGGGAAGTGTGCAGCATGAGAGTGGGGAGATAGCTTTTGGTGTACCCCTCAAATTGCAAAGACCAGCATGTAATCGATGTAGGTATGAAGCTGGCCCTATGAAACTATTCTTACCAAAGAGTATATGTCAAAGGACATATGGCACAGAATAAAAATAGCATCTCAGAAATGACTTCATTTTCTATCTGAAACATATAACATATATTGTAATTGATAGATTTTCCTTCTTTCACTTCCTTCCTTCCTTCCTTCCTTCCTTCCTTCCTTCCTTCCTTCCTTCCTTCCTTCCTTCCTTCCTTCCTTCCTTCCTTTCTTCCTTCCTTCTTTCAGACAGGTCTGGTTTCTCTGTTCCTGTATGGGGAATCAGCCACATCTATTGTATTGCCACAGCTAAAAAAATAGGGAAATGACAAGCCATTATCTTACTTACTTTCCCATCCATACCTCTGGTCTCAGTGAGCAGTTTCAACTTAAAAATCCTTGGAAAGATTCAAAGATGAGCAGCAAGGAATTGGTGGAAAAGCATATATCTACTTCTGGCCACATTATCTCACAAATCCATGACCTCACCCTAATAAGCAGAACAGAGTTCTCCTAAGAGCCCATCTTCTAGAATACACCAGTCTTCTCTCTCTCTTTAAAATGCTGCTGCATCAGAGATCTTGTCCTGATTTAACTGTAGGAAATATTTGATGTGCCATATATTGCTGAAAGAAAGACAGAACCATCGGAAAGAGAATGGCTTCTCAGGTCCTGACTTTCTTTGGATCCCCTGATCTGACCTGTCAGGGCAGGGAGACAACTTTCCCTCAAATTGTACACTAATGGCAGAGGACATTTCTTTCATATGTCCAATGCACTGCAGGTGAATGGGGACCAACTGAGTTCACAAACAAAAGGGCCCTTGGGGACCCAAGTTCAAAAGTCACTAATGAATCTCAAATGTAATCACTTTTGGCAAAAACTTAACACAGGCAGCTGTGGGGCCAGTACCCATAGGAAATGGAAGAAGCAGCAATAGCATCTAACACAGGCTGGGTACATAGCTGTGAGTGAGGTGAGGGAAGAAGAGTGACGTATTGTTGTTCCTCCCCATATTGTTTAAGATAGTGATCTCGAAAATGATTTGATCCTCCACCTATATCAGTTTGAAAATTGAATATGCACTCCATAGACATATACATATACACTCATATTTATATATTATGCCACATAATTCTTTATTAATGTATTAGAAAGTCAATTAGTCAACTAGCATTTAATAAAACCTTGGTATCTGAGTGCTTGGATTAAAAAGGACAAAAACATTGTCCCTGTCCTAAAAGACATTTAAAAGGATGTGATAATATAACTGTACATATTACATATATACATACATATTTATATATATGATTATGTATATATATGTGTGTACAAATACATACATACAGATAGATAACACATGGAAGGTAATCTCAGAGAGAAGGCATTGTGTAGGGAAGTTGAGATAGGAGCAGAAAAGGCTTCTTGTTGAAGGTGGGATTTGAGCAGCATTGAGGGAAGTTAAGAGATGGAAGTGAGGGGGGCACTGTGTTTCAGGCTTGGGAGAATCCCAGTGCAAAGTCACAGATTTAGGAGATAGAGTATCCTGGGAAAGGAATCTCACAGGCTTTGCCTTAAGAAAAAAACATAACCTTCCGATGTTTGAATGAGTACCACACCTACTGTTTGACCTGTGTTTTGATGTCTCTGAGGATGGAGTGGCTACAGATGCCTATAACCAGTATATTTCTTTTCTCTGAGCAAAGCTGAAAGATGCTGACTCTCCTGCACTCAGTCTACTATGCAAACAACTATCTATAAACAAGATACATAAAGGATAAATTGGAGATAATATTGGAGGGAAGACAATCAGCATTAAGGGAGAGGGAAACCCATCTTGTAGAAGCTTGATTTTTTAGGTGGGATTCAGGAAGTCAAGAAATGGAGATGAGGAGAGAAAATTCCAGCTATAGCGGAGAGTCAATGAAAGTGTCCAGAGTTAGGAGATGGAGTGTTTGGGTGAGGGATATCAGAAGGCCAGTGTCGCTAAATTGAATAATATACATTTACTTATCTGTGTATGTGTGTGTATGTATACATACATACGTACATACACATATATATGTATTATATATATAATATATATATTTCTAGGTAGACAAATACTGTCTTTTTTAAAACACAGAAGATTTTATATTTCATCCTGGAGGTGATGAGGAGCCATTAGAATCAACGATTCTGTGGAGCGATTCAGAATTATGCCCAAAGAGCTATAAACCAGGCATACCCTTTGACCTAATAATACCACTACTAGGTCTTTGTCCCAGAAGCAATAAAAAAAGTGGGGGCAGAGCCAAGATAGCTGCTTGAAAACAGGGACTCACTTAAGCTCTCCCCCAAATCCCTCCAAACATCTGTAAAAAAAAAAACTCCAAACAAATTCTAGAGCTACAGAACCCATGAAATAACAGAGAGAAACACGCCTGTGGCCCAAGACAAAGTGGATGGTTACTGGGAAGAGCATGTCACACTGTGCTGGGAACAGAGCGCAGTGCAGCATGGGCCATGCGTGCCAGGACCGCCAGGCCAGAGTAGACTGGGTGGAGCAGGCCTCAGGGCCCTGAATCACTGAGCTGTGGCAGTTACTAGACTTCACCATCCCGTAAAGCCAAAGAAAACAGAGCAGGTCAGTGGGGAGACTGCTGGATCTGAGTGAGGGAAGTACATGGTCTGGCCACAGCCCCTGAGTGTCAGAGGTGCCTGCAGTAGTGGCTGCAGCACCAGCAGCCAGGGCTGCTTCCGCAGTCCCAGGCCCTTAGACAGCCTCACAGACCAGAGAACAGGTCCAAGAGGAGCATCATACCACCTGAGAATAGAAGGAGCTCTGAAAACAGCAGCCCAAAATCCCTGAAGCTTGGGACAAGGCACACCCTGACAAAAAAGCTCAAAAGTCAAGTAATTGGCTGGGAATATAAGCAAGCAGCATAAAAGGACTCAGACTATAGAAGCTTTCTTTGGTGACAAAGAAGTTCAAAACGTACAGCCAGAAGAAATCAACAAAGTCAAAGAGCCTACATCAAAAGCCTCCAAGAAAAATATGAATTTGCCTCAGGCCATGCAAGAGGTCAAAAAGGCTTTGGAAAATCTTAAAAATTAGACTAGCCCAAATGGTAAAAGAGCTCCAAAAAGCCAATGAGGGGAAGAATGCCTTAAAAGGCAGAATTGACCAAATGGAAAAGGAGGTCCAAAATATGACTGAGGAAAATAATGCCTTAAACATTAGAATAAAGCAAATGGAAGCTAGTAACTTTGTGAGAAATCAAGAAATTATAAAAACAGAACCAAAAGAATGAAAAAATAGAAGAGAGTGTGAAATATCTCATTGGAAAAACCACTGACCTGGAAAATAGATCCAAAAGAGATAATTTAAAAATTATTAGACTACCTGAAAGCCATGATCAGAAAAAGAGCCTAGATATCATCTTTCAAGAAATTAAAAGGAAAACTACTCTGATATTCTAGAACAAGAGAGTAAATTAGAAATGGAAAGAATCCACCGATCACCTCTTGAAAAAGATCCCAAAATGAAAATTCCTAGGATTATTGTATCCAAATTCCAGAGTTCCCAGGACAAGGAGAAAATATTGCAAGCAGCCAGAAAGAAACAATTCTAGATTGTGGAAACAGAATCAGAATAATACAAGATCTAGCAGCTTCTACATTAGAGAATCGAAGGGCTTGGAATATGATATTCTGGAGGTCAAAGGAGTTAGGATTAAAATCCAGAATCACCTACTCAGCAAAACTGAGTAGAATACTTCAGGGTGAAAAATGGATTTTCAATGAAATAGAAGACTTTCAAACATTCTTGATGAAAAGACCAGAGCTGAATAGAAAATTTGACTTTCAAATACAAGAATCAAGAGACGCATGAAAAGGTAAAGAGGAAAGAGAAATGAGAAGGGACTTACTAAATTTGAACTGTTTACATTCCTACGTGGAAAGGAGATATTTGTAACTCTTGAGACCTTTTTAAGTATTAGGATATTTGAAGGGTATATACATACATACATGCATACATGCATACATGCATGCATAGTTGCATATGCAATACATATATACACATATACATATACACACATACGTACATGTGTATATGTGCATATATATATATATATATATATACACGCACATATACACGCACATATACACGCACATATACACAGACACAGGGCCCAAGGTGAGTTGAATATGAAGGGATGATATCAAAAAATAAAATTAAGGGTCGAGAGAGGAATATATTGGGAGAGGGAGAAAGGGAGAGATAGAATGTGGTAAATTATCTCACATAAAAGAGGCAAGAAAAAGCTGTTATAATAGAAGGGAAGTGGGGCTAGGAGAAAGAGAATGAGTGAACCTTACTTTCATGGATTTGGCTTGGGTATCTTACCATAATGGAAAGTAGGGGGGGAGGGAATATGAGGGTAGATGATAGAAAGGAGAGCAGATTGGGGAAGGGATCAGTCAAAATCAAACACTTTTGAAAAGGATCAGGGTCAAAGAGAAAATTGAATTAAGGGGGCGACGAGATATGATGGAGGAAATACAGTTAGGCTTTCACAACTTACTATTATGGAAGTTTTTTGTATAATGATACACGTATAACCTGTTGCTTGCCTTTTCAAGCAGGGTGGGTGGGTGGGAAGGGGAGAAGGAAGAAAATTTGGAAGTCAAAGTTCTAAAAACAAATTTTAAAATTGCTTTTACATGCAACTGGGAGATAAGATAAATGGGAAATGGGGTATAGAAATCTATCTTGTCCTATGAGAAAGTAAGGGGAAAGGGGATAAGGGGGTGAGTGGGGTGATAGAAGGGAGGGCAGACTGGGGAAAGGGGAGATCAGAATATATGCCATCTTGGGATGTAGAAGAGGGTAGAGATGGGGGGAAAATTTGTAACTCAAGATCTTTTGGAAATGAATGTTGAAAACTAAAAAGAAATTAATCTAAAAAAAAACAAAGTGGCTGTTCAGGTCCTCCTTTTGATTATGAGTTTTAGACAGTCCAATGATTCTGATATTCTCTCTTGGGTCTGTTTTCCAGGTCAGTTGTTTTTCCCATGAAATATTTTACATTTTCTTCCTTTTTTTCATTCTTTTTAGTTTGTTTAATTGATTCTTGGTGTCTCATAGAGTCATTAATTTCTGCTTGCCAAATTTAAGGTATTTGCTTTCCTTGTTTAGCTTTTGTACTTCTTTTCCATTTGTTCAATTACACTCTTTTTCTGTATATATTTTGTTTAATATTTGAATTTTCAACATTGATTTCCACAAGATTTTGAGTTAAAAATTTTCTCCCCATTTCTACCCGCCCCCCCACTCCAAGATGGCATACATTCTGATTGCCTTGTTCTGCAGTCAGCCTTCCCCTCTTTCACCCCATCCCTCATCCCCTTTCGCCTTACTTTCTTGTAGGGCAGGATAGATTTCTATGTCCCATTCCCTATATATCGTGTATCCCAGCTGCATTGCAAAAAATTATTTTTTTAAAGCATCTGCTTTTAAAACTTTGAGTTCTGAATTCTCTCCCTTCTTCCCTTCCCACCCACCCTGCCTAGGAAGGCAAGCAATTCAACATAGGTCACACATGTATCATTATGTAAAACACTTCCAAAATGCTCATGTTGTGAAAGGCTAACTATATTTCCTTCCATCTTGTCCTGTCCCCCTTTATTCAGTTTTCTCACTTGACCCTGTCCCTTTTCAAATGTGTTTGCTTTTGACTATCTCCTCCCCCTATGTGCCCTCCCTTCTATCATCCCCCTTTTCATCCCCCTCAGCTTACTTTCCTGTGGAGTAAGATACCAGTTGAGTGTATACATTATTTCCTCCTCAGGTTGAATCCAATGAGAGTAAGATTAACTCATTCCCCTTCACCTGTCACCTCTTCCCTTCCAACAGAACTGATGTTTTTTGCCACTTTTATGTGGGATAATTTACTCCATTCTATTTCTCCCTTTCTCCCTCTCTCAATATATTCGTCTCTCACCCCTTAAATTTATTCCATTTTTCCAGATATCATCCCTTCATATTCAACTCATCCTGTGACTACTGTCTATATTCCCTTCAACTCCCCTAATACTGAGAAAGCTCTCCTGAATTACACACATCATCTTTCCATGTAGGAATGTAAACATAACAGTTCAACTTTAGTAAGTCCCATATGAATTCTCTTTCTTGGTTACCTTTTCATGCTGCTCTTGATTCTTGTATTTGAAAGTCAAATTTTCTATTCAGCTCCCGTCTTTTCAATGAGAAACCTTGAATGTCCTCTATTTTATTGAGAATCCATATTTTGCCTTGGAGCATCATACTCAGTTTTGCTGGGTAGGTAATTCCTGGTTTTAATCCCAGCTTCTTTGACCTCTGTAATATCATATTGCAAGCCTTTCGATCCCTTAATGCAGACGCTGCTAGATCTTGTGTTTCCACAATACTCAAATTGTTTCTTTCTGGCTGCTTGCAGTATTTTCTCCTTGAACTGGAAACTCAGGAATTTGGCGACAATATTCCTAGGAGTTTTCTTTTTGTGATCTTTTTCAAGATGTGATCAGTGAATTCTTTCAATTTCTATTTTATCTTCTGGCTCTAGAATATCAGGGCAGTTTTCCTTCATTTCTTGAAAGATGATGGCTAGGCTCTTTTTGTGATCATGGCTTTCAGGTAGTCCAATAATTTTTAAATTATCTCTCCTGGATCTATATTCCAGCTCACTGGTTTTTCCAGTGAGATATTTCACATTTTTCATTCTTTTGGTTGTTTTATAATATCTTGATTTCTCATAGAGTCACTAGCCTCCACTTGCTCCAAACTAATTTTTTTTTATAGAAGCATTTTTTTAATTTAAATTTATTTATTTAACATATTTGGTTTTCAGCTTTGATTTTCACAATAGTTTGAATTACAAATTTTCTCCCCATTTCTACCCTCCCCCCCACTCCAAGATGGCTTATATTCTGGTTGCCCTGTTCCCCAGTCAGCCCTCCCCTCTATCATCCCCCTCCTCTCTCATTCCCTTTTCCCTTCCTTTCTTGTAGGGCAAGATAAATTTCTATGCCCCATTGCCTGTGTATCTTATTTTTTAGCTGCATGGAAAAACTTTTTTTGTTTTTGAACATCTGATTTTAAAACTTTGAGTTCCAAATTCTCTCCTCTCTTCCCTTCCCACCCACCCTCCCTAAGAAGTCGAGCAATTCAACCTAGGCCACACATGTATCATTAAGTATAACCCTTCCACAATACTCATGTTGTGAAAGGCTAACTACATTTTGCTCCTTCCCAACCCATCCCCCTTTATTGAATTTTCTCCCTTGACCCTGTCCCCTTTCCAAAGTGTTTGTTTTGATTACCTCCACCCCCATCTGTCCTCCCCTCCATCACCCCCCCCCTTTTATTTTTTTTTATCTTCCTCCCTCTTCTTTCCTGTGGAGTAAGATACCCAACTGAGTATGTATGGTATTCCCCCTCAGGCCAAATCTGATGAGAGCAAAGTTCACTCATTCCCCCCTCACCTGCCCTCTCCCCTCCTCCCACAGAACTGCTTCCTCTTGCCACCTTTATGCGAGATAATCCACCCCATTCTATCTCTCCCTATCTCCCTCTCTCAGTATGATGCTCTCTCATCCCTTAATTTCATTTTATTTCTTTTAGATATCTTCCCTTCATCTTCAACTCACCCTGTGTCTGCTCTCTCTCTTTTACATATATATACATATATATATATACATATATAAACACACACATATATATATATACACATACACACACATACATACATATACACATAGATATATACATACATACACATTCACTTGTATATATACATAAACATATACATACATATATATGCATATTCCCTTCAACTACCCTAATACTAAGGTCTCATGAATCATACACATCATCTTTCCATGTAGGAATGTAAACATAACAGTTCAACTTTAGTAAATTGCAATTTCCATTTCTTTCCATGTAGGAATGTAAACATAACAGTTCAACTTTAGTAAATTGCAATTTCCGTTTCTTGATTACCTTTTCATGCTTCTCTTGATTCTTGTGTTTGAAAGTCAAATTTTCTATTTAGTTCTGGTCTTTTCACTGAGAAAGCTTGAAAGTCCTCTATTTTATTGAAAATCCATATTTTGCCCTGGAACATGATACTCAGTTTTGCTGGGTAGGTGATTCTAGGTTTTAATCCTAGCTCCATTGACCTCCGGAATATCGCATTCCAAGCCCTTCGATCTCTTAATGTAGAAGCTGCCAGATCTGGGGTTATTCTGATTGTGTTTCCACAATACTCAAATTGTTTCTTTCTGGCTGCTTGCAGTATTTTCTCCTTGATCTGGGAGCTCTGGAATTTGGCGACAATATTCCTAGAAGATTTCTTTTTGGGATCTATTTGAGGAGGCGATCGATGGATTCTTTCAATTTCTATTTTGCCCTGTGGCTCTAGAATATCAGGGCAGTTCTCCTTGATAATTTCTTGAAAGATGGTATCTAGGCTCTTTTTTTGATCATGGCTTTCAGGTAGTCCAATAATTTTTAAATTCTCTCTCCTGGATCTATTTTCCAGGTCAGTGGTTTTTCCAAGGAGATATTTCACATTGTCTTCCGTTTTTTCATTCCTTTGGTTCTGTTTTATAATATCCTGATTTCTCATAAAGTCACTAGCTTCCACTTGCTCCAATCTAATTTTTGAGGTAGTATTTTCTTCAGTGGTCTTTTGGACCTCCTTTTCCATTTGGCTAATTCTGCCTTTCAAGGCATTCTTCTCTTCATTGGCTTTTTGGAGCTCTTTTGCCATTTGAGTTAGTCTGTTTTTTAAGGTGTTGTTTTCTTCAGTGTATTTTTCAGTATTTTTTTGGGTCTCCTTTAGCAAGTCATTGACTTGTTTTTCATGGTTTTCTCGCATCCTTCTCATTTCTCTTCCCAATTTTTCCTCTACTTCTCTAACTTGCTTTTCCAAATCCTTTTTGAGTTCTTCTATGGCCTGGGGCCAGTTCATGTTTTTCTTGGAGGCTTTTGTTGTAGGCTCTATGACTTTGTTGTCTTCTTTAGGCTGTATGTTTTGGTCTTCTTTGTCACCAAAGAAAGAATCCAAAGTCTGAGACTGAATCTGGGCACGTTTTCCCTGCCTGGCCATATTCCCAACCAACTAACTTGACCCTTGAGTTTTTCAGTGGGGTATGACTGCTTGTAGACTAACGAGTTCTATGTTCCACGTTTGGGGGGGAGGTGCCAGCTCTGTCAGACCCGCACTCCTCCTTCCCCAAGAACCCCCAGTCTAGACTGGGCTTAGATCTTCAGCAGGCTGTTGCACTCCTGCTCTGATCCGCCACTTAATTCCTCCCACCAGGTGGTCCTGGAGCTGGAAGTAACAACAGCTGTAGCTGCCCCACCTCCGCTGCCCCCGGGGCTGGAAGCCGAACCTCGAACTCCTTCCACTCCCGCAGCTTTTCCCACTAACCTTCTCCGCAGTCTTTGGTGTTTGTGGGTCGAGGGGTCTGGTAACTGCCGCAGCTCACATATTCAGGGCGCTAGGGCCCCCTCCGCCCGGCCTCTGGTCTGGATGGTCCACGCCGCTCAGGCTGGGCTCTGCTCCACTCCGTTCCCAGCTCCCAGCTCCCAGCTCCCAGCTCCAAGCTCCGTGTGGGATAGACCTCACCCAGAGACCATCCAGGCTGTCCTGGGCTGGAGCCCTGCTTCCCTCTGCTGTTCTGTGGGTTCTGCCTTTCTAGAATTGGTTCAGAGCCATTTTTTATAGGTTTTTGGAGGGACTCGGGTACAGAGCTCACTCTAGTCCCTGCTTACCAGCCGCCATCTTGGCTCCACCCCCCCAAAACTAATTTTTAAGGTGGTATTTTCTTCAGTGGTCTTTTGGACCTCCTTTTCCATTTGGCTAATTCTGCCTTTAAAGGCATTCTTCTCCTCATTGTCTTTTTGGAGTTCTTTTGCCCTTTGGGTTAATCTATTCTTTAAGGTGTTATTTTCTCCTTTAGCAAGTCATTTACTTGTTTTTCATGGTTTTCTTGCATCACTCTCATTTCTCTTCCCATTTTTTCCTCTCCTTCTCTTACTCACTTTTCCAAATGATTTTTGAGCTCTTCCATGGCCTGAGCCCAATTCATTTCTTTCTTGGAGGCTTTTTATGTAGACTTTGTTGACTTCTTCTGGCTGTATGATTTGATTTTCTTTGTCACCAAAAAAGGAATCTAGAGTTTGAGTTTGAGTCTGAGTTTGAATCTGAGTTCTTTTTCACTGCCTGTTCATATTCCCAGCCAGCTACTTGAACCTTGAGCTTTTTGTTAGGATATGACTGCTTGTAGAGTACTTTTTCCCAAGCTTTAGGGTCCAAGCACTGCTCTTTTCAGAGCTACTTCTACTCCACCATCACCCTTGGCTCTGTCACAGCAGCGCTCCTCCTCCCTCAATAACCGCCAACCAGGAGCCCAATTCAGATCCAAGCAGGGCACAGCAAGAGAATCTGCCTTTGTGCCCTCAAACTGCTCCTAGCATTCCTGCTCTGATCTGCTGCTAGATTCCTCCCACCTTGTAAGCCAGGGACTCGGGAAGTGGCTGACACTGGCCCTCTGGAGGCAGACTCAGGAACTTCTTGCTGCTGCAACTGCCACAGCTGCAAGACCTCCGCTACCCCCAGAGCTGGCGGCCTGACTGCTCTGAACCTGATTTTGCAGTTTCCACCTAATCTGCTTTTTGGCCATTGTGGGTTGAGAAGTCTGATAACTGCCACAGCTCACTGTTTCATGGCTCCCCCAATTGTACTCTTTAAACAGTTGTTTTCTTCAGTGGATTTTTATATTTCCTTTTCCATTTTGCCAATTCTACTTTTTAAAAATAAATTAATTTACTTTTAGTTTTCAACATGTACTTTCATAACTTTTAATTTTTCTCCTCCTCTCTCCCCTCCCCCTCCAAAAGACAACATGTAATCCAATGTAGGTTATACATATACATTATTATTAAAAGTATTTTCAAATTAGTCATGTTGTATAGAAGAATTAGAATGAATGTGAGGAACCATGAGAAAGAAAAAACAAAACAAAAAGAAAAAAGCGGGCAAATAGTATGCTTCGATCTGCATTCAGACTCCATATTTATTTCTCTGGATGTGGATGGCATTTTTCATCATGAGTGTTTTGGAATTGTTTTAGGTCCTTTCATTGCTGAGAAGAGCAAAGTCAGTTATCGCACACTGTGGCTCTTACTGTGTACAATGTTCTGGTTCTGCTCACTTCACTCAGCATCAGTTCATATAAATCTTTCCAGGTTTTTCTGAAGATTGTTTGCTCATCATTTCTTATAGAACAGTAGTGGCACATTATAATCATAGACCAAAACTTGTTCATCCATTCCCCAATTGATGGTCACCCCATCAATTCCCAGTTCTTGGCCACCACAAAAGAGCTGCTAAAAATATTTTTGTATATGTGGGTCCTTTTCCTATTTTAATGTCTCTGGGATATAACCCTAGAAGTGATATTGCTAGGTGAAAGTGTATGCCCATTTTTATAGCCCTTTGAGCATAGCTCCAAATTGCTCTCCAAAATGGTTGGATCAGTTCAGAACTCCACCAGCAATGAATTACTGTTACAATTTCCCCACATCTTCTCCAGCATTTTAATTTTCCTCTTTTGTCATTTTGACCAATCTGATAGGTGTGACATAGCATCTTAGAGTTGTTTTGATTTACATTTCTCTGATCAATAGTGATTTAGAGCATTTTTCATATGACTATAAATAGCTTTAATTTCTTCCTCTGAAAACTGCTTTTTCATATTCTTTGACCATTTATCAATTGGGAAATGACTTGTATTCTTATAAATTTGACTCAGTTCTCTATATATTTTTGAAATGAGACCTTTATCAGACCCTGGTTGTAAAAATTTTTCCCAGTTGTCTGCTTCCCTCTTAATCTTGGTGCATTGGCTTTGTTTGTGCAAAACTTTTTCAATTTAACATAATCAAAATTATTCATTTTACATTTGATAATGTTCTCTATCTCTTATTTGGTCATAAATTTCTCTGTTCTCCATAGATCTCATAGATAAACTATTCCCTGTTCTCATAATGTACTTATAGTATCAGCCTTTATATCTAAATTTTGTATCCATTTGGACTTTATTTTGGTATATGGTGTCAGACATTGGTCTGTGCTTGTTTCTGTCCTACTATTTTCTGGTGTTTGGAACAGTTTTTGTCAAATAGTGAGTTCTTATTCCAGAAGCTGGGGTCTTTGGGTTTATCAAATGGTAGATTACTATAGTCATTGACCACTGTGTCTTGTGTACCTGACCTATTCCACTGATCCACCCCTCTATTTCTTAACCAGTACCAGAGTTTTGATGATTGCTGCTTTATAACACTATTTAAGATCTGTTATGGCTAGGCCACCTTCCCTAGCATATCTTTTTGTTAATTCTCTTGATATTTTGGACCTTTTGTTCTTCCAAATGAATTTTGTTATTATTTTTTCTAGTGGTATAAAATTTTTGGTAGTTTGATTGTTATGGCACTGAATAAATAAGTAAATTAATTTAGGCAGAATTACCATTTTTTTTTATATTAGCTCAGCCTATCCATGAGCAACTAATGTTTCAATTCTACTTTTAAGGCAGTTTTCCAGGCTCTTTTCCCCCCATAATTCTCTTCATCACTCTCATTTCCTTTCCCAATTTTCTTCTATTTCTCTTATATGATTTTTAAACTCCTTTTTTAGTTCTTCCATGAGATCTTTCTGGGCTTGAGACCACTTCCTAGTTTTCTTTGGGGTTTTCCCCATAAGTGTTTTGAGGTTGTTGTCCTCTTCTGAGTTTGTGTCACCATAATAACTTTCTACGTTCAGATCATTTCTTTTTGTTGTTTTCTTTTTACACACCCCTCCCCCCCACTTTTTTGGTTTCTTTCATTCGAAAGAAACTGAAAAAGTTGAGGTGTGTTCCCATGGTGGAAGGTGTACTGTCTCCATCTCCTTGTGATAGTTTCTGCAGGCCTTGGCTGTTTACCTGATGCTGCACTGATTTTGACCTGGAATCCTCATATCTGGTACTGTGCTGCAGGTGTAGGGTAGAGCTTGGTTGGCACTGCTGGATTCCCTAGCGGTCTGGCAGCTTACTGGTGCTGAGCTGAGGTCCTAGTGGCAGTGTCTGCTGTGCACTGAGGCCAGGTGGGGTTTTTCTGTGTTTCCTCGGGATTACATTGAAGGAAGTGGAAGTCCAGCAGACTGAGGATAGGTACCCACCCAGGAATGCACTGAAGCACATGGTGGTTCTTGGAGCTGGTTTATGCTATTCTGTTGGCTACCCTACGGCATGTGGGGGGTCTTGGTGTTGGTGTTTGCCTGCTCTACTGCACTGTACCTCAGGATCTCCCACTGGTTTGTTTGGACTCCTCTCATCCTGGGTGGTGCTCCCCTTTTAGCTGAGTGATAAAGACCTTTCTTGCTGATCCTCCAAGCTTCTTGGGCTAAAATTTGTTTCACTCTGTCTTTTTGATGGTTGCTTGTTCCAGACTTTGGGGCTCTGTTTTATGATTGTTTGGAGGTGAATATGGGAGAGTTGCAGCAATTTGCTGCTTATTCTACCATCTTGACTCCCAGACATTCTGTTGTTTTATTTTTAATGAGGGATAACAAAGGTTTGGGCTTCCAAATAATGTTATAGTGCCTTACTCATGTGGAAATGAGGCAGCAAGGTGGGGCAGTAGGTAAAGTGCTGGGTCTGAAAAAAGGAAGACTGTTCTTCCTGAGTTCAAAACTGACCTCAGACACTTACTAGCTATGTCAACCTGCTCATGTCGCTTAACTCTGTTTGCCTCAGTTCCTCATGTGTAGGGGGAGCTGGAGAAGGAAATGGAAAACTAGTCTGGTATCTCTGCCAAGAAACTCCAAATGTAAACAAGACTGAAATAAATGAACCACTACTACAACCCTAATTGTTAAAAAAGAGTTCAAATCCCAGAAAGATATAGTTTTTCTGGCCAAACATTCATAGTAAAGGCAGGAATGAGACTTGGCAAGGTGCCTTTCCTCCTGTCCATGACCATCTATACCTTTTCTTGTTGTTGTTGGTGTTCAGTCATTTAGTCATGTCTGACTCTAATTGCCCCATGGACAAGTCCAGGGGGTTCTTTTGAAAAACTTACTGGAGTGGCTTGACATTTCCTTCTCTAGTGTGTCTCTACTTTACAGATGAAGAACTGAGGCAAATAGGGGTTAAGTAACTTGCATTTAGTAAGTGTTTGAGGCCAGATATAAACTCAGATCCTCCTGATTCTAGGACCAATGGTCTATCCACTGCACTAGCTAGCTACTTTAGATCTTAGTTACCTGTATCTCACCTCTTTTCTGAATATACTCACCTGCATGAAAGAGAAGTGTTTTTTGGAATTGAGAAACTGGGGGATCCTGGATCTTTTGTCTGTTCTTCAGAGGCAAGTAGGAAGACATATGGAATGCCTACCCTGAATGTGAGTGACATCTCTGAAGTAGGGATGAAATCCTCTATGAATTAAAGTTAAAAAAAGAGATTAAGTTAGAGTATTAGCAATTTAACTAAAAGTAACTCTGCTCTGTCTTCTTTTTAAAGGTTAAAACTAAAAAATTGATTTTTGTTTTTGAAATTTAAATTTATTTTTCCAATTTATAATCCTTTATTTTCTTTCCTTCTCTCTTTCCCTCACCATTGAACAATTAAAAAAAAAGAATCCTCATTAAATATCGTAGTAAAACAAAGCAAATTCCTATACTGATGATGTTCAAAAGTAAGTGTTCAGAACACCTCTCTGCTAGGAGGTGGATAGTTTCCTTCATATTTTGTCCTCTGAAACTGATTTGTCACGGCATTGGGCAGAGTTTAAAAGTCTTTCAAAATTGATTTACTCTATAATATTGTTGTCATATATATTGACTTACATAGGTTCAATTCACTGTGCATCAGGTCACAGAGGTCTTCCTAGTTTTCTCTGTAACTATTCACTTCCTTCTTTCTTACGGCATAATAATATACCACCATATCAATATAACCATAATTTGTTTAGCTTTCTTCTGATAGATGGGTGCTCCCTTGGTTTTCAGAGAATTTTGCATCCAAAAGATCTGCTAAAATATTCTTGTAGCTATGGCTCTTTCCCCTCTTTCTTTGGTCTCTTTGGAGATACATGCATAGTAGTGATATTGTTCAACTTGGTGACTTTTTGAGCATAGTTCCAAGTTGCTTTCAAGCATGTTTGCAATGATTTATACTTTCACCAATGGTGCATTGCTGAGTCCGTTTCTTTCAGTTCCTCCAAAATTAAGCAGTCTTTCTCTTTAGAGCCTGGTCCTTGGGTCAAAGAATCTCTTGCTCCATGTAAAAGCCTGACCCTGAAAAGAATGTACAAAGCACTCCCCAAGGAAACAAAAACCAGGTCACTTTTGTACTTTAGTAGTGAATTGGAGTTTATCCCATAGAACATTAAGTGTTCTGGTTGCTTCCAGAGGGCTGTGTTTGCTTGCTCACCGAGGAAGGACTGTTTCCCTGTGAGACCAGGAAAGAATCCTCTTACTAGAATCTTGCTCTGGTGATCATGGCAAGAAGTGTCTGGATGGAGGTGATTGACCACAGAATCAGGGAGTGTGGTGCTTCTCAAGGATCTTAAAAGGAATTACCCTACCCTCTAGTTTTCTGTCTTCAGCTAGTGGGTAGCTATATTTGGAAGATTCCCAGCACCTACTATAGTGCTTATTTGACAAGATTCAAGAAGATGAAACCAAAGCTTGGGTGGCTTGCTGAAAAAAAATGTAGACTGAAAGGGAATTTTTTGGAGACTACAGATCCACAGTGAAAGTGAAATGTCAATTGATTACTCCTACAAAATGATTTATGCTTTTATATTTTAAGGCTCAGACTGCCAAGAGTCTTTATAAGTCATTTTTTATATTTTCATTTTTCTTGTCACTGTGTGCTTGTGAGTCTTTGTATAGAGAAAATAACCATCTGTCCTAGACTATACATATATACATACATACACAATAATATATTTACACACACACACATACACACTGGTATATATAGTATACTGACTGCCTTTCTATTTGCCTTTTTTGGGAGATTGTAGACAAGAGTCAAACCTAAACTTTAAGTTATTTTCCCCATGAATGTAGAATGAAGAAGAAAAAGATCAGAGAATGCGACCCCACTTTGTGGGCCCAGGCTGCCCCCAAGTCGGAACCTGGCTGTATAACCCTGAGTCCAGAACTAAGAGAGGCCCTTAGTGAGCAAGTATAGGATGTGTTCCCCAGTATTCACTATCCCTCTGGAAACCCAATAGTTATTGTAATAATTCGTCTTTGCCTTTTCCTTTTCAGAAGTCATACCAATGTGCAGTATAGTAGCCCTACTATTTTATTTTAAATGTTCTAAAGGTGAGACATATATAGGAATGGGTTTTTTTATCCCATAAACTGGAAAGGACTGTCTTGAGGAAGAGGCATATAATTATTGAATTGTGTTTGCAGGCAGCCTGAGAATGAATAAGTCTAGACCAAGAGATGGAAACAATCTGGGCACTGAGAGATTTCCTGTGGCAAAATATGGAAGAGGCAGAATGACATCACTCTTTTGGTCCAACAGGCAAATTCATGGCCATGGAGAAGTGGATTTCCTGATGTATCCTGCTCTTTGGAGAAAGAGGTTCACTCCCTTAGTTCCTGAGAAATGTCTTACTTGACAAGCAAAGCCAATGAATTATACAGAGAGGGCAGGTCTGCTAGGAAGGAGAATGCTTATGTAGTCACCCCAAAGTGTGTTTGCCTTATGGGAGGAATCCAGCAATGCAGGGTTACAAAATGAGTGTGGGTGGGATTGTGTAAAGACCCTGTGGAAAGCTTAGGAATCCACCCAAATATCAAGTTCAGTTCCCTTCTCAGAGGAGCTAATGGACTGATTGTGTTTTCCAGTATCTTCTTGTGCCCCCACCCAGATCTATTTGCATCTTCTGTATTTTTGGTGGGGGGAAATTAAAATTCTCTTATCATTTAGAAAAAAGAAAAGAAAGGAAAAAAGAAATAAGAGAAATTGAAAAGCTGGGAATGTTTTTCCCCCGTCTAGGAAAGACTTTTTCTGATCCATGGCCTATTGTGTTTAAGGACAACTAGGAGCACAGCTAGTCAGTGCAGTGGATAGAGCCCTGAGCCTGGAGTCAGGGAGATGCATTTTATTGAGTCCAAAATCAGCCTCAGGCATTTGCTAGCTATGTGATCCTGGGCAGGTCACTTAATCATATTTGCCTCAGTTTCCTCATTTGTAAAATTTGCTGGAGAAGGAAATGCAAACTACTCCAGTATCTTTGCCTAAAAAACCCCAAATGAGGACACAAAGACTCAGATACCACTGAAGTGACTGAACAACAAAAAAATTGTAGAAGAACTAGGGAAAGCCACATGTTAGACACAATGAGCTCAAGTGAACCTGTGGACTAAAAGAGCATGGCAAAGCTCAACCTTTCCATAAAGAAGATGATGATCCAATAGCTCAGGGGTCTAGATGAAACTGGAAGCTGGAATCATAGAGGAGCCCTATAACTGCATATACAGTGGAGCTTTGCCCAGCAGTGATCACAAATTCTTTGGAAAATCATTCACAATTACTTTTGCATTTAATGAAGGAAGGTTTGCCAGAAGCAATGTGACCAGTGCGGACAAGGCATTCATTCAGCAGAGATGATACATGTGATGGACACAACATATCTGGCAAAGGCTTTTTGAAAGTTATTGTGAAATCAGCAATCTAGCCCTGACTATTTCATTTCTGGATGACGACATTATCTCCCACCTGCCTCCCTCCCCTCAAATAAAGGCCAATGGTTAAGGAAAACATCTTTTCCATGGAAAATCTTATTTTTTTTCTGGGCAGAATAATGTAAAAACACCTATCTGATCTGCTATAATCAATTGTATTAAAGTTATATCTTTCTCAGAATATTTCAAAAGTCCCACTTGGCTACTGAGTATGACTAACTTTTATCATTGTATACTCTCATATATTTTCTCCCTTTATACATTGTCTCCCAGTTTCATTCTGAACAATTCATATTCATTTTTTTGGACAGAGTAATTAAAATTACTCCCTTGCTCAACCTGGGAGAAAAACACCATAATGATACTAAGACTTTGTATCTGTGTTCGAACATCCCTCCCATTTGAATTATAAATAATAAAGTTCAATGTCTTAGATAAGCCAGAAAAATGCAGAGAACTAAATGAACTCTTCAACATTATAAGCCTCACAGAGATAAGCAGGGAGCAAATGTAATGTGAACAGCGCAGTAATAATATCATTAAGTAATGGGATCATTAAGTGAGGACTGTAATCCTGGCATATTAGAGGTCTAACTCACCTATCCCTCCATGCATATTCAAGGACCATATATATTTCCTTCTTAGAGGTTTCTTTAGGTGTTTATCTCCTCTTTACTAGAATAATGTGTCTATTTGTGTCTCAATTTTATATGAGAAATATGTTATTAGTACTTTTTTTAATCTGCTATCTTAAATGTTTTTGATTTGAACTAAGCGTGTTCTCTGCTTGAGTAATAAAATGAAATATATCAGTGGAAGGAAGGGAATTACAGTTTTGAGTAGAGGTAAACCTAGAAAGTACTTTAAATCTTATGTAGTCTAGTCTTTGGACCCATTTTGTGAGTTAGAGGAGTACTTCTTTGCCTTTCTCTGTTCAGAAGTCATACCAATGTGCAGCATAGTAGCCCTATTATTTTATTTTAAATATTCTAAAGGTGAGACATGTAGGGGAATGTTTTCTATACCACAAACTGGAAAGTACTGCCTTGAGGAAGAGGCATATAATTACTGAATTGTGTTTGCAGGCAGCCTGAGAATAGATAAGTCCAGACCAAGAGATGGCAACAATTAGGGCACTGTTGTACACTTTGGGTGTTCCTTCACTCAAAAGTGTAGGGCATAACAGCTTATAAGCCCTAACCAATGTGTTTGCTTTTATTGGTCAGGCAAAAGGTAAAATTAATTCAAAACAAAGGCATTTAATGAATAGAATAAACGGAAAAGAAAAAGTAAAATATTTTCCCCTTTAAATGGGATAACCAGTCCAAGGGGCTCACTTTGTAGCCTGTAGTAATGTCTCCCAATGCTACATATATGTAATGACAGCAATCTATCCAACTTTCTCCTTAAGTAATTGTCTTTAAGTGAAGATAAAACAATGGAGTACTTAAAGGCTTGAAAATACTTGGTGATATATCCAAAGGTCTGAGCAGTAAAAATGATACGTGTGAATAAATGTCAGTAAGTCAGTTTTCTTTTATTACTGAACTCAAGGAAAGAGGAAATTGTAACAGACAAATGCATTTTTTTCCCCTTTATACGTTACCAGACACAAAAAAGTGCCTTTATTTGGGGGGTGGGGTGGGAAGTTACTAACCAAATTACTTTATGGCCCTCATTCAGTTTTACTTTTTGGTCATATGATCAATAATTTGTCTCTTACAGGTCAGTAAAATACGGTGCTAAAAGTGAGTGGGAGTGGAATGCAAGGAGAAAGATATTTTTAGAGGAAGGATAAAAATCCATAGGTTGCCACTGAGGGAAAAAACAGATATGTTAGTAAAAACCGGAGGGTAGTAACTTTTGCTTTCTTAATTCAGGGCACCTGACTTTCAGCCTTGAAGATTTGTTTTATTTTCAGGCTTTGGCTTTCACCTTCCATGGTTTTAAGCCAAAATCCCCATATGATAAATTATATAAGTCTAATTTCAGTGTTCAGGCAGGAGATCTCAGTATTTGGGCTTTTGTATTTTATAACATGGACCTTCAGGCAAAATTGATTTTTCTCTTGTCTGCACTACTTTGAGCATTCTCTGACTGACATTTCCACCATGCCCCAGGAAGGTCATTATTTTGAAAACTTAATCATCCTGTAGGTTCTCATCAGCCTTGGTAGTCCACCTCATCAGTATTCTCTGCCTCTGATTGATTGGATGGTGGAACCATGAACTCCAAAGGAGAGAGTCGAGCTCAAACATTCCTCCAACATTTCTCATCTGACTGCACTACTTTGGGACTTTCCTGACAGACTTCAACAGGCCCTCATGCAGAGTTTCTTTCTTCTCTCTGCTACTTTTCAGCTTTCTTTTGTGTGTGTTGTCTTCCCAATTAAATTTTAACTTCTTCTGGGGCAGAGATTGTCTTTCTTTTTTCATATCAGTATCTTTGTGCTTAGCATAGTGTCTGCTATGTAATAGGCATTTAATAAATGTGTTTTGACTATTAAACAGAGGATGGGGAAATTATTTGATAATAAGTGTCTTAGACATAGGTGGTTCCAAAAATATTCACTGGCTTTTATAAAAATGAAGTGGTGAGTGAAGTGGTTGAAAGCATCCCTTTAAAAGAGGGTTGGAGTGGGGAGGGAAAAACCTCAATCAGTGAAGATTTCTGGATAAGAGAGAAAAGGGGCTGTGAGATTTCAGCCTGTGGGTAAGATGGCATTAGTAAGAGAATAAAATTTGGTCATAGGACTCAATAAAAAGAGTTCAAAGCTATTCAGGTTTTCTTTTACTAACTTCTCTTGAATATCTATTGCCTCTCATAGCTCAATACAATCTTTTTGAATGTGCCTCTGAAAGCTTTTATCACTTGTTTATTCCTCAAGGTGTAAATAAAGGGGTTCATTACTGGTGCCACTGAGGTTGCAAGCAGTGTTACCACCTTATTCATAGCCACTCCTTCTTTTTCAGAAGGTTTAATATAAATGAAGATGCAAGTGCCATAAGTCATGGAGACGACAATCATGTGGGAGGAACAGGTGGAAAAGGCTTTTTTCCTTTGTTCAGCTGAGGGGAATCTCAGAATCGTCCTGATAATATAGGCATAGGATAGAACCACTAACACTAAGGTGATGATGAGTGTCAACACAGCCAAAGCTAAAATCATTCTTTCTAGGAACTGTGTATCAGAGCATGTGATTTCCAGCAACGGTGATACATCACAGACAAAATGATCAATAATATTGGAGTCACAGAATTCTAGCTCAAGACTCATACCTAGCACAACCCTGACAACCAACAACCCAGGAGAAGCTGGTTACAGACTCTGTTGTTTATGATGGCTGCATAATGTAGGGGCTTGCAGATAGCTACGTAACGGTCATAAGACATGGCAGCCAGGAGATAAAATTCTGAGGCCCCAAAGAAGATACCAAAAAATAATTGAGTGAAACATCCGTTATAAGTCACAGAATAGTCCCCAGTTAACATGTGGCACAGGAATCTGGGAATACAGACAGTTGTGAATGACAATTCTAAGAAGGAATAATTTCTGAGGAAAAAATACATGGGAGTTTTAAGGTGTGGATCCACCCAAGTGAGGGTGATGATGGTTAAGTTTCCAGTTACACTCAGCATATAGGTTAGAAACAGAAAGATAAAAAGCAGAACTTGCAGCTGTGGGTCATCCGTCAATCCCCGAAAAATGAATAATGTTATTCCTGTATGATTTTTCATTTCTGATCTCTGACTTTTGTTGGATCTGTATGAGAGAGAGAGAGAGAGAGAGAGAGAGAGAGAGAGAGAGAGAGAGAGAGGAGAGATTAGGGCTGAAAAGAGCCATCATAAAATAAGTCAACAAAGCAATATGCTTATGAATTCTTAGAAGGCACTGTTGGACCCTTGTTTTCACTAGCTAAAAAATTAATCCTGCCAACGTTGTGTCATCCTCAGTGTTTTGAGCTATGTATCAGCTACTGAACATAATATTTTTCTAAAGACTTTTTTCCCCTATTTATCTTTCTATTTTTCCCTCAGTTCTTTGCTTCCACCCCATTTCTTCCAAATTAGCCTTACATTGTGTAACATAAAAGGTGGTGATTCCATTTGTTTTTCCACCGTACTCATTTCCAGATACACTTCCTTCACTGAATCACTTTATGACCTATAAAAAAATTAAGCAAGACTAACATGGCGACCATCTATGATAATGAGTGCCAAACACACTTGTCTTCACATAGCACAAAGTTTTCAGCCATTCCCCTACTGTCAGACACTCACCTGGTATCTACTTTGTTGTTATCACAAAAAGCACCATGATCTCTTGGAATATATGTGGTACCACATTCTGTCTTTGACATCTTTTGGATATATACTCAGTTGTGAAATCGCTGGCTCAAAATATGAACATTTTCTTCACTTTTGTCAGAAAATTTCAAACTGTTTTGTGCATCCTTTTGACCAATTCTGGGAGAAATCTGGAGAGCTTGGAATTTTCTGACCTACTCCGCCATTTCCCCAGAATCCTCTCTTGTTTTGTAGCACTTCTAATAGTTACCGCTAATTTTCCATTCTTATCTTGGAAACTACTGCTCAAAATGGTTTCTTGGTGTTATATATTTGCACAGTGTGCACTCTTTGAACTTTCCTAACTGGTTCCATGGGAAATTCTGTGAATTCATGCATCTCCTATAAAAGCCCATGTTCTTCTCTCCAACTTCACACCATTTGTGGGCTCTTTTCTCTATCATAAAACCAGGATGCTATAGAACTGGACCATACATCCTTTATGTTGCTCTAGGTCCTTGTGGCTTCTTCTTGAGCAAGCTCCCTCTTCTTTTAAGGCAACAGAGCTCAGAATAGAGCACCACAGACATTTTATTTGTCCAGCATTTATCTATTAGAACCAAAGCAATGCTGAGATTCTTGGGAGTGGGGAGGTGATGGAAGGAGAAATCAGGGTTGGGACTTAGAGCAACAATAAGTGTTGAATTTTGAAGTATTGGTGGAAGGCATCAGTGCCCACCAGCTCCAGTAACCATTTTCTCCACATCCCCATAGTCTTTAGGGGGCTTAGCCCATTAGAAATCTCTACCGTAAGCCACCCCCATGTGACTGAGTGTGCCATGCACTATTCTGTATCCGTGCTTGCTACTGCCATATATAAGACCAGGGAGCACTGATCTCCTAGTTCCATTCTACTCTCTCTGACTACATGTTCTCTCAAAAAATGCTTCACCAAAGAACTGCCTTAAAGTCCCAGACTAACAAGCACATCCAAAGGAAATCAATCCTCTGGTTCCATAATGGGAAGTAGATTATGGTATCTGGCACAAACTTCTCATAGTAAAGGGTGTTGGTGGAGCAAAGGACAGTATTATCACAGTAGCTAGTGGGAAGGGAGGGGAAAATTTTCCTATAGAAAGTTAGGTCATTAACTGCTTTGGCAATTAGGTCAATGCATGGTGGGGGAAGGCAGAACATTTAGGAGAGTTAGGCAGGGATAATAAGACCCAGGAAGCGGCCAATTGTGCCAATGTTGCTGAAGGAGCACAAGGTGATTTGGGGGGACAGTAACTGTGCAGGCAGGAAGCAAAATCTCCTAGAGAGGAGGCACCCACAAATGCTGAGGTAGCCCTCCTGTTTCAATCACACCTATCCCAGAGGAAGACATCTAGGGGCACAGGCCTATTTGCCCTAAGCCATTCATTCTGAGTCACCCTCTGCTAGAAGGCATCTTTCCACTCCCAATTAGATTCATAAAGCCTCCACAACCACTCACGTGGTTTCTTGACACCTTTGTTCCAACTTGTATTGGGAGTAAAGAAAATTCCTCTCCTGTGGACAATTGTAAGGTCATTTCATATCCATCCACAGCTGCAAACCCTCAGCTCTAACGGTTTCTTTTTCTGCCTCATTTCTAGTTGCCATATTATTTTGATTGTGAACCAACTTTTCTGCATACTTCTCTCTTACCTTAGAGGCAGTTGGTGGTTCAGTGGATAGAGGGCTGGGCCTGGAGTCAGGAAAAGCTGAGTTCAAATCCATCCTCAGACTCATCCTAGCAGTGAGACCCTGGACAAGTCACTTAACCTCTGTTTGCCTGACAAAAGAATCCACTAGGGAAGGAAATGGTAAATCATTCCAGTTTCTTTTACAAGAAAACCCCATTAACAGTGTGGCCCATTGGGTCTTGAATAGCTGAACACGACTAAACAGCAACTCTATTACCTTAGCTCATCAGCTGCATTCTTTTGTACTTCTTGGATATCTCTTGTTTTTTAATCTGTGAGACCTTTCAGAGAACAAAAGGGAAGATTTACCGTAAGAAAAAGTCCCAATTACAAAAGGTTGCCATTAGAGTTTTAAAGGGGCTTCTTTTCACTCTCCAAACTGTCTCCTGATCCTTTCCCTTGGCTTCTAATGCTTTTCCCCATTTCCCCTTATGTAGCAAATCCACTGCATCCCAACACTGGACTCCCTATTTAATTACTTCTTTCTCCAGTGAAGTAACAAAAGAACTAATAAATGAAACCACAGTAAGTAATAACAAAAACTGGTAACTGTCCCTTCTAAAGAATAGCTGAACTTTTAGAAGGTGATATAATATTATCATTATTTAGAAGTGGCATTGGAGGTTTTGGAACTGGAGACAATGCATGTATAATTCCCTAATGAAGATTGCTAGATACTTTGCTTCTGCAGAAATTGACCTCAGTGGGGAGTATTGGTTAATTGACATTTCTCCCCTGCTGTCCCTTTTCCTATTTTTAAGGTAACTGTTTGTTAAACAATTTCTATTTACAATGATCCCAGCCATGTTCAGAGGTAGGAATAGCCATAGAGGAAAAATAAATCTTTGTGTCTAGTTTTATAGGCAGTACATTTATTTCTGCAAAGGCTCGGGATATTTGAGAGTGAAACTTAGAGTTCTCTCTTTCCCTACATAGGGGTGTCAGCTTGTGCGTTGCGACAAGGTTCCTGACGGGAACCCCCTTTTCAGGATCCTTGTTGTGATCATTGTATAATCTAGCTTCATTTCAGACAGGAACATGTCTTTGCTCCATCACAGTGGAATGCTGCAATAAGAAGTAACCATAGTCCAGCATCACCCTTTGCAAGTTATACTTTGCATCTTTGTAGATGTTCTCTCTGCCTGCTCACTCTGTCCCTGTGATTAAGGACAGGCAATCTAACTTGCTTTGAGCAGGATCCAATCACAATTGTTTCTCACTAACCACAAGCTAATTCTACTCAGTAGCAGTACAAATGTTTCCCATCTACCTTCAATTTTCCAGAATGCTCCCCTGCATTGGCTTCCTTTGGAGAATCCAATTAATTATGGGAATGGATTTGCTTGGCTGTTATAAAATATTCCCTATAAAGACTCCTAATGAAATGAGGATTCTGTATCACAGAATGACCAGTTCATACAGTGGAGAATCCAGTATTGCAGACACCAACAAAACCTGGAAAAAGATCTTGGATTCTTGGATTCATGATTATTGGAGAGGCAATTTCTCTTTTGCTTAGGTTTTTTAGGAAAGATTCCACATAAAGCCACAATAAATTCTGGAGCCAGAATTTTGGCTTAGTAGAAATTTGTCTCTGACTTTGTCTTCCTGACAGACTCCCTCCTCTGATCCCTATGGCTCACTGTGCCCCTTAAACAATCCCTTTTTCTCTGGGAAGCATTACCCTTCCTTCTTCCTCCAACAGAAGTCCCTTCAGAAGTCCCTTCCTCTTAGGCTTGAAAAATTGCCCCTTTATGTGTCAAGTCTCTTATGGCTGCTTTCCTTTTCAGTAAGGAAACTTTCATTCAAAGTAAATAATGATGATAGAGGAAGTTCAAGAAACGTGTAGCATATAGTAAAAGAGAAAGCTCCCTGTACCACTGACATCATGCAAGTAACTCACCTATCTATGAAGCTCTAAGCCTGACCCAGCTTCCATGAAAAGGTAGACGTAATTCTGAAGAATATCTCAGATACAAATGTTGTATTTCATTTTGTAAAATCCATAATGCTTGTTGGATTTTTTTTTTAAAATCTTGTCTGTGCTAAGCACAGAATTCTCTTTTTTTTCCTCCATGGATTTGGGGGATTGCTTGTCTGTTTCTGGAAGCTTGCCCCGATTCTTGTAGTTTGGGTCACTCTACCCGCTAATTTTGTTTTCTACGTTGTTCTCAGTCTAAATGTGCTCATCTGTACCCTTACTGTTGGCATTGCAATTGGACATAGAGATAGTTAGGTATCGCCTTTCACTGATGATTTTGTCTTCTTCTTGATGTTGCCTCTGTTCAGTCTATCTGTAAATTTGATTATAAGGCTAGAGGACAGAACAATTCCCAATGTTTGGGTCACTTGGTCACAATTGTTTTCTTTTCCTAACTTCCTTCTTTCTTTTGTTGAGGGAATCAGGGTAAAGTGACTTGTCCAAGGTCACACAAATAGCAAGTATCTGAGGCTGGATTTCAATTGAGGTCCTTTTGAATCGGACCAGTGCTTTATCCACTGTGTCCCACAATAGTTTTTCAATAGTTACTACCTAATGATATTTAGTAGCAAAGCAAATGTTTCCCATCTGCACTTACGTTAATTTCTTTTTCTATTCTGCATTGGAATAGGGTTCCTAGGGAGGCCTCAATTGGTTATAGGGATAGGAATCACTTGACTATTGTAATACATTATCCACCAACAGCCCTGAAGAGTTTTTGCCCTGAGCTTGGAGAAATGGAGCTTCACTCTGACAACTAAGATGTTGGGATCACCTCAGCCTAAGTGCTCATATAATATAATGCAGGATTCAATGTTAAAAGCTCCATCACAACCAAGGTGCCCTGACCTAGGTCAACTAGAGCCATGATTAGATGAAAGATGAAATATCCCTCCACCAATATTGCTTCAAAGGAAGATCACATAGAGATCACCTGTGCCAAAGCTATAGCCTCTAAAAGGCTTATCTCTGGACCTGCCTACTCCCTCTTTCTCTAAGCCCCATTTCCAGGAGCATAGTGACCTCACACTGCCCACTGTGGACCCTACTCTGTTTTCTCCTTCCAGTAGTAGTGAATGCTGAACCTTCCTCTCCTCCCTGCCTTTCCTTTTTCTGAGCCCTATTCCAAGCTAGATATTGCCTAGGACGGATATTTTAGCTAATTCATTCTTTTGTACAATTAACAAATTACGTCATGTTTTAATCCTCTCAGGGATGCTATTTATTCAGTGAGGAAGCTTGTTCATTCAAAGGAAATATCTCTAATTGTCAAATTTAGGAAGTGTACATCATGAGACTACAGAGGTAGTTTTGGGGGTAGCCTGTAACACACCCCTCACATTAGAAAGACCAGTATGTAATCTATGTAATCTAAGCTACCCCTATGAAAATACTCTCACCACAGAGTACATGTCAAGGATTATGTGATACAAAATAAAAGCAGCATCTCAGAAATTCATTTTCTGTCAGAAACATATATAGTAATTGCTAGATTTTCTTCCTTCCTTCCCTCCCTCCCTCCCTCCTTCCTTCCTTCCTTCCTTCCTTCCTTCCTTCCTTCCTTCCTTCCTTCCTTCCTTCCTTCCTTCCTTCCTTCCTTTTGATAGGTCTGACCTCTGAGTTCTGCATAGGGAATCAGCCACATCTATCCCCATAGCTTAAAAAAAATGAAAAGTGATGATATGGCAAACCAATATTTTACATACTTTCCTGCCCATACTTCGGGTCTCAGCAAGCAGTTTTTGTCCAATAGTCCCTGGAATGCCTCAACCTGAGCACCAATGAAGTAGTGGAAAAGCATACATCTACTTCTGGCCACATTATCTTATAAACTCATTACCTTACCCTAACAGGCAGTACAGAGTTCACCTAAGTTTCCATCTTCTGGAATATCTGAATCCTCTCTCTCATTACTGTTTCTAATATGAACCTACATCAGAGATTCTGTCTTGCTTTAAATGCAGAAAATATTTTGATGTGTCATATGTTGCTGAAAGACAGAACCACTGGAAAGAGGACGGCCTCTCTGGTCCTGCCTTTCCTTTGATCCTTTGATCTCACCTGTCCGGGCAGGAGACAGGTTTCTCTCCAAACTATACACTAACAGCAGAGGATATCTTTTTCATCTGTCCAATGTGCTACCTGTGTGTGGGGACCAACGGAGTTCACAAATGAAAGGACCTTTGGGGAACCCAAGTTCAAAAGCCACTAATGAATCTCTATTGCAATCAGCTTTGGCAAAAGACACAAAATAGGCAGCTGTGGGACCAGTATCCATCAGGAATGGAAAAATTATCAGTAGCATCCTACACAGGCTTTGTACACAGCAGTGAGACAGGTGATGGAGGAAGAATGACCTCTCATTGCTTCTCTCCACACTTTCTTATATATTGGTGTTCAATATAGTTTGATTCTTCACCTCCAGCAGTTCAAATACTTGAGTATGCACTCCACACACACACGCACACACACAAACACACACACACATGTACACACACATACAGAAAGAGAGAGCGAGAGAGAGAGAGAGAGAGAGAGAGAGAGAGAGAGAGAGAGAGAGAGAGAGAGAGAGAGAGAGAGAGAGATTAATTTATATATTGTACAATGTACTGATTTTTTAATGTATTAGGAAGTCAATTAGTGCACTAGCATTTATTAAATGCTTAGCATATGTCAGACACTAGTTTGAGGTCTGGGTTAAAAAAGAGGACCAAAATTTTGTCCCTGTTCTCAAAGACATTTTAACGGAGGAGACACATGCAAATAAATGTACATAAGATCACCTCCAAGTGAAGGCACTTGGCTAAGGAAGTTGAGATAGAACCAGAAGAGGCTTTTTGCTGAAAGCAGGATTTGAGCAGCATTGAGGGAAGCTAAGAGATGGAGGTGAGGGGCCACTGTGCTCTAGGCTTGGGGGAAACTTAGTGCGACATCACAGAGTTGGGAGATGGGGTATCTTAGGTAAGGAATAGCCAGTTTGCTTTAAGGAGAAACAAGACCTTTGGTTGTTTGAGTGAGAACCACAATTACCTTTAGACCCGTGTTTTGATATCTCTAAAGATTGAGTGGCTACAGATGCCTACAACCAGTATGTCTCTTGTCTGAGAGCAAAGCTGAAAGATGCTAACTCTACTGTTACAACTTTAGCTCAAGGAAGCACTTAAAGGAATAAATGGTAGTATGAAACCTGACTTCATTGGCAAGACCTTCCTGTCAGGCAATCAAATATTTATTAAGCAGATACAATGTGCCAGTTTTTGCACTAAGCACTGAGGATACAAATAAAACCAAACTTTAAAACAAAGTCCATTTGCCAGGAGCAAGTCTAACAGGGAAACAACTATGTATAAGCAAGGTACATACAGGATAAACTGGAGATAATATTGGAGAGAAGACACTTAGTATTAGGTGGAGTGGGAAAGGATTATTGTAGAAGGCGGGATTTTATTTGGGACTTCAGAAAGCCTAGAAATGGAGATGAGGAGAGAGAAAATTTCAGATATGGTAGATAGCCAGCGATATTGCCCAGAGTTGGGAGATGGACTGTCTGGTATGAGGGTCATCAGAAGGCTAGTGTCACTAAATTGTAGAGTATACTTCTACATAGATAGCTATGTTTATATACCTCTATCTATCTATCTATCTCTCCATCTAGCTATCTAGTTGTAGATATACATAGAGACAGGAAGATAAGCTAGAGAGACAGATGGACAAAGATTGTCTTTCAAAAGGACATAAGGAAACATCAGATTTAACTCCTTCAACAAAAGATGGAGTTTTGCTGGAAATCTTGGTGTTCATGGTACACACAAATAAGTGATTAAGGTTGGAGAGACTGGGCAATTTACCTATAACTACATCCAAGCACAGAAATGACCCCACCTTCTGTCAGGTGTCTTGTGTAGACAAATCTCTTGCAATTCCTTATTACCCATAGGTGAGCTAATTAGAATCCTTTACAAACAGGTAAGTGACAGATGGTCATCTATATCAATGGACTTCAAAGAAGAAAGGCAATCTGTTAGTTGTGGAAAGGTGGTAAGAACCCATGTCCCAGAAAGACATTTTAAGGAAGGTGAAGATAAAATGAAGTAGTAAAATGAACCACAATTCAAATATGGGGAGAGAATTAAACTTATGAGCAACATCTTCTCTGTCTATATCTTCATCTATAGACATTCCTAGAGTACAGACACATTGTACAGATCGTAGGAAAGCTACTAGCTATCCTGGGTCTACCACAAGGTCAGTTTTAGGGATACAAGACTGTAGTTCTGAAAGAGACTCTGACTACCTATACCATCAACTTCAAGTATAGTTCAAGTATAGCAGATAGGTCAATAGGTCTCAGAGTTAAGATTATTTGACCTGTGTCCAGGCTAAGTTAAAATGTTACAGGGGAGTCTGTAGCTAGATGATAGTCCTAATGTTTACTCATATGATATATGCCTTGCATGTAATTCCATATTATAGCTGATTAATTACTGCATTTTTAGTATGCTGAAAAATAATTTTATTGTTCATATTTATTTGTTCCTGTATTTATATTATGCATATATCATAGATTCACCTCTTTGTAGCTATGCATAGCTTTGATTCTTGTTATTTTAGAGGAACTGTTTCGTTATTTTTGGATTTATAATCCCTCTATCTAGCACAGTGCCTGGCACAGAATAGGAGCCTAGTAAATAATTGTTCATTGTTTTGCATATACACTGCTGTTTCTGCATATTGTATAGGACTACTGAGGTTATTTTTGTTTTACTTTTGCTTTATTTTCTGTGCTAGGATCAACTGAGGCTAGTTCAGCAATTCAGACCTGGAGTAAGAATGCAGTGGGTGATAAAATACTGTAAATACAACATTGCTTTTGATAAGATTAAAAAGTTTACAATTCTTAATTTAATTAAAATAAAATATTACTTCATATCTGCATTCACTATTGCAAGTGGCAGCATTCAGGAATGTGTTGTTCAAGCCAGTTTATTTGTTTCCCTTCTGGTTTTTACTTCTTTGGATTTACTTGTGTAAAACCTTTTAAATTATATACAATAAAAAGTTGTTTATTTTATCTTGTGGGATCCCCTCTATCACTTATTTAATCATGAATTCTTCCTTTAGCCATAGATCAGAAAGGTAGTTTCTTCTTTTCTTCTCTAATTTGTTTATATGACTTTTCATATCTAGGTCAGGTATCCATGTGGAACTTACCTTGGTGTATGGTGTAAGCTACTGATCTACATCTGGTTTCTGCCAGACTGCTTTCCCATCACATTTTGTCAAGTAATAAACACTTCTATCAGTAACTGGGCATCTTTGAGTTTATTGAACATCTTGCTACTGTGTTACCTTGATTCTCTATGTTGTGTACATAATCTATTCCACTGATTAAAAAGTACAAAATCATTCATCTTTAAAGTCCTTGTGTATGGTTCTCTTCTTATTGGTAAAGACAGATTACTCAGTGTTCTGTGTCTTCATGAGGGGCTGAGTTGGTGAAAGCATGGGAGAATAGAAATGTCATTCTTCTGACTTCTGGCTTGAAAAAGGACATCTGTTCCCAGATTATTTTCAAGTTCCTAATGGAAAAGTAAGACCTTCTCCAGTATGTCCCTATTTTTGTAGATGAGGAACTGAGACCAATGAAGGTTAAGTAACTTACCCAGGGTCACACAGTTAGTAGGTGTCTGAGGACAGGCTTCAACTCAGATCCACAGGACTCTATACGGAGTAATCTATCCACTGTAGCAAATAGCTGTCCCCACATGTTGCACCCATTTCCCATTTTAATGTAAAGTTTTTAAGGGCAGAGATTCCCTCACTTTAGTATTTTGTTCTCTAGATTTTAGCACAGTTCTGTGCACTTAGTAATCACTTAACAAATTATCTTTTTTTTTTTCTTTTTTCTCCCTTCTTTACACACCTCCCCTCATCTTTTACTCGTACTTTTGTCACCCTTTCTTCCTAAACACACTTAACCTATGGTTAGTTCAACTAAATATTATTCTGTATTCTTGCCCCCTCATCTATCCATCTATCCTTTCATACTTTCTTTCTTCTTTCCTTCCTCTCATCCATCCTTCCTTCTTTCTTTCCTTCCTTCCTTCCTTCCTTATTTCCTTCCTTCTTTCCTTCCTTCCTTCCTTCCTTCCTTCCTTCCTTCCTTCCTTCCTTCCTTCCTTCCTTCCTTCCTTCCTTCTTTCCTTCCTTCCTTTCTTCCTTCTTTCCTTCCTTCCTTCATTCCACCTATCATTTGCTCAAGTCCATGAGGAAGATAGGGCCCCTCTCCTTACCAAGGTCAAACCCTCAACTTTTGCTTTGACCCTATCTTTTCCCAGGTTTTTTTGGAACTAACTTCTTCAAGAACTCCCTCTCCCCCAACCCCATGACTTTCTCTTTAAGTTTAAATCTCTGTCTATCCACTATCTCCTTCCCTGATGCCTTAGAACTATTTATACCTTTCCTCTCTTTCATAGCTTTTCAGAATGGGTCTATAGAAAGCCATCTGTACTCATTGGTGTGCCCTTCTGCTCCTTCTATTCATTTTTATCTCCTTACAATCTTGCTTTAGGCTTCATTACTGAACTGAAATTGCTTTCTCCAAAATTACTAATGATCCTTTTATGTATTTTTAAAAATTTAATTTGTGTTAGTCTGTACTAAAACATAATCAAACATGAAAATTTCCATGCAAAAAAGGCAAAAAAAATTATACATGGAATTATGACTCTATCACACACAGCTTGAGTTTTCCCAAAATGTTAGTTTCAAAGTTGTCCTGTTTACTTGTGTCTCCTCATGAAATTTCTGTGCCATGTTTGCAATGTTAAAATTATCACTTTTTCTTTCTTTTCATCCTTCTCCTTATTTTTTCTCTTTGTCCCCTTCCCTCCTTCCCACTCTCCTTCTCCTTCCCCCAACGGCCTCTCCCAAATTTTGAGAAGAAAAAAATCTTCCTATTTTGCAAATTAGACTAATCAAGCAAAATATATTCATACATTGGATATCTCTGAAAAATGAATTTTCTGTCCTGCATCTACTCTTCATCAATTCTCTGAGAAGAGGTGGGAAGCGTGCTTTATGATGAGACATCTGGAGTCAGTAGTTCATTGATCCATTGAATTGACTAGAGTTCCTATGTCTTTCAAAATTTTTTTCTTTAATAGGTTAATCATTTTAAAATTGTCTTTCTGAATCAGTTCATTTCACTTTGCATTATTTTATACATCTGTTCTCCTTTTATATTAATCTGTTCCTTTTGTTATTTTTTATAGTACTATAATATCCCATTACATTTACATACCATAATTTGTTCAGCCATTACCAATTAATGAGCATTCCTTTAGTTTTTTATACATTATTATATACTGTTATAATTAGAGGAGTTATTGTGTTAAAGTTTAGGGATATTTTGGTTACATTTCCATTTTTTTAAGGATGACTGCAACAATTCAAAGCAGCATAAAAAGAGCATTAGTTTACTCCAACAGCTTTTAGAGTCTTTCTAATAATTGTTATTTTCCTTTTTTGGGGGTTATATTTTATAACTTACTAGGTAAAGGACAACAACTCAAAACTGTTTTTATTTTCGACTTCTCTTGTTATTAATGATTTTTTAGCATTTTGACGTGGCTATTGATGAATTGGATTTATTCTCTTGAGAATTAGCATTTTCTGTTCTTTTACTATTTTTTCTTCGGGGGTGATAGTTCTTGTTTTACTGTATTTGGCCTAGGTTTTCTTTTAATCTATCTTAGATTTCAGACACTTATCAGAGAAACTAATATAAAGATTTTTTTCCCATCTGGTTGATTGTTTCCTCATTAATTTTAACTGCATGATGCAGAAACCTTTTAATTTTAAGTAATCAAATTGGACCATTTTATCTTTTTCAACCCTCTCTATTCCTTGTTTGGTTATGAATTCTCTCCCTAGCTATAATTTCTGTGATTTGTCTATAAGATTATTTTTTTTAAAATTAGATCATGTTTGAATTTGGAGGTTATTGTGATATATGGAATTAGATCTTTGACTAAACCTAATTTCTTTTAGACTGCTTTTGATTCTGTCCTCCCTAACCCCAGCAGTTTCTTTGCAAGAATGGGTCATTCTAGTAAATGTATTTATGAAAGACTATGCTACTTTGCTGATTGCATTTGTGTATTATATAACTACTCTTCTACTGATCAGTTTTTCTAGTTTTCAGGCAGTACCAAGTGGCTTTGTTGCTTATTTTCCTTAACTGTAGTTTGAGATCTTTTAATACTATGCCTCTTTGCCACGTTTTTCATTATTTGCTTTGAGATATTGACTGTTTTTTAGCACAATAAGTTTTGTTTCTAGGTTTATAAAGTAATCCTTGTGTAGCATGATTTGCTATGAAACTAAATAAACAAATTGAGGAGCCTTATAACCTCATGTGCAGTGGAGCTTTCCCCAATGGTGATCACAAAATCTTTGGATAATCATCCAGAATTACTTTTGCATTTAATGAAGGAGGGTATGTCAGAAGCAATGCAACCAGTGTAGACAATGCGTTCATTCAGCTGAGATGATACATATGATGGAGACAACGTATCTGGCAAAATCTATTTGAAAGCTATTAAGGAATTAAATTTTTTCCCTGACTGACTATTGTATTTTTAAGGAGCTTGACATTACATCCCACATGCCTCCATCCCCCAAGTAATAGCGAATGATTAATGGAAACACCTTTTTTATGGAAAATATTATGTCTTCTTGGCAGAATAATGTAGAAACACCTATCTGATCAGCTACAGTCAATTGTATTAATATTATAACTTTCTCAGAATATACCAAAAGTCCCACTTGGTTACTGAGTATGACTAACTCTCAGCATTGTATACTCTCGTAAATTTGCTCCCTTTGTTCTTTCTCTCCCAGGTTCACTCCGAACAACTCATTTTCATCTTTTTTTCAACAAAGTAATTAAAATTACTCCCTTGCTCAACCTGGGAGAAAAACACCATAATGATACTAAGAATCTGTACCTGTGTTTGAACATCCCTCCCCTTAGAATTATAAATAACAATGAGCAATGTCTTGGATAAGCTAGAAAAATTTAAAATACCAAGTCAATTCTTCAGTAATATATGAACCTAGCAGAGACAAACAGGAAGGAAATGTAGTGGGAATAGTGTAGTAATAATATCATTAAGTAAGGACAGTAGTCCTGCAGCATTAGGGGCCTAAGTCACCTATCCCTCCATGCACAAATAATGGCCATATATGTTTTCTTTCTATATGTTCCTTAGATGTATATCTGCTCTTCTCATGGATAATATGTCCACTTGCTACTCAATTTTATGTGAGGAATATGTTATTATTACTTTTTTAAATGTGCTATCTTTTTAGGTATTTTTTATTTTAACTAAATGTGTTCTCTGTTTGAGTAGTAAAACAAAATATGTTGGTAGAAGGTAGGGAATTACGGTTTTGAGGGGATGCAAACCTAGAGAGTACCTCAGTGGTCTTGGGAACCATTTTGTGAGTTAGAGGGGTAGCTCCATTTGCTACACAGTGGGTGTAACTTCACTCCAAAGCATAGCTCATAATAACTGATGAGACCCTACCAATATGTTTGTGTTCATTAGTCAGGCAAATAATATAGTTATTTCAAAACAAAAGCATATAATGAGATAGAATACAAAGTAAAGCAAAAATAGTATTTTCCCCCCTATAAATGGGATAACCAGTCCAGGGGGCTCACTTCATAGGCTGTATTGATGCCTGCAAGTGCTACATAAATGTAGTGTCAGGAAACTAGTCAACTTTGCCCTCAAGTAATTGTCTTAGTGGGAGGAGAAAGCAAAAGAATATTTAAAGTCTTGAAAATACTTGGTAATATATCTAAAGGTCTGATTAGAGGAAATAATACATGTGGGGCAGCTAGGTGGTGCAGTGAGTAGAGCACTGGCCCTGGAATCAGGAGGATCTGAGTTTGAATCCGGACTCAGACACTTGACACACGTATTTAGCTGTATGACCTTGGCAAGTCACTTAACCCCAATTGCCCTGCCAAAAACCAAAAAAAAATAATACATGTGAATAAATGACATTAACAACATTTAAAAAAAATTACTAACCTCAAGGAAGGAGTAAATTGTAACAGAAAAATGTTTTTTTTCCCCTTTATATGCTGCCAGATGAAAAAAAAATCTTTTTTCAGGAACGTAACTAACAAAGTTCTTCTACGGCCTTTATTCAGTTTTACTTTTTGAGCATATGACCAATGATTTCTTTCTTACAGGTCAGCAAAATATGGTGCTAAAAATTAATATGTCTGCAATCAAAGGATAAGGCATTATTTTTACAGGAAGGAGAAAAATGCACAGGTTGCCACTGAGGGAAAGAGGTATGTTAATAAAACCTGAAGGTAATAACTTCTGTTTTCTTATTTGATGGCACACTCCATAATTTTGGTTTTAAGATAGCTTTTGTTTTGAGGCTTTGGCTATTGCCTTTTAAGGTCTTAAGCCAATAGCTCCACATGACAATTTACACACGGCTAATTTCAGTGTTCAGGCAGGAGATCTCAGTATTTGGGCTTTCATGTTTTATAATGTGAATCACCAGGCAAAATTGATTCTTCACTTGGCTGCACAAGGTTGAGTGTTCTCTGACTGACATCTCCACCATACCTCAGGAAGCTCAGTATTGGGCAGACTTCATCATCCTGAAAGATCTCATCAGCCTTTGTAGTCCACCTCATCACTATTCTCTGTCTCTGACTGATTAGATGGTGGAACCATGAACTCCAAACCTCTAGTTAAGGAGAGAGCTCAGCTCCAACATTCCCTCATTTCTCATCTGACTGGAATTCTCTGACTGACTTCTCCAGTGTTCCCTCATTCAGGCTACCTTTCCTGTCCTATTTTTCAGCCTTCTTTTGTGTGTGTTGTCTTCCTAAACAGATTTTAACTTCCTGTGGGGCAGAGATTGTCTTTGTTTTTTCATACCTTTATCTTTGTACTTAGTGCCGTGCCTGGTATGTAATAGACACTTAATGAATTTATATTGGCTATTTAGTTAGGGGCTGGAAAATTCTGTGATAATAAGTGTCTCATGCATAGTTGTTTGTAAAAAAGTCTTCCATGGATTTTATAGAAACGAAGCGGTGAGCGATGTGGTTGAAACAAGTGAAAACCTTTGAAAGTGGGATGGAGTAGGGAGGGGAAAACCTCAATCAGTGAGTATTTCTGGATAAGAGAGAAAGTGAGCTGTGAGATTTAGGTCTATGGGTAAGGGGGCATTGGAAAGAGAATAAAAGTGGGTTATAGACACAGAACGAAGAGTTCAAAGGTATTCAGGTTTTCTTTTACTAATTTCTCCTGAATGCCTATTGCCTCTTATAGCTTTGAAATCAATGCAATCTTTTTGAATGTGTCTTTAAAAGCTTTTATTACTTGTTTATTCCTCAAGGTGTAAATAAAGGGGTTCATTACTGGTGCCACTGAGGTTGCAAGCAGTGTTACCACTTTATTCATAGCCACCCCTTCTTTTTCAGAAGGTTTAATATAAATGAAGATGCAAGTGCCATAAGTCATGGAGACAACAATCATGTGGGAGGAACAAGTGGAAAAGGCTTTTTTCCTTTGTTCAACTGAGGGGAATCTCAGAATAGTCCTGACAATATAGGCATAAGATAGAACCACTAACACTAAGGTGATGATGAGAGTTAACACAGCACATGCTAAAATTATCCTTTCTAGGAAATGTGTATCAGAGCATGCGATCTCCAGCAATGGTGATATATCACAGACAAAATGGTCAATAATACTGGAGTCACAGAATTCTAGCTCAAGACCCTCACCAAGTATTGGAACAATGATCATCAACCCAGACAACCAACAACCAAGGAGAAGCTGGTTACAGACTCTGTTGTTTATGATGGCTGCATAGTGTAGGGGTTTGCAAATGGCTACATACCGGTCATAAGACATGGTAGCTAAGAGAAAAAATTCAGAGACCCCAAAGAGGATACCAAAAAATAATTGAGTAAAACATCCATTGTAAGTCACAGAATAGTCCCCAGTTGACATGTGGTACAGGAATCTTGGAATACAGACAGTTGTGAATGACAATTCTAAGAAGGAATAATTTCTAAGGAAAAAATACATGGGAGTTTTAAGGTGAGGATCCACCCAAGTGATGGTGATAATGGTCAAGTTTCCAGCAACACTCAGCATGTAGGTCAGAAACAGAAAGATAAAAAGCAGAACCTTCAACTGTGGGTCATCTGTCAATCCCCGAAAAATGAATAATGTTACATCTGTATGGTTTCTCATCTCTGACCTCTGTCTTTTGATGGATCTGCATGTAAAAGACAGAGAGAGAGAGAGAGAGAGAGAGAGAGAGAGAGAGAGAGAGAGAGAGAGAGAGAGAGAGATCGAGAATGAGAAGTACCATCATAAAATAAGTCAGCAATGCAATTTGGATACAAATGCTCAGAACTCACTCTTGGTCCATTTTTTTTCTTTCACAGGCTAAAAAGCAATCATATTCACATCATTGTGTTTTCCTCAATGGCTTTGAGGTCTGTATCAGCTACTGAGCATAGCATTTTTGTAAGGACTTTTGTCCCCTAGCTAGTTTTCTTTTCCTTCCCCCAGTTCCTTCCAATCCTTCCCAATCAACTTTACTTTGTTTTATCTAAAAAGGTTGTGTTGCTTCCTTCTGTTTTCCCACCATACTGATCTCTGGATACACACCTCCTTCACTGAATCCCTTTATGTCCTAGAAAAAAAAGTTAAAGAAGACCAACACAGTGAGTATCTACAAGGGTGCATGATAAATATACTTCTGTTTATATACCACAAAAATTTTCAGCCCTTCCCCGACTGTCAGACACTCACTTCATATCCACTTTGTTACTACCCCAGAAAGTCCCATGATATCTAGCAATATATGAGGTGATTTTTTCTGTCTTTTTCCTCCTTGGGTGGTCAGTGGTGAGATCATTGGCTTGCAGACTATGAATATTTTCTTCACTTTTGTCAGGAAATTTCAAATTGTTTTATGAATCCTTTTGACTAATGTTTACATCTAGTAATCCAATATTAATGTCCTTATTTTTCCAAATTCCTTCTAAATTGTGTAGCTTTATTTTTTTTGGACCTTTGCCATTATATGCAGTATGGGAGATCAAACCTCAGAGTTTTAATGAGTACTTTTAATTTGATTTTTTAAAATTAATTTCTAAGCATCTTAATGGTTATTGCTAATTTTCAATTTTTTTCTTGTGAAATATTGCTTAACAAAATGTTTCTTGCTGTTATACATTTGTGCAATGTACATACTTTGACCTTAACTAACTGGTTCCACAGGAAATAGTGTGTAAACATTCATCTCTAAAAGCCCAATTTCTTTTCTTTAACTTCATGCTCCTCTGGGTTCTTTTGTCTATCGTAAAACCAGGCTGTTATACAACCAGACCACACGTCGTCTAAGTCCTTGTGGTTTCTCCTTGAGGAGGCTCTATCTTTTCTTAAGGTGACAGTGCTCAGAAAAGAGCATCACAGATAGGTTATCTGTCCAGAGTTTACCTATTATAACGGTGGCACAGCTGAGATTGTTGGGGTGGGGTGGAGATGGTGGTAGGAGAAATCAGGACTGGGTCTTAGAGCCACAATTAATGTTGAGGTTGAAGTCTTAGTGGAAAGCATCAGTGCCCAGCAACTCCAGCAACCTTTCTCTCCACAACCCAATATCCTTTAGGGACAAGTAACTAAAGTAACAAGTCCATTAGGAATAGTTGCCTTAAGCCACCTCAACCTGACTGAATCTACCACACACTGTACTACATCTATGCTCATTGCTGTCGTGTCTAATACCTGGGAGACCTGATATGCTAATTCCATTCTCCTCTTTCTGACCACACCCTTTCTCAAAAAATACTTCACCAAGACATGGCCTTACAGTCCCAGACTAGCAAGCCAGTCAGAGGAAATCTATTCTCTGGGTCCAAAATAGGAAGCAGAACCATTATAGTGTCTGGAGCAAATTTATTGTTGGAAAATGTGGTGGCAGGGTAGAAGATAGTCATACCACAGGTGCTAGGGTGAAGGGAGAGGAAAGTCTTCCTAAAGAACATAAAATCATGAAATGCTTTGGGAATTAGGTCAATGACGAGAGCGGGGAGAAAAGAATAGTTAGAAAAGGGGAAAATGGTAACAGGGCCCAGGAAGGACAAGTGGAGGGAGCAGTTGTGCAGCATGTTGCTGGAGGAGCATAAAATGATGTGGGGGGACAGTACTTTTGCTGGGAGAAAGTGGAGTTTCCTATAAAGGAGGTACACACAACCAAGGTGGGAGGCCACCTGTTCCCACCACACCCATCCCAGATGAGAACATCCAAGAACACAGACCCATTTACTCTAATCTCATTCATTCTAAGTCAACCTCTCCTCAGAAAACACTTCTCCATTCCCAATTAGATTCACAAGGCCTCCATAAGCACTTAGGTGGTTTCCTTGACACCTTTGTTCCTACTTCTATTGGAAGTGGAGAAAATTACTCTCCCCTGGACAACTGCAAGGCCATTTAATATCCACCCACACCTGCAAACCCTCAGCCCTAACACTATTCTTCTTTCTTTGCCTCATTTCCAGCTTCCATATTATTTTGATTGTGAACCAACTTTTCTGCCTGCTCTTCTCTTATCTTAGAGGCAGTTAGTGGTTCAGTGGATAGAGGTCTGGACATGGAGTCAGGAAGAACTGAGTTCAAATCAATCCTCAGACTCTTCCAAACTTTGTGACTCTGGACATTTCACTTAACCTCTGTTTGTTTGACGAAAGGATCTGCTAGGGAAGGAAATGGCAAATCATTTCAGTTACTTTTACATGAAAACCCCATTGACAGTATGGTCCATAGGGTCCTGAAGAGTTGTTCGTGACTGAACAGCAACTCTACTACCTTCGTTCATCAGCTGCCCTCTTCTGTATTTCCTGGATGTCCTCTGGACTTTTTAATGTTTGAGTACTTTCAAAGAAATGAAGGGAAGATTTAGCTTAAGAAAAATCCAGTCACAAAATCTTCCCATTAGAGTTAAGGTGGCTTCTCTCCACTCTCCAAACTATCTCCTAATGCTTCTTCTTGCTTCTAATAGTTTTTTCTCGTTGTCCCCTACCTAGGACCTCCTGTACATCCTGGTATTGCATTCCCTATTTAATTACTTCTTTCTGCAATGTCGTAACAGAAGAACTAGAAAATGAAACCACAGTAGGTAATAAATAGCTACTAATGGCCCCTTCCAAAGAATTGCTTAACTTTTAGAAGGTAACACAATATTACTATTATTTAGAAGGGGCATTGGAGTTTTTGGAAGTGGAGGCAATGCACATATAACTCCATCATGAAGACTATTATCTACTTTGCTTCTGCAGAAGATTGACCTCAGTGGAGAGTATTTGTTAATTTACATTTTCCCCCTGCTGTACCTTTTCCTTTTCTAAGGTAATATTATGTTTACGAATTTCTACCTACAATGCTGGAGGTCATGTTCAGAGATACGAAAAACCATTGAGGAAATATAAATCTTTGTATCTTTAGTTCTGTAGGGCAGGTATATTGAGGTGGTTTATTTATGTAAACGCTCTGGATATTGGAGAATGAAACCTAGAATTCTCTCTTTCCCTACATAGAAGTGGCAGCTTGTGTGTTTGGATAAGTTCACTGTTGGGGATCCACCTGGATTTCAGGATCCTTGTTCTTATGATTGTATATTCTAGCTCAATTTCAGACAGGAACAGGTCATTTGCTCCATCACAGTGGATCACTGCAATGAGAAGTAGCCATAGTCCAGCATCACCTTTTGCCAGTGATACTTTGCATCATTGTAGATGCCTTCTCTGCCTGCTCACTCTGTCCCTGTGATTAAGGATAGGCAATCTCACTTTCTTTGAGGAGGATCTGGTCACAATTGTTTCTTACTAGTCACAAGCTAATTCCATTCAGTAGCTATACCAATGTTTCCCATCTTCCTTCAATTTTCCTCTATCCTTCCCTAGATTAGATTTCCTTAGGAGAACCCAGTTAGTTGTGGGAATGAATTTTCTTGGTTGCTGTAAAATATCCCTGCAATTACCCCAAAGGGGAATTTTTCCTGAGTCTTTAGAAGTGAGGATTCTATATCCCAGAATGACCAGTTTGCACAGTGCCGAATCCAGTGTTGCAGACCATAACAAAACCTGGAACAACGATCTTGGATTCTTGGATCCATTATTATTGGAGAGGGAATTTCTCTTTTTCTTAGGTTTTGTGGGAAAGATTCCACATAGAGTGACTTCTGGATCCAGAATTGTGCCCTAGTAGAAACTTGTCTCTAACTTTGTCTTCCTGACGAACTCCCTCCTCTGACCCCCACTGCCCACTGTGCCACCTTAAACAATTTTCCTTCTCTGGAAAGCATTACCAATCTTTCTTCATCCTTTTCAGTAAGGAAACTTTCATTCAAAGGAAATAACTATAATAAAGGAAGTTCAAGAAACATGCAGCACATGGTAAAAGAGAAAGCTCCCTGTACCTCTGACATCACACAGGTAATTCACCTGTCTGTGAAGCTCTAAGCTCGACCCAACTTCCATCAAAGGGCAGGAGTCAATGTCTGTATATTTCCAAAGAATATCTCAGATATAGATGCTGAATTTCATTCTGGAAAATCCATAGTGCTTCTTGGATATTTAAAATAGAGTTTTTGTCTGTGCTAAGCACAGACTTCTCTTTTTTTCCTCCATAGATTTGGGGCATGGTCTACATGATTCTTGAAGAGTGCCCTGATTCTTGTGATTTGGGTAATTCTGTCTGATAAGTTTGTTTTCTACTCTGTTCTCAGGCAGAATGGGCTCATCTGTCCCATTACTGTTGGCACTGCAATTTTCCACAGAAATAGTTGGCATCACATTTCACTGATGATTTTATCTTTTTCTTGATGTTGCCTCTGTTCATTCTATCTGTAAAAGTGAATCTAAGGGCAGAGGACAGAACTTTCCTTTCCTTTGGTTTAGTATCTGGTCACAATTGTTTCTTTTCTTTTCTTTCTCTTTTTTTGGGAGGCAATCACGTAAAGTGACTTCTCCAAGGTCACACAGCTAGTATGTGTCTGAGGATGGATTTCAACTCAGGTCCTTTTGACTCTAGGACCAGTGCTCTATCCACAGTGCCCCACAATTGTTTTTCAATAATCACTAATTTATGATATTCAGTCATTAAACGAATGTTTCCCATCTGCACTTCATGTAACTTTTTTCCATTCTGCATTGGAATAGACTTACTCCGGAGACCTCAATTAGTTATAGGATTTGCTTGACTGTTGTAATATATGTAATATTTTATTCACAAAGCATCCTGAGGGTATTTTTCCTGAACTTTGAGAAAAAAAGTTTCACTCTGGCAGCTAAGATGGTTTGAGTTGCTTTGCACTAAGCACCCATGTCATATCATGCAGGATCCAATGTTAAAGGCACCCCCACAAGCAAAGTGCTCTGACCTAGGTCCGCTAGAGCCATGATTAGATTAAAGATGAAATATCCCCCCAACACTAGTGCTTCAAAGGAAGATCACATAGAGACCACCTATATAAAACTGTTGCCTCCAAGAGGCTTTTCTCTGGAGTTCCCCACTTGCTCTTTCTGTAAGCCCCATCTCTTGGAGCCTAGTGACTTCACCCTGCCCACTGTGGACCCTACTCTGTTTTCTCCTTCCCATGGGAGAGATTACCTTATTTTCAAAGTTACCTTCATATCCTCTTTCCCTTCCATCTTTCTCTAAGTTCTGTTTCAAGCTAGATATTGTCTATAATGAATCTTTTAGCTAATTCATTCTTATATGCAATTAACAAATCACTTTATGTTTTAATCCTCTCAGGGATAGTACTTATTCAGTGAGAAAGCTTGTTCATTCAAAGGAAGCATCTGCAATTGTCAAATTTTAGGAAGTGTGCAGCATAAGAGTGGAGGGGTAGCTTTTGATGAGAGGCTTTCATGGGCCCCTGAAATTAGAAAGAACATTATGTAATCCATGCAGGTATTTTTTTTTGCTTTAACCTCATTTATTGAAAGATACACTTAAATTATCAAAGTCATTGTAGTATAAAAATCGTTACAGGTAACATTGCATCTGAAAGCACTAGGGTCTATATATGACATGATTCTATTTAGCTTCCATTTTGATGTTTTGACATCTGCATCCAAAATTACAGTACTCAATTTTGACTGCCTTTGGTCCTACATGATTCCAATTCCTGAGGTAAATTCAACGTTCACTGCCAACATCCTTGAAGCCTGAAGTTAATCTGGGGAGAATCCAGACATTTATACTCCCACATACAATACAATGGAACTCATAACTGTAATCACATAGTACAAATTTAATTTTAAATTAGTAACTAGTTCTCTTGTGTTTTTATGTAGTGTTATTCAATCAATTGTACTTAAATTCTTTACTGTACAGTAGACTGATGTATTTAAAATCTTATGACTTACGGTAGCACTTTAAAAATCTTTTGTATTCTGGTGACACTTTTGATCTGTTAATCCCCAAATGCTAAACATTACCTATTACCATCAAATATAAAATCAGTACAAAGTATTTTCAACTGGAAATAGCCCCTAACATTAAGAAACAAGGGTCTCCACTTAGGCTAAAATTTTTCTAGATACCTTTTAAAATTTAACTTCTATTATATTGCATTCTGCCAGTAAGGCACCATACTTTGTAGCAATCAGATACATCCCACAGCAACTGGGAAAATATTAACTCCACATTATACATGTAACTAATGAATGTGAGAGAAAGCAAATTTTAGAAGACCTAACTTTGCAAGAAAATTTCATACTACGTCCTATTGTGAAGCCAAAATAAATTTTAATGAAGATTCCCAGATGTGAGTATGGGGTAGGCATTTTAGTATTTCATCCTTTAACTATACAATTGAGGACTCTATAAAAGCTAAACAATACCATCTTTCTAACAGGTAGACACATTCTGGTATTTTAATTCAAAGCCTGTCCCTTCATGCCTGCAATTTCACAAGTCCATACTACAAAGTGGGCCCTTTGTTTGACTTGATGGAAATTTAAAGAGCTAATTCTTCTTCCAACCTCTAAATTAACCCTTCCCGAAAAAGCATAAACTTTTCTAAGGTAAGAGATTACTGAGAAATTAAAAATTCATATTCTAAGGCAATTTTAAAAACCTGAACTATTAAAAGCTGAAAAAACAGCTTCTTGGAAAATCACCTTACATTTCACAAACTACTGATTAATCATAGTTTCTCCAGTTTTAATATTATTTTTATTACCTTCGCTTTTTAATTTTGCTCCCTATACATTTATATATGCAAATTTAGGTATTTTGAAGTAGTTTTGCTATGCTACATAATTTTAGTTGGACAAAGAAATACAGCAAATGAAGTATGTTGAAAAACATACAGCTATGTTCAGCCCTGTTTCCCAGTAGGGACAAGGAAGGCAAAGAGGGGAATTTTATAGTAAATGAAAGCATTTTCACTTTGTACTAGTTTGTAGTCTCCTAAAATACTGCCTAAAAACAAAATGCTTATCTTCCTCAAATCAAATTCAGCAAGCTAGATGACAAAGTTAACCTTTATTCACAAATGTAGAAAAACATGAGATAGCTAATTATGTTCCAAAAACTAACATTTCTACAATGTACATATATATTATTTATATATTGTTATATCACAATAAATACCAATTTCCTATATACATATAGAAATTAAAAATGTATATTTGCACCAAACGAAAGCTATTTCTTCACAGCTTGAGAAACATGATGATCTTATGCATTAGTGCCCGTTAACCTCCACTTTTCTAAATGACCACATGCACTTCATGTGTTTTTCAATTGAGCTGCCTGCCAAAATTTCATCTTGGAAGCTGCAGTGAAGATCCTTTTATGAAAGTGGTTTGGATGCCATCTTTATTCGCATGTAAGAAATGAGATATAATTCCATATAAAAGAGGTCTGCTTTAAGCTCCGCCACAGTCGCCATTTTCCAACCGCCACCCGAGAGAAGAGAAAAGCTTATATCATTGTTTTTTTTTATTTGTTTTGTTTTTTGGCAGGGCAGTTGGGGTTAAGTGACTTACCCAAGGTCACACACAGCTAGTATATGTATCAAGTATCTGAGGCTAGATTTGAACTCAGGTCCTCCTGACTCTAGGGCTAGTGCCCTACTCACTGCGCCACCTAGCTTCCCCATGAACATACTCTTACCAAAGAGTATATGTCATGTTTTATAGAATAAAAGTTGCATCTCAGAAATTAATATCCATTTTCCTCCTGAAACATATAGTTTAATTTATAGACTTTCTTTATCTTCCTTCCTTTCTTTCCCATCTTCCTTCCTTCCTTCCTTTCCTTTCCTTCTCTCAACAGGTCTAATTTCTGTGTTTCTATGTAGAGAATCAGTCATACCTATCCCCACAGTTAAATAAAAGGAAAAATAGTGATATGACAAACCAATATTTTACTTACTTTTCCTGCTGGTACTTCAGGTCTCAGCAAACCATTTTTGTCCAATAGTCCCTGGAATGCCTCAATCTGAGCACTAACAAATCAGCAGAAACACATACATCTACTTCATGCCACATTATCTCACAAACCCATGACCTTGCCCTAACAGACAGAATGAAATTCTCCAAAGTTCCCATCTTCTGTAATATATGAATCCTCTCTCTCTCTCATTACCATTTCTAAAATGATCCTGCATCAGAAATCCTGTCCCACTTTAAATGCAGGAAATATTTTGATGTGCTGTATGTTGCTTAAAGAAAGACAAAATCATTGCAAAGGGAATATCCTCTCAGTTCTCACCTTTCTTTGGACCCTTTGACCTGATCTGTCTGGGCCGGGATACAGGTTTCCCCTCACACTGTACAATAACAACACAGGATATCTTTTTCATCTGTCCAGTGTGCTTCAGGTGTATGGGGACCAATGGGTTCACAAATGAAAGGATCCTGCGGGAATCCAAGTTTAAATGTCACTAATGAATCTCTATTGTAATCAATGTTGGCAAAAGACATAAAATAAGCAGCTGTGGAACTAGTACCCATCAGGAATGGAAAAAAATATCGATAGTCTCCAACACAGGCTTTGTACACAGCAGTGAGTCAGGTGATGGAGGAAGAATGACATCTCATTGTTTCTCCCTACTTTGTTAAATATAGTGGTCTTGAATATTGTTTGATCCTCCAACTCCACCAGTTAAAAAAAATTGAGGATGCACTATATACACACACACAAACACACAAATATGCATATGAAGCATGAGTTCATTGGCAAGACTTTCAAGGCAAGTAATCAAGTCTTTACTAATTAGCTACCATGTACTAGGTTTTGCACTAAGCACTGGAAACAGAAATAAAACCATACTTTAAAAAAGTCTATCCTCAAGGAACCAACATTGTAGTATGCGACAACTATATATATATATATATATATATATATATATATATATATGTATATGTATATGTATATATGTATGTGTGTATACATATATATATGTGTATATATATATGTATATGAAAAACTGGTAATCATATTGGAGGGTAGATACTTAGCTTTAAGGGGAGAGGGAAAAGCTTATTGTAGAAGGTGGAATTTTAGTTGGGACTTCAGGAAGACAGGAAACGGAGATGAGGAGAGAGAAAATTCCAGATATGGTAGATAGCCAGTGAAAGTGCCCACATTTGGGAGGAGTATCTGGTGTGAGGGACATCAGAAGGCTAGTGTGACTAAATTGTAGAGTATAATCTTCATATCTATGTTTATATATCTACATGTATGTCTATGTATGTGTGTATGGATATTGATAGATCGATGTAGATATGTAGATACATATGTATATGTGCACATATGTATGTCTATGTATGTATGTATATATATATATATACATATATATATGTATATATAGACAAAGACTCTCTTTCAAAAACACCGATGATGTCATTTTTGACTCTGGAGGTAATAAGGAGCCCTTAGATTTAACTCCTTTAACAAGAAGATGGAGTTTTGCTGGAAATCTTGGTGATCATGGTACATGTAATAAGCAGATAATGGTGGAGAGACTGGGCAACATACCTATTACTACATCCAAGTGTACCAACGACCCCAGATTCTGTCAGGTGCCTTATTGCCGATAGCTGAGTTAATTAGACTCCTTTATAAACATGTAGTGACTGATGGCCATCTATATCAGTGGACTCCAAAGAAGAAAGACAACCTGTTAGTTGCAGAAAGGTGATGAGAACCTATGTTTCAGATATAGACATTTCAAGTAAAAGTGAAGATGAACTAAAGAACTAAAATGAACCACAATTCAAACACGGGGAGAGAATTAAATGTATAAGCAACATCTTCTCTGCCTAGAGCTTCATCTATAGAGATTCCTAGAATACAGACACATTATACAGATCATAGCGAAGCTACTAGCTAGCCTGGGTTTACCACAAGGTCAGGTTTAGGGATAGAAGACTATAGTTTTTATAAAGACTCTGACTACCTATACCATCAGCTAGTTTGAGTAGGGCAGATTTGGCAATAGGTCTCAGAGAGTAAGGATTATTTGACTGGTGTCCAGACTAAATTAAAATGTTGCAGAGGAATCTGTAGCTAGATGATAGTACTGATGTTTACTCATAGAATATGTGACCTGCATGTAATTCCACGTGATCACTGAAGTACATATTAATTACTTAATTTTTAAATATGCTGGAAAATTATTTTATTGTTCTTATTTATATGCTTCTATATTAATATTTTGCATACATTGCAGATTCATGTCTCTGTAGCAATGTATAGCTTTGATTCTTGTTATTTTAGAGGAACTGTTTCACTTTTTGTGTTTGTAACCCCACTATTTAGCACAGTGCATGGCACAGAATAGGAGCCTAGTAAGTATTTGTTCATTGTTTTGCATATATACTGCTGTTTCTGCATATTGTGTAGGACTACTAAGGTTGTTACTGCTTTAACTTTGCTTTTTTTCTGTGCTAGGATCAATTGCGGGGTGTTCAGCAATTCACAAAATATTAGATCTCTGAAGTAGAGACCCAATCCTAAATAAAATTAAAGTTAAAAAAGAGATCAGAGTATTAGCTATTTAAGTAAAAATGACCCTGCTCTGTGTTGTTTTTAAAAATTAAAATTAAAAATTGATTTTTTTTAAAATTAAAATTTATTTTTCCAATTAGTAAAAATTTATTTCCTTTCCCTCTTTTCCTCACCATTAAACAATTTCAGAAAAAGGAAATGCTCACAAAAATATCTAAAGTAAATTCCCACAATGATCATGTTGAAAAGCATATGTCCATATCACTTCTCTGCCAGGAGATGAGTAGTGTGCTTCACCCTAATTCCTCTGAAACTGTGGTTTGTCATTGCACTGAAGAGAGTCTGAAAATATTTCAAAATTGATTTTCTCTATAATATTGTTGTCATATATATTGGTCTAGATCTGCTCCTTTCCCTCTGCATCAGTTCACAGATGTCTTACTAGTTTTCTCTGAAACTATTCATTTCCTTCTTTCTTATGGCACAATAATCTACCATCATATCAATATAACCATTATTTCTTTAGAATTCTTCTGACAGATTTGTGCTCCCTTGGTTTTCAGGGGCTTTTGGTTCCAAAAGGACTGCTAAAAATATGCTTGTAGCTCTAGCCAATATCTAGCTTAGAACAGAATGCAAAGAGAAAAAAAGAAGGGAGAGTGGAGGGGAAGGTAACTTGGAAAGTGGGGAATTCACACCCATGGGATGGTGAAAACAGAGTATGGTCCACAGTGGGCAATGTTGGTCCACTAAACTCATGGAGATGGGCTTCCAGAAAAAGAGGGAAGGCAGGTCCAGAGATGAACCTTTCAGAGGCTATAGCTTTGGCACAGATGGTCTCTATGTGACCTTCCTTTGAAGCACCAGTGATGGGGAATATTTCACCTTCCATCTTATCTAGAGCACTATCTTACAGTTGTTTGGAGGTGAATAAGGGAGAGCTACACCAATTTGCTGTTTACTCCACCATCTTGGCTCCTAGAAGTCAATTAGAACCTTTTTAAGCATAATTTGAATTTTATTGAAGTGAATCAAATGACTTTGTAACAAAATCAGTGAATAACAACCTTCCAATTTAATTATTATACCCTATTGACATATTACATACACTGATAATGGTGCAACAGTTAAAAACAAAGTTGACCCTTGTATTTTTTCTGTAAGCTTTACAGACATTTTGCATTTTCAGGCTCTTAGCATTCGAATATCATGATGGCTTTCTGTATTTATTTGATACCTTTCTGCTGATATGTGCTTCAGTAAGTACTTAAGTAAAACATAATATTCTTATTAAAAACAAATTTTAAAGTAAGAAGTGCTATATAGTATCACAAATTAAGCATCTGGGTTCTCAGAATAGCAGAAAATGTGTTCAGATAGTTTTCTTTTATAATAAGATAATTGACTAGAATTTGTTTTATTACTATGTAGTGTTTTTGTTTTAAAGCACATTTATATCATTTTAACTTTTTTCCTTCCATTAACATTATTTGGTTTCATTGCCTGGTTTTGCAACTTTGGTAACCTGTGTTCTATTTTAAGCTTTTGTAATTTTACAGCTTAGTATCTATCAACTTTTTAAATATTGTTTTAACTATGACACTGTTAAGGTATTTTTAGGCAATCTGAATTTCATACCAACTGGGATTTATGTCAGCTACAATCTTAATGAGGAATCTCTTAGATTTATTTTTTTCTTTCCTCTCTAAAATTAAGTGCCACTGAATCTATTGTACAGTACTACATTTATGCATCTGAACCAGAACACTTACAAACACCATAATTGGTTTAAAGAAAATGATGGAGAAATTCAGAAGTTACTAAAAGAAAAACAATGAGAACTCCACAGGGTTTACCAGCAGGCTAATTCATCCATTTTTTCTAAAAAGGCAGAGTTTTTAATTCCACCAAAAAGTAAAGTGCTGTTACAATTAATTTCTAATGAAAATGTAAAAAAAAAAGCTGCTGCTAAAGTCATGTTGCACATTTAATTAAATCAAGATGGCTAATGAGATTAACTTTTGCCACTGCTCTATGCACCAAAGATTTAAAGGTCATCCTTTTGTTATCATTCTAAGGTACATTACCAAAGGGATTGAGATGGAGATTTCACGTGTTCAAATAATTTTATATTTGACTTTGTTGTTCTCTTACGAGTTTGTATCTTGGTATTCCTTGTCACCACAATAAATTTCTATTCTCAGATTCTTTTTTTGCCTTGTTCCTTCCTTTTAAAACTGACTTCTCCTCCCAGGGTGGAAGGGGCTCTGTCTCAGGCTTCTTGTGCCAGAGGCTACAGGTACTAGTTGTTTACCCGGGTTCTGTACTGATGTTGCCCTCACCACTCCCTCATCGCCAAGATTTCCCTTCTGTTCTACTGCTGCAGACTCTTTCAGTACTCTCCAGACCTTAACCATCTTGTATCTCAGTCATTTTCTGGGGACACATTCCTCCAGTCTACCTTGCAGCGGGAACCTGGAAAATGGATCTATTGGAAAAGACACCTGCACAAGGATGCCCTGCATCTCAACTCTAAAATACCCTACCAAGTCCTCCTGATGAATCCCTCCATTTCAAAGCTTAATGCAGTGGGCAGATGGATATACCTGTCTCAACTAAAGAGGGCCCCACCCCTGAGTAGATAGCCCAGCCTACTACTGGTGATTTTAAGCTCTGTCTGAATGTCAGAAAAAGAAGCAGATGACAGGAGTAGTAAACCACTCCCCCAAGATACTGAACATGGACTGAGTGTCCTGTGTTCTTTACTCCTTGTTAAATTGTCCATTGAATCTCCCACAGCACATGTCCTATGCCATCTATACAGTTTGACCTTGTTATTCTTCTTCGCACATGGTTCCTTCCCCTAAGCAAGTTCTCTTATTGTGCCACTCTTTTTCCTTTTGTGGAAAACTTCTATAATTATGGCAGCTGGTCAGTGGAAGATATAAACGCAATATTATATCTTTTTACTAATAAGCAAATACTAGAACACATCTGAGCTACTACTTATTATACTACTTACTATAATAAGATACAGGTGTGTATGATCTTAACTATTCAACCTGAAATTATAGTCAAGTCCTTGAAATATCTCACAGGGTTGTAGTAATAATTGTACAATATTTCAGTAGTTTGTGAGACTAAAGTGTAAATCTATTATTTAGGGAGGTGAAATCAGAAACATTTTTCTATTCTGTGTTAAAAGAATTCCAGCACAATTAGTTATCTTAGAGAAGAGTGACTTGTGGTTTATCTCGTGTTACCTCAAAAAGACACCAAATTTTTCTTGTATATGTTTTTCAATAAGGGCTTAACACTTGCATATAGAACATCCAAATCACACAAGGGTATAAAGAGGATTTGACAGTAATGGTCTATGTGAGTGTTATATCTAGTTCATTTGAACATGGTTAGTGACTGAACATATTTTTCTGTACATAACTCATTTGATCATTTACCTAGTCTATTTATATACCTTGTTGCAGCTTTTCGTTAAAAAATTAGCATCTTTTGGGAAATTTTCTTTCTGTGGCCATTCACATTTTATACCACAATTGCTGGACTCATTCAATGTCACTCAAGCCATCTCTTTAAGTGTTGTCTTAGGTTATCCTCTGCAAGATGACCAAAGCCAACATGGTCCACTAGTTCATCAAACTCCTTGACCTTTCTGTTGGTCAGTGACAGAATGTTTCTCAACCAAAATGGGGAAATGTTGAATGCAGTTGACTATGAACTGACTTTGTCTGATCTCAGGGCTACAAATTGCCTGAGAATTATCAAAACCAAGTAGAAGAGACTATTAAAACCCGTTTTAAAAAAAGTAAAGAAAAAAAGGAGCCCATCATTCTGACCAGATGTTGCTACTCCCAAGAATCCCTAGCCTTCTCTGTGTACTTTTGTTTGTTAAGCAAAACAACTTATGTAACAGCTTCACAAGGCTCAGATTTTCATAAGACTACCTCCCTGTTGAAATGTATTTAAGCTCTCTCCCCACTGCCCTTCATGAGCACTCTTACACCCCAGTGCTCTGTGGTGACCCTGGATTGCAATCCCCTTTCCTTGATTAAAAGATCCTTTCTTGTTGCTACTTTGATAGTTGACACAGGGTTCCTGTGCCCATTTCAAAGACGGCCCCAAGAAAGAAGTGAGGAGCAAGGAACACTGCTCATACAGAGATAGAAAGGAGATTATAACATAGCAACACACACACACACACAATACTATCAGTGCCTAAACTTGCTTTGAAATCCCCAGCCCCTTGTTGGTTAAATGTGGCAGCTATATCTAAAAATATTCTTTTTTTAATTGTTTCTCTCATTTTAACTAGGTCTGGGAACCTACAAAACTGGCAGTACATCATTTTATACATATTTATTTTCTACTCTGGTTTCAATACACTCAAGAATATCTGGATACATTTTTTCCTCCAACAATTTGAGGAAATCATTCAGACCTGCCCTCCATTTCTTATGCTGTCATCTGAAGGACATTTAAAGTTGTGCTTAGATTAAAGCCCATCATTTTTCACAAGCTTAAAGAAATTTCTGGTCCACAGGTGAGGATCTTCATAGTGTCAGAATACTCCCAAAGCCTGTTAAGATAGACAACACTTACATCAAGGTGTACCTTCAACTTTTTTGATAAAGTGATTTAGTGTGGTGCTTTCATGGCAGTAAGATCATATCATACAAGGTTGTCCTGTCTTGACAGTTTCTCTTCCCCAACAATAACCAAGCAGGATGCAAGTCCTTAATTTTATTGGTATGTGCATGCAATTTTGAAAACTTTGAATAACATCATCTCCAATTACATTTACGATGAGGATAATTCTAGCCATGCAAGGTCAAACACAGTGTAGACACACTCAACCCTCTACCTGTGGTCATACAAATCACATTCCAGGGAAAAGTTCTGCACTTGGCCCTCATCCCAGCTGTTCATCCAGATTTTACTGCCTCACTGCTCCACCCTGTACTTATCAAATCAATATTGAGTGAATAAAACTCAATATTAAATTATCCCCACGTAATGGGAGTGATAGGCTCAACAAATTTGTCATATCTTGTACTTCCTATCATTTATGAGTGTAATGTTATTTTTTGATCTTTCTAGCTAGAATTGTTTCAAAAGAATGAATTAGTTTTTACTTTGCTCTTTTTTGTATTTATTCCTCTTTTTTTCACATTTTAGGTTTTCCATCAAATAATTTAAATTTCATTGTTTCATTTTAGTTTTTTCTATTAGTCATCCTCTTTCTCATAAGTGGAGCTTTACATTCATAGAATGGTTATATGTCTGAAGTATATCTTTACCAATGCTGCCAATCATTGCATTCAGTGTGTTTTTATAAGACTATGAGCAAGTGCCAAATGATGCGGATTTATTAGGTGCTATAACAACAACAACAATAACAATAGTAGCTAGTGTTTATATAGCGCTTCAAGGTTTCCAAAGCACTTTAATACAATCTCATTTTACCCTTATAACAACTACAGGAGGTAGATAGTATTAACAGCCTCATCTCACAGATGAGAAGACTGGGGCTGAGAGATGTTCATTGACTTGCTCAGGGTCACTCAACTAGTTAGTATTTGAGGTCACATTTGAACTCCAGACTTTTGACTATTATAATAACTAATTATTAATTTATGATCCACTCTTTTCTTCCTATTCTGTTAAAATCCAACTCCTGAAAAGGTCAGTCGGTCTCTGAAGTGCATGATTGAGTGATGAGATGGCTCCTAGCCCCCAGTGCACATGCTCATTAACTAGGTTAAGTTGGACCCCACAAAACTGGGAGACCTAATTTCTGTTTAGAGTATAAATAGAATCTAGCCTGGACAAGACTTTGCCTAGGGGAGGAACCCACTGTCCTTGATCCCCTCCATTAGAGTTTAGGGCAACTCAGTCCATGAAGGAGAAAACTAGCCAGAGAGATCTGGAAGGAAATGGCTTCCCCTGCTCAGATGCCTTGATGCTGCTGATTCTCTTCATTTAGTAACTTTCTCAGCAGGAAGTACTCAAGGCTTTTAGACCACCTCCTTGTTAAGTGTCAACCAATCAGGGTTGAGTTTCACTTGTCAGGGAAATTCCCTTTCAGAGGGGATTTAATATGATTCAGAACCTCACTTTGCATCTGTGGTTACCTCGAGAAACCACTGATTATCAATTTATTGATTATTATCTAGCCTAATTAATATATTGATTATTACCTAGAACCTGTCTTTTGGGGGTTTTCATTCATGACAGCAGGGATCATGGAAGATGAGAAGGCATGGGAAAGATCACAATCTGCACTATGTGGAGGCATTGCCCACATCAATGAGTTAAAGATCACTTGAAATACTCATATTGCATGCTGAAAGTAATCTTCAGGGAGAAAGACTGTCTGCAACAGAAGATGATGACATATCCCAGAATCCCATGAGACACAGAGTGATTGAGATTCTTCTGAAATCCATCCTGCTAAAGGGAATTCTCTAGAGCTTCTCCTCTGTTTTTGGATGAAGAATCTCTGATAACATACCAAAGAGTGATGAGATCAGAAGCCCGTTTCATTGCATATCCATCATGGGTGAGCACTGTATATGATACTATTATGGCACCTTCTGGTGTCTGTGGGCACTAGCCAAAGTTGACTACATAGGAGATCATTAGTGCTGCTTAAACCCAAGTCCCTAAGGGCCATTTTGTTTGTGTATTGACTATCCTCATGAGCCTGTAACAGATTAAGCAGACAAAACAAAATGTTGTTAATTGTCATTCATGTTAAATTTATAAAGAAACCAGTTTCTCCACCCAGACAGATCAGATGTTAATACAAACAAAGTCTGATATTACCATTTTTTGTGCTTGACCTATCTTCCTTTCAGGTATAAAGAGAACAGAGAAATACGACCCAGTTTTAAAGAGGAAAAGAATTGGTGGGAAAGATTATTGGTGTAGAATCAGTAAGGGGAGAAGTTGACCAGTAACCTTGGATGTCCTGGGAAATGGAAAGTAGTATCAGAGCTGTCTGTGAGTGTAATATTCTGAGTTCTAGAGACAAAGCATGGTAAGAAATTTGTATACACTTAGAATTTTAGGATTAAAACTAGAAAAGAATGCAGAGATCACCTCATCTAAATCATTTATAGATAAGGAAGCTGAGGCTCATTGAAACTGAACAACTTTACCAAGGTAACACATCATGGTAACAGAGCTGGGACTCAAAGATTCCAAATCTACTCACTTCCTTATCACACCACGCCGCCTCCACTTACACATTATTAGTCAGCACTGAGTCATGCTGGGAACTTTTGGAGCTACTCTACTGAATGAAGTGCAAGGAATGTCTGAAAAGTAAGTATGAACATAAGTATGAGCATGTCTCAAATTTTCATTTTGGATTGATAAAGATGGAAAGTGTGGGACTCCATTTGAAAAAATCCCAAGACTTGGACAAATACTACGAATGTTTCAAGGTAAGACTCGAGTCATTTCTGAGATACCACTCTTCCACTGAATAGTAAGACATTTGAATTTTACATTCTAATTGGGCCACTTTTAGGGATAATATATTACACACTTCTATTAAGGGGAATGAACACATTGGTATAACATTAAATATAAAATACAACCAAAATAATTTCAGGGAATAGGGCACTGACAACTGAGGTATCAAGAGAACCTTCCAATAGGAGCTGACACTGGAGCTGAACTTTGAAGGAGGCTGGGGATGCCACAGGCTGGAGGAGAGGAGGGAGTGAATTACAGGAATGGGAAACAAAATCAGTTCAAAGACAAAAAGATGGCAGCTTAAAAGCCAGGTGTAGGCAAGAGCAAGAAGAGCAGTTTTTCTTGAATGGAGAGAATATGAAGAAGAAGAATATACAATAAGCCTGGAAAGGTAGAGTGAGGCCAGATTGGAAAGGACTTTAAAAGCCAAATAGAGGAGCTGGCATTTTGTCCTAAAGGCAAGAGAGAACCACAGTGGCTTTTTAAGCAGGAAACTGACACAGTTTAAAGTTTGCTTGATGAATACTATTTTGATAGCTGCATGGAGAATGGATTGGAAGTTGAGGCAGGTAAATCAATTAGGCCCAAATAGACTATTGCAGTGTTCAGTGTCAAAGATGGGAGCCTGAATTGGTATAATAGCTATGTGGGTAAAGTAAAGGGGATATATATGACACATATAGTGGTGGTAAAATAAATAAGAACTTGGTAAATCTTATTTGGATTGAGAAGTGGATTGGCTTGTGAGAAGTTGACTTCTGGGTCAAAGAATGGAACCAAAAGACAACATCTACACAAACGCAAACAATTATATGTTAACAAAGAAATGTCAAACCAAGGGCTGAGTGGAGCATATTTGTTTACAGAAAGGGAAGTCCATGGTTATGATCAGATCACTGCAACCAGAAACAACAAAAAGCTCATAATGGGCCCAGAATAATTGATCAATGTAGACTTTGCAAGGAAATGGTAGAAATTTCAACATATCACTTCAGGTTGCAAAAATGGAAAATGTGTTAAATACCCAGAAAGAAATTTTCATATGACCAAAGCTATACACCTATCTAAGAGCCTTTGAAAATAAAGATGAAAAGAAAACAAAATGATAGTAATAGAAACAAGTGACTCAAAAGCCTGAGTGCAGTTTTAATCTAATAAATTTTGTGGGGGTCCTTTAAACTATGACTACGATGATTCATTTCATAGTGTTTGGTTTGTGGGTTCTAGGTCCCTTTCTTCTGGTGTGTATAAGGATATGTTTGTTGCTTAGCATTTTTCACCTGCAAGATCTTTCCTTCCTCTAGAGGCAGCTGGTGACAGTGAATAGAACCCTAGGTCTGGAAGCCGGAAGACCTGAGTTCAAATCTGGCTCCAGATATTTACTAGCTGTCTGACCCTGGGAAAGTCACTTAGCGTCTATTTGCCCCAATTTTCTCAACTGTAAAATTAGGATAATCATAGTACCTAATTCCCAGGTTTGTCATGAGGATCAAATGAAATAATATTTGTAAAAAGTACCTGCCACAGTACCTGGCACATAGAAGGTGCTACATAAATGTTTATTCATATACATACACATACACACACATGCACACACATGCATGCACACACAAGCAAACACACGCACACAGGCACCACTCTGGGAAATTTTCGTCTGATTCCCAGAGCTAATATATTTCATCACCCTTCTCCACACATCTAATCTCTCCCTTCTTTGACACACAGGTCCATCAGAAGTCAGGGATGAGAAATCATACAGGAATAACATTATTTATCCTTCGAGGACTAACAGATGATCCATGGCTAAAGGTTCTGATTTCCATATTTCTCTTTTTTACGTATGTTTTGAGTATAGTTGGGAACCTGATCATCATCACCCTCACCCTGATGGATGCACAACTTAAGACACCCATGTATTTTTTCCTCCGAAACTTTTCTTTTTTAGAAGTGGCATTCACAACTGCCTATATTCCTAGATATCTCTACAGTTTATCAGTTGGTGACAATACCATTACTTATAATGGTTGTGTTGCCCAAATATTTTTTGTCATCCTTCTTGGGTCAACAGAATTTTTTCTTCTGGCTACCATGTCCTATGATCGCTATGTGGCCATCTGCAAACCTCTGCACTATACAACTATCATGAACAGCAAAGTCTGTAATCAGCTGCTCCTTAGTTCTTGGCTGGCTGGGTTAATGATTATAGTCCCACCAATTAGCTTAGGCCTTCAGCTGGAATTCTGTGACTCCAATATTATTGATCATTTTGGCTGTGATGCATTTCCCCTATTAAAGATTGCATGCTCAGACACACAAGTCATAGAGAAGATGGTTTTGATTTTTGCTGTGTTGACACTCATCATCACCTTCTTCTTTGTGCTTCTGTCCTATGTACTCATTATCAGGACAGTTCTCAGATTCCCCTCAGCTCAGCAAAGGAAAAAGGCCTTTTCCACTTGTTCTTCCCACATGATTGTCGTCTCCATCACTTATGGCAGCTGCATCTTCATCTATATCAAACCTTCTGCAAAAGAAGGAGTGGCTTTGAATAAGGTGATATCAGTGCTGACAACTTCAGTTGCTCCTGTTATGAACCCCTTAATTTATGCCCTAAGAAACAAGCAAGTGATACAAGCTTTTAAGGACTCAGCCAAAAAAATGCTCTTCCTCTCAAAGCAATAAATAACTATTGACTTAAGGATGCCAAATGGTAAGAGAAAATGTAAATAACCTTTAATCTTCTGTCCTGGATTCCATTACCCTTTTTCATTTCCTTTGCTAATGACCATTTAACGATAGCCCAGTCACTGTAACCTTCTCAAAACTCCTTTCTCTTGAACTGAAAATCCTTTCAACTCCCAAATACTAAAGGTTTCTTTTGCCCCTCATCCTCCATTTTCAGAATAACTTTTGAAATAGCACCTCACTCTCTATTCCAGCCCACAAAACCACCATCCCCCCACCTGCGAGCAATAAATCCAATTATTTTTCTCTCCCAAGATCATTTATACAGAGCTCTTATTTGGTAAACTTATGGAATAATCAGTTCTACCGCTAAGGTGTCCTTAGAAGCCATCTAGTCCAATCCCTTTGATACTATATTCATTCTTTTTTTTACTGATAGGCAAACCTGTTACCAATATTCCTTATTTCTGTTCTTTCTCTTTGCTTTCCTTACCCCAATACTTAATTCCTTGTTTCATATATATGTATATATATACACATATATATACATATATATTTATGTTAATATGTATATGTTTGTTTACATATATATAGAGAGACTCTTTATTCCTTCTTCCTGATAAAAATTAAAAAGGTTTATGGCCAGGAAGGAGACCAATATGATTTTCCAAAATGATCACTGATGCCGAAGCAAGCTGCCACTCTTCAGATCTCCTGTAATATTACAGTTGTACCTTTCCCTTGCAGTTAAGCAGTCATTTTGTTCTGGTTGCTATTGCAATAATTTTTAGACCTGCACTTTTCTCTGTAAATTTATTGGAAGCTAGTAAAGGGCAAGGACTAGGAATTACCCATCAGCAACGTAGTGCTTTGAATAGAGTAAGCAATTATTACATTTTGTTGGATTTTATTGGTCAGTGGGAGGAAAGACAGCATTTTCATGGTTAGGAATACAAGACATTCAGAACCTAGGAAAGGCTAAATGAATAAAAAACTAGTATGCAGGAGCTGATTCTAGAGAAAGAAATCTTTGGATTCTACTCAGTCAGAGAATTCAAATAACCACTAGTGCTTAACCAAGCTTCAGGAGCATAAAACCAAATTCCGACTTAAAGACGTAGGGAACTTAATACAATAGTATCATACTGTGGAAAAGACAAACTGGACAAGTCTAATGTTACATTGAGAGGTTTTTACTGTGGAAATTAATGAGAAAAGGTATAAGATAATAAAACTTTGTTACATACAAGAAATATAATGAAAATGAGGAGCAGGAAAAAAGTTTTCTCAACAAAATCCAATTCCAGAATTGCAGCAGTGGCATTTATGACTCAGATTAGACAACAACAAAATTTCACAAGGCAAGGAGAGATAAACTGGAAAACTATATTATGTTTTAAGTCATTACAATGAAAGAATTTCATTAAATATATACATATATATATCAAGTGGCATAGATTTCTATATTGGTGCTTCATAAATTGAGAAATAACTCAATCTAAAAAAGATATATATTGTAACACAATAATTGTAGGCTTTAATATTTTTCTTTAAGAACTGGATAACTCTGAAAGAAAAAAAGAAAACACCTAAATAAAAATATACTTGAAAGACTCATGTTGTTTTCTGAATAAGCATATTAAAGATGATGCCTATTAATAAGTATAACATGAAAATCCATCAAATTAAAAATTATTTTTAAAAAGACATATTTTATACACCAAAGCCCATTAAAAATAATAATGAATTCAGGCAACATAAATAATCAAGATCTCACAATGTACTGAATAATGAAGGGATCATAGCAACAAAACTCATTATGCTTTTATTAAAAGAATTATAAGGACCAGCTAGGTGGTGCAGTGAATAGAGAATCACCTCTGGAGTCAGGAGAATCTGAGCTCAAACCCAGCCTCAGATGCTTGACACTTAGTAGCTGTGTGATATTGGCAAGTCACTTAATCCCACTTACCTCATCTCCCCCTTCCAAAAACTAAATAAATAAAATAATTATAGCAATAAGAAACAAACTAAAAATTGGGGGATATAATTAAATTCAATCACAAAAAATTAAATTTACAAATCAATCAATCAGTAAGAAGTTTTTGAAATCAACAGTCATTTATTAATCAACTACAATATGCAAGGCAGAAAGAGGTTCTGGTTCTAAAAGACAAAAATGAAACAGTTTCTATCCTGTAGGAACTGACATTCTAAATGGACAAACAATATTTTCATAGAGAGACAAATACAAAACATATCTAAATAAATATAATTTGGTGGAATGTTGGGAGTACAAACAACTGAAGGAAACAGGAAAGGCTTCTTCCAAGGAGGTACCTATAGTTGAGCCTTGAATGGAGTCTGGTCGCCAAGAGTCAGACATGAAACAGGAGAGTATTCCAGGCATAGCTAGTGATGGGGTGCTTGTGCTTGGGCCCCAGCACTAAGACCACATCTCTGGAAGTAACCCAGCCCCAGCACCTTTGGTGGAAAAAAAAATCCTTCCCTTTTGCAAACACACATAGGCCTAACCCTGTAATTCCTTTGATAAAGGGTATCAGTACAAGATACAGGGGTGCTGACCCAAGAATTGTCTCTGGTGATTTGTCCAAGGACCATGCCTCTTGCAACTCTTTGTGTGAACTGTATTTACCCCTCACCAAAGCTATCTCTGCTGAATCCCTGAATTTTCCCATATATGCTTTTCCCTGTCTTTGGCATCACCCTGTCAGGTTGCAAGTTCCCTAAGGAACTTCACCCAGTTTGCCACTTGAATGGAAGACCGTTTGAAAGCATGAATTCATTCCAACTGACACCTCACTGTACTCTGACATTTTGAGGGTCCAAGAACCCCTAAACTGTGTCAGTATAAGTTTGTATAAAGATGTAAAGTTAAAAGATAGAATGTCATGTAGAAAGTACAAAAAGCAGGGAAGTTTGGCTGTAACACAGAGTAAATGAAAACAAGCCATCTGTACCAACACTAGATAGTTGGAACCAGATTATACAACAATTCATATGCCAAAAACAAAAGTTTAGTTTTATCTTGGCTACAGTAATAAGGAGACGCTGAATTTTCTGCAACTATGAAATGACATGGTCAGACCTGTAGAATGTCAGTTTAGCAACTATGTATATAATGGATTGGAAAGGAAGAACACAGAAAAGAAGGAGACCAGTTAGGTGACTATTGAAGTGGATCAGATGAGAGATAATGAGGACCTGCCACATTCATAATTGTGATGTAAGTTTACAGAAAATGAGGGAGGGACAACATGTTATGCAAATCAACACTGACAAGAATTGGGAACTGAGTCAATATGAGGAATGAGTGAAAGTGGAGAGCTGAGAATGTCCCCCAGATTGTGAAGCTGGGTGAGTAGAAGAAAGGTGGTGGACTTTGACAAAAGCAGAGAGAAGGTGGGAGGAAGGTGGCTTTGTAATGATAATTAATAAAGTCTCTTTTGGAGTTTGGGGTGTCTGTAGGACATCCAATTGGAGGTGTGCAGCATGTAGTTGGAGATGTGGGATTCAAGGACAAGTGAAAGGATGTGTGCAGGGATGAGAATTTGGAAATCAGCTGCATATAGAATGATACTTAAACACACACTAGCTGATGAGATCACCTGAAGCTCACATAGTAACTGAAAAGAAGAGGCCCAAGGAAAGAACCACGGGATACACCTAGGCATCAAGGACAAGACTTTGATGACAGTCTTCAAAAAGGAAACTGAAAACTTGACATGAATTCAATGATCCTCTCTTTGTAGCTGATTTATTCAGTCCTAACCTCTCTCAACTTCCATTCTCATATGACTAGATGTCTCACACACATCTTAAATTCAATAGTCCCCAAACTGAATTTATCACTGTTCCCAACAAACCTTTCCCTCTTCCTAACTTTCTCATCACTGCTAAAGGAATTGTTATTCTCCCAATCATCCAGGCTCACAACTCAGATTTCATCCTCAGAAGCTCACTCTCTATCACCTATCTAATCTGTTGTTGAATCCTGTCCTATCTACCTTCACAATGTTTCTCCTACATATCTTTTCTCTCCTTTGATACAACCAGGATCCTAGTGCAGGTTTTATAATCTAGATTATTGCAATAGCTGGGTGCAGGGTATGTTCAGGGAAGAATAGTACCTCTGGTGTTTGGGCTACTGAGCCCTTTTTAGGTCTCCTATACAAATTTGTTTTCTGCCTGATTCAACCAATGTTCACCTGTGCCTCCAAACAGCTGAAATGTGCAGCAGCCATACCACAGTAAGACATCTCAGCAGATGGGCTAAATCATGTTGAGAGTAATTGAGGAATTCAAAACTCTTCAGTTTGTTAGTGAGGTGTCTACCTCCACATATGTGAAGATTTCCCCTGGTGGCCATGAATGTGGCTCGAGGACTCACTGTGGAGTGATTAGAGCTTGATTAGACAACGAAAATACCAAGGTCTTCCACTGCATCCTGAGTCCTCTGGACTTGGTCTTGCACTAGACTTTGATGATCTTGGAAAACTGTATGACACAGACAACTTTGCACAACTCTGAATAACTTAAATCCAATTTATACATGAGTCAAAAGACATCATACATAGTATTTTACCATTTTTGGCTATCTCAAAGTCCTGTGGTGACAGAAAAGTGATGAAGCAGCAGGGATGAATACACTAGGAGCTGCAGTCACAACACTGCACACAGGTGCTCTATGCCAAAGGGTCATATTCACACTGGAAGCAGCAATAGGATTTTGCAGGTCCCTAGATGCCTGAGCACCCTTTTTAAGGACCACACTACTCACCTACTGGTGTGAGGAAGAGGCTAGAAAAAGTGCCCTAAAATTGTCTGATTCAGGTGGAGAGTCATGATAGTGGAGTAAAAGCAGGGACTTTTTGAGCTCTCCCCCCAAACCCCTCTGAATGCCTGTAAAAATAACTCTAGACAAATTCTATAACTACATAAACCACAAAATGACAGAGTGAAAGAAATCTCTAGCCCAAGACAACCTGGAGGGTTGACAGGAAAGGTCTATGGCACTGTGCTGGGAGCAGAACATAGGCAGGCATGTGCCAATCCAGCACATACAGAGCTGGAGCAGTCCTCATGGGATTAAATCACTTGCAGCTGTGCCAGATTCAAGACTTCTCAACCCACAAATGCTAAAGACAACACAGAAGGCGCCTGTAAGTGTCTCTGAAAACAGATGCACAAAACCCTGGAAACTTGGGACAGAGCACACTTCCCTCTGGAAGTAGAATCCTACCTTGACAAAGAGCACAAAAGTCAAGTATTTGGATGGAAAATGAGCAAACAGGGAGGAAAATCATCAAACTATAGAATTTTAATTTAGTGACAAAATAGATCAAAAAACACAACCAGAGGAAGACTACAGAGTCAAAGCTCCCACATCGAAATCCTCCAAGAAAAATATGAATTGTTCAAAGGCCATGGAAGAGGTCAAAAAGGTTTTTAAAAATCAAGTAAGAGAAGTACAGGAAAAAATTTGGAAGAGAAAAGAGAGTGGTGCAAGAAAACCATGAAAAATGATTCAGCAGCTTGCTAAAGGAGACCCAAAAAATACTGAAGACTATAACACCTTAAAAAATAGACTCACCCAAATGGCAAAAGAGGTTCAAAAAACCAAGGAGGACAAGAGTGCCTTAAAAAGCAGAATTGGACAAAGGGAAAAGGAGGTCCAAATGTTCACTGAAGAAAATAATTCCTTAATAATTTGAATTAAGCAAATGGAAGCAGATGACATTATGAGAAATCAAGAAATTACAGAACAGAATCAAAAGAATGAAAAAATAGAAGACAATGGGAAATATATTACTGGAAAAAACACTGACCTGGAAAATAGATCCAGAAGGGACAATTTAAAAATTATTGGACTACCTGAAAACCATGATTGCCTAGACATCATCTTTCAAGAAAGTATGAAGGTAAACTGCCTGGATATTCTAGAACTGGAGGGTAAAATAGAAATGGAAAGAATCCACCAATTGCCTCTTGAAAAAGATCCCAAAAGGAAAACTCCTAGGAATATTGTAGCCAAATTCCAGAGTTCCCAGGTCAAGGAGAAAATATTGCAAGAATCCAGAAAGAAACAATTCTAGTAATTGTGGAAACACAATCAGGATAACACAAAATCTAGCACCTTCTACTTTGAGGTATTGAAGGGCTTGGAAGATGATATTCCAGAATTCAAAGGTGCTAGGATTAAAACCAAGAATAACTGGCCTAGCAAAAATTAATATAATACTTCAGGTGAAAAAATGGGTATTCAATGAAATAGAGGACAATCATTCTTGTTGAAAAGACCGGAGCTGAACTGAAAATTTGACTTTCAAATACAAGAATCAAGAGAAGCATTAAAAGGTAAACAGGAGAGAAATCATAAGGGATTGTTAAAATTGAACTGTTTATATTCCTACATAGAAAGATATTTGTAATTCATGAAACCTTTCTCAGTATTGGAGTAGTTGAAGGGAATATATACACATATATATGCATATGTATATGCATACATATATAATACAAACATAAATACATATATACATATATATATATACATAGAGATAGATGGATAGATAGATAGATGGATAGAAAGATAGACAGACAGATAGGCAGAGGGCACAGGGTGAGTTGAATATGAAGGGATGATATCTAAAATAAAATTAAGGGGTAAGAGAGGAATATATTGGGAGAAGGAGAAAAGGAGAGATAGAATGGGTAAATTATCTCACATAAAAGAGACAAGAAAGATGTTACAATACAGGGGGGAAAGGGGGAGATGAAAGGGAATGAGTGAACCTTACTCTCATTGGATTTGGATTAAGGAGGGAATAACATACACATTGAATTGGGTATTTTTACCATAGAGGAAAGTAGGGGGAAGGAGATAAGAGGGAGTGGTGATAGAAGAGACCAGAGATTTGGGGGGGAGGTGGGTAGTCAGAACTAAACAATTTTGAAAAAGGACAAGGTCAATGGGGAAAATAGAATAAATGGAGGGCGGGATAGGATGGAGGGAAATATAGTTAGTCTTTCACAACATGACTATTATGGAAGTGTTTTGTATAACTCCACATGTACAATCTATATTGAATTGCTTGCCTTCTCAATTAGGGTGGGTAGGGCTGGAAGGAGTGAGAGACCTTGGAACTCAAGGTTATGGAAGCAAATGTTAAAAATCATTTTACATGCAACTGGGAAATAAGCTATACAGGCAATGCCCTGCAAGAAAGTAAGGGGAAAGGGGGTAAGGCAGGTGGGTTGATAGAAGTGAAGGCAGTATTGGGGAAGGGAGAATCAGAATACATGACATCTTGGGGTGGGAGGAAGGGAGTGATGGGGAGAAAATTTGAAACTCAAAATCTTGTGGAAATGAATGTTGAAAACTAAAACTAAATAAATTAATATATACTGCTTAAAAAGAATTGTCTGCTTCATCCAACCTTAGCCTGCTTACCATGGCAAGTGAGGATCGCACCTTCTGGTCAAAACACACAAAAAATGTAAAAGAACTTTTGCAAACATGATTCCACTCACCATTGGTACATGGAATGTGTGCATGCTTAGAGAGAATATGAAATCCAGCATACCTAAAAGATGAACAGCTTTTGTTATGAGAGAACCCAACAGGTATCACATCAAATAGCAGCCCTGAGTGAAACAAGCATGGCTTGTTTACCAAAGTCAGACCCAGATACATATTTTTCTGGAGTAGCTGTCAAGATGGGGAGCCCTATGAAGGTGGCATAAGTTTTGCAATCAAAACTAATCTAGTTAAGAAGTTTTTATGCCTACCCAAAATAGTGAACAATAGCCTCATGAAAATTTGATTTCCACTTGCAAGAAAGTGCTATGCCACCATCATCAGTGCAAATGCTTTCACCATGATGAACCCTGATGAGATTAAATTAAAATTTGAAGACCTCAAGACCCTCACCATCAAGGTGCCAAAAGAGGACAAATTTGTAATTCTGGGTGAATTTAGTGACAGAGTAGGCACGGACTATCAAATACAGGAGGAAATCCTTGGGAGGAATGCAGTAGGAAACAGCAAGAACAATGGTCACTTACTACTCAAGACTTGTGCATGTCATGACCTCATTACCAACACTGTCCTTGATTTACCTAAATTCAATAAAACTTCCTGGATGTGCCCTCACAGCAAACATTGGCATTTAATAGACTGGGTCAATGTAAGGAGAAGAGACAGACAGGATATGAGAGTGACAAAGCTGATGTGTGGCAAAGAGTGCTGGAATGAACACAGACTTCTCTTCTCCCAGGTAAATATTTGCATTCCACAGGAGTAGCAGCCCCAAGGCAAGACAACTACCAGAAGATTGAATTTCAACAGATTAGAGCACTGCTCCCTGAGTGAACAATTTTGTGGCTAACTCAGAGAGAAGGCGGAGCCAAGACACAAATGGCAGCAGTGGAGCAAAATGGAGGGGCAGGTTTCAGAGATTTGGTGTACAGCACTGCATTTACTCATCTGCACCAGGATTGCTTTGATAGGGAAATTCAGAAGCTTCTAAATAAAAAAATGAGAACTCCACAAGTTTTATCATCAGAATAGTTCATCCATCTCTAAGAAGGCAGAATTTAACCCCCTCAAAAATAAAGTGCAAGGGAAACTTAGAAAGATGCAGAAATCTTTGCTCAGCAAGATGGCAAATGAAATTCAGTTTTACACTGATAACAACAATCCAAAGAATTTTTATGAGGCTCTGAAGGCTATTTTGGTGCATCTTGACTACTCAGTGCTGATGGAGCCACACTGATTACTGATAAAGACATGATGCTGGAGGGTTGGGAGGAAGACCTTCATAAGGTTCTCAGCAGACTTCCATCAATCAATGCTGAAGCCATTGATCATATGCTTCAGGTTGAAGTCAATCCCTTTCTAGATTAAATTCAAAATGAATAAGGAGTTTTGAATGCCATTAGGCTCTTGTCATGTGACAAAGTATCTGGTGCTAATTCTACTCCAGCCAAGATTTACAAGACAGGGTTCCACTGTTCATGCAAAAGCTAAATTTAATTTTTTGGTTTAAAAGGCAAGAGGAGGTTATCCCCCCAAAGTTCAAGGATTACTCCATTGTCTATCTCTATAAAGGTAAAGGAAATAGATTGGACCATGACGATCACAGTGGGGTGTCTCTCTTAGTCATTGGTGGCAAGATTCTCTCCAGAGTCCTCCTTAATAGACTGATCTTTCCCCTGAAACGGATACCTTCCAGGGTTGCTTCATAAAGGTACAAAGAATGATTGAATATGGTGCTTATTATCCTACAACTCCGGGAGAAATTCGAGGAAGAGAACAGAGGTCTGTACACAATGTTCATTAATCTGATGGAGGTCTTTGATACTGTCAGACTTTTGGAAAATTATATCAAAATTTGGTTGCCCAGAAAGTTCCTCAGTACTGTACCTGATGGCATGTTTCTCCATGTTCTGGATAATGGAAGATGCTCTCTCATTTTCCCAGTAACCAATGGAGTGAAGGAAGGCTGTCTGCTTGCTCCCACACTTTTTAGCATGATGTTTTTAGCAATGTCGTCAGACACTTTCAATGAGGATGAAAACAGCATCAAGATCAGCTGCAGCATTGATGTTAAATTATTTAACTTGAAAAGGCTACACACCAAGATTAAAGGGAGAAAGAGTTGGTGTGTTTTTTTTGTTCACAGATGCTTGTTCACTCAATATACTCTCTGAAACTGAGATGCAGCAAAATCAATTCAATGCTGCCTTTGATCATTTTGGCCTAACAATTAACACCAAGAAAACACAGATTCTTCACTAGCCAGCACTAAGCAACCCATAGGTGGAACCAATGGTTAAAGCAAAGGGAGAAATTTTGAATACCGTGGATAAGTTCACTTACCTCGCCTGCATACTTTCTAGAGGTGTCCACATAGATGATGAGATTGACAAACACACACATTGCCAGAGCTAGTGCAGAGCTTGGGAGGCTCCAATGGAAAGTTTGGGAGACAAAAGTGACTACCAAACTGAAGTTCTACAGAGCCATTGTATTTACCTCATTGTTGTATGCCTATGAAAACTGAACAATGTACCAAAACCACTTCAGAAAACTGAATTGAAGTGTCTCAGGAAGATTCTGAAGATCACCCAGCAAAATAAGGTACTGGACACTGAGGTCTTTTCTATAGCTAAAATGACAAGCATTCCAACTCTACCACAGAGAGTGCAATTCTGATGGGCTGGCCATGTTGTTTGAATGACAAATGTACTTTTCTCTAAAAGACTATTTTATGGAGAACTGAAGCAAGGCAGGCACTCACATGGTGGTCAGAAGAAGTGATACAAGGACACTTTCAATGTCTCTCTAAAGGACTTTGGAATCAATTCCATGATATGGCAGACATTGGCAAAGACCAGCCAGCATGGTGTACTTGGCATCAAAGAAGGTATTGTGCTCTATGAATGAAGAAGAATTGCAGTAATTCAAAAGAAATGTAAGATGAGCTAAATCAGAGATATCTTTACCTCAAAAGTCCATGTGGACTATTTGTGCCCAACCTGTGTTGAGCCTTCTGAGCTCATACTAGTCTGATCAGCCACAGCAGGACATGTTTTACCTTGACCCCAACATAGTTATGTCATTTTGATCCTCTGAGAATGAGGGAAAACAACTAATCAAATATTGCAGTAGCCTTCTCATTGTGCTCCCTACTTTGAGGCTCTGCCCACTCTAGTTCATCTACCACTTAATGTTCAAACTAATTTTCCCAAAACACAAATGTGTTTAAGTCAACTCCCTTTATTCATTAAATTGAAATGGCTCACTCGTAAACCCAGGAGCTAATAAAAATACTCTATTTGGTTTTTAAAGCTCTTCATAAGCTGAATTCTGCTACTTTTCTACTCCTCTTACAGAATTTTCCCTTCCACTGATCTTGAGATCAAGTGACCCTGGCTTCCCTACTGTTTCCCCCTAAAAAGACTCCATCTATCAACTTCATTTTCACCAACTGTCCCCCATGCCCAGAACAATTTTCCCTCTTCACCTCTACCTCCTTTTTTTAAAATTTAATTTTATTTTAGACTCAAGGGCCAGAACACAAATACAGAATAGAGAAAAGAAACAAAACATATCATAAACTTAAATACAAAGAAAGAAAAAAAAAACATTTAGTGTGCATAGCAGAATGTAAAGGAGGATTCAAAATGTATAACAATAGATTTTCATTTCAAGAAAGCCTATATAATAGATAATACATGTTTTTTGAGAATTGTCCATCTTTTCTTTGCTTCCGTTTGAGTTGTTTTTTGTTCCCTGCTGTGCATTTTTTTTACTTTGTTCTTTTTTTCCCTCCCACCACCCTACCATCAAAGGCTGCAATAAAGTTAAGATATGTTTCTCTATGGCTATAGATATATACATACACATATACATATGTATATAGTCATATGTATGCTTTCCCAAACATACTCTACTCCTAATCTTTGTTTTCATATTTGGCATATCTCTTGTTTCCTATCCCTCCTGATTCCTCTACTTTACTTTGCTGGCTACCTTGCCCTCCTATTACTTGCCTACCCCCCTTCCAAAGATACCTCCCATATCTTCCCATTCCCATAAATCTAAACACCCTTCTACTCCCTGCTTTTACCTCTTCCCTCATTCTCCCCTCTAAAAATCACTCCTTTGTTCTCTCCCCCCTCACTATACCCCTACCATTTTATTTCTTCTTAATTTAGAAGACTTTTATACTCTTTTAAATATATATGTATTATTCCCTTAGACCCATTCCTGATGAAAGTAGGTTACCAGAACTACCATCCATCCTCTCCCATCTAAATTCTATGTATCCTTTCTTCCTCTAGCACCTCTTTTGTATGAAATAGTTACACTTTTAGCTGTTTCTAAATGGTTTTACTTTTAAATTCATATCATAGTCAGGTTTATTCCCCTCTTTCTTATGAGTTCAACAATTATTAGTGAGATTCTTAGATATACATTTTGCATTTTATGTTATATAAAAAGTAAACAGTCTGTCCTTATGAATCCCTTATAGTCAGTCTCTGGTACGTACCTTATGTTTCTCTTGGTTTTGTACGTCCACTGTTCCGTTAAGTTGCAGATGTTTTTAATAAAGTCTTGAAAGTCTGAGAGTTTGTCAAATGTCCATTTCTTTTCATTCAAGATAATACTTAAATTTGAAGGGTATGATATTTGTGGCCAGAGCCCCAGGTCTTTTGCTCTTCAATATATTGTGTTCCAAGACCTGCAGTCCTTTCATGTCTCTGCTACTAGGTCTTGTGTAATTCTAACTGTGGCATATTTAAATTGTTTTAATCTTGATACTTTTAATATTTTATCCTTGAGCTGGGGGTTTCAAAACTTGACTATTGTATTCTTTAGAGTTTTCCTCATAGGACCTCTTTAAAGTGATGATCAATGGATTTTTCTATTTCTACTTACCTGCCTTGTTTTAATACTTCAGAAAATTTTTCTGTAATTATTTCTGGCATTATTGTATCAAGATTCATTTTTAATCATAACTTTCAGTAACTCCAATAATTTTTATATTTTCTCTTCTTGGTCTGTTCTCCAAATCTGTTGTTTTTCTTATAAGATGTTTCACTTTCTCTTCTATTTTTCATTATTCATGTTTTATTTAATTATTTCTTGAACTCTTACAATTTTGCTGGCTTCACTTTGCCCAATTCTAATTTTCAAGGTGTCATTCTCCTCCTTGAGATTCTGGATCTCCTTTTCTAGTTGGTTGACTTTCCTTTCATAACTTTGCTTTTCTGGGATTTTTTTTTAGTTTTTCCTTCATCTCTGTCATTTGATTTTTAAAATCTTTTTTTAATAAAAGATATTGTATAAATTATTTTTGGGCAAGTGACAATTTCATGTTGCTCTTTGGAGATCTCTTTACTTTAATACCCTCCTCTGAAGATGAACTCCAATCATCTTTCTCCTTTGCCTGTGTATTTGTTGTGGTAACAACTTGATTTTTTGTAACCACCTCTAGCCCTGGGGTATGGGAAATTGTGATTCTTGCCCCAGATCTTCAGTTCGTCCCTCTAGCCTAGAACCAAAGCCAAGCCTCCAACCTCCTGCAAGTGCCAACAGCCAGGGGCTTTCTGCACCACCGCCTCTGCACTCACTGGTTTCAGGCTGGTTCTTTTCTCTCCCCCACCACTTTTGGCCGCACAGCTGGGTCTGGCATTCGTCGTCAGCAAAGTTCCCCCAATCTTCCTGAGCTTAAATGCACAACTCTCCTCACTATCCCAGGGTGCAAAGTTCCAGTGGCTGGAGCCGAGTCTCGCCTCTACCTCCTAACATCCTTCAAGTTTTACCTAAAACTCTTCCTTCTGCAAGAAGCCTTTCCTGATTCCCCTTAGTGTTAGTACCTTCTCTCTAAGGTTTTCTCCACTTAAGCATGGATATATCGCCTTTGTACATAGTTGTTTGCATGCAATCTCTTCCATTGGACTATGAGCTCTTTGACAGCAGATACTGCTTTTGTCTTTCTTTGTGACTCTAGCCCTTATTATAGAGCCTGACATATAGTAAGCACTTAATAACTGAATGTTTAATTGGATAGGATTAGTTGGGTAAATAGGAGACTGGAAAAGAAAAAAAATATTTTTTAAAATCCTGAGGAGAAAAGGAAATTACATTTTTGAAAACACATGAAAAAGCAGCAGCTCGTTGGCACAGTAGTCAACAGAACCTGAGTTCTAATCCAGCTTCAGATATGTACTAGTTGTGTCACCCTGAGCAAGTCACTTAATCCCAGTTACCTCTACAAACCAAACAACAAAATAAATAATAAGTACACAAAATAGAAAAAGTAAAAAAATTAAAACAAAATAAACAAACACAAAAATATTAACATTGGAAAATAAAATTTAAAACAAAAGACAGATTCATAAAACTAATAGACTTTTAAAAGATCGATAAATTTGATTAATCATTAGCTAATATAATGTGGGGGGGAGAAGAAAAGCATATTACCAGAATTAAAAGATGAAAATATTTCAAAATGAACAGAGAAAATAAAAATAATGAACAAAATAAGGTAAATGAATGATTGTCTATAAAAATATATGTGACTCATAGCTCAGGGTCCTCTCTGAGAATCTGGGTCAAGTCTTGGAAGCTGACCTTCTCTCTCTTTAGCTCATTAAGCTTCTATCTACAGTTTACTCCAAGACCTTGCCAGTGATCTCAGGTATAGCTCAGAGCAATGAGCTATACCTCATATAATATTCAAATATGGGAAACCAGAGTCCCTCACCCCCTTACTAGCATTCAAGGTAATATGACTAAATTAGGTATTTACCTTTATTTCACTCCACAGAAAACGTAGATAATACAATAGTCATAGAAGTCCCTAAACAGATACCAAAAATATGCAAAGCATTCATATGAGTTCACAAGCTCCCTTTTGAGGCCCAAAGCATGATATTTCTGGACCAATAAATGAGCAATCTTCTTCACAGGACTATCCAAGCAACTCCCTATAATAATGGGAAGAGAATGGCAAGGTACAGATATCTTCCTTCCCCAAACTAAAGAACTCCTTTACTGCTCCTCAAGCATTGGGGGAAATACGTGGAGAAGGGGTTCTCTTCCTACTCTAAAATTCAACACTCAAGAAACTCTCTTCTCTCTCTGAAGTTCTAACTAGAATTCTCAAACCTAGGGTTTACCCATTAGGAAAGCCCAAAGTTATCACTGCCCAGGAAATATCTTCATTGGCTAGAAAGCTAGATTCCATGATCATGTTGTCCAGGAAATTCAAAATCTTCCCTCTTTTGCACAGCTTGTTGGGCAGGACTCAGTAATATTGTCAGTCAGTTAATCAACAAGCATTTATTAAGCATTTGCAATGCACCAAGCATCATACCAAATGTTGAGGTTACAAATGAAGGCAAAAGTCCTTGTCCTTAAGCAACACTCTAACTGGAGAAATACCATGTAAATAAATTGATGCATATAAGATATATACAGAGTAGATGCAACACAGTGATACTACAAGTGCTTAAACTCACTTACAGCCTCACTCCCTTGGTTGGTTTAATGTAGCAGCTATATCTGGGCACATTAATTTTGTAGTGGTTTTTCTCATTTTAACCAGGCTTGGGGACTAGTGAAACTGGAAGTATATAATTTCTGCATATTTCTTTCTTTTCTACTCCAGTTTGAACTCATTTACTGTAGAGTTTCTGGGTTTTTTCCCCCACAATGTTAAGAAATCATCTAGACTTGTCCCTTATCTCTGGGCTCTCACACTAAGGGTATTCAAACCCAGGATTAAAGCAAAGCCCATCATTTTTCACAAGCTTACCGAAATTTCTGACCCACAGCTGAGGCTACATTCATAATGTCAGGATGCTCCCAAAGACTGTGAAGATAGAGGACACTTGCTTTAATGAGTACATTGGCCTTTTTTGATTAAGTGATTAACTGTGGTGCTTCCACGGCATCCTTTACAAGGTTGTCCTATCTTGATACTTTCTCTTCCCCAGTACCAGCCAAACAGGATGCAAATCCTCAATTTTACTGAAGTATATATCTAATTTTGGAAACCTCGAGGAGGATCATCTCCAATTCCCTTCAGGGTGGTTCTAGCCATGGGAGGTCAGACACAGTATGGTCACACTCAGCCTGCTACCTAGGCTCATGTAAATTCCCTTCCAGAACTCTTTGCCCTGTTTCTGTACTTAACACTCATCTCAGCTGTCCTTCTAGCTTTTACTGCTTCACTCTTCTACCTGTACTTTTCCCGTGAAAACTGCTTAAGTAAAATTCATTGTTACCTTATCCCCATGTAACGGGAGTTGCATGCCCAACAAATTTGTCACATCCTGTCCCTTCTATCAAATTTATGAAATAAATGTTATTTATTGATTTTTTTAGCTTGAATACTTTCCAAAAGAACAATTTAGTTTCTAATTTGTAATTGTTTTCATTTAATTCCCTTTTTTAAAATTTGTGGTTTTCAATAAAATTTTTAAAATTTCTTTGTTTTTCTTTGTTTTCCCCCATGAGTCATGCCCTCTCACATGAATAGTGATTATTTGAGTCCATAACATGGTTATATCTGCAAAGTACCATTTTCAATGCTTCCAATTACTGAATTAAGTGCATGTTTTCATAAGACTATGTGCAAGTGCCATGAGAAATTCATATCATAGGTATTGCATGACTGAGGAAATAACGAAAACAATAATGATCAATAATAAAATATTTATTATACAATGCAATAATTCAAGATGATGAAGCAATAATAATCACATCTCAATTCACCCTCCATGCCATTTACTTAATGGGCCCAATAGCAAGTGAAATTAATTAAAGCAACAAATTGTCTCTGCTTTTATTTTCTATGTTCTATGTCCTTGATATAAATACTAAATCTCAGGAAGAAAACTATTCATGCAGTCATCCAATCAATACCCATGGTGTCCCTCCCTCCCTCCCCCCAGGCCTCCCTCTGAGTTATTCAATATGCCTATTTATTTATTTATCTATTTATTATTTATTCATCTATTTATTTATTTATTTATATGCTTATTTATATATTGTTTTTGTCTATGGTTTTTTAAATTATTATTCTAATTTTTTAGTTCTGTCAGTTAGATGATGCAACAGATAGAGTAACATGCAAGCAGTCAGGAAGACTCAGTTTCCTGGCATCAGAAACTTACTAGCTGTTTGACCCTGTGAAAGTCACTCAACCCTGTTTGCCTGTTTCCTCATCTGTAAAATCAGATGAAGAAGAAAATGGCAAAATATTTCAGTATCTTTGCAAAGAAAAGCCCAGATGGGGTCACAAAGAGATAGGCACAACCGAAATGATTGAATCACGACAACAAGGTTTTTTAGTTGTTAGATCAGTTTGGCGTTTTTTTTTTCTTTCTCTATTTTGTAGATGACAGTACTTGCTGATATAATTTTCCCTGAAGGACTGCTTTACTTACATCCCACAAATTTTAGTTTATTTTCTCATTATTTACATTTTCTTCAACAAAATCTTCTGTTGCCTCTATGACTTGTTCTTTGTCTCACCAATTCTTTGCAGTAAATTATTTATTCCTTAATTTATTTTAATACTTTCTTCAAAGGTTCTTGATTGAATATGATTTTATTGCATTATGATGAGTAAATGTGTTTAACATTTCTGCTTTTCTGAATTTTGGGAAGGTTTATATGTCCAAATACATTTTGAGGTTTGTAAAGGTGCCATATGTACATCTCCGTTCCCATTCAGTAATCATCAGAGATGAACCATGTCTAATTTTTCTAAAGTCCTATTCAGGTCCTTAATTTCATTTATGTTTCAATTTTGTTTGTTTTGTCTATGTCTGAAATAGGTACATTGAGATTCTTCTTTATAAAATTTTTACTGTCTATTTGCCCTGCAATCTCATTAGCTTTTCCTGTAAGTATTTAGATGCTATGGTATTTTGAGCATATATACACATATATGCGTACACTGACATATGTTATATGTAATACTGATATTGATTGATTACCTATGGTACTTTTTCAATCTTTTGGTTTTGTTAAAAATATGTCTTGTCTCATTAAGTCTACATTTTCTGCTCAGCCCATTCTAATGATAAGGGAACTGAGTTCTTCAGTATACTTTGCCACTTTATTTTCTAAGGCAGCAATTCTGCTAGTTATTATTTCCTCTCTAGATATTTCATTTGTTATCTCTTCCTTCATCACTTTAAAATATTCTTTTAAGTCCTTGTGGTCAAGAAATTTTTTTTCTTAATCTAAAATTCTACTTGGATTGTGGGAATGTAATGTATCAAAATTATCATTTTGGTGGTTCTTTGTTGAAAAACTTTTTCTCTGTTACAGGGTAGGATCCTATGAGAAATTATTGTGATGTTATTAAAGGGCATCATTAAAACTTTAAATTTAAAAAGTAATGTAAAGATATCATATAAGAAATGTATGATCAGAAATGGAAGTCAGAGGGTCATAGAACAAAAGTTGGAGGAATAGATTGAGCCCAAATGTTGTACTGGACACATGAAATGTTGAAAGACCTGGGAAATTACTTTCATGAAGGATTTGGGGAAGAATCATGAAATATGAAAGGGCATGGAAGGACTTCAATTTCTGCCATGTAGAATTATAAAGAATAATTATAGAAGATAAGAGGGCATGGAAGCATCATGTTCTGTGGGCAATGTATAGAGGCACTGCCCCATCAGTAAGTTAGAAACCCATTCAAGTACCATATTGCACCATGGTGTCAGGATAAAAAGACTGTCTTCCACAGAAGATGGTGACATATCTCAGAATCCCATGGGACACTGAGTGATTGGGATTCCTCTGAAATCTGTCCTGTTCCTGGGAATCCCACATCTTCTCTCCTCTCTTTGGACTAAGAACCCGTCTGATAACAGACACAACAATGATAAGATCAAAGGCCTGTTTCATTGTTGTGCTATGCATCTGATGCTATTAAGTCATTTTCTGATCTCTGTGGGCACCAGCCAAAGTTGATTACATGGGAGATTCATTAGTGCTGCTTGAACCTGAGTCCCTAAGGATTGTTTTGTTTGTGCACTCACATCATCCTACAGCAGATTAATCAGGTAAAACAAATGTTATTTGCTGTCATTCGTGATAAATTTATAAGGAAATCTGTTTTATTACCCAGACAGATCAGAAATTCCATTCTGAAGTAAAAAGAAATAGATTCAAATGTTAAGTTTTGATACTAGGTCTGCCTTCCTTTCAGGTACAAAGAGAAGAGAAATATATGCTTAATAAATGGGAAATAGTCACAGAACATCCTGGGAGTAAAATAGTCTGGGCTCTAGAAACAAAGCATGAATATAAATATCCATACAGTCAAGATTTTAGGATTAAAACCAAAAAAGAACTCAGTGACTATCTCATCCTCTCCCTTCATTTACAAATAAGGAAACTGAGGCTCATTGAAGAAAAGCAACTTACCCAAAGGAACATATCTTAAGGAGCAGAGCTGGGTCTCAAAGATTTCAAATTATTAATTCTTTCATTAAGCCATGCTGCCTCTTCTCACACACTGTTGCTCAGCATTGAGTCATGCTAGGAATCTTTGGGGCTATTCTATCCAATGAAATCCAAGGAATGTCAGAAAAGTAAGTATGGGAATGGTTTTCCATGTCATAAATTTTTTTGGATTCCTAAGGATGGAAAGTATGGGACTCTGCCAAAACCCAAGATTTAGACAAATTTTAAGAATGTTTCAGGGAAAGAACCAATAGTCATTTTTGAGATATCATTTTTCTACTAAATGATAAAACCTTTGAATTTCACCCTCTAGTGAGAGGCAAGTGAGTCATCTTTAGGAATAGTCAATTAAATGCTTGTTTCTGTACTTTTAAGCTTCTGTGTCTTCCTAGCTCCACTGCATCCAAAGATGTCACTTCTATTCTCCTACTGTGAACTGCCTGAAATTCTGCAGCTGATGGTGATTCTTTTGGACTACCCACATCCCATATTTAAAATGCACCAACCCTTGTATGACAGCATGGTTTGTGGAGAATAAAAAGTATTACAAATTGGTTAAGAACCTTTTTTTCTGAAACAGCTCATTTGACCCCACTAGAGGAGTAACATAAATATTATAGTAACAAGGAGCTAGATACTGTGGGTACCTTCGGTGTACCACTCCTTTACTGTAGAGAGCACTATTTCCAGCTCTGTATACACTGAGATATAAAAGGCTTTTGCAAAAGCAAATTAATATAACCTACCCACTCCTGCAAAAAAAAGGACAAAATCATTTCATTTTTACTGCTTTTTGTGTCTCTGGTTACAGACTTCTTTTTTTCCCCTACAAAAAAAAATTAAGAATACCACATTATTTTTTAAAAAAACAAAGAAACTTAGGAGGAGGAGACTTCATTTTGATTTGGACTTCCATCAGAATTATATTTACCAAAACAAGCAGTAACCATAATTTTGCCCTTTTAGGAGGACTATGTATACCAGTATACCTACCTCACTCTCAAACAATACCAATTCAGCCCACTATTCCTAACAAGGTATCCCTTCATTCATTCAACAGACATTTTCTTAAGTACCTCTTATCTCACAGGCACTATACTAAGGGCAGGAGATTCAAAGACAAATACAAAATAGTCCCTGTTCCCAAAGAACTGATATATTACTAAAAGGAAACAACACATAGGTAGAAATATAATACAAAATACATCCAAAGTCATTTTTGGGGAAAGGGAATGAGCAAGCAAGGGAGAAAGAGAAGCCTCCTGTTAGGAGATAGCACTGGAGAGGAGTTTGAAGGAAGCTATGGATGACACAGGTTGAAGGAGGGGAGGGAGAGAATTACAGGCATGAGAAACAATCTATTCAAAGACAAAAAGAGGGCATCTTGAAGGCCATGAGTAGGTACGAGCATGTACACATGTTTTTCTGGAATGGACAGAATACGAATGAGAATAATATTCAGTCAACAGCAAAAGGTGTGCTGAAGCCACATTGGGAAGGGCTTTAAAAGCCAAATAGAGAAGCCAGTATTTTGCCCTAGAGGCAAGAAAGAGGCACTGTAGCTTCTTAGGCAGGGAAGGGACATGGTCCAACATTTGGTGGACAAATATCACTTTGATAGCTGCATAGAAATTGGAGTGGAATGGCGAAAAATCTGAATCAGATATACTAATGAGGCCCAAATAACCTATCGTAATATTCAAAGTGAGAGATGAGAGCCTAATTGGCATAATATCTCTTTGGGTAAAACAAAGGGGATGAATGAGAGATATGTGTTAGAGGTAAAGTAAATAAGAGAGAGGAATGAAGGAAAATAAAGAGTTGAGGATAACTCCTATGTGACAAAACTGGAAGACTTGAAGGAAGGTGGAAAGGAAGGAAAGCTTAATTGAGAGGAATATTTGGGCAGAAAGATGATGACTACTTCATATATAGTGAGTTTCTGACATCTAAAATACATTCAGTTGGACTGAGCTGGATATAATGGAGATCGGAGGTGGGACATTTGTGTGTGTGAGATTAAAGGTATTGCCATGTTTGTGTGTTAGTTGGGGTGAAGAGGTTGATGAACGAGAAAGCAAGGGTATCTGAGAAGATATTAAAGGTAAATTTTAGTACCCAAGTATAAGGGTAAGAGATGGGATTGTGAGAAGGACTTTGCATAACATATTAAACTTCTTGAAAAAGGAGGAAGAATCCCTTACAGACTAGAAATGGAGAAATGGAAGACTTGTTTGAAAGGAGAAAGAAGTACAGTAGTATAGCTGGACTGGAGAATGTGCAGGATGAGAGTAATAAGACTAAAAAAACCATGAAGGGATGAGCTATGAAGGTCTTTAAAAGCACACCCCAGAGGACTCACGATGGAGAGTGCTATCTACATCCAGAGAACTATGGAGTTTGAATGCAGATTGAGGCACACTTCATGCTTGCCTTTTTCTCTTCTCTTTTGTTTTTGTTTTTGGGTTGTTTTTTTTTTGGTTCTGTTTCTTCTTTCTCATTATTCATGCCATTGGTCGTAGTTCTTCTCTGCAACTTGACTAGTGTATAAGTTAATTTAATGTGAAGTCATTCGTGGTGGTTATATGGGATTCCATGCCGTCTTGGGGAAGGAGGGGGGAGGGAGGGGAGAAAATCTGGAACTCAAAATTATGTAGAACCATCTGTTGTAAACTAAAAATAAAAATAAATTTTAAAAAAAGCCAAAGAAAGGATTTTTATTTGATCTTTGAGGCAATAGAGAGATATAGTAGTTTATTGAGTGGGGGAAGGAGAAGGAAATGTAGTGACCTGTGCTTCAGGAAATCACATCACTAGTTGAGTAAAGGATAAATTGGAATGGGGAGAGACTTCAGGATGAAAGACCAACCTGAGAGTTGTTGCAATGCCCAAGTGTAAGCAAATGAGAGCCTACATCAGGGTGATGTGTGTTTTGTACATAACTCATTCAACTGATCCACCATTCTATTTATAAGCCAGTACCAGATTGTTTTGATGATTATCACTTGGTAAAATAGCTTGAAATCTGGTACTGCTAGCCTAACTTCATATTTTTTTCAGTTAATTCCTTTGATACTCTTGACCATTGATTCTTCCAGATTTATTTTGTTATTATTTTCCCTAACTTTATCAACTAATACCTTGGAAGTTAGATTCATATGGCACTGATTAAGTTAGTCAATTTAGGTAGAGTGTCATTTTAATTATGTTGGCTTGATCTACTCATGAGCAATTTATATTTCTCCAGTTGTTTAGATCTCTCTTTGTTTGTGTGAAAAATGTTTTGTAACCGTGTTCATATAGTTCCTGAGTTTTCTTGGCATGTACTTTATATTGCCTACAGTTATTTTAAAAGGAATTTTTCTTTCTATCTTTTCCTGATGGATTTTGTTGTGAATATACAGAAATACTAATAATTTATTTGGGTTTATTGTGTATCCTGAAACTTAACAAAATTTTTATTGTTTCAACTAATTTTGGGGAAACCTTCCACATTATCCCTATGATAGATAATATTTGATGATGGTATTAGCTACATATTACTTATCATTTTAAGGAGAGCTCCATATATTCCCAAGTATTCTAATGTTTTTAGTAGGAATGAGTGTTGTATTTTGTCAAAAGCTTCTTTCTACATTTACTGAGATAGTCATGTGATTTTTTTGTTATTGATCTTGTCAATTTTGAGCATAGTTTTCCTAATATAGAACTAGTGCTGCAATCCTGGTATAAATACCACCTGGTCATAGTATAGGATCTTTTAGAGATATGGCTGGAATCTCTTTGCTAGTATTTTATTTAGCATTTTTACATTAATATTCATTAGGAAAATTGGTCAATAATTTTCTTTATGTTTTTAGTTTTCACGATGTATATATCAAATCCATGTGTGTGTCATAGATGGAATTTGTTAGGACTCTTTCATTGCCTGTTTTTTCTAAATAGTTATGCAGTACCAGAATTAATTGTTCTTTCAATATTTGGAAGACTTCACTTGTAAACCCTGGGAATTTTTTCTTGGGTAGCCCATTTCTTGCTTGTTCAATTTCTTTTCCTGACAAAGGGTTATTTAAGTATTTAGTGGTTAGATTTTTGAATGAAAATTAAAAAGGTTTTAAGGGGATTGCAATGCAAATGGTGTTAGCTACAAAGATATATAGAATGAATGGATGTAGATAGAGAGTCTAGAAAAAGAGTAGGACAGAATATTGTTAAATAATAATAATAATGATAATCTTTAAATAAAACCATTACATATTATCCCTAATTTATAGCTGAGAAACACTCAGGTTAATAGCTCAGTGATGTTTTTTTAAACAAGTAAAATGAAGGTCCAGTGATAACTTCCACGGAATTTGCCCAGGGCTAAAACATGTTGTCATCCTCCTTCTCATGGTCTAATCTCTCTCTTCTTTTACACAGATCCATCAGAAGGCAGGGATGAGAAACCATACAGGGATAATGTTATTTATCCTTCAAGGACTAACAGATGATCCATGGCTAAAGGTTCTGATTTTCATCTTTCTCTTTTTCACATATATTTTGACTATAATTGGGAACCTGATCATCATCACCCTCACTTTGATGGATGAACAACTTAAGATACCCATGTATTTTTTCCTCCAAAACTTTTCCTTTTTGGAAGTGGCATTCACCACTGCCTATATTCCCAGACATCTCTACAGCTTGTCAACTGGAGACAATACCATTACTTATAATGCTTGCGTTGCCCAAATAGTTTTTTGTTGCTGTTCTTGGGGTAACAGAATTTTTTCTTCTGACCACCATGTCCTATGATTGCTATGTGGCCATCTGCAAACCTCTGCACTACACAACCATCATGAACAGCAAAGTCTGCAACCAGTTTCTCCTGAGTTCTTGGCTGGCTGGGTTGATGACCATCCTCCCACCACTTAGTCTGGGCTTCCGGATGGAATTCTGTGACTCTAATGTTATTGATCATTTTGGTTGTGAGGCACTTCCCTTGATAAAGATTGCATGCTCAGACACACAACTCATAGAGAAGATAGTTTTGACTTTTGCTGTGTTGACCCTTATTGTCACCTTCTTCCTAGTACTTCTGTCCTATGCACACATTATCAAGACAGTTCTCAGAATCTCCTCAGCTCAGCAAAGGAAAAAGGCTTTTTCCACTTGTTGTTCCCACATAATTGTTGTCTCTATCACTTATGGTAGCTGCATCTTTATCTATATCAAACCCTCAGCAAAAGGAGTGGCTTTGAACAAGGTGGTATCAGTGCTCACAACTTCAGTTACTCCTGTTATGAACCCCTTAATTTATGCCCTAAGAAATAAGCAAGTGATACAAGCTTTTAAGGACTTAGCCAAAAAGATTTTCTTCCTCTCAAAATAATAAACAAATATTGACTTAAAGATGCCAAATGATAAGAGAAAGTTTAAATTACCTTTAACTATCTGTCATGGATTCAATCACTCTTTTATTCATTTCCATTGCCAGTCACCCATGAGCACAGTACAGTCACTGTAACCTTCTCATACTTCCTTTCTCTTACATTGAAAATCCTCCCAACCACCAAATAATAAAGGTTTCTTCTTGTTTCCTTATCCTCCTGTAACAGGAGGGCCGAGTTTATAATCTCAAAGAGGATCATAAACATGTCTGAAAGGTTCGGAACCGCCGGATATAAGAAACTCTCAAAGTAGAAGGCAGAAGAATCAAAACATTTATTTAGGCTCCACAGTAACCAACCCATGAACCAGAAGCCCCATTTTGATATGTTGATCAAAATCTTCCAGGCCCAATAAGTACGCCTTGCAAGAGTAACCAGGAGGCTACAGAGAAGCATGATTGCGTAAAGCAAAATCATGCTTCCCCCTCGATGGTAATAAGATTACCCACTGGCCTGAAGTCTTTGTTCAGCTTCCTCCCGTAGATCAGCTCTGCTACTGGCAGCTCCTGCCTCAGCTGTGTCTGTGTCCGCAACTGAAGCTGCAACTGTAACTGACGATGTAACGGTTGCTGTAACTGACGATGTAACTGTCGTAACTGTCGCTGGCTCCAACCGGAAAAGGAAAGAGAGCTCTTCAAGCTGTCCTCTCCCCTCTTATAGGGTTTTTGACATCATCAAGCTCCGCCCGAATGACCAGGGCCGATTGGTTCCTGAGTTGGCCCCTCCCCCTAGCATAGACATTAACACCTCCCCTCAGCCAGCCCCATGACTCATCACACAGGAAGTTGTCTGGTCCTGCCCCGGAAGAGCAAGCCCCAGCGTCCAGGGAAGCTCAATGAGGTAAGCTGAGTCATTCAAAGAAAACAAAGGCCATTCTGGTTACACCTCCATTATCAGGATTACTATTGCAATAGTACCAGAGTCTCTACTCCAATCTGCAACACCAACATCCCCCCACCTGCAGGCTTTAAAACCAATTCTTTTTCCCTCCCTAGATCATATATAGGGAGCTCTTATTTGGTATCATTGTGGAATCATCAGTTGTAACACCAAGGGATCCTTAGAAGCCATCTAGTCCAATCCCTTTGGTACTATATTCATTTTTCTTACTGATATGTGTACCTGTTCCCAATATTCATCAACTCTCTTCTATTTCTTCACTTTGCATGCCCCAACACTTAACTCCCTGTTTCTCATTATGTATATACAGACTCCTCATTCCTTCTGCCTGATCACATCTCACCAGGTTTCTGGCCATAAAGGAAACTAATATGATTTTCCAAAATGATCACTGATGCCTAACCAATTAGAAGCAAGCTACTTCTCTTCATGTCTTCTATAATACTACAGTTGTACCTTTCCTAGTTTGAATTACAATAACTTTATACCTGCTCTTTTCTATCCAACTTGATTGTAAGCTAATGTAGGGCAAGGACTAGGTATTGTTCACCTGCAATGCACTGCTTTTGTACATAGTAAGCAGTTAATACATTTTGTTAAATGTTATTAGTCAGTGTGAGGAAAGACAGAATTTTCATGGTTAGGGTAGGAATAAAAGACATTCAGAACCTAGAAAAGATGAAATGTAAGAGCTTATTCTAGGAAAAGAAATCATTGAATTCTACTCAGTCAGAGAATTTAAATAACCAGTAGTGCTTTACCAAGCTTCAGCAGCATAAAATCAAGTTCTGACTTAAAGAAAAATAAAGGGGGATAGAACTTAATGCAAAAATATTATATTGTTGAAAAGATAAACCAGACTATAATAGCTTTTTATGTGAGAGAATTATACTTGCAAAACTAACGAGAAAAGGTATAAGGTAATAAAACTGAGCAGGTTGCTGCATACAAGAAATATTAAAAGTAATGAAATTAGGAGCAGGAAAAATGTATCCTCAACATAATGCAATTCCAAAATTGCATCAGTTGCATTTATTACTTCAGATTAGACAACAATAAAAATTCACAATGTCCAGACAGGTAAAATGGAAAACTATATTATGTTTCAATCACCACAATGAAAGGATATTGTGAAATATATATGCATCAAATGGCATGGCATTGTACATTGGCACTTCATATCTTAAAAGATATCTGAATCAAAAAAGATATATATTGCAAAACAAAAATTGTGTACTTTAATGTTTTTCTTTGAGAATTGGATAACTCTAAAGGAAAGAAGAAAACAGCCAAATAAAAAAAACATCTTTTGAAAGAGGCATACTGGTTTATGAATAAGAATATAAAAGATGATACCTATTAATGAGCATAACATATGAAAATGCATCAAATTAAAAATATTCATATAAAAAGACAAGCTATATTTTACCAAAGGCCATTAAAAATAATAATGAATTCAGGCAACATAAATAACCAAAATCTCACAATATTCTGACTAATGAATGGATCATATAAACAAAACTCATTACATTTTTACTAAAAGAATTATAGCCATAAGAAAGTAAGCCAAAAACTGGGGGAATGCAAGTAAACAGGATCTCAAAAAATATGAGGTTCACAAATCAATCAGTAAACATTTATTCAATTCAACAGCAATTTATTAATCAACTGCAACATACCAGGTAGAACAGGAGATTCTGGATATGCAAAGAAAAAAAATGTAACAGTCCCTATCCTCCAGGAGCTGGCATCTTACATGGGCAAACAACCTTTTCCCAAAGACAAATGCAAAATTTATCTAAAATATATACAATTTGGTTGGATGTAGGGAGTACTAACAACTGAGGGAAACAGGAAAAGCTTCTTCCAGGGACTGAGCTATAGTTCATCCTTGAATTGAGTCTGGGGCCCCCAGAGTCAGACATGAAACAGGAGAGCATTCCAGGCATGAGTATTGATGGGGTGCTTGTGCTCAGGACCCAGAACTAAGACGACATCTTGGCAAGCAGCCCAGCCTTGCCACCCTCCATGAGAAAATGTTTCCTTGTTGCAAACATGCTCAGGCTTAACCCTGCAATTCCTTTGATAAAGGAATTTATCAGTACAAGACACAGGAGTGCTGGCCCAAGGACTACCTCTGGTGATTGTCCAAGAACCATGACTCTGGCAAATCTTTTTGTGAACTTTGTTGTCCCTTCACCTAAGCTATCTCTGCTGACTCCCTACATTTTCTCATACATTCATTTCCCTGTCCCTTTTCAATATAAGCTTTGGAATCACCCTGTCAAGTTGCAAGTTCTCTAAGGAACTTCACCTGCTTTGCCACTTGAGTGGAAGACTGTTTGACAGTGTGAATTCATTCCAAATGGCACTGCCCTGTACCCTGACATTTTGGGGGTCCAAGCACCCCTAAACTGTGTCAGTATCAGTTTGTGTAAAGATGTAAAATTAGAAGATAGAATGTCATGTATAAAGTACAAAGAGCAGGTCAGTTTGGCTAAAACACAGAGTAAATGAAGACAAATCATGTATACTTACCCTAGATAGTTGGAGCCAGATTAGAAAACAATTCATATGCCAAAAATACAAGTTTGTTTTTTTATCTTGGCCATAACAGGGAGACACTGAATTTCCTGCAACCATGAAATGATATGGTCAGACCTGTGGAATGTCAGTTTGGCAGCTATGTATATAATGGATTGGAGAGCAAGGACACAGCAAAGAAGGAGATCAGTTAGGTGACTATTGAAGTAGATCAGATGAGGGGTAATGAGGAGATGCCATGTTCCTAATTGTGATTTAACTTTACAGAAAATGAGGGAGGGAAAATATGTTATGGAAGTGAAAACTGATAAGAATTGGGAACTGAGTCAATATAAAGAATGAGTGAAAGTGAATAGTTGAGGATGCCTCCTAGATTGTAAAGCTGGGTGAGGAGAAGAAAGGTGCTGGACTTTGACAAAAGCTGAGAAGTTGGGAAGAAAGTGACTTTGTAGTGAAAATTAGTAAAGTCTTTTTTGGAGTTTGTGGCATCTGTGGGACATCCCAGTAAAGGTGTGCAGCATGCAGTGGGATACAAGGACAGGTGAAATACAATGGCAGGATGTGTTTGGGGATGAGAATGTGGAAATCAGCTGCACATAGATTGATACTTGAAGACATCATGTAGTAAGTAAAAATAAGACACCCAAAGAAAGAACCTTGGGAAACACGTAGGCATCAAGGATAAGATTTTGATGATAATTTTCCAAAAAAAAAAAACTGAAACTAGACATGAATTCAATGATCATCTCTTTGAAACTGATTTATTGAGTCCTAAACTCTCTCCTGACCTCCATTTTCATATGCCTGAATGTCTCACAGACATCTTCAACTCAGTATTTCCAAAACTGAATTTATCACTGTTCTCACCAAACCTTTCCTTCTAGAGGAGAATACATTATGCCTCAGCTGAAGTAAAAAAAAAAAAAGCAGGAGTAGCAATCCTTATCTCAAACAAAGCAAAAGCAAAGATAGATCTAATTAAAAGAGATAAGTAAGGACACTATATCTTGCTAAAAAGCACCATAAATAATGAAGCAATATCTCATTACTTAACGTATATGCACCAAGTGGTATGACAGCGAATTCTTAGAGGAGAAGTTAAGGGAGTTACGGGAAGAAATAGCAAAACTACACTTGTGGGGGACCTCAACATGTGGCCTATGTTGAATTGCTTGCATTCTTAGGGAGGGTAGGTGGGGAGGGAACAGGGGAGGGAATTTTGATCTCTAAGTTTTAAAAGCAGATGTTTAAAAAAGGTTTTTTTGTGCAACTAGGAAATAAGGTATACAGGCAATGGGGCATAGAAATCTATCTTGCCCTATAAGAAAGTAAGGGAAAAGGGAATGGGGGTGGGGAGTGGGGTAACAGAAGGGAGGTCTGACTGGGGAATGGGGCAATCAGAATATATGCCATCTTGGAGTGGGGGGGAGGGTAGAAATGGGGAGAAAATTTGTAATTCAAACTCTTGTGAAAATCAATTCCAAAAAGTAATATTGTTAAATAAATAAATAGAAATCTACTAAAAAAAAAAAAAAGAAACCCAAAGGCTATCACTGCCCAGGAAATATCTTCTTTCGCTAGAAAGCAAGATTCCATCACGATCATGCAGTCCAGGAAATTCAAAATCCTCTCTCTTTTGCAAGGAAAGTTGGGCACAACTCAGTAATATTGTCAGTCATTTAATCAGCAAGCATTTATTAAGCATTTGCTATGCACCAAGCATCATATTAAATGGTGAGGACTCAAATGAAGGCAGAAAAGAGTCCTTGTCCTCAAGCAACATTCTAACGGGACAAGCAACATGTAAATAAATGGATGCATGTAAGATATATAAAGAGTAGATGCAGCACAATGATACTACCAGTGCCTAAGCTCACTTATGACCTTGGTTGGTTCAATGTGGCAGCTATATCAGGGCACATTAATTTTTAACAATTTTTCACATTTTAACCAGGCTTGGGAAATAGTGAAACTGGAAATACATCATTTCTACACATTTCTTTCTTTTGTACTCCAGTTTTAACTCATTTACTATAGAGTTTCTGGATTTTTTCCCACAATCTGAGAAAATCATCTAGACTTGTCCCTCATCTCTGTTGCTCTCACCGTACGGGTATTCAAACCCATGATTAAAGCAAAGCCCATCATTTTTCATAAGCTTAAAGAAATCTCTGACCCACAGCTGAGGCTACCTTCATGATGTCAGGATGCTCCCAAAGACTGTGAAGACAGAAGACACTTGCTTTAATGAGTACTTTGGCCTTTTTTGATTAAGTGGTTTATTGTGGTGCTTCCGTGGCAGTGAGGTCATCCCATGCAAGGTTGTCCTATCTTGATACTTTCTCTTCCCCAATACCAGCCAAACAGGAAGCAAATCTTCAATTTTACTGCAGTATATATCCAATTTTGAAAGCCTTGAGGAAGATCATCTCCAATTCCATTCAGGGTGGTTCTAACCATGGAAAGTCAGATACAGTATGGTCACACTCAGCCTTCTACTCGGGCTCATGTAAATCCCCTTTGAGAACTCTTTGCCCAGTTTCTGTACTTGACCATCATCGCAGCTGTCCATCCAGGTTTTACTGCCTCACTGCTCTATCTGTACTTATCCCATCAAAACTGGTTAAATGAAATTCAATGTTACCATATCCCCATGTAATGGTTGTCACAGTTCAAACAAATTTGTCACATCCTGTCCTTTTTATCAAATTGATGAAATAAATGTTATTTATTGATTTTTTTTTAGTTTGAGTACTTTCCAAAAGAACAATTTAGTTTCTATTTTTGTAATTGTTTTCATTTATTTCCATTTTTTTCAAATTCGTAGTTTTCAATCAAATGTTTTAAATTTCTCTTGTTTTGCTTTAGTTTCCCTTGTGAGTCATCCCCTCTCACATGAATAGTGATTATTTGAATTCATAACACGGTTATTGCTGCAAAGTACCATTTTCAATGCTTCCAATTGCTGAATTAAGTGCATGTTTCCATAAGACTATGTGCAAGTGCCATGAGATATTGATTTAATAAGTATTGTATGCTTGAGGAAATAACAAAAACAATAATGATTATAATAGCTAATATTTATATATCATTTCAAGGCTTGCAAAACACTGACAAATATTGTATTAGATGTTATTATAATCTTCATTTTGCAGATGAGGAGATTGGTGCTGGGAGGTGGTAAATGACTTACCCAGGATCACACAGAGAATCAGGATACCCCTATTTGAACTCCAATCTTCTGACTCCAGGTCCAGGACTCTGTGCCACCTTTAATATTTAGATATAGCTAATAACTGTGCCATGGCTAAAATTGGTACACTTTATTTTTTTTTATTTCATAAGCATCAGTTGTTTGCAGGTGTCTCATTTCACTATGGTGACATAAAATTCCCTGACTAGTGTTGATTTAGAACAGTTGGTTTTCTGAGCCTGATAATCACAGAGTTAACTTTTGAAAAGATGGGAATTGAATTGTTTGAAATGGACTGTAATATTATGCATATTGCAATTCACAGAGATCAGGGGCATGTAGGTGGCACAGTGGATAAAGCACCAGCCTTGAACTCAGGAGGTCCAGTTCAAATCCAACCTCAGAAACTTGACCCTTTCTGGCTGTGTGACCTTGTGCAAGTCACTTGACCCTGATTGCCTAACAAGAAAAAAAAAGAAATTCATAAAGGTCTTCTGATATGAGGAGTGAGTAAAAATGAAGACATAAAAAGAAAGTTTTATCTTTCTAAACACTTTTATGCACTTAGAGATTGCAAGGTAGAGAATAAGGTCAGAGCTAGGAGACCTCTCAAAAGTTCTGTATAAATTAACTGATCATTTTAAGCATTCAAAAATTCCTAACATACTGACAATGAGAGCCAGGCTAGCTTTTAAGGAGTAAAAATACGACAAGAGAAGCTTGTCAAGAGGCTGGACAGCAAAAAAATGGAGAATTTTACTTATAACATCAGTAGAAAGATGACCTGGGGTCAAGGCGAAAGCCTTGCTTTCCTATGGCAGAAAGAGAAACCTCACGTGTGCAAAGGGCCAAGGGGACACACCCTACAACAAAAAGAGGAATATCACCTAAGCACCAGATGCAGACATCTGAGCTGAACAAGCCATGCCATTTCAGAATCTGCTTTTGAATTTGTGTAGTCTCTGAGTATAGAAAACACCACAATCACATATCAGGAATACTTCCAAAAGCAATGGACTCAGGCGTTCAGGGAAGGGTATTGCTAGAAAAATGAAAGCATTCAAGCAATGGGTAGAGAGTACCCAAGGAAGGCCACCGTGAGAGAACTCAATTGCAGCTACTTCTTTAACTTCATTTTCTTTCTTTTCCTTTTCTTTTCTCTTCCTTCTTGCAGCTACTTCTAAACATCTTTGTTGGTATAGGTCACAGAAGGAAAGTAAGAGATTCATACTACAGATGTACATATGTAGGCTGAAGACCTCATGTGAGAGGGGATCGTGAACAATACCATGCCACTTGGAAAGATAAAGGGCCAAAGGCACAGAGACTCCAGCAATCTCATACAAGAATGCCATCATTCGGATAAAACCAGAAAGATACAATTATCTTCTAAGCATCATAAAGGAACCGGACACAAATGAAGCTTTGGTACACACTGACCTTCATCAGAAAAAGGAGATAGTGACCGGGAAGAGGTCACACTGGACCTCCCAAAGAACAAGAAGGACTTCATCCTCAATTCCCACTCAGACTCACAGAGCCCCACATAGAGATGATGACAAAGATAGAGAATGTGGGCTGCACTGCTGTCCTAGACAGTGGATCTCAAAGGAGCATTATATTTTAGTCATTTTGTGAGACATTTAGGAAAAGTTACTTTAGAAGTATGATTTTAAAGAAACTGGGATACATCATAATAAGTTTCCTAAGGACGTAGTGGACAGGAAGGTAGACATTTTGGCTTGTGGGTTGTAGTTCTGTTTGTTTATCCACACATATAATAATGCTTTGCACATTCTGTTCTTTTACGGGCTTATTGCTACTATTGTTAATTTTGCATTTTTGCTGTTCTGTTTATTTGCTTCTATATTATATATGTGCTTTTACAGATATTTGCATGCTACGTGTCTTACACAAAATTTAGACATTTAGTCATGGAATAAGCTGATCAAGAAATCATCAGATATTATATTAAACACCTAATATGTGCTAGATACTATTCTAAGACTTAAAGCTACAAGGATAAAGACTGAAACAATACCAACTCAAAAAGAGATGGTGGAGGCAAATACTTATTCAAAGGGCATTTTCATTTTCAGTTTTGTTTATCTTTGATTTTCAGAATTCCTACGTCGTTGTTTAGGGTTTTTTTTAATTACTATTCTGGTTTTTAAGTTCTATCAGCTACATGACACAGCAGATAGAGTTACAGGCCAGAAGTAAGGAAGACTAAGCTTCTTGAGTTCAAATTTGGCCTCAGACACTTCTTAGCCATATGGTCCTGTTTGCCTGTTTCCTCATCTGTAAAATGAGCTGAAGAAGAAAATGACAAAATATTCCAGTGTCTTTGCCAAGAAAACTCCAAATGGGGTCACAAGGAGACAGACACAACTGAAATGATTGAACAATAGCAAGGTTTTTAGTTGTAAGATCAATTCATTGATTTTTTTTCTTTCTCTATTTTGTAGATGAAAGTACTTGCAGATATAATTTTCCCTGAAGAACTACTTTAGTTACATCCCATAAATTTTGGTATATTTTCTCATTTTTCCCATTTTCTTCAACAAATTCTTCTGTTGCCTCTATAACTTGTTCTTTGACACACCAATTATTTGCAGTAAATTATTCTATAATTTATTTTAATACTTTCTTCAAAGGCTTTTGGCTGAATATAATTTTGTTGCACTATGATGACTAAATGTGCTTAATATTGCTTCTTTTCTGAATTATGTGTGTATTATGTAAAGGTGCCATACATGGATCTCTCTTCCCATTAAGTTATCATCAGAGATAGACCATCTCTAATTTTTTCTAAGGTATGATTCAGGTCCTTCATTTAATTTTTGTTTAAATTATGTTTGTATTTGTCTATGTCTCAAACAGGCACATTGAGATTCTTCATTATAATATTTTTACTGTCCATTTGCCCTGCAATCTGATTAGCTTTTCCTATACATATTCAGATACTATGGTATTTTGACATACATTATATGTAATACTGATATTGATTAATTATCTATGGTCTTTTTTCAGTCTTTTGAATTTTTGAAAAAACATTTCTTATCCCGTTGAGTCTATGTTTTCTGTTTGGACCATTCTAATGATAGGGGAACTGAATTCTTGAGTATGGTTTCCCACTTTATTTTCTATCAGAATCTTTATTTTCTAAGGGAGCAGTTCTGCTTGTCATTATTTCCTCACTAGATATTTCATTTGGTATCTCTTGCTCAATCACTTTAAAGTATTCTTTTAAGTGCTCGTAGTCAGGAATTTTTTCTTAATCTAAGACTCTACTTGGATTTTGGGAATGTAATGTCAGATATAATAATTTTGGTGGTTCTATTTTGAATAACTTTTTCTCTGTCACAGAGTAGGATCATATAAGAAAATATTGTGATGTTTTTAAAAGGCATCATTAAAACTTTGAATTTAAAAAGTTATGTAAAGATCTCATGTAAGACATGCATGATCAGAAATGGAAGTCAGTGGGTCATAGAACAAAAGTTGGAGGTAATAGATGGACAGTCTAAATGTTGTACTGGATACATGAAATGTTGAATGACCTAGGAAATTACCTCCAATTCATTTTGGTTAATCTTTCATGAAAGACTTGTGGGAGAATCACAAAAGATAAGAGGGCACAGATATCTCCCATATAGAGTTGTAAAGAATAATCATAGAAGATGAGAGTGCATGGAAGCATCAAGATCTATGGGGACCATGCGGAAGCACTGCCCCCATCAATAAGTTAGAGATCCATTCAAGTGTTCCTATTGCATGATGTTATTAGGAAAAAAAGACTATCTGCAACAGAAAATGATGACATATCTCAGAATCCCATGGGACACAGAGTGGTTGGGATTCCTCTGAAATCTCTCCTGCTCCTGGGAATCTCCAACATCTTCTCGCCTCTCTTTGGACTAAGATCCCCTCTCATAACAGACACAACGGTGCTAATATCAAAGGCCTGTTTCATTGCTGAGTACTGTATCTGATGCTATTATGTCATTCTCTGGTCTCTGTGGGTACCAGAAAAAATTGGTTACATGGAGATTCATTAGTGTTGCTTATACCTACTTCCCTAAGGATAGTTTTGTTTGTGCAATCAGGTCATCCTAAAGTACCTATAGCAGATTAAGCAGATAAAACAAATGTTATTTGTTGTCATTGATGGTAAATTTAAAAGAAAATCTGTCTTACTGCCCAGACATACCAGAACTTCTATTTTGAAACACAAAGAAACAGATTCAAATATTACCACTTTTATGCTAGGCCTGCCTTCTTTTCAGGTACAAAGGGTACAGAGAAATATGCCTAAGAAATGGGAAATAGTCACAGAACAGCCTATGAGTGTAAGAGTGTTGGTTCTAGAAACAAAGCATGACCAGAAATGTCCATACAGTTAAGAATTTAGGATTAAAACCAGGAAGGAACTCTGAGATTATCTCATGCAAACCTTTCATTTACAAATAAGGAAACTGAGGCTCCCTGAAGAAAAGCAATCTATCCAAAGTAACACATTGTAAGGATCCTAGCTGGGATTCAAAGATTTAAAATCTACTAATTCTTTCATTAAGCCATGCTGCCTCTACTCACACGCTGTTGCTCACCATTTAGTCATGCCGGGAACCTTCGGGGCTACTCTATCCAATAAAATCCAAAGACTGTCAGAAAAGTAAGTATGGGAATGGCTTTCCATGTCACAAATTGTCATTTTGGATTTCTAAGGATGGAAAATATGGGACTCTGCAAAAATCCAAGATTTAGACAAATATTATGAATGTTTCAGGGAAAGAGCTTATAGTAGTTTGGGAGATGTTGGTTTTCTACTAAATGATAAAACTTATGAATTTGATCCTCTAACTAAGGGCAAGCGAGTCAGCTTTAGAGATAGTGAATTAAATGCTTGTTGCTGTGCCTTGGACCTTCTATGCCTTCCTAGCTCTACTGTATCCAAAGATATCACTTCAGTTCTCCTACTGTGCACTTGCTGTAATTCTGAAACTAATGGTGATTCTTTTGAACTGCCTAGCTCCCAAATTCAAAATGCACAAACCCTTCTATGAGAAAGTGTTTTGGGAGCAATAACAAAGTAATACAAATGTGTTAAGGGCCTTTCTTTCCAAAACAGCTCATTTGACCCCACTAGAGAGAGAGCACAAATATCATAATAACAAGGAGCTAGATATCCTGGGTACCTTGACTGGAGGGAGAGATGCTTCCAGCTACGTATACTCTGAGAAATACAAGGCTTTTGCAAAAACAAAGGAGTATCACCTACATACTCCTGCAAAACAAAGGGCAAAATCATTAAATTTTACTGCTCTTTTGTGTCTCTGATTACAGACTTCTTTTTTTCCCAATAAAAAATAAGGATAATTCATTATGTTAAAAAAAAGTAATTGAGGAGGCGGAGACATCATTTTGATTTGGATGTCCATCAGAGTTATATTTACCTTACACACAGAAAAAAGTGGTAGCCATAGGTTTGCCATTTTAGGAGTACTATCTATACCACTACACATACCTCATTCTCAAACAATACCCATTCAGTTCATTTTTCATAAAAAGGTTTCCTGTCATTCATTCAACAAACATTTTATTAAGTACCTTCTATCTAACAGGCATTGTACTAAGGGCTGGAGATTCAAAGACAAATAAAAAAGTCCCTGTCCTCAAAGAACAGATATTCTATTAAAAGGAAACAACACATAGATAAAAATTTAAATACAAGATACATCCAAGGTCATTTCTGGGAAAAGGGCACTAGCAAGTGAAGACAAAGGGAAGCCTCTTGTAGGAGATAGCACTGGAGAAGGGTTTGAAGGAAGCTATGGGCAATAAAGGTTGAAGGAGGGGAGGGAGAGAATTACAGGCATGGGAAACAATCCATCCAGAGACAAAAAGATGTCACCTTAAAGGTCATGTGTGTAGGTAAGAGCATGTATACCTGTTTTTTCTGGAGTGGAGAGACTAAGAATGAGAATAATATACAATCAACACAGAAAGGTAGGCAGAAGCCAGATTGAGAAGGGCTTAAAAGCCAAATAGAGAAGCCAGCATTTTGTCCTAGAGGTAATAGAGAGGCACTGTAATTACTTTTTTATAATTTAATTTATTTAATATATTTAGTTTTCAGCATTGATTTTCACAAGAGTTTGAATTACAAAATTTTCTCCCCATTTCTACCCTCCCCCCCACTCCAAAATGGCATATATTCTGGTTGCTCTGTTCCCCAGTCAACCCTCCCTTCTGTCACACCACTCCCCTTCCATCCCCTTTTCCCTTCTTTTCTTGTAGGGCAAGATAAATTTCTACGCCCCACTGCCTGTGTGTCTTATTTTCTAGTTGCATACAGAAACTTTTTTTGTTGTTTTTGAACATCTGTTTTTAAAACTTTGAGTTCCAAATTCTCTCCCCTCTTCCGTTCCCACCCACCCTCCCTAAGAAGTCAAGCAATTCAACATAGGCCACATGTGTATCATTATGTATAACCCTTCCACAATACTCATGTTGTGAAAGACTATATTTTGCTCCTTCCTAACCTATCCCCCTTTATCCAGTTTTCTCCCTTGACCCTGTCTCTTTCTGAAAGTGTTTGTTTTTGATTACCTCCTCCCCCATCTGCCTCCCTTCTATCATCTCCCCTTTTATCTTCTTCCTCCTTCTTTCCTGTGGGGTAAGGTACCCAATTGAGTGTGTATGATATTCCCTCCTCAGGTCAAATCTGATGAGAGCAAGATTCACTCATTCCCCCTCACCTGACTTCTCTTCCCTTCCTACAGAACTGCTTTTTCTTGCTACTTTTATGTGAGATAATTTACCCCGTTCTATCTCTCCCTTTCTCGCTCTCTCAATATATTCCCCTCTCATCCCTTAATTTGATTTTATTTCTTTTACATATCTTCCCTTCATCTTCAACTCACCCTATACCCTCTCTCTCTCTCTCAATACATATATATATATATATATGTATATATACACACATACACATATACACACATACACCCACATATATACATATATATACGTACACACACATAAATATATATATATATTTATATATATGTATATATTTATGTATATATATGCATATTCCCTTTGGCTACCCTAATACTGAGGTCTCATGAATCATACACACCATCTTTCCATGTAGGAATGTAAACAAAACAGTTCAACTTTAGTAAGTCCCTTGCGATTTCTTTTTCTTGATGACATTTTCATGCTTCTCTTGATTCTTGTGTTTGAAAGTCAAATTTTCTATTCAGCTCTGGTCTTTTTACAGAGAAAGCTTGAAAGTCTTCTATTTTGTTGAAAATCCATATTTTGCCTTGGAGCATGATACTCAGTTTTGCTGGGTAGGTGATTCTTGGTTTTAATCCTAGCTCAATTGACCTCTGGAATATCGTATTCCAAGCCCTTTGATCTCTTAATGTAGAAGCTGTTAGATCTTGGATTATTCTGATTGTGTTTCCACAATACTCAAATTGTTTCTTTCTGGCTGCTTGCTGTATTTTCTCCTTGATCTGGGAGCTCTGGAATTTGGCGACAATATTCCTAGGAGATTTCTTTTTGGGATCTATTTGAGGAGGCAATCGGTGGATTCTTTCAATTTCTATTTTGCCCTGTGGCTTTAGAATATCAGGGCAGTTCTCCTTGATAATTTCTTGAAAGATGATATCTAGGTCCTTTTTTGATCATGGCTTTCAGGTAGTGCAATAATTTTTAAATTATCTCTCCTGGATCTATTTTCCAGGTCAGTGGTTTTTTCCAATGAGATATTTCACATTGTCTTCTATTTTTTCATTCCTTTGGTTCTGTTTTATAATATCTTGATTTCTCATCAAGTCACTAGCTTCTACTTGCTCCAATCTAATTTTTAAGGTAGTATTTTCTTCAGTGGTCTTTTGGACCTCCTTTTCCATTTGGGTAATTCTGCCTTTCAAGGCATTCTTCTCCTCATTGGCTTTTTGGAGCTCTTTTGCCATTTGCGTTAGTCTATTTTTTAAGGTGTTGTTTTCTTCAGTATATTTTTCAGTATTTTTTTGGGTCTCCTTTAGCAAGTCATTGACTTGTTTTTCATGGTTTTCTTGCATCCTCCTCATTTCTCTTCCCAATTTTTCCTCTACTTCTCTAACTTGCTTTTCTAACTCCTTTTTGAGCTCTTCCATGGCCTGAGATCCATTCATGTTTTTCTTGGAGGCTTTTGTTGTAGGCTCTTTGACTTTGTTGACTTCTTCTGGCTGTATGTTTTGGTCTTCTTTGTCACCAAAGAAAGATTCCAAAGTCTGAGACTGAATCTGGGTGTGTTTTCGCTGCCTTGCCATGTTCCCAGCCAACTTACTTGACCCTTGAGTTTTTCATCGGGGTATGACTGCTTGTAGAGTAAAGAGTACAATGTTCCAAGCTTGAGGGGATGTGCTGCCACACCAGCACTCCTCCTTCCCCAAGAACCCCCAACCTGGACTGGACTCAGGTCTTCCTCAGGCTCTGCACTCCTGCTCTGATCTGCCACTTAATTCCTCGCACCAGGTTGGCCTGGGGCCAGAAACAACTGTAGCTGCAGTTCTGTAGCTGCCCTGCCTCCATTGTCCCTGGGGCAGTGGCCAAACCATAAACTCCTTCTTTCACTCTGTCCCCAGCAGCTTTTCCCACTAACCTTCTCTGTTGTCTTTGGTGTTTGTGGGTTGAAAATCTGGTAACTGCCGCAGCTCACTGATTCAGGGCACTAGGTCCCACTCTGCCTGGCTCCTGCTCTGGTTGGTCCGTGCCGCCCATGCTGGGTTCTACTCCACTGCGCTCCCAGCTCTGTGCAGGAAAGACCTTACCCAGCAACCATCCAGGCTGCCCTGGGCTGGAGCCCTGCTTCCTTCCACTATTTTGTGGGTTCTGCAGTTCTTCTTTGTTGTCTTTGGTGTTTGTGGGTTGAGAAGTCTGGCAACTGCCACAGCTCACTGATTCAGGGCGCTAGGGTCCGCTCTGCCCGGCTCCTGCTCTGGTTGGTCTGCGCGGCCCATGTTGTGCTCTGCTTTGCTCCGCTCCTAGCTCCATGTGCAAAAGACATCACCCAGCAACCATCCAGGCTGTCCTGGGCTGGAGCCCTGCTTCCCTCTCCTGTTTTGTGGGTTCTGCAGTTCTAGAATTGGTTCAGAGCCATTTTTTATAGGTTTTTGGAGGGACTTGACGGGGAGCTCACACTAGTCCCTGCTTTCCAGGCACTATCTTGGCTCTGCCCTGCCAAGCACTGTAGTTTCTTAAGCAGGGAAAGGACATGGTCCAACATTTGCTAGACTAATACCACTTTGATAGCCGCATAGAAAATGCTGTGGGAAGGGGGGAAATCTGAGGCAGATATACCAATGAGGCCCAAATAACCTTTCATAATATTCAAAGTGAAGGATGAGAGCCTAATTGGCTAATAGTTAAGTAGGTAAAACAAAGGAGATGACTGAAAGTTATGTGGCAGAGGTGAAATAAATAAGAGAAAGGCATGAAGGAAAATAAAGAGTTGAGGAAGACTCCTGCGTGGCAAAACTGGATGACTTAGAGGAAGGTGGTACCATTAAGAGAAATAAGAAAGCTTAATAAAGAGGAGGATTTGGGCAGAAACATGATGACTGTTTCATGTATAGAGAGTTTCTGAAGCCTAAAATGCATCCAGTTGGAAATATCTTCAATACATAGGACAGAGACTTGGCTGGATATATTGGAGAGTGGAGGTAGGATATTTGTGCGTGACTATGATGTTAATGGTATGGCCATGTTTATGTGTTACTTATTTGGAGTGAGAAGACTGATGAACCAGAAAGTAAGGGTATCTGAGAAGACATTAGAGGTAAATTTTAGTTCCCAAGTATAAAGGTAAGAGATAGGATTGTGAGAAGGACTTTGCATGAGATACTAAACTACTTGAGAAAGGAGGAAGAATCTCTTATGGACTAGAAGGTAATGGCCAACAAGATTTAGGTAGAATGATATATCTGGATGACCCTTTGTCACAAGGGAAACAGAAAAACCAGTTAAAATTGGTAGGAGAACCAAAATAAATATGTATTATAAAAAGCTAGAGAAAAGAGAATGTCCAGAATAAGAATGTGATTGACAACATCAAAGTCTACAGATAGGTCCAGAAGAATTGGGAATGAGTAATAAATGATTAGATTTGGCAATGAGATCACTGGTAACTTCAGAGAAAGCAGTTTCAGATGTATGTTGGCTTAGAAACCAGATTGCAGAAAGTGTTAAATGAGAGAACAGATAGTGTGAGCATCAAGCATCTTTGTCTTTTTCAAGAAATTTAGACAGTACGCTAGGCTGTGTCCACATAGGGGCAAGTGTGGTAAGTTTTACTAATGCAGGTTTCCTGTCATTTCCTTTTTTATAGAAAAAGTCTCATCTCTAATTTGTGCATTTCTAGCACAAATGCCTTTGTGAGGGCTTGAGGAGAGTGGCAAAAAGTGTTGTCTACTCCCTCTATTTCTAATTCCTAAATGGCATGAAAAATATCCAGTTTATGGTATATCCTTTTATACAAGTAAGTCTGTTGCATGGGCATCTATCCCCCTCTCCCTTCTCTAGCGTGCTGGATTATCATATAATCCACCATTTGGAATGATATTTGCCACTAAATTTAAGAATTAAAATGGAAAAGAAGAACTAATAACGTCTCCTTATTTTAAAATTTCTTAAGGGGATACAGAGAGCCCTTCTTTCAGCTATTGCAGTGTGTCCCTATTTAATATAGCCTTCAAATTTTAAAAAAAAAGCACTTTGCTCATAATTACTTTGTGAGGTGAATGATATAAATATTACTAACTTCATTGTATAGATGAGGAAAAGTAGGCCCAAAGATTGTCCAAACATGCCTATGAGCCAGGGATTTAAAACAAGATCTCCTGAAACTCTGGTGTGTGGTTAAGGGAAAGGTGAGTGATTAGGTAAAAGTGTGATATATTTTTTTGTGTACTGTGTGCCTAAAAAGAAGATGGGTATAAAATTTAAAAAAAATGATTTTTTTAAGAGATCATCTAGCAATTTTTTTCCTTTAATACATCTTATTTATGTTTAACTTTTTTTTAAATTTTAAATTTAGATTTCCAAACTCAATGACAAAGCAAGCAATATGATATTAATTATGCATGTGAAATCATGTAAAGCATATTTTATGTTAGCCACATTGCCAAACAAGCAACAATATTAAGTTTTTTAAAAATTACAATTAATTCTACTCTGAGTGTTCATCAGTTCTCTCCCTGAAGATGGACAGCATTTTTCATCACAAGTCCTTTGAAATTGTCTTTGTTCATGGAATTGAACAGAGTAGCTAAGTCTGTCACAACTGATCATCACTACAATATTACTGGTACAGTATACAACATCCTCCTGGTTTGCTCACTTCACTTTACATCAGTTCATGTAAGTCTTCCCAGGTTTTTCTGAATCCATCTTGCTCATCATTTCTTATAGCAAACTAGGATTCCATCACAATCATATATGACAATTTGTTCGGACATTCCCCAATTGTTCGACCTCCCCTCAATTTCTAATTCTTTGCGACCACAAAAAAACCTGCTATAAATATTTTTGTATATATGGGTCCTTTTCTTTTTTTCTTTGATCTCTTTGGGAAACAGATCTGGTGCTGCTATGGACATATTTAATACCCATTGGGCATACTTCTTAATTGTGCTCCAGATTAGTTGGGCTAGTTCACAACTCCACAAACATTGGTGTCCTAATTTTCCCACATTGCCTCCAACATTTGTCATTTTCCTTTCTGTCATTAGCCAATCTGAGAGGCACAAGATAGTACATCAAGTTGCTTTAATTTGCATTTCTCTAATCGATAGTGATTTAAGCATATTTGTGTGGCTAAAATTACATCTGATATTTTCTGCTGAAAACCATTTATCAATTAAGGAATGGCTCTTATTTTTAAAAATTTTAGTCAGTTAACTATATGTTTGAGAAATGAGACCTTTATCAGAAAAACTTGCTGTCAACTTCTTCCCAGTTTTTTGCTTTTTTTCTAATCTTGGCTGCATTAGATTTGTTTGTGCAGAAATGGTTTAATTACCTAAAATTAAAATTATCCACATTACTTCCCACAATCCTCTTTATTTATATTGAGTCTTCCCATAACCTGACATTTAAGGTTTTTCATGCTCCCAAAATTTCCTTATAATACCGTCATCTATGTCTAAATCATGAACCCATTGTGACCTTATTTTTGTAAACAGTATGAGATGTTGGTCTAGTTTCTGCCAAACTGCTTCCAGTCTTCCCAGAAATGTTTGTCAAATAGTGAGTTCATGCCTAATTTTGGATCTTTGAGTTCGTCAAATACTACATTGTTATAGTCACTTGTTACTATGTATTTTGTACATAATGCATTGTACTGATCCACCACTCTATTTATAAGCCAGTAGCAGATTGTTTTGTGATTGTCACTTGATAATATAGTCTGAAATCTGCTACTGCTAGGCAGTCTTCCTTCATATTTTTTTCAATTAATTCCTTTGATATTCTTGACCATTGATTATTCCAGATTTATTTTGTTATTATTTACTCTAACTTTATAAACTAAGATTTTGGAAGTTAGATTCATATGGCACTGATTAAGTAAGTTAATTTAGGTAGAATTGTCATTTTGATTATGTTGGCTTGATCTACCCATGAGCAATTTATATTTCTCCACTTGTTTAGATCTCTATTTCTGTGAAAAGTGTTTAGTAATTCTGTTCATATAGTTCTTGGGTTTTCCTTGGCAGGCAGACTTCCAAACATTTTGTAACATTTGCTGTTATATTAAATGGAATTTTTCTTTCTCCTTCCTCCTGGTGGACTCTGTTGGGAATACATAGAAACACTGATGATTTTCTGGGATTATTTTATATCCTGAAACTTTTCCTAACTTATCTATTGTTTCAACTTATTTTGGGGAAAGCATCTAGTTTATCCCTATTATAGATAATATTTGATGATGGTTTTAGATAGATACAGGAGAGCTACATTTATTCCTAAATATTCTAATGTTTTTAGTAGGAATGGGTGTGTATTTTTTCAAAAGCATTTTCTGCATCACACATGTGATTTATATTATTTTTGTTATTGATCTGGTCAATTATGTTGATAGTTTTCCTAATATTGAAGCAGCTCTACATTCCTGGCATAAAGCCCATCTGGTCATAATATATGATCTTGCTAATATATTGCTAGAATCTCTTTGCGAGTATTTTATTTAACATTTTTGCATCAATATTCGTTAGTGAAATTGATCTATAGTTTTCTTTACTTTTTTGCCTTTCATGATGTAGTTATCAAATCCATATTTGTGTCATAGAAGGAATTTGTTAGGACTCCTTCTTTGCCTATTTTTCTAAATAGATTATATAGTACTGTAATTAATTGTTCTTTCAAGTTTTGGAAGAATTCACTAGTAAGTCGATCTGGTCCCGGGGATTTTTTCCTGGGTAGCCCATTTTTAGTTGTTCAATTTCTTTTTCTGAGAAAGGATTATTTAAGTATTCAGTGGTTAGATTTTGAATGAAAATTAATAAGAAGATTTTTAAGGGGATTGAAATGCAAATGGTATTAGCTATACAGAGATATGGAATAATTGGATGTAGATAGTACAGACAAGAGTAGGACAGAATATTGTTAAAAATAATCATTTTTCAACAAAACCACTACTTATTCTCATTAATTTATAGGTGAGAGACGGTTAGGTCAACACTTCAGTGATGATTTTTTTTATCAAAAGTCTGGCTCTTCTCTCTGATTCCCAGGTGAATATATATTTTCTCTGTCACCCTCCGTCTCAGTTCTAATCTCTCTCTTCTTTTACACACAGATCCATCAGAAGGCAGGGATGAGAAATCATACAGGGATAACATTATTTATCCTTCGAGGACTAACAGATGATCCATGGCTAAAGGTTCTGATTTTTGTCTTTCTCTTTTTCACATATATTTTGACTGTAATTGGGAACCTGATCATCATCACCCTCACCTTGATGGATGCACAACTTAAGACACCCATGTATTTCTTCCTCCGAAACTTTTCCTTTTTGGAAGTGGCATTCACAACTGCCTATATTCCCAGATATCTCTACAGCTTATCAACTGGGGACAATACCATTACCTATAATGCTTGCTTTGCCCAAATATTTTTTGTCATCCTTCTTGGGGCAACAGAATTTTTTCTTCTGGCCATCATGTCCTATGACCGCTATGTAGCCATCTGCAAACCTCTGCACTACACAACCATCATAAACAGCAAAGTCTGCAACCAGCTCCTCCTGAGTTCTTGGCTGGCTGGGTTAATGATCATCCTCCCACCACTTAGTCTAGGCTTGCAGATGGAATTCTGTGACTCCAATGTTATTGATCATTTTGGCTGTGAGGCATTTCCCATAATAAAGATTGCCTGCTCAGACACACAATTCATAGAGAGGATGGTTTTGATCTTTGCTGTGTTGACTGTCATTGTCACCTTATTCTTAGTGTTTCTGTCCTATGCACACATTATCAGGACAATTCTCAGATTCCCCTCAGCTCAGCAAAGGAAAAAGGCCTTTTCTACTTGTTCTTCCCACATAATTGTTGTCTCCATCACCTATGGCGGCTGCATCTTCATCTACATCAAACCCTCTGCAAAAGAAGAAGTGGCTTTGAATAAAGTGGTGTCAGTGCTTGTAACTTCAGTTGCCCCTGTTATGAACCCCTTAATTTATGCCCTAAGAAACAGACAAGTGATACAAGCTTTTAAGGTCTCAGCCAAAAAGATTTTCTTCCTCTCAAAGCGATAAGCAACTATTGACTTATGAATGCCAAATGATAAAAGAAAATCTAAATTACCTTTAACTATCTCTCATGGATTCCATTACCCTTTTTCATTTCCCTTGCCAGTCACCCATAACCCAGTCCAGTCACTGTACCTTCTCCCACTTCCTTTCTCTTAAATTGAAAATCCTCCCAACCCCCAAATAATAAAGGTTTTTTCCGACCCTCATTCCTCATCATCAGCTTCTCCCCTGACCTAATCCTCACTCTCTATTCCAGCCTGCAAAACCACCATCCCCCACACCTGCAGGCAATAAAACCAATTCTTTTTCCCTCCCAAGATCATCTATATGTAGCTCTCATTTGGTACAGTTGTGGAATCATCAGTTCTACCACTAAGGTGTCCTTAGAAGATATCTAGTACCATCCCTTTGTTGTTGTAGCAACCTTTATTTTTCTTGCTGATAGGCATGTCTGTTGCCAATATTCCTTACCTCTCTTCTTTTTCTTCACTTTCCTTGACCTAACACTTAATTCGATGTTCCTCATTCTCTACATATAGACTCCTTATTGTTTCTGCCTGATCACATATGACCAATTTTCTGGCTGTGAAAGAGACCAACATGGTTTTCCAAAATGATCACTGATGCCTAGCCAATTAGAAGCAAGCTGCTTCTCTTCAGATATACTCTAGCACTACAGTTGTACCTTGCCTATACAGTTAAGCCCTCATTTTGTTCTAGTTGATATTACAACAATTTTTATCCCAGCTTTTTTGTCTCCAACTTGATTGAGAGCTAGTGGAAGGCAAAGACTAGGTAGTATTCATCTGCAACACGGTGCTTTGTTCATAGTAAGCAGTTATCACATGTTGCTGAATTTTATTGGCCAGTGAGAGGAAAGACACATAATTTTCATGGTTAGTGTAGGAATACAAGACATTCAGAAAATTGGAAAGACTAAATTTAAAAAAAATGTAGTATGCAGGAGCTGATTTCAGAAAAAGAAATCAGTGAGTTCTATTCATTCAGAGAATTTAAATAACCACTAGTGCTTTACCAAGCATAAAACCAAGTTATGACTTAAAGAAAAATAAAGAGGGAGGGGGCTTAATGCCAAAAGATCACATTGTGGAAATGACAGCCTGAACAGTTATAACTTTATATGTGAGTGTATTGAATTCCTCAATGGAACTAATGAGAGAAAGTGTAAGAAAATAAGAAAGAAAATTTATGCATATGTGAAATGTAAAAAAGAAATAAAGAATAAAAATGCAGAGCTGGAGAAACATTTTCTCAATATAATCACTTCCAAAATTGTGGCACTTCACTTATGACTTCAGATTAGAGAACAATAAAAATCCATAAGATCAAAAGAGATAAATTGTAAAAATGTATTATTTTAAATCATCAGAATGAAAGAATTTAGTTAAATACATATGAACCAAGTGGCATGGCATTAACCTCGTGAATTAACAGATAATTATATTGAAAAAATATATAGATTGTAGCACAACAATTCTAGACTTTAATATTTTTTTTAAGATCTGGATAATGTAAAAGAAAGAAGAGCTAAATAAAGAAGAGATATGAAAGATTTGCATTGTCTTCTGAATAAGAACATTAAAGATGATACCTATCAATGAGTATCATGTATGAAAATCAATCAATTAAAAATAATTTTCATAAAAACAGAATATGTGTTAAAAACCAAAACACATTAAAATAGTAATATAAAATATAAAAAATAAAGATCTAGTCACATCCTGAATAATGAACGGGTCATAGAAACAAAACTCAATGATGTTTTTTCAAAAAGATTATAACAATAAGAAAGTAAATAAAAATTTGTGGGTGCAACTAAATGGCATTTCAAAATAAAATGAAATTCACCAATCCATCAGCAAGCATTTATTGAATTCGATTTATTAACACCTACATTGTATCATTGTATCAGGAAATATAGGAAGTTCTGTGAACACAAAGACAAAAATGAAACAGTCTCTATTCTCAAAGAGCTGACATTCAACATGGGCTAACAACTTTTTTGCAGAGAGGTAAATGTAATATATATATATATATATATATATATATATATATATATATATATATATATATATATATATATATATATATATATATATAAATTTGGTAGGGTTTTGGGCCCAAGGAGTCAGACATGAAAAAGAAGAATATTCCAGGGATAGGTATCAGTTTGTATGAAGGTATAAAGTAGTTAGAAGACAGAATATCATGTATAGAGTACAAAAAGCAGATCAGTTTGGCTGTGTCATAAATCAAGTGCATTTATACTAGAAAGATAGTTAGAGGCAGATCACAAAAGACTTTGCATGCTGCAATGAAAAAGCTATTTTGTATCTTAGCTGTCATAGGGAGACACTGTATTTTCTGCATTGAGGGAATGATATGATCAGACTTGGGGAATGTCAATTTAGCAGCCATGTGTATAATGGATTGGAGAGGAAGGAAACAACATAGAAGGAGACCAGTTGGGGCACTATTGAAGGAGATCAGATGAGAGGTAATGGAGACCTGCCATGTTCATAATTGTGGTGTATGTTACAGAAAAGCAGGGAGGGGAAATATGGAAGTAAAAACTGACAATAATTGGGAACTGATTCAATATGAACATTTAGTGAAAATGAAGAGATGAGGATGTCTCATAGATTAAGAACTTGGATGAATAGAAGAAACGTGGTAACCTTTGACAGAAACAGAGAAGTTAGGAGGAGGGTGGCTTTGTAAGAAAAGTTAGCAAAGTCTGTTTTGGAGTTTGTGGTTTTTATGGGACATCCCAGTGGAGATGCACAGTATGTAGTTGGAAATGTGGGATTCAAGGACAAGTGAAACATAATGGCTGGACATGTGTGGAGATGAGAATTTAGAAATCAGCTGCATATAGATTGATATTTGAAAACATTCTAGCTGATGAGATCTTTGGAAGATGTAATATAGTAATTAAAAAGAAGAGACCCCAGGAAAGAACCATGAGATACACTGAGGCATCAAGGATAAGATCCAGATGATCATCTTCAAAAAGGAAATGGAAAACTAGACATGAATTCAATAATCATCTTTATGTAGCTGATTTATTCAGTCCTACCCTCTCTCCTGACCTCCATTCTCCTGTGACTGGATGTCCCACAAGTATCACAATCTCAGCATTTCCAAAATGGAATTTATTACTGTTCCCACTAAACCCTTCCCTCTTCCTGACTTTCCCATTACTGGTGAAGGCATTTTCATCCTCCCACTTTGCCAGGTTGGCAACCTAGATGTCATCCTCATCACCTCTTTCTCTCTCACCCAACCAATCTGTGGCTAAATCCTGTCCTATCCACCATCACAACATTTCTCCTACACATCCCTTCTGTCTTCTGATAGTACCACCATCCTGGTGCAGATCTTCATCATCAGGACTATTGCAGTAATCTTCTCTCCACTTTTCCCTACTTTAAGGCTCTGCCCACTCTAGTTCATCTGCCACTCAGATTTCAAATTGATTTTCCCAAAGCACAATTGTGACCAAGTCACCTCCCCCCATTCAGTAAATTCCAGTGGCTCACTCTTACCCCCAAGATCAAATAGAGATGTTCTGTTTTCTTTTGAAAGCTCTTATAACCTGGACCTTTCCTAACTTTCCACTGCTCTTACACCATACTACCATCCACTAACTCTGAAATTGTTATGCTGGCCTCCCTGCTGTTTCTCCCACAAAATACACCATCTACCAGCTTCATTTTCACAAACTATCCACCATGACTGGAACACTCTTCCCTCCTCACCTCCACTTCCTGGCTTCCTTGGATTCCTTCAAGTCTCAGTTAAAAACCTTCCTTCTACAAGAAGCCTTTCCTGGTTTCCCTTAATGTTAATACCTTCCCTCTAAGGTTATGTCCATTTTTTCCTGGATATATCTTGTTTTTTACCAAATTGCTTTCATGTAATCTCTTCCATTAGACTGTGAGATCCTTGAAAGCAGCTACTGTTTTTGTCTTTCTTTGTAATTCCAGCACTTCTTACAGAGCCTGGAATATAGAAAGTGCATAATAAGTACATATTTCATTGGATAGGATTGGTCAGACAGGCAGGAGAAGCAGAAAAGAAAAAAATATTTTTAAAAATCCCCAGGAGGAAGGGAAAATATGTTTGTGAAAGCACATGAAGGAAAGGGGCAAGTAGGTGTTGCAATGGATAGAGCACTGGCCCTGGAATCAGGAGGATCTGAGTTTCTGTTCCCATGCAGTAATCATCAGAGATCTATAATCTTGAATTTTTTTAAAGTTCTATTCAGATTCTTAATTTCATTCCTGTCCATATCTTGGTTATATTTATCTCTATCTAACATGGATACATTGAGATTCCTCATTATTATGATTGTACCATCAATTTGCCCTGCAACCTGATTAGTTTTTCCTTTAAATATTCAGAAACTATGCTCCTTGGTGCATATAGAAACAAATATATGATTATTGACATATATTACATGAAATATTGATTTGATTCATTACCTATGGTCCCTCTTTTTAATTTTTTTTTGATTTTCCAAACTATTTATTGTCACATTGAGTGTTTATTTTCTGTTTGGCCCACTCCAATGGTAAGGGCACTGAGTTCTGGAATATGGTTTCCCCCTATAATTCCTAAGGCATCATTTCTCCTTGCCATTCTTTCCTCCTTAGATATTTCATTTGGTGTCTCTTGTTTCATCATTTAAAAGTATTCTTTTAAGGCCTTGTGGTCCAGAATTGTTGTTGTTGTTTTTTTTTAATCTAAGACTCTATTTGGTATTATTGGAATGTAATGTCAATGATAATCATTTTGTCAGTTCTACTTTAATAACCTTTTCTCTGTTATGGGATAGAATCCTTCAAGAAATTATTGTGATGTTTTTCAAATGCATTGTTAAAACCCTAAATTTAAAAGATCTCATGCAAGAGATGTTTAAGAACAAATGGAGGTCAGAAGGTTGTAGAGCAAAAGTGGGATGTAACAGATGGTTAGTCCAAATGTTTTACTGGGCAAATGAAATGTTAAAAGACATAGGGAATGATCTCCAATTCATTTTGGCAAATTTTCATGAAGGATTTGTGGGAGAATGACAAAAGATAAAAAGACATGGAAGGATTGCAAACACTCCAATATAGAGATACAAAGGATAATCATAGAAGATGAGAGGGCATGGAAGAATCATGATCTGTGGGCACTGTACAATCAGCCCTGAGGCAAGTTGGAAACTTTGCAGCAAGGAAACTTTGCCTTCTCCTGGGATGGTTTAGCCCGGGGGAGGGTGGAGTTGACTATGGTGGGTGGGGAGAGTGCTGTAGACCCCCAGGACACCAGTCTATTAGCTTCGTTGCCAGCTGTCTTTCAGGACTTGGAATTGGGGTACTGGAGAAGTATGGCAAGGATACACCCCAAAGGGAACTTTATTTGGACTTTTTTGTTTGCTTTGGGACTTTGTTAATTAAAGTGTGCCCATACCTGAGGGTACCAGGGGAAAGACTGCAATGGCAGTGTGGGGAGAGGGTGTAAAGGCAATCAGTGAATCTAAAGATCTTTCCCACCCATTTGAATGGGCTTTGGGGATGGGGCTCTCAGGGTCCTGGGGGGAGTGGCTAGGACTGGAGCCAATGGCAGGTGCCTGAGTTCTGGTCCACGTGATGACATGAAGCCTGTTGTGGGAGGAGCTAGCTGAACGGTTGGAGCAGAACTAAGAGGCAGTTGGTGAGGCAGTTATTGAGAGCAGTAAAGACCTGAAGGAGAGAGGAAGCAGTCAGCTAGCTGGAACACAGCTTGGAGATTGAGAGGAAGCGGTAGAAGTGGCGGCAACAGCAGCAGGTGCTACAAAAAAGCAGGACTTATCCTCGTGGAGACTGGAGAGTGCTGAGCAGGGGCTTGAGGCCAGTGAGTAGTCTTGTTGCTGCAGGGCCCTGTCATTGGGGTGGGGGGGGAGCACCAGTATGGCTTGGCTTGCTGCCATAATGTTTTTCTGTGGTCTCCTGGTCACTATTGTGAGATGGGTATACTGGTTTTGGAAGGTTCTCGCCAGGATGTTGAATTGGGGACACTGGTGCATGGGTCTGCTACTTTTGAGTTTCAATAAATGCTTTAACTCTTCTGCCTTCTACTTAGAGAATTCCTTATATCCTGTGATTCTGGACCATTCAGGCATATTCTTGGTTATCTTAGAAGTCATGAATTCTTCCTTAATGATATATCTGGCGAGGAGGATGAGATCGCTAGGTATAAGATCTCTATTTAGAAGCAGAAGAACTTCAGAGGAAGAGTTGAATGTCCCAGGGTGGGAGGATCCATTTTATTTCTCCCTAGCAAAGGAATGGGCTAAAAGATCTGGACTCTGTGAAAACTGGGAACCAAGGCTACAGAGAGGAGATCCCAGGGATTTGGAAAGATGGTTACCAGAGGTTAGAATTCAGTCAGGGGCATCACTATCTAGGCAAAGCTGGATGGTGTTATCAGCCCACTGGCTAATATATGAAAGATTGAGATTAAATGAAAAAGATGGGGGCACTCCTATGCCACAGCAAGAAGGGGAATCTCAGATAGCAGGAGAACAAACTGTTGCTCAAGAGCCTGCTGACTCAAATGAGAATTTTGCCATTAATGTGGCTAGAAGCAACAGGAGGCCAAATAAGCCAAAAGTGCATTTCAACCCAGCCCAGGTCGAGCCTGACTGCATGCTTTGTCCTTGCCATGGTGGCAGGGGAAAGCAGTGGAGAGAAAATGAGACAATGTCAGGGGCTGAGGAACAAACCGCTACTAGGGTTCAGGATGTCCCTTGCATACAGAATGAAAGATGGTCAAATACTCGGACAGACATTTGTCCCATACAAAGGAGGAGGACAGAAACCCAAGGTGACAATTCAGTTACGAGGGAAATTCAGGAAGATTTTTCACAGCAAGAGATCACAGACATTTTGAGTAGATTCACCCAAAGAATGGGAGAACCATTAATATCTTGGATGGTAAGACTCAGTGATCAAGGGGCTGGTGGAATATCAGTAGATAGGGTGGATTGTATGAGATTCATAGGTATCAGCCACGATCCTCCAGTTCAGCAAGCATTTAGGGAACATCATCAGCAAAGAGATGGTGATGGCAAGACTAATCTGCTGGCGTTAGCTGCTGAGGGATGTAATCAGAGATATGCTACTGATGCTATGTGGCCCACTGAGAATAAACCTTGGTATTCACTTGGAGAATATATCATAAAACTAAAGGAGGAGGTAATGAAGACTGCTATCATGACAGGAACTGCAGACAAATATTACGATGATCCCTTGGGAGTCCCTCACAGGAATTTAATAGTCAGGGCAGCTCTTCCTGCTTATAAACACATAATTTTGACTCTGTTACTTGGGGAAATAGGGAGCCATCTTTCAGTGGTGATAGATAAGATTTTACAGTTAAGTGACTTAGGAGACTGGGAAAGGGATAGATCTCCCCAAGACAGGAATGTTAATAGCCAGCAAATTTTCCTGAGTTCAAATCCATTCTCAGACATTTACTGGCTACGTGACTCTGGGCAAGTCACTTTACACTTTCTCCTTTAGCTACTCCCCTGTGAAATGAGCTAGAGAAAGAAATGGCAACCCACTCCAGTATCTTTACCAAGAAAGGCCAAATGGAGTCATATAGAGTCTAAAATGACTCACCAAAAACAATTATGGAGAGAGAGTACTAACAACTAAGGGAAACGAAGGAGGTCTTTTGCAGAGTGGTGGCACCATAGCTGAAGATGACATGATAGCTGAATGGAGGATGAGGGGCCAAGAGTCAGAGGAGAAGAGGAAGAGTAATCTAGGCACAGATGTCACTTTTGTGCCAAGGTATCAGGTTGGAAGATAGAATGGCAAATATAGGGTACAGGTAGCCGCCTAGTTTGGTTGGAACATTGAGTAAGCGAAGATGAATCATGTATAATCGCATTAGAAAAACAGACTGCAGACAGAATATGAAGGACTTTACACGCTAAAAAGAGAAAATGTGTTGTTTACCTTAACAATAATAAAGAGACACAATTTTCTCCATCAAGACTGACATGATCAAACATGGAGAATATTTGTTTAAAAGTTATGTGGATAGTGAATTGGAGAGGGAGGGGAGAGGTTGCATACATGAAGAACAGCTAAATTAGGTGGCTATTTAAATAGACCAGATGAGAGGTATTTAGGACCCAAATGAGGGTAATTGTGGTGCGAGTAGATAGACAGATGAAGGGGAAAGATGTTATGGAGATAAAAACTCACAAGACTTGGCAACTGATTGGATATGGGGGAATGACTGAAAAAGGTGAGTTGAAAATGCTCTTTGGTTAAACCCCCTGTTTGGTTTTTAAAACTCTTCATTTTAACCTTCCTAATTTTCCATTCTTCTTACCCCTTATCCCCCTCCATTGACTCTGGGATCCAGTGACACTGGCTTCGATGATGTTTCTCCGACAAAGTATTCCATTTCCCAAATGCATTTTCACTGACTGTGATCTATTTGAGAGCAGGGATTTTTTTTCCCTTTCCTGGTATCACCAGAACTTATCATAGTGCCTGACACATAGTAGGCCCTTAATAAGTCAAATTGACTTGAAAATCCTTGACTAGGCACCAAGCACTCTACTTAGTACTGGTGATTAAAAAAAAAAAAAGCAGAAAATGATCCATACCCCCAGGCTCTAATTCTTATTCTAATGAGACAATATGTAAATAGATGGGCGCATATCAGATATATGCAGAGTAGACCAAAGATAGCTTAAGAGAGGAAGGCTCCAGCATCTCAAGGGACTACAAAAGTCTTCCTAAAAAACATTGAATTTGAGGAATCTTGAAGGAAGAGGCAGAGCTAATTTAGGAAAACACTCAGGCATAAGAGATAATTTGATAATTTCTATTGAAAAGGTCTTCAAAACCAGCATAATAAGTTATAAGAGTTTGTTCCTCACTATTTGCGACCTTCTTTGAGAAGTCACAAGAAGAGCCATCACAAATGAAAAAAAAAAAAGGAAAACCTAATGTTTTTCCTAGATATGACTTTCTGGTAAACTCCATCTGAACAGAAATAGTTGGACGTTTAGAAGAGAAAATGCCCCAGATTTTTAGAAGTAGCTGGTGGTTCAGTGGAAAGAGTGCTGGGACTGGAGTTAGGAAGAAATGAGTTGAAATCCAGCATCAGACAATTACTAGCTGTGTGACCTCAGGAAAGTTATTGGACCTCTCTCAGCCTGATTTTCTTCAACTTTAAAATGGGGCTAAAAACAGCATTTAGCGAGCTTGTTGTGAGGCTCCAGTGAGATAACTCTGTAAAGCTAAGAAGCTATATAAATATCTATTCCCTTCTCCCTCCCCTTTTTAATCCTGAGATACAGATATATTCCATTAGGTTTGCCTTTTGGGTTTGGTTTGGTTTTGTTTTCCATTTTTCAGCATTTTGATGGTTCTAACTAGGGTCATGAGCCAATAAGAGGGGGAGAGAAAGAGAAAGAGATGTCCTGGAACTTCATTTCCTCCCTTCAAGATGAGAGTTGGATACGATGATGTCTAAGGTTCCTTTTAGCTCTATGATTCCACGACTCCTAATTTCTTCTCTTCGAAGTTGAAGTTTTTTTTAAAGCAATTAGCAGAGTTCTCCTTATGTCCTCATGATTAATAGGAAGATATCAGATATCTTTGGCTTCTTGGAAGTTGGGGAGTTCCAAAAATACTGATAATAGCTCACATATTTTCCTCTACCCCTCCCAGACAGTGATACCAACTCACAAATAGTATATTTAAAGATGAGAAAGAGAAAGGAGAAAAAATAGCACAATGAATCAGTATGTCAAAAAAAGTCTGAAAATAAGTGCAATGTAAAACATTTGTGGATCTCTCACGTCTCCAAAGGGGTCAGGTAGAACTGTCTTCTCATATTTCTTGTTAATAATATTGAACCATTCATTTTCTGTGGTTGTTTTATTGTTACAATTGTGTTGTATAGTGTGGTTATTATATTTTTGGTTATATCACGTTATATTGCTGGTTATGTTGTAGTTGTTATATTGTTGTACTCATCATGTATGTTTTCTTGTCTCTACTTATTTCCCTCTGCACCAGTTCATGTAGATCTGTCCATGATTCCCTGTATTGGTCACATTCATCATTTCTTACAGCACAGTTATGTTCCATTGCATCCATGTACCACAATTTGTTTAACCATTCCCCAGTAGATGGATACTTACTTTGTTTCCAATTCTTTGCTATCACAAAGAGTGCTGCTATAAATATTTTGAGTATATGAGAACTATCTCCTTTCACTAAGTCCTTGTGATATGTCAAAGGGTAAAGACATTTTAATCATTTTCTTTGCATAATTCCAGAATTGCTTTTCAAAATAGACATATTGATTCCCAGTGCCAACAAGAATATACCAGTGTATATATCTTTGCACAATTTCTCCTACATTGACAATTGCCATCTTTTGTCATCTTTGCTAATTTGCAAGGTGTGAAATAAAATCTTGGGGTTGATTTGATTTGCATTTCTCTTAGTATTAGTGTTCTGGAGCATTCTTTCATGTTATTGTTAATATGTTACCATTCCTTTAAGATCTGTTGGCTCATATCTTTTGACAAATTACATGTTGGGAAACAGTTTTAATATATAAATGTTGAGGTAGATGTACACACATATATATACATATATACATATACGTATCTATGTATACTTATGAGTATGTCAATTAATTATGTATCTTGGAAACCATATTCTTATCAGAGAAATTTGGATCTTATGTAAAGTTAATGTAGATTAGACAAAATATCTAGTTTTCTATCTTGCTGGTCATGTAACCTGAAAGATTTGTAGCTTCTTAGATTTCAAAGTGGAAGAAATATTACAAGCCATTCAGTCCACCCACCTCCATTTTGCAGGTGGTTAAGGCCCTCCAGAAGAAAGATATATTTGAGATTATTATCAAGTGAAATCCTTTTCAATAAACCCTATATAATCTGCATAACTCCATATAAAGTCTACATTCATTCCCAGTGAATTAATAAATGTAAAAGTATTTATTCAGCACCTACAATGTTCCAAACACTGTGCTGAGAAGTGGAGATACAAATACAAATAAAAATACAAAGAAGAGTAGTCCCTGCCCTCAAAGAGCTTTCATTCTAAAAGGCAAAGAAATGACACATGCAGAGAAGTGGTAGCCATGGAGGGATATTTTGTTGTAGAAAGTCAAAGGGGTGGAGAGGGGAGCTCTAAGGATGTAGATGGACATAATTTTTCCTGTGGCAATGGCAGAATTGGCTTGATTATAGTTCCAGAGTTAGAAAGAAGCAGTGCACTGCAGTAGAAAAGAAAATTTGCTTTGGAATCAAAGGCCTTGGTTGAAATCCCCCCTCTGTCCTTTACTACCTTGGGTGATCTTGGGCAAGTCAACTGACATTCTTGTTCTGCTTCCTTACCTATAAAATGAGGATTAAAGATTATATGACATCTAAGGTCCCTTACTCTTCTCAATCTATGACCCTGTGATTTGCAAGGGCCCCAGAGACAGTAAATTTCTAAAGAATTTGAATCTAGGATTTCCTGACTCCAAGTTCAGCCTTTTATCCATCACATCAATCTGTCTGAGAGTGGGGTTCAAATTGAGCCAGTGGATAAGATGGGTAGCCACACTGGGCAGCAGGACCTAGAGGAGAAGTGAGCGAGAAACCAGAAAGCAACATAAATTCTAACAAATGGGAGAAGTGGAGGTGGTTATCAGAAAGGGAGAGGGGAGGTAATGCTTGCATGACAAAAATGAGTTAGGATAACGGTTAAACTTTGCTGACTATAGTAAAGGATAATAAGCAAGAAAAATGACAAAGAGTTGTAGAACAATGGAGAACTTTTCCTTTACCCTTTGGCATTCTTGAGCTCCACAGTCTCTTACTGCTTTGTAGAAATTGCAATTTTTTTAACTAAGTCCTTAAAAGCTTGTATGACTTGTTTGTTCCTCAAGGTATAAATAAAGGGGTTCATCACAGGGGCAACAGAGGTCATGAGAACTGACACCACTTTATTCAAAGCTACCATTTCATTTGCAGAAGATTTGACATACATGAAAAGGCAGCTTCCATAAGAGATGGAGACAACAATCATATGGGAGGAACAAGTGGAAAAGGCCTTTTGCCTTTGCTGGGCAGAGGGGAATTTCAGAATAGTACTGACAATTGAGGCATAAGACCAAATCACAAAGAGTAAGGTGACAGTTAAGTATCACCATTGCATCGATCAAAGCTATCTTCTCTATGAGCTGTGTGTCTGTGCATGAAATCTCTAGCATAGGAAATGCATCACAGCCAAAATGATCAATGACATTGGAATCACAAAAGTCCAACTGGAGGCCCAGGCTAAGGAGGGGGAGCACGATCATCAACCCAGACAGCCAAGAACTCAAGAGAAGCTGGTTACAGACTTTGTTGTTCATGATAGTAGTGTAATGCAGAGGTTTGCAGATGGCCATGTAACAATCATAGGACATGGTGGTCAGAAGAAAGAACTCTGTTGCTCCAAGAAACATAAGAGAAAATAGTTGTGTGGCACAGGCATTAAAAGATATTTTATCGTCCCCGGTTGATATACTGTAGAGGTATCTGGGAATACAGGCAGTTGTGAATGAGACTTCTAAGAAGGAGAAGGTTCTGAGAAAAAAACACATGGGAGTTTTCAGATGGGGATCCACCAAGGTGAGGGTGATGATGGTCAGGTTCCCAATTATACTCAACATATAGTTGATAAACAGAAACAGAAAAAGCAAAACCTGTAGCTGTGGGTCATCTGTCAGTCCCCGCAGGATGAATGTTATCCCTGTGTGATTTCTCATTTCTGATTTCTAAATTCTGATGGTCCTGCATATGAAAGAGGAGAAGGTTGGACACAAACATGATGATAGTGATGAGAGTTGATGGGAAAGGGAGACAAGCAACTTCTACTCTTCCAGGATCTCTCTCTCTCTGCCAGCATTTCAATATCTCTTGGGAATCTTTTGCTCGCCCCAATATCGTCTCTTGTCACAATCTTGTATTTCCTCCTTCACACAAAGCCCTTCCTTCTTTCCTCTTTTCTTCAGCCACAGTCTTGAGCAGTGAACATGGAGTCAGGATAATAAGGAATAATAACATTAACAACAATAAGAACTAATATTTATATAGCACCTACTATGTGCCAGGCTAAGTACTTCACAGTGATTTCGTTTGAACTTCATGACAAGCCTGGGAGGGAGGGGCTCTTATTCTCTCCATTTTGCAGTTGAGGAAACTGAGGCAAATAGAGCTTAAGTGACTTGTCCAAGGTCATGGAGTATCTAAAACCAGATTTAAAATCAAGTCTTCCTGACTCCAGACCTGGCAGTCTATCCACTTCACCACGTAGATGCCTCAGAAAACCTAGGTTCATGACCTGAGTCTTACATTTACTGGCTATGCAGTCAAGTGGAAGTCACTCAGCTCCTCAGAGCCTACTTTCTTCTTATGTTAAATGGGGGTAGTAGTATTTGCAAGTCTTACTGCACAGCTGTGAAGAACACAACTCTTGAACTCTAAATGTCAGCCAAACTGATTTTAATTATGATTCAGTGCTGATTTGAACTCCCTCCTGGCTCCCCACGCCTGGACTTTGCCTATCCCCCTATGTTCTCCCATACACATTTTCCCCAGTATATTTTTCTAGGAAACCTAGTCCAGGAAGAGTTAGGAACATTTGACCTCAGAGGTTAAGCAGGGCTGGCCATGAGAAATTTTGTGTGCAGGTTGTCTTTGACTTCCTTCTGCTTCCCTCTCCATGTACTTCTTACTGCTGTTCATGCTTCCAACTCTTAGTCACCCAGGGGACCTGAGCTTTCCCCCTTTCTGTCCAAATCCTCAAGAAGACCCTGGCTATGAATCTCTGCCCAATTTCTTCTGACAAATTTTTTGAAAGCTGAGTCTCATTTTGTAGCGGTCTGCTCTCTGGGAGCCACCATGTCTGAAAAGATATCCATTAGAAACCAGAAGACTTGGTTTGAAAACCAGCCTCTGCTCCTTAAAAACTGTTACCTTATACAAGTCACTGCATCTGTCACAGTCTTGGTTTCTTCATCTCTTAGATGGGGTGATTGTTTTCTAGATGATTCCTAAGGTCTTTTCTAACTCTAAAACCTTTAATCTTTTGACAAGTGAACCAGAAATAAGGTTTGAATAGCTGAATAGTGGGTTCTTTATGAGGTTATTTTTATGTTGGCTGGTGAATGACTTGATATTTTCACGGAAGATGCTGGAACTCTTTCTCCCTATGTAGACATGATGGCGTACTGATTGATGGTGTACTGAACAGATTCTCAGAAAGTATCCTGTTCTTATGAATCAAGTCACTTGTTAGTTATGTTTTTCTATTCTCTCTCTCTCACTCTCTCTCTCTCTTTCTCTCTCTCTCACACTCTCTTTCTCATTAGAATAGTCACATGAGATTTTTTTTTCTTTCAGACACAAACAGCAATCTGGTTCATTTTGCTGGGTAATTTACTTCAAAGTAGGAGTTCTTAAAATATTTATATCATGGATACCTTTGGAAGTCTAATGAAAGCTATGGACCCCATTTTTGGAGGGAGCAAGGCAGGGCAATTGGGGGTAAGTGACTTGCCCAAGGTCACACAGCTAGTAAGTGTGTCAAGTGTCTGAGGCCAGGTTTGAACTCAGCTTCTCCTGACTCCAGGGCCGGTGCTCTACTCACTGTGCCATCTAGCTGCCTCTCAAAGTAACATTTTTCAATACACAGGGGTGCATGGACACTTAGTATATTGAAATAGCTATCAAAATTGTTTTGTTTTGTTCTAAGTTGAGGATATAACTTAACAACTCCAATATTAAAGCATTAACTTCAGGGGTGGAAGCCTTTTACATAAGGGAGCTTTATCCCAAAATGTGATTACCCTATAATTGTGGGATTCCTGGCTTTGGTCATGAGTAGTGTCTTTCCTAAGAGGTGTTTTCCCAATATTCTGCAGACCCTTCTTAAAGCCATATCCATGACCCAACTCTAATGAGGATATAAAATGCAAACAGCTTGTCATTTTCTAAAAGTTCTGACATCTCATATATAACTGTTGCGTCTCTCCCTGAAATCCCTAAAGGAATTTCTGAAGGGGTTTAGGGCTTTTTTATTTCATAAGTTTTTGATGTTTGAAGTAGACCAATCTGATCACTATGTTTTTGTGTGAAGGAAACTGGCAAGCAAGTACAATCTTCATGGAAACAAAATGAGAAAATGAGCAATGTGAAAACTATTTTCATACTTATTTTTCTGACAATGCTTCATAGAGAACATCAGTGGCCATAATAACCCCTTGGTGTCATTCAAAGATAAATAGCAGTGCAAGCAGGTGGCAGGAGCAGAAACTATTACCTAGGTCAAGATATCCCATGGAATGGTTAGCCTATCAATTGAGTGCTCCAGTACACTTGCATTGAGCTCCTAGGAAGCTCCCCTAGGCTTGAATTGCAGCTAGTGCTTGTGGACTCTGTTGAGTCTCAATTTCTGGACCTATAAATAAAGACGTTGTGCTGATATTCCTTCCAGGTTTACTTCAAGATCCCAATTCTATAGACATTTTGGGGCACACTCTAAATCTGGTACTTAGAAGCTCAAGCTCAAAAGCATCTCTCTGAGTAATTCCCATCTCCAAAGATGCTTAGTGCTACTGAGCCACCCTTCTATCTCCCAACTTCTAATTAAAAGTCAGAAATCTTGCCCTAGAACTTAAAGGAAATTGGGATTCTAGGAATAGAAAGCAATGGAGAGATCTGCCTCTGTGAATTTCAGAGGAAAAACGTCTGACAGTTAGGCGCAAGGAGATAAGTTTTTCCTCCTAATTATTTTATCCACTCAGTCTTCTAAGCGTGTTTGGGGATCATATGAGAGATCAAATAATAGATCCTTTGGGGATTGAGGTTCAAAATAATTAATGAGCCTACCATGTAATTAGCATTAGATTGTTTTTAATGTTAAACAGCTATGGGTCCACAGAGACAAGAAGGTGCCATCATAGTATTAGATAGAATACTCAAGAAAAAAAAAAGATACAGAGAGTCCTGTAATTGAACAGGTCCCTGCTATCTTTCTGCTCCTCTTCACATCACCTAAAGAATGATTGTGATGCTTAACTGGGGAGAAAAATCTATGCAGGGTTCCCTGGGACAGGTCAGATGTTAAGAGAATTCAAGGCAAAATATACCCCGAAAGATTATGACATATTCTATTCCTTCTTAGTTTGCTTCCATAGTGATGTGTGTGTATTTTAAAATAATGTTTAATCTTATTCATATTCCTTCCCCCAGTGCAGCCTGGGATTCTTCCACATGTTTTCAAGCTGTAGGAATCTTGTTCATGGCCACTCATGGGTCACCCACAGTTGAGTTACCCAGTGCACAGCAGTTCCTTTCCCATACCTTATAACATTTCATGGGTATCAGTGCCACACTCAAGCTGTCCACCTATGACCTGCTGTTCTCACTACATGACAATCCCACCTCCATTTCTGGTCATTCATTTCCTCAGTCCTGTCTTGTCCACTACTTCTTGACTAACATCTATTTCAAATCGCCGCCCCCTCCCCCCCGCCGCCCTGCTTTGTTCCACCATGACCCTTTGGTTTTCCAATATGTTTAATTTTTGATACATCATAGAGTTCTATAGCAATGTAGCTAGATTAAAAAGACTGATTAAAAGACTGATACTTGTTTCACCTCGAAGTAGTGGAAAAAAGCAACAGGAAACATTTCAAAAACATTCTGTCCTTCTGTCTTCATTCTATTCAATTCATGGCCCAGCTCATTATAAATCTGCAAAACCTGGTAAATACAAATTCGTTGATACACTCAGTCCATGGGCTATCCATTCCATGGGATATCATAACCTAGGAAATACATGGTCAAGGAGAGCCCTTGGCATTTTCCCAGCTGGATTATTAGGTTCATCTCTTTTGCATTGCCTTGGATCTCTTGGAGGAATCATTGCAGTATTCTGGGGTTCCTTAATGGAAGCCTAATACTATCTACTAATACAATCTCAGCCTAATTCAAACAGGACAATGGCATAGGCAGATCTGTGCTATAAAACTATCACTTTAGAGCCTATGTGGAAAATGGATTAGAAATGGGAGAGCCTTGTTTGTGTGCTCTGTATTCCTTAATTATGTAATTTATTCCTTGTTGAATTAATTGCTCATTTAATATACTCATTAATTACTACAGCAATTCCATTGTCTTCATCTTAATATCAAGAATCCTATAATAACCATTAAATTTAAAAGGTTTTAGCCCATATCATACCTTCCCCTGAAAAATTGATCCTACTTTTAGGATCAAGTATCTAAATCTTAAATTCAGGCAACCATACATCATTTTGAAAGAACTAATTTGCTCCTTTCATATAAGCTACATAGAGTGTAACCAAGTTTATACCAATTCCAAGTAGATTCATATCACACTTGGTTGAAATATTTTTGATTGATAGATAAAATGGAATTGTCTAGGCCTTGTTCACACTGACCTGATAATTAATTTAAGAAATTATGAAATGGAGTCAGGAATACCTGATTCTTTCAGTACTCTCAAAGGAAGACTATGACTGGCCACAGGAAATGGGGTGGTAATCATATTTTAGTTAGGCATAGAAGGTCTGAGGGAAAGAAAAGCAAAAAACATGGAGAGATAAGTGGTGAAAGGGGTATATAGGGAGACAGCATGAGGACAAAGGTAGGGGTATGAAGGCAAGCAACATAAGGAAGAGGATGGAAAGGAGGGGAGGCAGAGAGTATCACTCATATAACCATGGATTAGAGTTAGGAGCAGAAGGCACCATGAACCCAAAGGAGATGAAAAAGATCTTGGGAAAGGGGGAGGGCAGGAATTTGAGTTCTCATTTTTATAGAGTTCTGTGAGGAGAAATACTAATTCTTATCTGTGCCACATTGGAGTTAATTCATTAATATAATAAAATCATTTCAAAGCTGTCAATAAAACATTAAAGTTAACATGTCAACATCATATCAAAATTATTAGCACCATTTGGTGATCTACTGGTCGTTACTGTAGAGGTCTGGCATTTGTCTGAAATTTTGTATATCAGAAGACCAAAAGGCTCTAACCATGAACCACATATTGCCAGGATGTGATTTTTGGTAAATGTATGATGCAATTTGTAAATTATGTTTCTTTGGACTTTAGGACAGTTTGTACATGACTTCCCGGTTCCCTTTACTATCTTACTTTGCGCTATTGCCCTTTTATACTGGTTATGTATAAACCTATATACTATATTGACTAGGGGTAGGGGATCATGGGGATCAGAACAAAATACAATTTTAACTCTATTCCTAGTTCATAACTTTGATTGTTTGACTCAGTAATATTGTTTTCACTTGACAAAGGTATCTGAGCTAGCAACTTTTTAGGTACTTTAAATGACGTGTGGCAATTTGTTGACTTAATCAACACAATAGTGAGGGGTTTCACAAGTTTTGCCACAGGAGGCTGAGAAAGGAATTACAGATCTTTGTACACAACTTCTCGTAGCAATAAAGGAGTAGAGAAATCAATACAGACAAAGAGTCAAGAGGAGGGCATGGTAGGGCTCAGATAAGAGTGGTTATACACCCTTCTTCACAAACAAAATGTCCTTTTTGGGAGCATGAGGGGGGTGTTAAAGCAACAATTCCCTAACTTTAAAAGGGGTTGTGAATGTCCAAGTCATGTGACCAGCAAAATAGTGAATTAGATGTTTTTTTTTTTTTCCCATCCTCACTACAGCACCAAGGTATAGATGGTTCTGTATCCCCAAAAGGCATTTGGAGAAGTGACTTGGATAAGTAATATGAAATCAACAGTATGGGAGGAAGCTGAAACCACTGTGAGTTCTATTCCCCAGGGAAACCACACTGAAAATGGAAAGAGAAATAAAATGAAAAATAAGGGAATATTTTTAAAAGAATAAAATTGCCAATGAATCTCAGTAGGAAGAAAACTCAATAAGAGACTTTAAATATAAGCATGTAAACCAACAGGGAAGATATTAGTAACAGAAGAGAATACAGCCTCTAGACCATCTAAAAACACCCTGACCTCTATGAACAAAGAAAAAATAATCTATGCCTGATGAAGAAGAGGACCCTGGGCTTTTCCAAGAAAGCATGGTACCACAGAAGGATTCTTCTGACTAGTTTAAAAGAGAACTAAACATTGGGAAAGCACATCCCTCTGACACTGGGCAATATGTGATAGACATATTGTGTGAGCAGCAAGGAAAATATGTATTGGGGGAGGGAGGGAGGAAGAGGGAGCACATCTTACTCTTGAAATCAGAGAGAGCACTTTTTTGTACCACAGAAACATAGTTCTGTCTACAAAAATACAAATAAAAGTACTAGTGTTTTTTGCACAATTCCTTAGATGCAAAGGAATTTGAAGCATATATGTTTCATATTGATATCATTATTTGAATGACTACTTTGAGCATAATATAAAATCCCTTTTAATTCCTTTATATGTTGCGATATTATTTTTGCTCTTTTATCATTTACATTATTAATCTTTTTATACTGTAGTGTGAATCCTTTAAAAAACTGTCACCTACTCCTAACTACTTTAGAAGGAGAACACAATGACCTTGAAATCCTCACTATTTTAAGTGACCTCATTTCTCTTTGACAGAGAGGGAATCCCAAACAGGTACCTTAAAAGCTTTAATTTCATGCAGAATACAGAAACTAAATAAGAACTAAGTAAGTATGAATGTCATGATCAAAAAATAAGAATCTAGAAGAGACATAGAGGGAAAACTAATAATAAAGAGAATAAGGGAAATAAATCCTTTTTGGGAAAAGGCACAAAAAATTAGATTTATAAAACTAGTGACAAAAGCAAATTGAAGGGAAATAGAGGAGGGGAGATTTTACTTGATTGCTCCTCTGAAAGGAAAAAAAAAGAGAGGAAAAGGCAAATAAATAACTAGATAAAAGCAAGAATGAACAAAGAATTAGTAAATAAAACCCCTAAACTAGAAAAGGGGTAAAAAGAAAAAGAATAGGAGGCGGAAACTTACAAAGGAGGTAAAGAGAGTCAATAAGAATAAAGTTGCCAAAAACATATTAAGCTGAAACAACTGAGGTAATAGAATACTACGCTTATAAAGAAAAAGTGGTAGTCCTAATTTGGGGCTAGGGCAAAATGTCAAGGACAAATGGAGGAAGATATATGCCATACTCTCCTAACTGAAAAATCTGTTGCTTAGAAGAAACATTTTTTTAAAACAAAAACATACACTGAATAAAAATGAGAGGATGAAAAATGCATTGTTTATTAAATGAATAAAAAAACAGGAATTGTAAGTATGTGTAGAGAAAAGCAAAAACAATATCGCAACATATAAAGGAATTAAAAGGGATTTTACATTATGCTGAAAGTGGTCATTCAAATAATGATATCAATATGACACTTATATGCTTCAAATTCCTTTGCATCTAAGGAATTAACTTAAATGTAACAAAGTTAACTGAGCTACAGGAAGGCATGAGCAGTGCGATAGTGGCAGGAGATTTCAATATCCCTCTAACAATTTTGAATATGTCTAACAGAAAGTTAAACAAAAGAGAAAATAGAGAACATGACAAATTACTGGGGGAAGAAAGATTAAAGACATGGCATCTTGTAAATGAGACTGGTCATGAATGTATGGATTTGTCAGCACTTCATAGAACTTTTACATTAGTGAGCAGAAGTGTATTGAAACAAGTGTTGAAAGGCAGAAAGTATAAACCATAATACAATAAACACAGCAATCAATTTAGGGAGCACAAATGAAACACACATATGGAGACTTACAGTGAAATCTTAAATAAGAAGTGGGTCAAAGAATATACCATAGGAGCAATTAATAGAAGAGTGAGAGGGCAGGAACCTAGGGAAGGGATTTTGAGGCAAATGGAGGGATATGACCAAGTGAAGGGCAAAGATTAATAATGAACTGTGTAAGCAGGGACATAAAAAGAATCCTGCCATGGTTTAATGTCTATTCTATCAGCTGCAGGAAATGCTAATTTTCTAAAAGGGGAGTGTAAGAGAAAGGGCAGATTAGGAATAATCTCTACAAGGAAATGACAGAAATAATTTTCAAAGGAAAAAACAGAATCTATAAGAATAAACCCAAATCTATAAGAATATGAGTCATTCCTCAAATAATAAATCATCAAAGGATAAGAACAGGTAATTTCTAGAGGAACAAATCAAAGCTATCCTTTGTCATATGGGAAAAAATGCCCTAAATCACGATTCATAAGCAAATTAAAACAACTCTGAGGTACCACCTCACACCTATCAGAAATGACCAGTGCTGGAAGGGATGAGGCAAAATAGGTACATTAATGATCTGTTGGTAGAATAGCAAACAGGTCCAACTATACTGAAGAAAAGTCCAGAACTATGTCCAAAGAGCTATGAAACTGTTCATATACTCTTTGACCCAGCAATAGTTCTACTGGATCTATAACCCAAAAGAGATCAAAGGAAAAAGAAAATAACCTATAAGTACGAAAAATTCATAGCAGTTCTTTTGTGGTAGCAAAGAATAGGAAATTGAGGGGATGAAATAAGTTGTAGGATATGATCGTGTGGGAGTATTTTCATGCTATAAGAAATGACCAGGGGTGGAGTGGTTTCAGAAAAAATCATAGCAAGAACTAATACAATGTGAAGTGGGAAGAACTGGGAGATCATTGTGTACAGCAACAGCAATGATGATCAACTATGGAAGACTTGGGCACTCTGATCAATACAGTAATTGAAGACAATTCTAAAAAATTATGATGAAAATATGCTATTTACTTCCAGAGAAGGAACTTATCAACTCTGAGTACAAATTGAAGCATAATTTTCTCCCTTTATTTTTTTTTACCTTTTTTTTCAATATGGCTAATATGGAATTGGGGGAGCTATATGGTGCAGTGGATAGAGAACCAGTCCTGAACTCAGAAGGACTTGAGTTCAAATCTGCCCTCAGACACTTACTGACTAACTGGGATTAACTTACAAACTGACCCTGGGTAAGTCACTTAACCCTGTCTGCCTCAATTCCTCATCTGTAAAATGAGCTGGAGAAGGAAAAGTCAAACCAATCCATTATCTTTGCCAAGAAAACCCCAATTTGGGTCATGGAGAATCAGATACAGCTGAAATGACTCAAAAACAACAAAAATATGGAATTATGTTTTGCATGAATTTATATATATAGTTAATATAATATTGTCTCCTCATTGAGTCAGGGAGGAAGGAGAGAAATTGGAATTAAAAATATGAAAAGATTGTTAAAAATAAATAAAAAATAAATTTGAGAAAAATAAAGTCCTTCAAAATCTGGTTCCAAATGGCCTTTCCAGGATTACTATACTTGACTCTCATTCATTCTTGCTGTAGTTCAGCAAAATTGGCTTTCCAGCTGCCCCTTATTCAGCAGGATTCCATTGCCCATCTCTTTCCCTATGGCTGGAATATATCACCTCCTCACCTCCACCACTTAGAATCTCTAGTTCCCTTTAAATTTTAGCTCCAAGTGTTCAGCCTATATGGGGACATCCCAAATACCTGTTATCTTGTGCCATACTCATTTGCATAATTTTGAATATTCTTTTATAAACACACATTGCATGGACCTGAGACCTAGAAAAGCAAATGGCACACAGTAGGGGCTTCAAAAATACTTGTTGATTAATTCACATGAGGATATGTTAGTAGGTGATATTAGGCTGCCAGTAACAAGCCCAAGAATATCACAAAAGTTCCTCCATGAGACCCATGGACATGCAAAAGAGATGAAAAATCCACCTGGGAAACAATCCACCTGGGAAAGAATCGAATGTTTCTTAACCATGCATTGCCTAGCTTATGAATCTCATGGAAAGTTTAGTCTATGCATTGAGTCCAGGAGTACATTTTCATTGGTCAAGGTTGGCAGATTACAATAATCTGGGCCAAGAACTGAATGGAATACAGAGAGATGGATGACCAGCATTTACAATGTTCCTAGTGCTTTTCATTGCTTCAAGGTGAAACAAAGATCAATTGTAGTCAATTATAATCCAGTTCATGCTACATTGCTATAGAACTTTATGATGTATCAAAAATCAAAATATGAGCAAGCCAAAGGGCAATGGAGGAATATAGAGGAGGATAAAGTAGTCAGTAGGAGTTTAAAAACTACTTCTAAACAAGAAGCAGTCTTGGACTGAGGAGATCAATGACCAGAAAAGGAGGTGAGGTTGTTATGTAGTGAGAGCAAAACATTACAGGGGACAGCTGGAGCACCACACTGGTCCCCACAAAATGTTAAAAGACCTCCAGTGGACAAGGTCCTGTGAAGAACTATGGGAATCCATGGACAAGATCAGAGTATGTGGTGGAAAGTAGCCTATTAGAAGACTGGAAAGTTAGGAGAGGCCTACATTAAGAAGGGCTTTGAATGCCAAACAGCATTTTGTGTTTGGCCCAGCATTTCTTTATAATAATACCAAAAGATGTAAAATAGAGAAATCTCATTTAAAATAGCCACAAAATGCATTAACTATGAAAGATCAATTTACCAAAGAAGACAAAATACTTATGTATTATTTATCACAAAATGTTCCTTCAAAAAATTTTTTTAGAAACTTAAATAGCTGGAGGAATATTCAGTGTTCATAGCTTGACAATGACAGTACTATCAAAATTAATTTATACTATTAACACTATGCCAATCAAGTTATCAAAGGGGTGCTTGATAAGACTCAACAAAATAATAATAAAATTCATTCAGACAAGTAAAAAATGTAAATGTAAAATGTATCAGGATGAAAGGGTGAGAGCACTGTGCCTAATGCTGTGACACCACTTTCTTGTCTCTGTGGACACAAGCCCCTCTTGTGCCTCTTGAAAGTTGTTTTATTTTATGCTGATTATATGGTATTCATTAATTAGTTTGAACCTCCATCCCCAAGGAGTCTGTTATCTGTTCTCTCATTTGAATCCCCAAATACTTTCAGTAGATTGAACATATAAAATATTTAGGAGGGAAAACCTATTGCCCTGCCTAGATGCATCAGACTTTTCCTCTGTAGTACAGAAGAAAGTCTAGAAATCGTCTTCCCTTTCCAGAAATCCCAGCTTCTTTGAGGCAGCCTAGTGCCAAAGAGGATAAATTACTAGGTTTGGAGTCAGGAAACTCAAGTCCAAATCCAGCCTGAGCTGCTTAGTAGCTGAGAGATTCTAGGCAAGTCACTTAATTTCTATTGGTCTCAGTTTCCTCAGCCGTAAAAATGGGGGAAATAATAGCACCCACCACCCAGATTTGTTGGAAGAAACAAATGAGTTTAGTGTTTATGAAATGCTTGGCACAGGGCACATAGTAGGTACTTAATAAATTACTAAATGCATTCCTTCCTGAGTTAAACCTCAAAGGATCATTATTTCCTTATCTACATTTGAGGACATTGAAACTCAGGGAAGTCAAAGTCAGAGAGATCATAAGGAAGAGTAGGAATTCAAGTCTGGGTGAGCTTTCCCTTTCACTATGCTCCTGCCACCTACCTGCATTGCTCTTCCTCTTTGAGTCAGATCAGGAATCTTCAGTACTACTCTGGCCAGTGATGCTCTCTGTGAAGCACTGACAGAAACGTAAGTTTGAAAAAAGTTTTCACATCACATATTTTCTCATTTTATATCACAGGAGCACAGGGGACAGATGTGTCCACTTCAAACATCAAAAAGCAAGAAATTGCTGATCATTTCAGAAAGAAAATCAGCAATCAGATATAGAAATGGGGAAAAGGAAGGCAGCTCACTAACTTATGCACAACAATCCATAAGCCTCATATGGACTTCGTTTTAAAATGTAATATTGTCTATATGTTACTGTATGTTTATTGATTTTGTTAAGTATTTCCTGATTACATTTTAATAAGATTTGTGGTGCCTTGGTTGTGTTGTGGGTCACTGTTTGTTTGACATCTCTGCTCTTAAGTGTGGCTAAAGAAAGAAAAAGTGATGAACTCAATGTCAAGATGGAAGAAATAGAAGATTTTTGACAAGAGGACAAAGGCTATTAACTCCCAAGGAATATAGAAATCAGCAATTAATTGAGGAAGGGACCCTAGAACAGACTGACTCAATGTAGTGACATTTAGACACACTCTTGCTCATTTCACAAAAGTTGTCTGAGAAGTGAAGGGATCAATGCAATGCTGGAATTAGTTATTTTCAAGTAGAAAAAGGAAATAGAAATGAACTATTGTCACTTTTCTCACCAATTATATTTGCCTCTCTTCATTTTCCCTCCATCCTCCCCACCCCCCACCCTGCTCCCCCACCAATTGAGCTCTTTATGCAGGTTGACCAGAATTCCAAAGATGAGAAACCACACAGAGATAGCATTATTCATCCTGCCAGAACTGACAGATGATTGACAGCTGCAGGTCTTGGTTTTTATCCTTGCTTTTCTCAACTACTTTTTGAGTTTAACTGGGACTCTAATTAATCTAACCTTACCTTGTTGGATCCCCACCTGGAAACACCCATGTATTTTTTTCTGGGAAACTTCTCCTTTTTAGAAGTCTCAATCACAACTTCTGTATTCCCAGATACCTCTACAGCTTATCAACTGAAGATTCAGAGGGACCTTTTAACATAATAAAAATATTTACCTAAAGGCAAAACTAAGCATCATATGTGACTGGGATATACAAGAAACCTTATCAATACATATTATAATGAAGCAAGGGTACTCATTCTTCCCACAACTTTTTGATACAGTTCTAGAAATGCTAGCAATAGTAATGTGATAAGAGAAAGAAATTGAAAGTATGAAGATAGGTTGAGAAGAGACAACACCATCTCCATCTGATGATGATATGATGGTATACTTGTAATAGCCTTAAGAATCAGCAAAGATACTAATTGAGACAATTAATATCCTTCAACAAAAATATAGACTACACAATAAACCTTTAAAACCCAACAATCAATCAATAACATTTGTGTAGAAGGCACTGTTAAGACTGGGGATACAGAAAGAGGTAAAAGACTGTCCCTGTCCTCAAAGAGTTTACACTCTAGTGGGAAGACAACATGAAAACAAATATATATATTATATATATGTGTATGTGTGTATATATATATATATGTATATATATGTGTGTGTAGATATATATAATATATATATATATATATATATATAGCCAGCTATGTATAAGAAAACTGGAAATAATATGAAAAAAGGAATTAGAATTAATGGGGCTTTAGGAAGACTTCCAGCAAATGAAGAGATTTTAGTTGAGACTTTAAAGAAGCTAGGGAGATCAGTAGCTGGAGGGACAATATTCCAAGCACAGAGGACAGCCAGAGAAAATGCCTGCAGCTAAGAGATGAAGTGTGTTATATATGTAATACCCAGAAAGCTAATATCACTATAAGCTTTGACTGGATCAAAGCTTATATGGTAGAGAATAACCTATAACAAGGTTGAAAAGTTAGGAGGGATCTAGGTTATGAAAGGCTTTGAATGCCAAACAGAGCATTGTGCATTTGATACAGCTTTTCTTTATAATAATAACAAAATAAAGTGGGTAATTTACCAGCCATATAAATGAGAGAGAATGATTTATGGGAGCAATGGGAGGGAGCTGGAGCAGGGATTGGGAAGTAGACATATTCTGGCACCCAAACTTCCACTGTGAGTGGGAGGGTTGCTCCCAACTACAATGTGCTGGTTGAAACCATCTTTCCTTCTCTGAGAACCTTATCTCAATAGCTTTTTGGCAACAGCATTTCCAAAAGTGCACCCCTACTTGCAAATTCTAGCAGTTAATATGAATTGTAAGGACAGAGTGAGAGGTTTCAGGTTTCCATAAAAGAGTCCGAGTGAAGAAAGAAGATATAGGATTCATGGTTGGGGTCTCTAGTGGGGGATACAGAAACAAAGTCTGGCCCAATTCTGGTACCATCCATTCTGCTTTTTCTTTCCTGTGGTTGCCTTTGCCTGACCTCTTCTCCAGCTCTATTCAAATACGACATCTCTCAACAGGATTTGGTTTCTCTGTTTCACCTAATTTAATCTGAACAAACTTTTAAAGGGGACTCAAGAGCCTTGGTCAATAATTTTCTTCTTGTAGCATTTTTCTATTTCTCAAGGAAACCTCATATAGCACCTCATAAAGGAAGTGCTTGGTGTGGCTTTGTTTTCACAGTTAGTTTAACACAGTGGTTCTCAATCAGGCATCTGGGGTACTTGTTTGTAAATTTTAGCTAGCTAGATAGCTAGATAACTGTATTTAATACAATTGGTTTCCTCGTAATCCTATGTACTTTATTTTATGCATTTAAAAACACGAATCTGAGAAGGGGTTCATAAGTGTCACCAAACTGCCAAAGGGGGCCATGATGTAAACAAAAATGTTTAAAAATCTAGTTTAACACCTCATGATAAACCACTTTCTGAAACTGTATTGGGCTTTCAAGGGCCAACTAGATACACAAAATGGCATAGCATATGAATTTATAATAGTAAAATTAACTTTATTTCACTTTAATAAATAGAGTTATCCAGAAATAGAATTGGATTCCTTTACATTAGAGGCTAGAAGGCAGCTATGTGGTACGATGGATACAGTGCCAGGCCTAGAGTCAGGAAGACATTTTCTTGAGTTCACATATGGTAGCAGACACTTACCAGCTAAATGACCTTGGGTACATCACTTGACCCTGTTTGCCTCAGTTTCCTCATTTGTAAAATGAACTGAAGAAGGAAATGGAAAACCACTCTAGTATATTTGCTAAGAAAACCCCCAATATGGTCATAAACAATTAGACATGACGGGAAACCAACTGAACTACAACAAATACTAGGGGTGGGGAGCTAATTTGGAATATTTTTGTATGAATGCATTAATCTGTGGGCTACCTAAGGGAGCCCATGGGCAAGATTCCTACAGGATAAGAAGGCATAGAACGGTCACAGACTGCAGTGCTGGAAATGATGACAAAGGTATGTGATTAAAAACCCACTGAAATACAGCTATAGCACTAATGAATTATACCTAGGAGAGAAAGAGTAGAGGAAGGAATAGAATAGCTCAGTATCCCCTGGGATATAAGGTGATGGGAATTTCCCTGACATATGACCCATCCAGAGAATCCCCTAAATATTTTCTTCTGAGTTAAACTTCAAAATGATTCCTTACATTGGTGGTGTCAAACTCAAAAGGAAAAGGATGACTCTAGTCTGTATGAAAGGATCCAAGTAGACCAGCATATTAACTAAATTTTACAAAATATCTGTATTTTATTGCATTTTTTTAATTTTAAAAAATATCTCCCAATTACATTGTACTTGGTTTGGACTGTAAGCTTTATGTTTAACATGTCTGGCTTAGATTATGTTGGCAGGAGCATGGATATGCCAGGGGCCTGCTGTAGTGCAGAACCTTCCCTGTTTGAGCTCTGTATCTAAAGCTGTGATGACACCTTCCTCTCTCTATGGACACAAGCCCCATAGCTGTGTTTTTAATGTGCTTTTTTTTCTAATTTGATGATGATTATATGATAGATTCATTAATAATTTTGAACCTCAATCCCCAAGGAACCTTTTCTTTCTTCTCTCCCTGGAGTTTCCCCAAATGACTTCAGCAGATGGAGCAAATACAATTTAGGAAGGAAAACACATCTCCTTGCCCAGATGTGTCAGTCCTTTTACTCTAAAGTACCCAGAATCAAGTCTGAATGTTGACTGCCCTTTATATGGGTCCCAGCTTCCTTTTAGCTGCAGGGCAAGATTTCAGGCATTTATCACGAGACCAGATCTCTAATCCAAAATCATTGTGTAATTACTTAGGAGAAAGAAGGGTGATCCAGAATCACTAAATGTCCTGTGACATGACAATCAGCCACAGAGTTGCCTGTGAATGTAAGATTCTAAGGACCAGAATGTGACCAAAATTATCCATAGAATTAAGGTCTTTGAATTAAATATGTAACAAACATTAGAGATCATCCAATGCAACTTCCTTATTTACAAGTGAGGAAATTTATACTTAAGGAGATCAAGGTCCTAGAAATCACAAGTAATAACTAAAATTCAAGTCTAGATAAGCTTCCTAGGAGCTCAATGCAAATGTGTTGAAAGACTCAGTTCCAAGGCTCAGCATTTCATGGGGTGTTATCACCTAGGCAATAGCTTCATGATGCTCCTGCCATCTGCCTGCCCTACTGTTCTTCTGTGAGCCATATCAGGGATCTTTAAAGTTATTCTGGTCATTGATGCTATCCATTAAGCACAGTCATAAACAGAAGTATGAAAAGGTTTTTCGCATCACGCATTTTCTTATTTTATGTCCATGAAGATTACATTTACTTTGCTGTTTCCTCTATAGAAAAACACAGTGCACCGAGTTATCCATGGGAGATATCAAAAACTTATGAAATTACATTGGTTATTTCAGGGAGAGAATGAACAATCATTTCTGAGAAGTCACTTCTTTTTTAGAATATCAAGTCATTTGAAAATTTAAACTCTCATTGTAATAGATGATTATGGGGTCAGCTTTGGTGAGACTGGATTATGTGTGCCCATCTACTATTCGCAATGTGTGGAAAAGTACCTCTTGGGAAAGATAGCACCCACAACTGGCTATATGCAAGAGGTGCCCACTTACAGAAACTGTACATTTGAAGTTAATTCCATTTCATGACAAGAATTCTTGTTTAGAAAGCTTGCACCATTGCTCTAGAGGGTTAATGCTTTAACATAATGGTTCTTAAGCTATTGTCTATGAATTTATTTTATAAAATATTTTGATAGCCATATTTCAATATAATTGGTTTCTTTTGTAACACTATGGATTTTATAGTGGGTGCTTAGAATATTGCTCTGAGCAGGGATCCATAGGTTTGCTTCACAGTGCTGCCAATGCTGCTGTTTAATGCCAAACTGGAACAGCTAAGGATGCCTCTTCCAAGAGGTTATGAGTTAATTCCACAGAAAGATGGATTCAGTACAAATTTTCTGTGACAGAGATAGAGACACAGAGAGATACAGAGAGACACAGAGGCAGAGGCAGAGAAACATAACTAACAAGTGATTTGAGTCACAAGAATAGGACATTCTCTGAGAAGCTTTTTAGTATTTCATAAAAGTGCTTACTATACATCCCTATAAAGAGAAAGAATTAGAGCATTTTTCCATAAAAATCACAAGTCATTCACCAGTTAAAACAAAAAGAGTCCTTGGAAGAAACCATTATCAGCTATTCAAACCTTTTTGTTAATTCACTTATCAAAGGATGAAAGGCTTTACAGTTAGAAAGAACCTGAGGAATCTTCTAGAGATTAATCACCCCATTTAAGAGAGAAAGAAACTAAGGCCCTGAGAGATGAAGTGACTTGCACAGGATAACACAATTTATAAGGAGCAGAGGCTAGATGGGAAAGCAGGTCTTCTGGTTTCTCCTGAGGATCCTTTCAGACATAGCAGCTTCCAGAGAAAAGGTGTCTATAGAATGAGACTCAGGTTCCAAAAATTTTGTGAGAAGAGGTCCAGAGCCATGATCTTCTTGAGGTCTTAGACTGGAAGGGGGAAAGCTCAGATAGCCTGGGTATCTAAAGCACTTGGAAGTATAAACATTAGGGAAAAGTACATAGAAAGGGAAACAGGAAGAGACTGAAGACAACCTGCACCTTCTCTCTAAAATTTCTTATGGTCAGCCCTGCCTACCCTCCTAGGTCAGATGTTCCTAACTCTGCCTTAAGGAGGTCTCCTAAGAAAATATGGTGGGGAAAATACCACATATGAAAAAGCATACTTATAAAAGCAAAGTCATGATGTGGCGAGCAGAGGGAGAACCAATTAGCCAGAGTAATCATTAGAATCAGCATAACTTATATTTAATATTTAGAAAGTGCTTTGTTTGCAGCAGCCCAAGCAGTAATTGCTGCAAGTATATGAACTCCCATTTAATATGAAAGGAAGTGGGGCAGGTAGCTAGGTGGCAGCTAGGTAGGCACAGTGAGTAAAACCCCAGCTCTGGAGTCAGGGGGACCTGAGTTCAAATGTGACCCCAAACACTCGACACACTTAATAGCTGTGTGACCTTGGTTAAGTCACTTAACGCCAATTGCCCCGCCTTACCCCCTCCAAAAAAAAAAACCATGAAAGGAAGGGTGAGTTCTGAGAAACTTACAGACTTCTATCTGGTCATATACCAGCTACATTCAGGACATGAACCTACATCTCTTGACTCCATGCCCAGTGCTACAATAGTCTGTGGCTAAGGAAAGGAGGGATGAAAGGCTCTGTGAAAAAAAAATGCAGTAAAATATTTTGACAAGGAACCATATTTAACAGTAAAATATATTCATTTCTAAGAGACACTGAAGCAATTGCTACAGGTAAAATCTCTGGGAAGGTGGAAGTTACTTGCCTCCCTTTTCACACTAATTTCTTTTGCTCTCCTTATTTTCTCTCCATAATCTTTCCTCATCCAAACTCTTCCTCTATTTTCTACGCAGGTTCATCAGAATTCAGAAGTCAGAGATGAGAAATCACACAGGGATTATAGTATTCATCCTGCGGGGACTGACAGATGACCCACAGCTACAGGTTTTGCTTTTTATTTTTCTATTTCTTAACTACATGTTGAGTTTAACTGGGAACTTCCTCATCATCATCCTCACCTTGGTGGATGCCCACCTGAAAACTCCCATGTATTTTTTTCTCAGAAACTTTTCCATCTTAGAAATCTCTCTCACAACTTCTTGGATTCCCAGGTACCTCTACAGCATATCAACTGGGGACAATACCATTTCCCATGATGCTTGCTTCACCCAAATATTTTTTGTCATCTTTATTGGGGTAGCCGAGTTCTTTCTTCTTGCCACCATGTCCTATGACCGCTATGTGGCCATCTGCAAACCTTTGCATTACACAACTATCATGAACAGCAAAGTCTGTAACCAGCTCCTGCTGAGTTCTTGGCTGGCTGGGCTGGTGATCATCCTTCCACCACTTAGCCTGGGCCTCCAGTTGGACTTTTGTGATTCCAATGTCATTGATCATTTTGCCTGTGATGCATTTCCTGTACTAGAGATTTCATGCACAGACACACAGTTAATAGAGAAGATAGTTTTGATCGATGCTATATTAACACTCATTATTACATTACTCTTAGTGGTTTTATCTTATGCCTCCATTGTCAGAGCTATTATGAGATTCCCCTCTGCCCAGCAAAGGCAAAAGGCCTTTTCCACTTGTTCATCCCACATGATCGTTGTCTCCATCTCATATGGAAGCTGCATCTTCATGTACCTCAAAACTTCAGGAAATGAAAAAGTGAATTTGAACAAGGCTGTGTCAGTTCTCATGGTCTCTGTTACCCCAGTGATGAACCCCTTTATTTATGCCCTGAGGAACAAACAAGTCATACAAGCTTTCAAGGACTCAGTCAAAAAGATTGCAATTCTCACAAAGTGGTAAAAGATGCCAAATGGGAAAATTGAAGTTCAGGATGCCAAATGTCAAAAGAAAAACTGTTCATGATCCTGTAAGCCTGGATAATTGTTCTTGTTCATCAGCTTTTCTAAAGACTGTGGACCTTAATCTTAATTCAGCCCATTTCCTCATGCAAGAAGAAACATACACAAACATGCCAAGATGTGCACACACATATGTTTACACATGTGTGCAAATCGGACAAATACATGCACACACACACACACTCACTCACACACACACACAGTGATAAAAGCCTTTTATTCATTTTTGCCAGAATCTGTAATACTTTCTGGTATCTCACTCACCTCATCTCCAATCCCCATTGCCCTGTCCAAGTACTTCCCTAACCATTAGCTTGCTCACTCAAACTCTCAGACAGATGAGGGTGTTGGAAAAAAGGACTGTTTTTGCAGTCTGGAAGACCAAGGTTCAACTACATTCTCAGCCATTTATCATTTCTCCATCTCTGGCAAGTCACCGGAATGGATCTTGGAAGCCATATTGTCCAACCTTCTCACCTTATACATAAGGAAACTTAGGCCCAGAATTTTGAAATAACTTGCCCAGTTTCATAGAATGCAGCAAATAACAGAGCTGGACTTTCAAGATAGGGCCTCTGCCTCCAAATCCAGTATTTTTCTCTTCTGCATTATACCATCTCTCCCTTTCTAGCATTGGAACTATAATCAAGCCAATTCTGCTATTACCATTGGAACAATTGTTTCAATGTGTTCTCCTATCATTGCTATCACCATCCCTTTGATGTTTCACACCATCACTCCCCTTTATGTGTTGCCTTTGTTAGAATGTAAGTACCTTCAGATCAGAGACTAGCCTATTTTATGTTATGTGTGTATTTTGTATGTTTTTTGTGTCCCCATTTCTCAGAACAGTACTTGGTACATAGTGGGTGTTTAATTAGTGATTTTTTTCATTCATTCATTCATTCACTGGGAGTGAATACAGAGTGAATAGGACTTTTGCAGAGAGAGTTCACTTTCTAGTGATCTTCTTTTGTCTTCTATGGGAGCCTTAGCCATCTACAAGAGGGAATGAGGTAGGTGGATTTAATGGTCTATAGTGTTCCTTTAGCTTCTAAATCTATGATTCTAGCATTCTATGCTTCTGTGATTTTATTACTTTCTCTGCAGTAAGGTAAGACTCTCTGGAAAAGGAGAGTTCATCCCTCTACATAAATCAAATGCAGCTTCCCAGGGAAGTAGTGTGGTAATGAGAATTCTCTTGCCTTCTTATTGACATAGGACCGTTTTCTGTTGGTGTTTTCTGTGCAGGATAATAAAGGCCGTTCTTTAAAACACCAAATATGATGGCCCTTTATCTTTTTTTATAGCAGGCAATACAAGAGTCAGAGGCTGAGGCTACCAGTAGGAATGCAGCTGATCAAAAACCACATAAAGATTATCCAATTTTCAAATGAAGAAATATAATTGCATAAGACTCTAAAGTTATATCTCATATTTAGCAGGTGGGCAAAGATGATGAAAGAGATAATATGGTAGATTTGTACGAAAACAGGTACATTAATACATATTGGTAGAAATGTCAAAATGTCTAACTTTCCAGGTAATAATTCAGAACTATAATAGAAAATTGTAATTAATCATAACTGTCCCCAAGTATATCAATACTGGATATGTATGCAGAAGAAATCAAAGGTTGAGTGAGGTAAAAGAAATGGTATGTGGAAGAGAGCCTATGGAAATAGGGTTATAGCAAAGTAGATGATGGAAATCAAATTGTGGAGACAGATCATTAACTTAAAAAAGGAAAAGGAACAAGAAAACTCTAATTTTTTAAACATTCTAGATATGCAAATGCAAGAAAATGCCAACCTAATTCATAACTTTAATTACAAACAAAATTTAAAAATTAGATAAAAAAGGGCAACAAAGTGGACAAGAAAACAACACTGTACAATCAATAGCTAAGAAGAAAGATATTTAATATTCAAAAAAATCCTAAAAATTAAAAATGAGAGTCTGCAACCATTCTGTCCGAAATGTAAAAAAAATCTTGATATGAATAGATACTCAAAGAAATTATATTGATTAAAGGAACTACAGATAACAAATATCAACATTATATTTATATGCTCCAGGTTCCATAGCAAATTTCAGAAGGGAAAATTAACTAAATTGCCAAAAGACATACATACAAACACAGTGATGATAGGAAATTTTAATATTCCTCTCTCAGTGTTATAAAATCTAATAGAAACATTTTTAAAAGTAGAAAAATAGAATTTAACAAATTATTGACAAATGTAAAGCTAAAACATCTATGGCAACTCCTGAATGGAACCATCAAAGAGCATACATAATTTTAACAGTTACGGCAATTATACAAAAAAATTAAGTCTAAGTTAATACTAAAAACATTCTTTAAAGATCATAAAGCAATAAAAGTAAATATCATGGGGAAATATTGACCAATATTTTTAATATGCATCCAGAAATTTTAACTAAAATTGTGTCAAAGAGAATACAGAAATATGGCCAAAAATCATTCATAATGACCAAGTTAGATTATACTAGGGAAGCAAGGATTGTCAACATAATTAATTATATTGAAAGCAAAAATGTCCTAAGCTACATGACCTACACTAATTAATTCAAAAAAGGCAGAAAAAAGCCTTTGATAAAGTACAATATTCATTTGTTTTTGAAAAAAAGATAAAAAAGAAGATATGGTTGAAAAAAGTCTGTATCTAAAACCAAAATCAAGCACTATATACAATGATGATACATTAGAATCTTCATTAATAAGGAGCAAATAAATGATTTCCCCTCCTCTTCTATCATTTGATAAAGTCCTACAAAGGCAATAAGACAACATTAAAAAAAAGTAAATGCATAAAGATAGACAGAAAGCATATAAAAACCTGAGGGAATAAACAGGGAAAATGAGGTAAATAATGGCTTTAGAAAAGTTTCACAAAAAAATAAACCAAAATAAACATTTCTATGTAAGTAAATAAATGAAAGATACAACAGTAGAAAAAGAAGTCCCATTCAAGATAGCCACAAAATACGTTAAGATATTTTGCAACCAGCCTACTGACGTGAAAACAATACCTTTAAAGTTTTAATTATAAAGAGACAATAGACAAAATTAAATAGACAAAAAAGACAAGCTGAGTTGCTGGAAGAATGTTCAGTGCTCATGAACTTATTGGTTTAATGCTATACCAACCAAAACACAAAAGAAACATTCTACAAAGCTGGATGAAATATAAATAATGACAAAATAGAATAAATACAAACAAATTTCATTCACAGGAACACAATATTTGGAATATCAAGGGAAATAATGAAAAATGTAAGAATGAAGGAAAATTAACACTTTCAGACCTCGAAGTGTATGATAAAGCAATAGTCTTCAAAATCATTCAATATTGATTAGAAGATAGAGAAACTGAGGAATGGAATGTATGATATGATGAAGGATCAGAAATTATTGAACTCAATAAACCAGTGTTCAATAAATATTTAAATACCTATTACCTAGAAAAGAACTTCAAAAGATACTCAAAATATATGAACCAACAGTTCTGAAAAATCATTTCTAACTATAAACAACGATATAAAAGTGTTTCAAATTGCTAGTAATAAAAAATGCAAATGAAAACATCCCTCACACTGAGCTAAATGGCAAGGACGACAAAACATGGTGTTGAAGGGGTGGTGAGAAAGTAGGAACACTGATTCATTACTGATGGAGATGTGGATTAGTATAACTGTTTTGGAAAGCAATTTGGGATTATACAAATAAAGTGTCTAAAATGACAAAAGATTCCACCACAAAAGATTCAAAGTCATCATTGACAAATAGAAAAGCTCCACATATACCAAAACATTCACAGCAGTACTTTTTGCCACAGCAAGTGCTAGAAAGTTGATACCCATCAACTAGAGAATGGCTAAGCAAACCATGTTTCAATCAATGTAATGCAATATCCCTACATTGTAAAAAAATGAAATATATGACAAATACAGACAAGCATGGAAAGACCTACATTAATTGATACAAAGTGAAGTTCTCTGGGAGACTAAGAAAAACAGGAGAGATTTTGAGGATATTTAAAACAAAAGTTATCAATGAAAACTGATTTTTCAAAACAAAAGTTGATGGCCATCAATGTGTGACCTGAACAAATTGTGGTAAATAAATGTAATGCAATGTTATGTTATTACATTGCTAGAAAGGAGGAATATGAAGAATTTAGAGAAATTGGAGAAGATTTGCATGAATACACAAATGGGGAAGTAAGCAAAATCCACATAACTACATACATGATGACAACAATAATGCAAATTAAAGCAACAATAAAGATATTAGCATTAAGATCAGTCCAATAACCAAACTTCACACTAGAAGACTAGAATGTTCCTCCATTTCTTTGGCATAGGGATAGTGTTCTACAGATAGGTGCTAATGCATATGATTCCAAACAAAGTCAATGCACCATTTAACTACTCAGTGTCACTAATGGTACATTACACTGCTCAATATTGTACCTTGGGGCTATAAGACAAGAGTATATTGAAGGGGAATAAATAAGGAGGGAGAAACTGGAGGCAGTAATATGGAGCAAGCAGTATTACAACTTCATCATTTCAATCAGTAATTTGGGTGAATGAGTGATAGTGCAGCCTATTCTGGAAAGGGAGACTGTGTCATCAGAAGGGAACAAGATCTCAGTGAGAGCCAGAAAATGTAAGAAGTGGTCATGGAAAACATTTAAGATGAAAACAAGATTGTCACCTAGGGAGCATGCATACCAGAGTACACAGTGGAAGGCATGGGTGTCTTTGTACTGTAACATGGGAGGATTGATGGAAATGGGAATATGAGATATGGCAACGGAGGCCAAAAAATTAGGTTTGAGTGATGAGAGCCTGTGGCTCAGAATCTCTGTGACAGAGTCTGTGGGGTGGGGGAAGAGTTTATTAATCATTGAGGAGTGAATTTAGGTTGATTTTCCTTTTTCATTGAGGATTGGCCTATGGATAAGGTTATCTCAGGGACTTGGGGAGTTCAGGCAAGGGCACAAGTGCTGGGAGCTGGAGGAATGATGTTACTTCTGTTGCTCCTAGACAGAAACCAGGCTGAATACGTGAGGGAATGGGCTTTCTCCTCTTCCATGTAAGGGACGAGTCCTGTATTTGATGAAATGGTGTTTTCTCATCTTCCCAAGGAAGGCAGGAGATGAGAATAGAAACCTGCCATAGCATTTTCCTTCCTTGCATGTATCAGGAGACTGGTATACAATGGAATGCCATTCCTCCCTTTCCCCTGGGATGCTTAAAAATAACAAGGCAATTTGGCATGATGCAATGGCATTTCTCCTCCTCCCAAAGGAGGCTGTTTCTATGAAGGATGCAGAAGAATGAAATGATTCAGTTAGAAATCTTCTGTGTTTTCTGTATTCAGCTGCCTATGACTTCTCTATTCAGCTTTTGCACATGATTGTCTCTACCAATAGAGTTTCTGAGTTTCCTTGCCTGTTAGCTTATTAGCAGATTCTACCAACTAAAATCAGAGCCCCTAGGTAGCTACTCCCTAGGTAGCCCCATTGAGTAAACTTTGCCATATGAGATAAAACTTTAAAAAGGTCAAACCCAACTCTCTTTACATAATCTTCTTTTAGTCTCTAGTTATTCAATTGGTAATTTCTCAGTAAATAGGAATTACATATAAGAGATTAAAGCAATTTCACTGACCCCTATGATCTAGGATGCCAAAAAAACCTATTTAGATAATAATTCAGTGAATTAACAGAAGAGAATACTAATCCCTAGCTCCAAACAAGCTAATTCAACACAACCTACCCCACCACACACTATGATCAAGGAGCAGAGGTGGACAAACCAGTTCAAGAACTTGCAATAGAGGTCTATTCTTCTTTGTAGTGGGAAAAATGTAAAAGCTTGTAGTCTGAGAATTAAATGGTAGCATTCTGTAATATAACAGAGCCAAAGCAGAGAACTTGGGAGCAGAGGGAACTAAGACAGGACTCATGTATAGTTGTGTCATACTCCTCTAATCTGAAGGAAGAGGCCCAACACCAGTCTGAAGCCAGTTCAGTCCTTTCAGAAGTCATTTGGGGGCAAATTTGAAGCATGAACTGCCCACTATGGGAAAAGACTACAGCACCTTTCGGATCCAGGGCCCAGAGAAGCTACCATCAAAAGAGAAAGATTAAGAAGAGAGCAATAGGGGAATAAAAGAAAAAAAAAATTGAAATTACCTGAGATCTCAGGAGGATGAAAACTCAGTTGAAGTTCTTGAGCATGAACAGATAAATCAGTAGGGAAGATAGTAATAATGGAAGGGGATATGGTCTCCAGAATAGATTTTATAAAGCCCAAACTTTTTAAATAAATGTTTCAAAAGAAAGGAACATGAATCAAAACCTGATGAAGCAGAGGATCCTGTGAATTCCTAAGAGGAAATGGAAGAAAAGCAATGTGCCTAAATTATTTAACAGATAAATAGGAATTTGAATGCAGAATTTATGGCCTGCATGCCAGAAATAATTGGCAGAATAGAAAAACTTAAATGCACAGCGGCAAGTCTCACTAAAGAAACAAAAGATAGATAATTTAATGGGAGGGAAAACACAGAGAGGTTAAGGATAAGATGAAAGAGAAGCAAAAAGCAGCAACATTAAAAGAAAACATCATCTCCATGCAAGGAAAATATAGGTTCTTAAAGACAGTGTGTCTATAGACTACTTGAGGTCAACAAAGATACCACATATCAAAAAAACCAAAACACCTTAAAGCAAGAAATAGTACAAGAAAACTGCCTAGAATTTCTAAACACAGAAAACAATGTATCAATCAAATGAATCCACAGACCATCTCAAGAAAAAAATCCTATGCTGCATACTCCAAGACACATTGTGACTAAATTCAAGTTTCAATGACAAACGTCAACAGACTAGGAAAAACATCTTCAAAAAAGCTAAGTAAAGTAAGATAACACAGAATGATTCTGCCCCCATCGGAAATAGCAGGAGGAAGTGGAATGTGTTCCCAAGAACAAAGAAGCTGAAGATAAAACACAAGGGAACCTACCCTTCAAAACTGAGCCTAATCATTTATGTAAAAAGATGGATTTCCAATACAAAAGCGACATCAAAGCATTACTATGGAAAAAAACAGACACAAATTATTTTATTTTCAAGCACCTCAGACAACAAGTATTCAGAATGGGCTAAAATATACAGAAAGTAAGGACAACAACAAAATAACAGCAAAACAAATCAATAATAGATTTCAACATGAGAGTATACAAGGAGACCAAGTTGAAAGTAAAAGTCAAATAGAAGAGATGATAGAGAAATAGGCCTGAAACTTTTGTGGGTGGGTGGAGCAGGGAGAGAGGGAAGATGAGAGAGAGAGGAAAGGAAAAAAATTGTGGGGGAGGAGAGAGAGGGAGGGAGAGAGAGAGGGAGGGAGGGAGAGAGAGAGAGATTATAACATCATGGGAGTCCATACAAAGGGAGGAAGAAGTGTAATATATGAGGGGCCCTAATCATGTCAAAGACTCACAATGAGAAGAACAACATTCCTGTAGTCTAACAGGAAGAAGATAGCCCACAGAAGAATGAGTGAAGAGAAAAAGGAGTGATTGTTTCAAAGGGAAAGAAAGTGGAAATGTTTCAGTGATGGTAAAGGGTACCATTAAAGAATGATTCTGTAGGAAAAGGGAGAAATTCTATAAAGGGATCTTATTTTATAAAGGTGGACCTTACAATAAGTATAAGCTGCAGGGGATTCATACATAGATCATTCAACCTAACCCAGAAGAAGAAGAATCAGAGCTCCTGCAAGCAACTTACACCTGGAAGAGTGAAAGATCATCAACCCAGGAATATTTCAAGACAAATGGAAAATGGGAGGGTGGTGGAGAAGCACATGGGGAAGGCAAAAGTTAATTAAATATGAACTGCACAATAAGACACAGAAAAAATACCTACCATGGAGCAATGTCCTCTCTTTCAGAAATTGGCACTCCTAAAAATGAGTCAGCAAAAAAAGAAGACTAAGGTTATATATACAAGGCAATAACATAGAAACTGTTTAGAAGTAGGAGCCCAAAATAGGCATCATAGAAGCTTTAATTCTATGAAGAATATAGAGACTAAAGAAGGACTAAAGAAGAAGGGTCATTGATGAAAGAATAAAATTCTAGAATAGACAGAAAGAGAAGATGAATAATGAAGAGAATGAGAGAAGGAAATTCTTTTTAGGAAAAGATGCAGAAAACAAAATTTTACATACTAACAAACAAGTTGAAAGGGAGAAAAAAGTAGGCATAACTAAGAGGAGGGAAAAAGAGGCTAAGAAATAAGCACTCAATAAAAACAAGAAGAAGAAAGGTAGAAGTAAGTAAAGTAAAACTAGGGAAAAGAGTAACAAATAGAAGGACAGGAGTGGAAGGAAGAAGGGGTGGGGGAAAGAGCTGGTTGAAATAGGGTAGCCTTAAAGAAGATTAAGTTAAAATAACAGAAGAGACATAAGATTGTGTTAACAGAATAAGAGGGGAAATTGTAAATAGGAATAAAAATACAATATTATAAGCAAATAGAGAAAAATATAAGCTTAATTCTCATAACTTTAAAAATGAATTCATTGAACAATACAATAAAATTAAAAAGTGAAAGAATGTATTTCTTTAAAAGCCCACAATGTTTTTGCTTACAAGAAACAAATTTACAAAATAAAAATAGAAACAGAATAAAAATAAGAGGCTGGAAATAAATTTAACTATGGATCAGGTAAGTCCAAATAGAAGTTATAATGATAGTAGCAGACAGAGCAAAAAAAAAATCCCAACACAAAAATGTATAAACAAAGAAACTGCATTATGCTGAAAAGAAATAGCAACAACAAACCAATATCAATATTGAACATATATTCTCCCAATGCCTTAGCATATAAATTCACAAATTAAAAATTTACTAACCTACAAGAAGACATAGATGGCAATATAAAAATGGAAGGAGATTTCAGTGTCCCTCTCTAAGTTTTGCATAGGTCTAATACAAAAATAAATGCAAGGAAAAATATAGAACTGAATACATTGATGTAGAAAATAAAGCTAAAATAACTCGTAGGATATTATACATGGAATTGCAAAAGAACATACATATTTCTCATCATTGCATGAAATGATTGACTCTTTTGAAATTACCCATGTACATTAGGAAACAAAATATTGCAAATAAATACAAAAAGACAGAAATAATAAATAACTCATTTATAGACCACAGTGCAACAAAATTAATAAGCAGTTCAGGGAACATAAACAAAAGACAGACCCAAATGAAGACTTAACCAAATAATCTTAAATAATGAGTAAGTCAAAGAACAAATCATTGACACAATTTGTAATTATGTGAAAGAAAATAATAATGATGAAATGACATATCAAAATTTCTGGGATGCAACTAAAGCAGTTTTCAGAGGAAAAGAAATATACATATATCCCTCCGTGACTGTTAGCAAACTGAACATACCTCTTAAAAATTATACCTCCAACAAATAACCTAAAATAAACACAAAGGAAAAATATTAAAATTACAGGGAGAATTGATTTAAATAAGCCAGAAACAAAAAAAACCTACAGAATTGAATGAGGAAACTAAAATCTAGTTCTCTGGAAAGCATAATAACACTATACAACTTTTAATAAATATTATTACAATGAACTTGTCAGAAAATCAAATCAACAAAGTAGTAAAGGAGTAAAGTGAAATCAAGAAACCAGAAGGATTAAAAAGAAGTAGCAGGACCTACACTTTATAACCCAAAAGGAATAGATAAATATAATCAAAAAATATGATACCCAAACTAATAGAAAACGAAAAAGAGGTCTTAAATAAATAAATGTCAGAAAAGGAAATAGAAGTAGCCATAAAGGAACTAACAAATTGAAAAGTGAAGTCTATCAAACTTTAAAAGAACAATTGTCACCAAAGCTTCACAAATTATTCTCCCAAATTGAGAAAGCATCCTAACTGATTCCTTTTTGAAACAAATATAACTCTAATACCTGAACCAATGAAGAAGAAATTACAAGAAAACTAAACATGAATATAATTATTGAAAGCAGTCAAAAATTGTAAATAAAATCATGCAATACTAGAGCAACTAATCTGAAAAAACTTTCATCATGACCCAATTATATTTGTATTAAGAATACAAGGGCAGTTCAATACTAGAAAAACAACATAATTAATCTTATTTTTTTAAATTCAAAACCACATGATTATCTTTATAAATGTTTAAATTGGCTTTGCTAAAATACAATGCTTATTTATGCTAGAAATCATAAGTTTCTATGGGAGGTATTTTTAATGTCATTAAAATATCAAAAACAGAAACCAATTACATGCAACAGAAATAGAGCAGACTTTCCAACTGTTACACAATTTAAGCAAGGATGTCCATTTCTCGTTATTCTTTTATGTAGCTCTGAAAATGCTAGCAATAGCAGTAAGAAAAATAAATAAAAGCTGTAAAGTCAAAAGGCTAATATGCTGTTTTATTTAGAAAGTACTAGGTAGTCAGCACAGGTGCTTATTGGAACAATTAATATCTTCAGGAAAGTGGTAGGCTACAAAATAAATCCTGAAAAATCCTCAATATTTCTATATAATGATGGCCATATCCAAAACAATGATAAAAAGGAAAATTGCTTTGCAATTCACTACAAAGTGTGGAAAGTGTCTGGAGATCAACTTACTAAAGCACACAAAATATTTTTACTGATTCAGTTACTAAGTGTTCCATGCAAAAATAAAGAACTTGAAATATTCCTAGGGGAATATTTGGTGTGCAGGGTTGAGTCATGCCACTATAATAAAAATGACAATACAACCTAAGTTAATTTATACTTTTAATGTTAATCCAAATTGTCAAAGGGATGCATGAGAGAACTTAATAAAATATAATAAAATAATACCAAACTTCATTTGGAAAAGTAAAATATCTAGAACAGGGGTGGGCAACTTGCAGCCTCAAGGTCACATGCGGCCCTTTAGATCCTCAAATGTGGCCCTTTGACTGAATCCAAACTTCACAGAACATAACCCCTTAGTAAAAGGATTTGTTCTGTAAAAGTTGGACTCAGTCAAAAGGCCACACCAAAGGACCTAGAAGGCCACATGTACCCTCAAGGCCACAAGTTTCCCATCCTGATCTAGAATATCAATAGTGAAAAGAGGTAGGTATAAAGGGAGAAAGCATTTCTATTCATCAAATGATATTATAAAGCAGCAATCCTCAAGACTAACTGGTAAATAAAATAAGGAGGTAAATCATTGGAACTGACACAAGAGAGAATTAGAAACAATGGAACTCAACACCACCATGTTCAATAAATCAAGACACATAAATTAGTTAAGAAGGAACTTTTTGGATAAAAAGTTCTGGGAGGACTGGAAAGCAGTGTGGCAGATATTAGTCTTAGACCAACACTGTACATCATATTCCACAATACCATCTAAATGGTTACATCATCTTAATATTAAGATTCATATGCTAAAACAATGAGAAGAGAAACAAATCATATACTTCTGACTGCTATGGATAGTAAATATATTCTTAACCAAAGAAGGGATAGAGGTAATTACAACAGATAAAATAGCTAACTTTCACTAGGTTAAACTAAAAAGCTTCAGCACAAACAATATTAATGAATCTAAGATAAGAAAGGAAGTGATCAAATGGGGGAAAATAATTACATTCAATTTCTCTCATAAATTCTCTCAAAATTGACATATAGGGGTATGTGTCTCATAATCTGTGTATGTAGGTGTATGTGTGTATATATATATATATATATATATATATGTATGTATGTATACACATTTTTGTGTGTATACATATTTGTATGTACTGTTAACAAAAGACCCCAGGGCCCAAAAAGGGTCCCCAAATCAAATAGAGACTGATCATAGATTACAGAACCTATAGTCACAGTGCAAAACTATTTCCTAATAGGTGTTATCAAAAGATATGAACAAATAGATCCCCAAAAAGATTTTCAAACTATTAAAAACTACATAAAAGAATTCTCCAAATCACTAATAATAAGAAAATACAAATCAAAACAACCTGGCCTAAATAATAAAAATGGAAATAGTCAATGTTAGAGGGGTTATGGGAAGAGAGACACAGTAGTGAATCATAAGTGGAGCTTTATATTACTACAACTGTGTTGAAAAGCAATTTGGATTATGCAAACAAAGTGACTAAAACTTCATACCTTTCCATATCTATACTCATGCCTATGGATTCCCTTAATAGACATACTCCAAGGAGGTTATTGATAAGAACAAAATCTCCATTTCTACCAAAATATTTATAGCAGCACTTTTTGTGATAAAGAATTAGAAACAAAGTAGACGCCCATCAAATGGGGAAATGACTAAACAAATTGTTTCAATGAATATAATGGAATGCTGCTATGTTGTAAGAAATGATAAATAATGAAAATAGGGAAAAGTGGGAAGATCTATATGAAATAAAGCAGAGTTAAGAAGACCCAAGAAAACAACATATACAATGACTACAGCAATGTAAATGAAAAGAACAACCACTAAAAATATCAAAAGTGGATGTTCCAAAATTATAAAGAATAAACATGGATCAAAAAGAGATTTGGTAAGATACCACAACCCTGTCACTTTCCAAAGATGGTAGGTCCACAAGAGGTATATATTATCCATAGTTTCTGATTCTTTTTCAGTGTTCAATGATGAGTTATGACGCTCTTTCTTCTTTTTGTCTTTAGAAAAATTTTTGTTATATGGTAATGTTTCTCAATGTTTATTATTCTACAAATCCTTTACAACAAAGACAAAAAAATTTGTTCTGACTCTGCCCATGACAACTTAATATACTACAAATAATATTCTTTTAGATTTATTTTTGTTTGTTTATTTTTAGAGGGAAGACAGGGCAATTGGGGTTAAGGACTAGACCAAGCTCACACAGCTAGTGGCTCAAGTGTCTGAGGCTGGATTTGAACTCAGGTCCTCCTGACTCCAGGGCCAATGCTCTACTCACTGCACCAGCTAGCTGCCCATACTTCTTTTAGATTTATTAAGTGCCTATGTCATCTATAACAACTTTTTCCCTAAGAAGTCCTAAATTTGAATTGATTTTATATAACCATAAAATAGAGAAGTTATTTTACTTTTACTCATGACATCTCAAAATAAAATATTCATTATGAAATAATTGTGAATATTTTATGTGGGATAATTCTGTAATAATTAAAAGAGCCATCTGGCAGCACTATTATAAATTTATTGAATATAAATATTTTACTAAAATAAGTTACAATATGGAAGATGCTTAACACAACAATAACCATATTTAAACTTAGTTTCTTTATTGGACTTTTTATTGAAATAAGGTTTACAATATTTGCCTCAATACTAGAGATAGACGGTCTTAAATTTGGTCCTGAATTGAATTCTGATTTAAAACAAGAACAAAGTGAAAATGCTCAATCACACAAATCTGTAGTAGGAAATTTTACCAATTTCTCTTGCTAAGAGATTTTCCATTTTTAGCCAAAAATTGATGACTGTCATTTTTGAGTGATGTTCATAGACTAAAATCTTTGATCTGTCAATTAAATTTTCTTTTACATCCATTATCAATTAATTAGTCAGAGACATAAAAGATATATCAATGGGGTTGTCAACTTAATATAATTTATTGGAAATATTCATTGAAAGTCAACTCTAAAAGTAATAGATGACCACTGATATACTTCTTAATGGCCTGAACTGAAAATAGTTAATTTTTTAATAAGATGTTATATAATATACAAAAGCACTCTCAGTTGTGTGGTTTGAAATTTTTAATTTCTTGATCATACTTTTTACTTTCTATTTAGTACTGAATATGTATTTGTACATTGCAATAAAGTGATGAGTTCCTTAATTATTTAAAAAAGATGTCTGCTAGGTAAACTAATCATAGCAGCCATGCCACACACTCTCTAGTGGGACCATTTTCAGTGAAGAAGACAACAAACTCTTTGCTTAATTCAAATAGATGGGCAATAACTCTGTCATGGAAAAGTCACCTAAAATTTGTGAATCTTAGAAGTATAATATGCTTGCTGCTCATTTCTCACTGCATAAAATGGTAAAAAAAAAAAAGGAAATCTCTGTGGAGTTTGAATTTTTAATTAATTATTCTGAGTACATCATCTAACACACTTTTAAGTTTTTATGGCATTCTCTATGATGCCAAAACTGTCTGTTTATGTTATAGAATGTCCAGACTCTACTGTTGCAACTTTTTAATTTTAAAATGTCTGAAGGTTGTCCAAGCATTCATTTTTCTCCAACCCATCAAATTACACAAGAGGACTGATTGATTTGTTTTCCCTTAAATTGTGAAGTAATTGGATTAAAAATGTCTTCCAAATTTGTACATCCTGTTGATATCCTTATCCAACATATCCTTATCCATTCCATCATCACATAGGTATTTTTAAAATGCCATTAATATTTCAAAATTACAAACATCAGCTACCTCATCTAATGCAAATCAAAATTGTTATTTTTTAAACTCTTTTTTAATATTTGATTCAACATGATGAGGCCTATCAAGTATCGAACAAGGTACTATTGTTAGAAATTTGTATCATCTCAATTTGCATTTTTCTTTTTCATTTATTTATTTATTTATTGATTGATTTTAATTTATTAATTTAACATATTTAGTTTTCAGGATTGATTTTCACAATAGTTTCAATTACAAATTTTCTCCCCATTTCTACCCTCCCCCTCCACTCCAAGATGGCATATATTCTGGTTGCCCTGTTCCCAGTCAGCCCTCCCCTCTATCACACCCCTCCCCTCTCATCCCCTTTTCCCTTCCTTTCTTGTAGGGCAAGATAAATTTCTATGAACCATGGCCTGTGTATCTTATTTTCTAGTTGCATGCAAAACCTTTTTTTGTTGTTTTTGAACATCTGTTTTTAAAACTTTGAATTCCAAATTCTCTCCCCTCTTCCCTTCCCACCCACCCTCCCTAAGAAGTCAAGCAATTCAACATAGGCCACATGTATCATTATGTATAACCCTTCCACAATACTCATGTTGTGAAAGACTAACTATATTTTGCTCCTTCCCAACCCATCCCCTTTATTGAATTTTCTCCCTTGACCCTGTCCCCTTTCCAAAGTGTTTGTTTTTGATTACCTCCACCCCCATCTGCCCCTCCACTCCATCATCCCCCCGCCTTTTATTTTTTTATCTTCCTCCCTCTTCTTTCCTGTGGGGTAAGATACCCAACTGAGTATGTATGGTATTCCCCCTCAGGCCAAATCTGATGAGAGACAAGATTCAGCTCATTCCCCCCTCACCTGCCCTCTCCCCTCCTCCCACAGAACTGCTTCCTCTTGCCACTTTTATGCGAGATAATCCACCCTATTCTATCTCTCCCTATCTCCCTCTCTCAGTATGTTGCTCTCTCATCCCTTAATTTGATTTTATTTCTTTTAGATATCTTCCCTTCATCTTCAACTCACCCTGTGTCTGTTCTCTCTCTGTTATGTATATATATATATATATATATATATATATATATATATACACACACACACACACACACAGACACACACACACACACACATATATATATATACACATAGATATATACATACATACACATTCACTTATATATATACATAAACATATATATATGCATATTCCCTTCAGCTACCCTAATACTGAGGTCTCATGAATCATACATGTCATCTTTCCATGTAGGAATGTAAACAAAACAGTTCAACTTTAGTAAGTCCCTTGTAATTTCTGTTTCTTGATTACCTTTTCATGCTTCTCTTGATTCTTGTGTTTGAAAGTCAAATTTTCTATTCAGTTCTGGTCTTTTCACTGAGAAAGCTTGGAAGTCCTCTATTTTATTGAAAATCCATATTTTGCCTTGGAGCATGACACTCAGTTTTGCTGGGTAGGTGATTCTAGGTTTTAATCCTAGCTCCATTGACCTCCGGAATATCATATTCCAAGCGCTTCGATCTCTTAATGTAGAAGCTGCCAGATCCTGGGTTATTCTGATTGTGTTTCCACAATACTCAAATTGTTTCTTTCTGGCTGCTTGCAGTATTTTCTCCTTGATCTGAGAGCTCTGGAATTTGGCGACAATATTCCTAGCAGATTTCTTTTTGGGATCTGTTTGAGGAGGCGATTGATGAATTCTTTCAATTTCTACTTTGCCCTACAGCTCTAGAATATCAGGGCAGTTCTCCTTGATAATTTCTTAAAAGATGATATCTAGGCTCTTTTTTTGATCATGGCTTTCAGGTAGTCCAATAATTTTTAAATTATCTCTCCTGGATCTATTTTCCAGGTCAGTGGTTTTTCCAATGAGATATTTCACATTGTCTTCCTTTTTTTCATTCCTTTGGTTCTGTTTTATAATATCTTGATTTCTCATCAAGTCACTAGCTTCCACTTGCTCCAATCTAATTTTTAAGGTAGTATTTTCTTCAGTGGTCTTTTGGACCTCCTTTTCCATTTGGCTAATTCTGCCTTTCAAGGCATTCTTCTCCTCATTGGCTTTTTGGAGCTCTTTTGCCATTTGACTTAGTCTATTTTTTAAGGTGTTATTTTCTTCAGTGTATTTTTCAGTATTTTTTGGGTCTCCTTTAGCAAGTCATTGACTTGTTTTTCATGGTTTTATTGCATCCTTCTCATTTCTCTTCCCAATTTTTCCTCTACTTCTCTAACTTGCTTTTCCAAATCCTTTTTGAGCTGTTCCATGGCCTGGGACCAGTTCATGTTTTTCTTGGAGGCTTTTGTTGTAGGCTCTATGACTTTGTTGTCTTCTTTAGGCTGTATGATTTGGTCTTCTTTGTCAGCAAAGAAAGAATGCAAAGTCTGAGACTGAATCTGGGCATGTTTTCAATGCCTGGCCATATTCCCAACCAACTAACTTGACCCTTGAGTTTTTCAGTGGGGTATGACTGCTTGTAGACTAACGAGTTCTATGTTCCACATTTGGTGGGGAGGTGCCAGCTCTGTCACACCAGCACTCCTCCTTCCCCAAGAACCCCCAACCCGTACCGGGCTTAGATCTTCAGCAGACTGTGCACTCCTGCTCTGATCTGCCACTTAATTCCTCCCACCGGGTGGGCCTGGGGCCAGAAGCAGCAGCAGCTGTAGCTGCCCCACCTCCGCTGCCCTGGGGGCTGGAAGCTGAACCATGAACTCCTTCTGCTCCCACAGCTTTTCCCACTAACCTTCTCCACAGTCTTTGGTATTCGTGGGTTGAGAAGTCTGGTGACTGCCACAACTCACTGATTAAGGGCGCTAGGGCCCCCTCCGCCCGGCTCTTGGTCTGGTTGGTCCACGCCGCTCAGGCTAGGCTCTGCTCCACTCCGTTCCCAGCTCCCAGCTCCATGTGGGATAGACCTCACCCAGAGACCATCCAGGCTGTGCTGGGCTGGAGCCCTGCTTCCCTCTGCTGTATTGTGGGTTCTGCCATTCTAAAATTGGTTCAGAGCCATTTTTTATAGGTTTTTGGAGGGACTCGGCAGGGAGCTCAAGGTGGTCCCTGCTTTCCAGCTGCCATCTTGCCTCTGTCCCCATCTCAATTTTCTTAATGGTAACTTCCCTAAGAATACACTCAACAATTACATTGGCATAACGACAAAATTAATTTTTCTGCAACAGTATGAGCTTCAATTTTTTCCAATGATACTTAATCATAATAAACTTCCAATTACTTTTATACTTATGGATATAAGAAAATGAAAATTGAGTACTTTTGATTCTTTTTCTTTCCATGTAAAAGGAGTCAACAGCCTTATCTACAAAGCTCTTGTGTTTTTATTGTAAATGTAGAGAAAGAAGTTTTAAGCTGCTATTTCAATAACTCCATAAATCATACATGGCAACTCTGTATATTTTCTCCAAGAAAAGAAAAACCAAATTTAATATATTCCTCCTTAAATATTACTTCTTTTTCAAAAACACCATAATACAAGTGTCTTGAACATCTTTGTGCTTTATCTCAGAATTGTGATTAACCACTGTGTGTAGAATCTAAATGAATGCATTTAATTTCTCATTTTTTGACATTCTTTTTTTCAGTACACTTCCAGCCTTCATCTAATATTCAATTGGGGGTTCTTACACTTTAAAAAATAAAATGAAAAATAATTCTTTAATATTTTTGTTTATTTTCAATCTGGTTAAACATATAACAATACTGTACCAGTACAGGAGCTGAGGGCATAGTGGATAGAGTGCCCAGCCTGGAGTCAAGAAGACTCATCTTCCTGAGTCCAAATCTGGCCTCAGACACTTACCAGCTATGTGACTATGGGCAAATCACTCAACACTCTTTGCCACAGTTTCCTCATCTGTAAAATGAGGTGGAGAAGAAAATGACAAACCATGCCAGTATTTTTGCCAAGAAAACCCCAAATGGGGTCATGAAGAGTCAGACACTACTGAAAACCAACTGAACAATAATAAAGCCTAGTGGTTGGGGAGAAGGAAGTTAACTTTTAATGTTTTGTATAAACACATTCATCTGTGGGCTACTTATGGGAGCCCGTGTACAACACTCCCACAGGATATGAAGACACAGAGGAGTCAGAGACTGCGCTGCTGGAAAGAATGAACTAAGTATGTGATTAAAAGCCCATTGAAATATAGATGTTTTACTATGGAATTAAACTTGGGAGAGAAACAGTGAAGGAAAGAATAGAATACCTTGGCATCCTCTGGGATATAAGGTGATTGGGATTCCCCTGACATCTCATCCATCCATTGAATCCCCTAAATGGTTTCTCCTGAGTTAACCTTCAAAATAATTCCTTACATCAGTGGTGTCAAACTCAAAAGGAAAAGGGAAGCACTAGTCTGCATGTAAGGATCCAAGTGGGCCAGCACACTGACTTTGTTTACAAGATATCTATATTTTATTACCTTTTTATTAATTTTTAAAAATACTACCCAGATACATTGAACTCTGTTTTGACTGCCAGCTTTATGTTTAATGTGTCTACCTTAGATGATGTGGGCAGGAACATGGATAAGCCAGGGGGACGCTGTATTGCAGAACCCTCACTGTTTGAGAACTGTATCTAATACTGTGATGATACCTTCCTGTCTCTGTGGACACAGGTCCCATAGTTGTTTTTTAATGTGCTTTTCTTTCTGATTTAATGTTGATTATATGGTAGATTCATTAGTAATTTTGAACTTTAATCCCCGAGGAACTGTTTGTTTGTTCTCTCACTTGATTTTCCCCGAACACCTTCAGGAGATTGAGCAAATAAAATTTAGGAGGGAAAATGCATGTCCTTGCCCAGAGGGGTCAGTCCTTTTCCTCTGAAGTACCCAGAGTCAGGTCTGAATGTTGGCTTCCATTTACAGGGGTCCCAGCTTCCTTTTAACTGCAGGGCAAGATTTCTGTCATTTAACATGAGACGAGATCTCTGATTCAAAATCATTGTATAATTACTTAGGAGAAAGAAGGATGGCCCAGAAACACTAAATGTGCTGGGACATGACAATCAGCCACAGAGCTGCATGTGAATGTAAGGTTCTAGGGACCACAGTGTGACAAAAATTGTCTATAGAATTAAGGTCTTTGAATTAAACAGATAACACACAGTAGAGATCATCCAATCCAACTTTCTTATTTAGAGGTGAGGAAACTTAGATTCAGGGAGAACAAGGTCCCATAAATCACAAGTAACAACTAGAATTCAAGTCTATAAGCTTCCTGGGAGCTCAATGCAGATGTAATAGTTTCAATTCAGAAGCTAGCCATTCCATGAGATGTCATGACCTAGGCAATAGCTTCATTGTATCCCTGCCACCTACCTGCCCTACTGTTCATCTTTGAGTCACTACAAGCACCTTTGGTGTTATTCTGGTCATTGATGCTATCCATGAAACACCGTCAGAAATGTAACTATGGAAAGGTTTTTCTCATCACATTTTTTTTAATTTTGTGTCCAGGAAGATTACATTTCCTTGACTATTCCCCTTACACAAAAAATGCAGTGGACAGACTTATCCATGGGAGATGTCAAAAACTTATGAAATTACATGGGCTATTTCAGGGAGAGAATGAACAATCATTTCTGAGAAGTCACTTCTTTTTAGAATATCAAGACATTTGAAAATTTACACTCTGATTGTAACAGATGATTATGGGGTCAGCTTTGGTGATGCTGGATTATGTGTGCCCTGCTGTGATTGGCAGAGTGTGGAAAAGTCCCTCTTGGGAAAGATGCCACCCACAACTGGCCATATGGTGCCTACTTACAGAAACTGTACATTGGAGGTTAATTCCATGTCATGACAAAAATTCTTGTTTAGGAACTCAGCTTTGGTGATGCTGGATTATGTGTGCCCTGCTGTGATTGGCAGAGTGTGGAAAAGTCCCTCTTGGGAAAGATGCCACCCACAACTGGCCATATGGTGCCTACTTACAGAAACTGTACATTGGAAGTTAATTCCATGTCATGACAAAAATTCTTGTTTAGGAACCATGCACCACTGAGAGGGTTAATGCTTTAACATAATGGTTCTTAAGCTATTGTCTATGAATTTGTTTTATAAAATATTTTGATAGCCATAATTCAATATAATAGCTTTCATTTGTAGCCCTATGGATTTTATACTGGGCACTTAAAATATTACTCTGAGAAGGGATTCGAAGGTTTGCTTCACAGTGCTGCCAATGCTGTTGTTTAATGCCAAACAGAAACAGCTAAGGATGCCTGCTCTAAGAGGTTCTGGGTCAATTCCACAGAAAGATGGATTCAGTACAAATTTTCTGTGACAGAGATAGAGACACAGAGAGATACAGAGAGACACAGAGGCAGAGGCAGAGAAGCAGAGAAACATAACTAACAAGTGATTTGAGTCACAAGAATAGGACACTCTCTAAGAAGCTTTTTAGTATTTCATAAAAGTGCTTACTATACATCCCTATAAAGAGAAAGAATTAGAGCATTTTCCATAAAAATCACAAGTCATTCACCAGTTAAAACAAAAAGAGTCCTTGGAAGAAACCATTATCAGCTATTCACACCTTTTTGTTAATTCACTTATCAAAGGATGAAAGGCTTTACAGTTAGAAAGAACCTGAGGAATCTTCTAGAGAATAAACACCCCATTTAAGAGACAAAGAAACTAAGGCCCTGAGAGATGAAGTGACTTGCATAGGATAACACAATTTATAAGGAGGAGAGGTTAGATGGCAAAAAAGGTCTTCTCACTTCTCCTGAAGGTCTTTTCAGTCATAGCAGCTCCCAGAGAAATGGTTTCTACAGAATGAGACTGAGGTTCCAAAAATTTTGTGAGAAGAAATTGGGCAGAGGTCCAGAGCCAAGATCTTCTTGAGGTCTTAGACTGGAAGGGGGAAAGCTCAGGGGGCATGGGTAACTAAAGCAGTTGGAAGCATAAACAATAGGGAAAAGTACATGAAAAGGGAAACAGGAAGAGCCTAAAAATAATCTGCACCTTCTCTTCAAAATTTCTTATGGTCAGCCCTGCTTACCCTCCTAGGTCAGATGTTCCTAACTCTGCCTTAAGGAGGTATCCTAGGAAAGTATGGTTGGGAAAATATCACATATAAGAAAGCATACCTATTGAAACCAAGTCATGATGTGGGGAGCAGAAGAAACAATACCATTTAGCACAAGGTAATTATTAGAATCAGCATAATTCACATTTAAAATTTAGAAAGTGCTTTGCAGCAGCCCAAGCAGTAATTGTTTCAAGTATATGAACCCTCACTTAACATGAAAGGAAGGCTGGGTTCTGAGAAGCTGACAGACTTCTACCTAGTCACATACAAGTTACAATCAGGACATGACCTAGGTCTCTTGACTCCATATGCAGTGCTGTAGTCTGTGGCTAAGAAAAGGAGGGATGAAAGAATCTGTGAAAAAAAAAATGAAATAAAAGATTTTGACAAGGAACCATATTTGAGAGTAAAAATATTCATCCACAAGAAACACTGAAGCAATTGCTGCAGGTAGAAACGCTGGGAAAGTGTAAGTTACTTTCTTCCCTTTTCCCACCAGCTCCCATTGCTCTCCTTGTTTTCTGTACAACCTCTTTTCCAATCCAAATTCTTCTATTTTCTGTGAAGGTTCTGCAGAATTCAGAAGTGAGGAATGAGAAATCACACAGGGATTATAGTATTCATCCTGTGGGGACTGACAGATGACCCACAGCTACAGGTTTTTCTTTTTATCTTTCTATTTCTTAACTACATGTTGAGTGTATCTGGGAACCTCGTCATCATCATCCTCACCTTGGTGGATGCCCACCTGAAAACTCCCATGTATTTTTTTCTCAGAAACTTTTCCATCTTAGAAATCTCTCTCACAACTTCTTTGATTCCCAGGTACCTCTACAGCATATCAACTGGGGACAATACAATTTCTTATAGTGCTTGTGCCATACAACTATTTTCTCTCATCTTTCTTGGGGCAGCCAAGTTCTTTCTTCTGGCCACCATGTCCCATGACTACTATGTGGCCATCTGCAAACCTTTGCATTAAACAGCTATCATGAACAGCAAAGTCTGTAACCAGCTCCTGCTGAGTTCTTGGCTGGCTGGGCTGATGATCATCCTTCCACCACTTAGCCTGGGCCTCCAGGTGGAATTTTGTGATTCCAATGTCATTGATCATTTTGTCTGTGATGCATTTCCTGTGTTAGAAATTTCATGCACAGACACACAGTTCATAGAGAAGATAGCTTTGATCGATGCTATATTAACTCTCATTATTACACTACTCTTAGTAGTTTTATCTTATGCCTCCATTGTCAGAACTATTATGAGATTCCCCTCTGTCTGGCAAAGGCAAAAGGCCTTTTCCACTTGTTCATCCCACATGATAGTTGTCTCCATCTCATACGGAAGCTGCATCTTCATGTACGTCAAATCTTCAGGAAATGAAAAAGTGTATTTGAACAAGGCTGTGTCAGTTCTCATGACCTCTGTTGCCCCGGTGATGAACCCCTTTATTTATGCCCTGAGGAACAAACGAGTCATACAAGCCTTTAAGGACGCAGTCAAAAAGATTGCAATTCTCACAAAGCAGTAAAAGATGCCAAATGGGAAAATTAATGTTCAGAATGCCCAATTTTAAAACAAAAATTGTTCACAATTCTGTAACCCTGGGTATTTTTCTTGCTAATCAGCTTTTCTAAAGGCTGTGGATCTTAATCTTAATGCAACCCATTTCCTCATGCAAGAAGAAACATACACAAACATGCTCACATGTGTACATGCAGATACTCATCCACAGGGGTGCAAATGGGGCAAATACAAGCATGCACACACATGCACACATGTACACACACACAGAGTGATGAAAGTCTTCCTTCCATTTTCGTCAGAATTTGTTATGCTTTCTGGCATGTCACTCACCTCTCCTCCAATCCCCACTGCCCAGTCCAACTATTTCCCTAACCATTAGCTTGCTCACTCTAACTCTCAGAGAGATGAGAATGATGGAAAAAGGGCTGTTCTAATAGTCAAGAAGACCAAGGCTCAACTATATCACCGGCGATTTACCATTTCTCCATCTCTGGTAAGTCACCAGAATGGATGTTGGAGGCTGTATAGTCCAACCTTCTCATCTTATAAGTAAGGAAACTAAGGACCAGAATTTTGAAATTACTTGCTCTATTTCATACATGGCAGTAAATAACAGAGCTGAGCTCTCAAGACAGGGCCTCTTCCTCCAAACCCAGTTTTTTCTCCACTGTATTGTACCAGTTCTTCCTTTCCAACATTGGAACCATAATCAAGCCAATTCTGCTATTACCATTAGAACAACTGTCTTAATCTGTTCCCCTATGTTTCCTAAGGTTGACTTTTCATACCCAAACATCCCTCCCTGGCCACCCCCCACCCCATATGTTGCCTTTGTTAGAATGTAAGTACTTCTGATCAGAGACCATCCTATTTTATATCATGTGTGTATTTTGTATATTTTTTGTGTCCCCATTTCTCACCACAGTGCCTGGTACATAGTAGGTGTTTAATAATTACTTTTCCTTCATTCATTCACTGGAAGTGAATACAGACTGTACATATTTCATGGAGAGGTTTTTCAATTTGTAGCAATTTTGGTTTTCCTTCTATAAGACCCTTAACCATCTACAACATGGAATGAGGTAGGTGTATTTAATGGTCTATACTGTTCCTTTCACTTTAAATCTATGATACTATCATACTATGGTTCTGTAGTTTTATGACAGTCTCCACAGCAAAGTAGAACTCTAGAAAATGAGAGTTCATCTCTCTAAATAACCCACATGCAGCTTCCTGGGGGAAGTAGTATGGTCATGGGAACTCTTTTGCCTTGTTGTTAACAGAGGACTAAGTATTTTCAGTTTGTATTTTCTGTGCAGTAAGATAAAGGCTATCCCTTAACACATCACATATGATGGCCCTTTATCTTTTTTTGTAGCAGCTAATATGAGAATCAGAGACTAAGGTAGCCAGTTGAAATACTAGGCAGGGAAGTAGGAATGCAGCTGATCAAAAACCACATAAATATTATCTAATTTGCAAATAAAGAAATATAATCGCATAAGACTCTAAAGTTTCATCTAATATCTAGCATGTTGGCAAAGCTGATAAAAGAATCAATGTGGCAATGGTGTGCCAAAGCAGGTACATTAATACATATTGGCAGAAATGTCTTTGACCAATATTCTTAATATCCATCCAAAATTTTTAACTAAAATCTTGTCAAAGAGAATACAGGAATATGTTCAAAAAGTCATTCATAATAACTAAGATTATACTAGGGAAGCAAAGATTATCAACTTAAATAATTATGTTAAAGGTGAAAATATCCTAAACTACATGATTAACTCAAAAAAGGCAGAAAAAGCCTTTGATAAAAGTACAATAGTCATTTGTTCTTAAAAAAAGATAACAAAAAAGATATGGCTGAAAAAAGTATCCGCCTAAAAGCAAAATAAAGCACTATAAACAGTGAGAATACACTAGAATCTTTGCTAAAAAAGGAGCACATACATATTTTCCAACTTCTCTTCTATGATTTGATAAAGTCCTACAAAGGCAACAGAAAAAAAATTAAAGGCATAAGGATAAACAAAGATTATATAAAAAAACTGTGGGAATAAGCAGAGAAAATGAGATAAATAACAGCTTCAGAAAAGTTTCAAAATAAAAAAACAAACCAAAATAATTCTATATAAGTAAAAAATGAAAGATACGATAATAGAAAAAGACATCCCATTCAAGATAACCATAAAATACATTAAAATATTTTTGAACAAGCCTACCTAAATAAAAAACAATACTTTCAGAGTTTCAATTACAAGTAAGTTTTTAAATAGATCAAAAAAGACAGCTTAAGTTGCTGGAAGAATATTCAGTTTTCATGACCAGACCATGCCAAAAAATAAAATAAAATTCTTCAAGTGACTAGGAGAAAAACCTTCAAATATAAAGTAGAGTAAATTTAGATAACACAAAGTGATTCTGCCCCCACCAGTAGCATCAGGAGGGAGTAGAATGTGTTCCAAAGAGCAAAGAAACTGAAGATAAAACACAAGGTAACCTACCCTGCAAAACTGAGCCTAATCTTTAATGTAAAAAGATGGATGTCCAATACAAAAGACACATAAAAAGCATTAATAGGGAAAAAACCAGACATGAATTATTTTATTTTCATGCACACCAGAAAACAAATATACAGAAAGGGTTAAAAAATACAAAAACTAGAGACAAAACAGCAACAAAACAAACTAATAATAGATTTTAATATAAAAGTACACAAGGAGACCAAGTTGCAAGTAAAAGTCAAATAGAAGAGATGATAGAGAAACAGGCCTGAAACATTTGGGATGGAGGGTGGAAAGGGATGTGGAAGAGAGGGGAAGAAGAGAGAGAGACAGAGAGACAGAGATGGAGAGACAGAGATAGAGAATATTACATAATGGGTGTGCATATAAAGTGAGGAAGAAGGGGAGGGGACTATGTGAGGAACCCTAATCAAGTCAAAAGTTCACAAAGAAAAGAAAAGCATTCCTATAGTCTAAAAGGAAGAAGATAACCCACAGAGGAATGAGTGAGGAGAAAAAGGAGAGATTGATGCAAAGGGAAAGAAAGTGGAAATGTTTCAGTGATAGTAAGGGGTACTACTGAGGAATGATTCTGTAAGAAAAAAAATTCTATAAAATGATCTTGTTTTGCCAGTGTAAACCTTACAATGATAATAAACTGCAGGGGATTCACAGAGAGACCACTCAACCTAACCCAGAATAAAAGGAATGAGAGCTCCTGCAGGCAACTGACACCAAGAAGAGTGAAAGTTCATTGACCTAAGAACATTTCAAGACAAGGGGGACATGGGCAGTAAGGTGGTGGAGAAGAACATGGGGAATTAATTAATTATGAACTGCACAATGAGACACAGAAAAATACATACCATTGAGCAATGTCCTCTCTTTCAGAAACTGTCACTCCTAAAAATGAGTCAGCAAAAACAGAAGACTGAGGTAATATATACAAGGCAATAACACACAAACATTTTATAAATGGGAGTCCAAAATAGGTATCAAAGAAGTTTTAATTCTATGAAGAATATAGAGACTAAAGAGGGACTAAATAAAAATAAGGGCCATAAATGAAAGAATAAAATTCTAGAATAGACAGATGGAGAAGATGAATAATGAAGAGGAGGGAAAAAATTCTTTTTAGAAAAAGATGCAGAAAATGAAATTTTAAGCACTAACAAACAAGTTGAAGGGGAGGAAAAGAGTAGCCATTTTACTTGCCTGCTTAACTGGGAGGAGAAAAAAGAGGGGAAGAAATAAAAACTAGACAAAAGCAAGAAGGAGAAAGGTTGTAGTAAGCTAAAAGTAAGGAAAGGAGTAACAAATGGAAGGCCAGGAGTTAAAGGAGGAAGGGGTGGGGAAAAGAGCTGGCTGAAATAGGGTTGTGTTAAAGAAAATTAAGCTAAAATTACAGAAGAGACAAAGTACTCTGTTTACAGAGTTAAGAAGGGAAATGGTAAATAGGAATAAAAATACAATATTAGAGGCAAATGGAGAAAAATATAAACAATTCTCACAACTTTAAAAATTAACTTATTGAACAATGCAATAAAATTAAGTGATAGAATTCACTTTTTTGAAAGCCCAAAATTTTTTTGGCTTACAAGAAACAAATTTCTAAAATAAAAATTGAGACAGCATTTTATAAAAGGAGCTGGAAACAAATTTTTCTATGCATCAGGTAAGTCCAAATAAACAGAAGCTATAGTGATACTATCAGGCTAAGCAAAAAAAAAAAAAAAAAAAAAAACAATCTGAAAGAGGGAACTACAAGGAAACTACATTATGCTGGAAGGTAATAATAATGACAAACCAGTATCAGTGTTAAACATATATGCTCCCAATGCCTTACCATATAAATTCACAAATTAAAACTTAACTAAACTACAAGAAGACATAGGCAGTAATGCAATAAGAGAAGGAGATTTCGGTTTTGGATATATCTAATGCAAAGATAAACACAAGGAAAAATATAGAACGAAATATATTGATGTAGAAAATAAAGCTAAAAGAATCCACCAGTCACCTCCTGAAAGAGACCCCAAAATGAAAACTCAGAAGAATATCATAGCCATATTCCAGAATTATCAGGTCAAGGAGAAAATAATGCAAGTAGCCAGAAAGAAACAATTTACATATCATGGAACCACAGTCAGGATTACACAGAACTTAGCAGCTTCTACATAAAAGAATCAAAGGGCTAGGAATATATTTCAGAATTCAAAGGAGCTTGGATCACAACCAATAATCAACTACCCAGCAAAATTGAGCATGATCTTTCAGGGGAAAAGATGGACATTCAACTAAATAGGAGACTTTCAATCAATCCTGATGAAAAAACCAGAGCTGAACAGAAATTTCAGTCTTCAAATATAAGATGCAAGAGAAACATAAAAAGGTAAACAGGAAAGAAAAAAAAACCATGTTCTTCAATAAGGTAAAACTATTTAATTCCCTACATGGGAAGATGATATGTGTAGCTCTTGAGAACTGTATCTTTATTAGGGCATTTAGAAGGATTATACATAGACAGAGGGAGGGGGTATAAGTTGGCTTTGATGGGATGATAAAAAGTATTTAATTAAGAAATGAAAAAAGTATTGTACTGGAAGAAGAGGAAACTTGGAGGAAGAATATAGTAAATTACATCAAATGAAGAGTCACAAAGACCTACTACACTAGAGGGAAAGAGGGGAAGGGGGGAGCATTGCTTGAACCTTACTCTCATCAGCTCAAAGATGGAATAACACGGAAGAACAAAAGGTCCATAATATCAATGGAATTAATAAAAAGAAATGCTAGGGAAATGCTAGCCAGATATTAAACCGTACTATAAAGCACCAGTCATCAAAACTACTTGGTACTGGCTAAGAATCAGAATGGTGGATCAGTGGAATAGGTTAGGTACACAAGATGCAATAGTCAACAACTATAGCAATATGTTCTTTGTAAACCCAAAGAATCCAGCTTCTGAGTTAAGAATTCACTATTACACAAAAACTGCTGGGAAAACTGGAAAATAATAAGGCAAAAACTGGGCATAGACCAATATCTTATACTGTATACCAAAATAAAATCAAAGTGGGTTCATCACTTAGGAATAAAGGCTGATATTATAAGCAATTTAGGAGAGCAAGGAATAGTTTACCTGTCAGATTTATGGGAAAGGAAAGAATTCATGACCAAACAAGAGATAGAGAGTATTACAAAATGCAAAATGGATAATGTTGATTATGTTAAATTGAAAAATTTTTGTGCAAACAAAGCCAATGAGACAAAGATTAGGAGGGAAACAGAAAATTGGGAAGGAATCTTTACAACCAGTGTCTCTGATAAAGGCCTCGTAGCTAAAATATACAGGGAACTGAGTCAAATTTATAGGAATATAAGTCATTCCCCAATTAAGAAACAGTCAAAGGATGGGAACAGGCAGTTTTCAGAGGAAGAAATTAAAGATATCTATAGTCATATGAAAAAAAATTCTCTAAATCACTATCGATTAGAGAAATGCAAATCAAAACAACTCTTAAGTACCATCTTTCTCCTGTCAGATTGGCTGATATGACAATACAGGAAAATGATGAATTCTGGAGAGGATTTGGGAAAACTGGAACACTGTTACTCTGTTGATAGAATTGTGAACTGATCCAGCCATTCTGGAGACCAATTTTGAACTATGCCGAAAGGGCCATAAAAATGTTCATACCCTTTGACCTAGCAATATCACTCCTAGGGCTATATCCTAAAGAGTTCACATAAGTGGGAAATGGACCAGTATGTACAAAAATATTTATAGCAGCTCTTTTTGTCATAGCAAAGAATTGGAAATCAAAGAGATCCTATCAATTGAAGAATGGCTAAACAAATTGTGGCATATGAATGTAATGGAATACTATTGTGCTATAAGAAATTAGGAGCAGACAGACTTCACTCTAATCTGGAAAGACTTATATAAACTGATGCTGAGTGAGGGGAGCGGAACCAGGAGATCATTATACATAATTACAGACACGTGGTATCTGTAATGACTAACTTTGATAGATTTGGCTCTTCTCATCCGTGCAAGGTTCAAAGACAACTCTGAAAGATTCATGATGGAAAAAGCCATGCACATCCAGAGAAAGAACTATGGAATCTGAAAGCAGATTTAAGCAAACCATTTGGTCTTTTTTTCCCTTCTTTTGTGGTTTTGTTTCTTCTTTCTCATGATTCATTCCATTGGTTATAATTCTTCTTTACAAGTGAACTATTACATAAGTTCAATGTGAAGGTATATGTGAACCTATATTGGATTACATGCCATTTTGGGGGGCAGAGGGGAGGAGAGGGAGGGAGAGAAAATTTGGAACTCAAAAACTTGTGGAACTGAGTGTTATGAACTAAAAACAAAAAAATTATTTTTTTTAAAAAAAGAGGGAATAACATGCATATGCAGTTGGTTATAGAAATCCATCTTACTCTATAGAAAAGGAGGAGGAGAAAGGGGAAAGAAAAGGGAGGGAGGCTAATAGAAGTGAGGGCAGACTGAGGGAGGCAGTGGTCAGAAGAAAAACACTGGTGAGGAGGGAAACGGTTAAAGGGCAGAGAAAAGTATAAATGAAGGGAAAATAGGATAGAGAGAAAGACACAGAAATCATAACTGTGAATGTGAATGGGATGAACTCTACCATAAAACAGAAGCAACAGTAGGGTGGATTAAAAAACATGTAATTGTACAATATGTTGTTTGCAAGAAACACATTTGAAACAGAGATACACACAGAGTAAAGGTAAAAGGATGGAGTGGAATATATTATGCTTCAGCTGAAGTAAAAAAAAAAGCAAGAGTAGCAATCCTGATCTCAAAGCAGAAGCAAAAATAGATCTAATTAAAAGAGATAAGGAAGGAAACTACATCTTCCTAAAAGGTACCATAGACAATATCAACACTAAACATATATGCACTAAATGGTATAGCATCCAGATTCTTAGAGAAGTTAAGTGAGTAACACGAAGAAATAGACAACAAAATTATACTAGTGGAGGATCTCAACCTCCTCCTCTTAGAACTAGATAAATCTAACCACAAAATGAAGATAGAAGTTAAGAAGGTGAATAGAACTTCAGAAAAGTTAGATATGGCAGACTTCTGGAGAAAACTGAATGAGAATAGAAAGCAATATACCATCTTCTCTTGATAATGTACTAGGGCAGGGTTATCCAAAATATGGCCTGTGGGCCATGTGGGCCACAGTGCAATTTTATGTGGCCCGCCTGTGGCTTTTAATTTTCATGAGTAAAAAAGTAAAATAATAATTTGCATGGAATGAGTATTAGATTTTTAGTTCCATCACTAATAAACAATCTTATTGATGTTAATTTTCTTTGGTGTTTTTAAGCAGTATTATGGATGGAATATATCACATGGAATTTTCAATCAATCTGTGGGATGGGTTCCACCTGTATGATGCAGACTAGTCAGTATGCACCTATGCTTATACTGTTGTATTGTCACTTTGTTGTTTTGTATTTGCTTTCATGCTTCGTGCCTTCACTTGTCATACTGATGATGCACATTCCCCCACTTTTCATTAGTGTACTGTATTTTTTATTCTGTGTTCAGCTCTCAAATAATTATTTTATTTTAATGCAGCCCTAAGATAACCTAAGGTTGGATAGCCCTGTACTAGGGCATTAAAAATGTCACCGTCCAATGCAGAATGGCAGCAATATTAAATGGATCCCTTTCAGATCATGATGCAATAAAAATTACTTGTAATAAAGGAAAATTGAAAGATGAAATTAATTGGAAACTAAATAAACTAAGCCTAAAGAATGAGTGCGTCAAGCAACAAATCATAGAAACAATAAATAATTCCATTGAAAAGAATGACAATAGTGAGACAATATACCAAAACTTATGGGATGTAACCAAAGCAGATCACCAGGGGAAATTTTATCTCTCTAAATGCCTACATGATTAAGATAGAGAAAGAAGAGATCAATGAATTGGTCATGCAACTGAAAAAGCTAGAAAAAGATCATATTAAAAATCCCCAATTAAATATCGAATTAGAAATTCTGAAAATCAAAGGAGAGATTAATAAAACTGAAATTAAGAAAACTACTGAGCTAATAAATAAAACTAAGAACTTGTTTTATGCAAAAAATAAAATAGATAAACCTTTGGTTAATTGGATTTTTTAAAAAAGAAAGGAAACCGAATAGCCAACACCAAAAATGAAAAGGGTAAATTCACCACCAATGAGAAGGAAATTAAAACAATAATTGGGAGCTAATTTGCCCAACTGTATGCCAATAAATCTGACAATCTAAGTGAAATGAATGAATATTTATAAAAATAAAAATTGCCCAGATTAACAGAAGAGGAAACAAAATATTATTCAGTGACATAACAATCAAATTATCAAAAATTTTTGTTACAGAGCTAGAAAAAATAATGACAAAATTCATCTGGAAGAATAAAAGTCCAGAATATCAAGTGAATGAATGACAAGAAATGCAAGGGAAGGTGGCCTAGCCATAACAGATATTAAACTGTATTGCAAAGCAGTAATCATCAAAACTACTTGATACTGGCTAAGAAATAGAGTGGTGGATCAGTGGCATAGGTTAGGTACACAAGACACAGTAGTCAATGATACTGTTTGATAAACCCAAAGACTCCGGCTTCTAGAATAAGAACTTACTATTTAACAAAAACTACTAGGAAAACTAGGAAATAGCATGGCAGAAACTAAACACAGACCAATATCTTATACCCTATACCAAGATAAAGTCAAAATAGATACACAATTTAGATATAAAAGCTGAAATTATAAGCAAATTAGGAGAGTAAGGAATAGCTTACCTGTCAGTTCCATGGAGAATTTAAGAATTTGTGACCAAACATGAGATAGAAAACATTATAAAATGCAAAATGGATAATTTTGATTACATTAAATTAAAAAATTTTGCAAAACAAAGCCAAAGCATTAGATTAGAAGGGAAGTATAAAACTAGAAAACAATTTTTACAGCCAGGGTCTCTGATAAAGGCCTCATTTCTAAAATATGTAGAAAACTGAGTCAAATTTATAAGAATACAAGTCATTCCCCATTTCATAAATGGTTAAAGGATATTAACAGGCAGCTTGCATATGAAGAAATTAAAGCTATCTATAGTTATATGCAAAGATGCCCTAGTTCAGTATTGATTAGAGAAATACAAATCAAAACTGCAAATGCATTTGATCAAATGCAAAACTAAAGTACCACATCACACCTATCAGATTGGCTAATATGACAAAAAGAAAAGTGATAAATGTTGGAGAAGATGTGGGGAAATTGAAACATTGTTGTGAATTGATCCAACCCTCCTACAGAGCAATTTGGAACTATGCCCGAAGGGTTATAAAACTGTGCATACCCTTTGACCCAGCAATACTACTTCTAGGTCTGTCTCTCAGAGAGATCGTAAAAAAGGGAAAAGGACCCACTTGTACAAAAATATTTGTAGTGGCTCTATTTGTGGCTCCCAATAATTGGAAACTGAGGGGATGCCCATGAATTGGGGATGACTGAACAAGTTGTGGTATATGATTGTGATGGAATACTATTGTGCTATAAGAAACAATGAGCCAAATGGTTTCAGAAAGACCTGGGAAGACATATATGAACTGATGCAAATTGAAATGAGCAGAACTGAGAGAACATTGTCCACGGCAACAGCAACATTGTGAGATGACCAACTTTGATAGACTTAGCTCTTTTCAGCAATGCAATGATCTAAGACAATTCCAAAAGATTCATGATAGAAAATGCTATCCATATCCAGAGAAAGAACTATGGCGTCTGAATGAAGTTCAAAGGTACACTATTTTGTCCTTTTTGTGGTTTTTGTTTTTTTTTCCTTTTCATGGTTTTTCCCTTTTCCTTTGATTCTTCTTTCACAACATGACTAATGTGGAATTATATTTAATATTATTGTAAATGTGTATTCTATATCAGATTGCGTGCTGTATTGGGGGGCGGGAGAAAAGGAGAGGGGAAATTTAGAACTAAAAATCTTATAAAAGTAAATGTTGAAAACTATTTTTACATTTAATTGGAAAAAAGAAAATACTATTAAGTGAAGGGAAAAAGAAAATGAGGGTATATGCATGAGTTTGACCACATGTTAGGAATCAGTTTGCACTCATACTGAATTCTTGTAGTAATTTGAAAACAATTTGATAGCAGGTTAAAAATCAGTGAGAACACTTTTCACTTAGTCAGAAGCAGAGTTTGATGTAATCATTGCATAAACATTTAGTTTAAAAAGAACAAGGTCTCCCATTGCATCCAGGGCCATCTCCAATCATCCTAATCTATATCTTGTCACTACACCCAGATGGCTTCTGAGGAGAAAGTGAGGGTGGTGACTTTGCACAGCCCTCTCTCACTTAAATCCAATTTACTTGCATGTCATGGCATCTTCTTCTTGATGTCATGGTCCTCTTTGAGTACAAAGGAGAAACAACAACCTCTGTGACAGTAATATGAACGGCCCCACTATGGATCCAACTGGAACTGGTCTGCTGGGCAACACATCTCTTTCTGTCTTTCTGTCTGTGTCTGTCTTTTTTATGCCTGTCTTTCTGCCTTTCTTCTTTCCCTCCCCTTCTCTTCTTTTCTGTTCACGTGGAGTGTCACACCTTTACCTGCAGGTGCTCTGCCCAAATGAATGTAAATTTTGCTCCCTGAAACCTCCCAAGATATCTTGGGGTTTACAGGCTAAAGTTCTTTCTTAAGGACCACGCCTTAAACCCAAATAACTCTGGCTTTCCTTAATTGGCCAACAATTGGTCCCAGGCCAAACCCTAATTGGTCATTGTTTGGTTCTCAATTGGCTCAGAGTGAATGTAAGTAGCAATTGTTTCTGTTTGAGCCGGAAACCCTCAGGTCTTCCCCCTCTCAGATCTTTCCCACTGACCTTTAAAACTGTCTTTGGTTTTTGTGTGTTGAGAAATCTGGAAACCACCACAGCTGCCAGTGATTCAGTACCCTGAGGCCTGATAAAGCCCCTTCTGTGCTGGCAATCCTATGCTCTGCTCTGAGCCTAGTATGATAGACCCTTCCCTCTTCTAGATTGTCTTTGGCTGGAAATCTGTTTCACTCTGTCATTTTGTGGCTTCTGCTGCTCTAGAATTTGTTTAGAATCACTTTTGACAGGTATTTTGAGGGGTTTGGGGGGAGAGCTCAAGCAGGTCCCTACTTCTACTCCACTATCTTGTCTCAGCCTCAAGGAATGGGATTTTTAGCTCCATTATCTTCCTCTGAATATGAACCCAGATCTTCTCTATCACCATAATAACTGTCTATAGTTGGGTTCTTTCTCTTTTGCTTACTCATTTATTTATTTTATTTTGTTTTTAAAAGCAGCTATCAGTGTAAACAAATTGTAGTCCCAAGGTATGGGGAATGTTGCCCCAAGCCTCAGGTCCTTCTTACTGTTATTTTCTGATATCTGTCTTAGGGCCCTATCTGGTTCTCCTCTCCATTCTCACTCCTCATAAAGATATTGCTGCCAGCAAACTCTACCTTTTGGGATTACTTCTGTCCCTTGAACTTTCCTGAAACTTAGGGCATGGAAATGCCCTAAACTATGTTCAGCGTAGGCAATCCCCCATCCTCCTTGCCTGTGACACTGGAGGTAGGAAATTAATTCAACATACCAGAGAAAGACCTTCACCCTCCCTATGAAAATATAAAAGTCTTATCCCTTTTCTACAAGGGCACGCTGCCATATTGTGTAAAGAATGGGGTCCAGCCATTCCCATGCCAAACTAGGAAGATGGACAAAGCTTTTCAGAACCTTCTATGCCAGTTCCAGAGGGCAGCCTCTTGTAGCAACATCGACTCCTTTACTCTTTCTATGGCACCTGAAGTTAATTGCGCCTGAGGCCCAGTGATGCCCCTCAGCAATTTAAGGCAGATATATTTCATCTCTCTAGAAACTGACAGTGATAGTTCCCTTACCCTGACAAAAATTTCATTGTTTAAAAATACATGCAACCATGAGTTAGCTTTTTTTTTAAAAATCTGTTTCAAATAGCTCCTTTAACCACCTAGTGAAAACAAATGTAATATAACAAAGGATTTGAATAAAAAAGAGAGAATATTTTCAGAATATTTTCAGCAAACCTTGAAACATCCCAACACATCTGTCTAGGGAGAAAAAATTCCAGGTATTTCCAGGAAAAATTCCACATTTTTCCAAGCCATTCACTTACCACTTGACATGAAATTACCCCCTTAGAAGAAACCATTGTTTATATCTTATTGTGAGCTCATTTATCATAGGATTAAGGGATTCACAGCTCTAATGAATCTGAAGATCATGTAGCACAGTCCTCTCTATGTAATAGATTAAGAAACTGTGACCCTAAGAGATGAAGGACTTTGCCCCAGAAAAAAGAAATTTAAGAAAGGAGGCTGAATTTGAAGCTAGGTGTTCTGATTTCCAGGGCAGATATTTTCAGACATGATCACTGCAGAAATTAGGTCCCTACAGAATGAGACTCATGTTACACACAAAAAAATTTTAAACAAAGAATTGTACAAAAGACCACAGCCAGGACATATTTGAGACTGAAAGGGGAAAACATCAAGTGCACTGAGTGAAAAAGGGAATTGGAAGCATGAATGATTGTAATGGTAATTAAGGTTGGACTCTTTTTTCCTGTTTTCTCTTTTAGAATGCTAAAGTAATCAAGTGACCTAGATTAAGTCTTAATAGGTGCAAGGCCCTAGGCCCACACCCTTTTGCTGATTAGGTGTGAAGCCCTTGGGCCCTAAGAAAGGTATATAAACACAGAGGATAGCATTTTGTTTGGGGCTCACACACAGTGAAAGAGTGTTGATGTGGAGACTCTGGGTAGCTGCTGGAGCCCCCAACTTTGAAAAAACCCAGATGTTGGTGCTTCTCTTTTTGGTAACTATGTATGTGATGTCTTGATCAGACAAAGCCTGTCTGTTGAATTGTGTTATTTGTTCTGTTTATATTGTCTCTGTTTATAATTTCTGTTTGTATTTGCTCTGAAGTTCAGGATGCTGGCTTTTCCTCCTAAACTAAGTGAATGATATATGTATGCTTGATTAAAATGAGATTGTTAACCACTTAAGACTGCTTTCCTTAGAAAAAAAGATCAAAGAATCTGTGCTGGCAGCTCTTGTTTCTGGTCTTGTTGGGTCTTACACCTCAGCAGCAGCTACAAGCAGCGTTATTGTTACAAAAAATTGCATAGTTTGCAGGATCTGCATATTAAAAGGAAAGTACATGCTTTTGGGGTACTGGGATAGTGGTTGGATATTTCCCAGTTATTGGGTTGCTCTTTATACTTGTGGTGGCTATGCTTCTGTGAGCCCCAGGAGCAATAAAGGCCTGGAGAAGAACAGGCAAGCAGCGGTGATGGGAGTGGTTTCTTGACAGCCCAGAGCAGGACCCCTGGGCAATAACTTCTCCTTCCCCCTCCCTATCCCACTAGCACTCTGGAGGTGACAGGCCTCAGAGACCTGTGGGAGGAAAACAAGCAGAGGTTTGCAGGAAGCAGGGATGGCCAGAGCCAGGGCTTGAGTGGATTAGCCCAGCTCCAGACTATGCAGAAAGGATGGATGTCCTGAGATTGTATTGTATGTGGGGCCTTGAGGCAGTTGTGGAGAACTGCATTCATAGATACTTGGCAGGAGCAGTTGGTGAGGTGAGACAACAAGTGGATGGCTACTGACATACTGACCCAGCCAGAGCTGAGGACGGCCCTGGTGAGAACTTTGGAAAGGTGAGAGCAAGACTGGGGAGGAGCCTGCATCAGGATTTGGGCAGAAGCCAGGAGCAGCTGGATCCTGCTGGATGACCCTGGAGCTTGAAGTTCAGCCCTGGGTTAAGATGGAAACTTTGCAGCAAGGCACTGAGTGTGCTTTTTCTCTGCTTTCTCCTGGGATGGTTTGGGACCAAGGGGGAGGGTGGAGTTGTCTATGGTGGGGAGGGAAGTGCACTGGCCCCCCAGGATCCTATTCTGTTGGCTCTGTTGCCCAGTTGCCCCTCAGGACTTGGAAGTGGGGAGCTGGAGCAGTGTGGGGAGAAGGACACAGCCCCAAGATAACTTTATTTGGACTTTTTTGTTTGTGTTGGAACTTTGCTAATTAAAGCATGCCCACATCTGATGTACCAGAAGCCTGCAATGTCAGTGTGTGGAAAAGGAAGGACTTTACTTGGACACTTTGTATTTACTAAAGAAGATTGTAGCTTGCTGTGACCTAGGAGTGGATGATGTTTGTATTGTAAACAAGTATTTTGGAGAATGATATGCTTTGTTACGTTGTGAATATTATGCTTTAGTTCCCTGATTGGTTCACAATGTATAATGCCTCTATTTGCTCCAGGATCCATAGCTATTATATTGTGTAAAGCCAAGGATCCTGGAAAGTGTGGAATATGTAATGGTAATTAAGGTGGGACTCTTTTTCCTGTTTTCTCTTTTAGAATGCTAAAGTAATCAAGTGACCTAGATTAAGTCTTATAAGGTGCAAGGCCCCAGGCCCACAACATTTTTCTGATTAGGTGTGAAGTCTTTGGGCCCTAAGAAAGGTATATAAACTCAGGGGTTAGCATTTTGTTTGGGGCTCTCACTCACTGGAAGAGTGTTGATGTGGAGACTCTGGGTAGCTGCTGGAGCCCCCAACTTTGAAAAAAACCCAGATGTTGGTGCTTCTCTTTTTGGGAACTATGTATGTGATGACTTGATCGGACAAAGCCTGTCTGTTGAATTGTGTTGTTTGCTCTGTTTATATTGTCTCTGTTTGTAATTTCTGTTTGTATTTGCTCTGAAATTCATGGTGCTGGCTTTTCCTCCTGAACTAAGTGAACGATATTTGTATGTTTGATTATAGTGAGATTGTTAACCCCTTAAAGTTGTTTTCTTTAGAAAAACAGATCAAAGAATCTGTGCTGGCAGCTCTTGCTGCTGGTCTTGTTGGGTCTTACACCTCAGCAGCAGCTGAAAGCAGGATTGTTGTTACAATGACAGTGACTGGGAGACAGGAGGGCCCCAAAGACCATCTTCATTTTCTCCACAATGTTTCTCAAGGCCAGCCTGCTTACCATCTTAGGACAGATGTTCCAAATTCTTCCTTGGTCCAGTATACTAGAAAAAGACACTGGGAAAAATTTCACATATAGGGTAGTAGAGAAGTAAAGTGAAAACATTATTGGAAGAGCATAAGAGGTACTTTCCAATTAGTCCAGAGTAACAATTATAATACTTATAAAAATAGCTCACATTTCAGGTTTACAAAATTTTTTTTTCAAAACATCCCTGTGAAGTAAGCAGTAGATGTAGCATAGCCCCAGTTTTACAGATGAGGAAATGTGGCTTCAGAAAGTGACTCAGGAGGCAGAGCCAAGATGGCGGCTGGAAAGCAGGGATCAGCGTGAGCCCCCGGCTGAGTCCCTCCAAAAACTTATAACAAATGGCTCTGAACCAATTTTAGAACTGCAGAACCCACAAAACAGCAGAGGGAAGCAGGGCTCCAGCCCAGGACAGCCTGGATGGTCTCTGGGTGAGGTCTATTCCACACGGAGCTGGGAACTGGGAGCGGAGCACAGCAGAGCCCAGTGAGCGGCGTGGACCAGCCAGACCAGGAGCCGGGCAGAATGTGCCCTACCACCCTGAATCAGTGAGCTGCGACAGTCACCAGACTTCTCAACCCACAAAAACCAAAGACAGCAGAGAAGGTTAGTGGGAAAAGGTGCGGGAGTGGAAGGAGTTCGCGGTTCGGCTTCCAGCCCCTGGGGCAGCGGAGGTGGGGCAGCTACAGCTGCTGTTGCTTCTGGCCCCAGGCCCACCCAGTGGGAGGAATTAAGTGGTGGATCAGAGAAGGAGTGCACAGTCTGCTGAAGATCTAAGCCCAGTCCAGGTTGGGGGTTCTTGGGGAAGGAGGAGTGCTGGTGTGACAGAGCTGGCACCTCCCCCCCAAACGTGGAACATAGAACTCGTTAGTCTACAAGCAGTCATACCCCACTGAAAAACTCAAGGGTCAAGTTAGTTGGTTGGGAATATGGCCCAGCAGCGAAAACGCACCCAGATTCAGTCTCAGACTTTGCATTCTTTCTTTGGTGACAAAGAAGACCAAAACATACAGACAGAAGTTAACAAAGTCAAAGAGCCTACAACAGTAGAAAAACATGAACTGGTGCCAGGCCATGGAAGAGCTCAAAAAGGATTTGGAAAAGCAAGTTAGAGAAGTAGAGGAAAAATTTGGAAGAGAAATGAGAAGGATGCAAGAAAACCACGAAAAACAAGTCAATGACTTGCTAAAGGAGACCCCAAAAAATACTGAAAAATACACTGAAGAAAACAACACCTTAAAAAACAGACTAACTCAAATGGCAAAAGAGCTCCAAAAAGCCAATGAAGAGAAGAATGCCTTGAAAAGCAGAATTGGCCAAATGGAAAAGGAGGTCCAAAAGACCACTGAAGAAAATACTACTTTAAAAATTAGATTGGAGCAAGTGGAAGCTAGTTACTTGATGAGAAATCAAGGTATTATAAAACAGAACCAAAGGAATGAAAAAATGGAAGACAATGTGAAATATCTCATTGGAAAAACCACTGACCTGGAAAATAGATCCAGGAGAGATAATTTAAAAATTATTGGACTACCTGAAAGCCATGATCAAAAAAAGAGCCTAGATATTATCTTTCAAGAAATTATCAAGGAGCACTGCCCTGATATTCTAGAGCCACAGGGCAAAATAGAAATTGAAAGAATCCATCGATCGCCTCCTCAAATAGATCCCAAAAAGAAATCTCCTAGGAATATTGTTGCCAAATTCCAGAGCTCCCAGGTCAAGGAGAAAATACTGCAAGCAGTCAGAAAGAAGCAATTTGAGTATTGTGGAAACCCAATCAGAATAACCCAAGATCTGGCAGCTTCTACATTAAGAGATCAAAGGGCTTGGAATACGATATTCTGGAGGTCAATGGAGCTAGGATTAAAACCTAGAATCACCTACCCAGCAAAACTGAGTATCATGCTCCAAGGCAAAATATGGATTTTCAATAAAATAGAGGACTTCCAAGCTTTCTCAGTGAAAAGACCAGAACTGAATAGAAAATTTGACTTTCAAACACAAGAATCAAGAGAAGCATGAAAAGGTAATCAAGAAAAAGAAATTGCAAGGGACTTACTAAAGTTGAACTGTTTTGTTTACATTCCCACATGGAAAGATGACATGTATGATTCATGGGACCTCAGTATTAGGGTAGCAGAAGGGAATATGCATATATATATATGTTTATGTATATATATAAGGAATGTGTATGTATGTATATATCTATGTATATATATATATATATATATATATATATATATATATATATATATATATATATATATATGAGAGAGAGAGCAGACACAGGGTGAGTTGAAGATGAAGGGAAGATATCTAAAGGAAATAAAATCAAATTAAAGGATGAGAGAGGAACATACTGAGAGAGGGAGATAGGGAGAGATAGAATGGGATGGATCATCTTGCATAAAGGTGGCAAAAGGAAGCAGTTCTGTGGGAGGAGGGTAGAGGGCCCATGAGGGGGGAATGAGTGAACCTTGCGCTTATCAGATTTGGCCTGAGGAGTGAATACCATACATACCCAATTGGGTATCTTACCCCACAGGAAAGAAGAGGGAGGAAGATAAAGAAAAAGGGGGGGGAATGATGGAAGGGAGGGCAGATGGGGGTGGAGGTAATCAAAAACAAACACTTTCGAAAGGGGACAGGGTCAAGGGAGGAAATTCAATAAAGCGGGATGGGTTGGGAAGGAGCAAAATATAGTTAGTCTTTCACAACATGAGTATTGTGGAAGGGTTATACATAATGATACACATGTGGCCTATATTGAATTGTTTGACTTCTTAGGGAGGGTGGGTGGGAAGGGAAGAGGGGAGAGAATTTGGAACTCAAAGTTTTAAAAACAGATGTTCAAAAACAAAAAAAAAAGTTTTTGCATACAACTAGAAAATAAGATACACAGGCAACGGGGCGTAGAAATTTATCTTGCCCTACAACAGAGAAAGGGAAAAGGGAATGGGAGGGGAGTGGGGTGACAGAAGGGAAGGCTGACTGGGGAACAGGGCAACCAGAATATATGCCATCTTGGAGTGGGGGGGAGGGTAGAAATGGGGAAAAAATTTGTAATTCAAACTCTTACTGAAAACTAAATATGTTAAATAAATAAATTTAAATTTAAAAAAATAAAAAATAAAAATTAAAAAAAAAGTGATGAGCAGGAAGACTTCAGAAAAACCTGGAAAGACTTGTATGAACTGATGCTGAGTGAGGGGAGCAGAACCAGGAGAACATTGTAAACAGTAACAGTCACAGTGTGCAATGACTGACTTTGATAGACATCTCTTCTTATTATCACAAGAATCTAAGAGAACTCCAAAAGACTCATGATGGAAAATGCTGTCCACACCCAGAAAAAGAACTATGGAGTCTGAATGTATATCGAAGCATATTATTTGCACTCTCTTTTTTTGTTTCTTCTTTCTCATAGTTACTCCCATTGGTTCTAATTCTTTTATTACAACATTACTAATATGAAAATAATTTTAATATGAATGTATATGTAGAGCCTATATCAAATTACACATTGTTTAGTGTGGGGGGGAGGAGAGAGATGGATAGAAAATTTGGAATTCAAAATCTTATGGAAGTGAATGTTGAAAACTTAAAATAAATGATTAAACAAATAAAAAAAAGAAAGTGACTCAAATTATAGAGCCAGTAGATGACCCCTCTGGGTTTGGAAACTAGGTTTTTTTGAATCCATGTTCAGTTCTCTAGGGTGTGGTTAAGGGAAATGGGTAGTCAAGGGCTGTTAGTAAAGGTGGATAAAATAGAAGATTTTGACAGAAGACCATGGTTGAAAGGGGAAAAGATGTTCATTCTAAAAGTACATGGAAATAATCAATCCTGAAAGAACCTAGAAAAAAAGTGGAATGTAATAAAGTGACAATATTTGAGACAAACCTTATATACGTTATACTTATTCAGTGATGTAACAATCAAACTACCAAAAAATTATCTTATAGAGCTAGAAAAAATAATGACAAAATTCATCTGGAAGAACAAAAGGTCCAGAATATCAAGGGAATTAATGAATAGAAATGCTAGGGAAGGTGGCCTAGCCATACCAGATCTTAAACTGTGTTATAAAGCAGCAATCATCAAAACTACTTGGTCCTGGCTAAGAAATAGAGAGTTAAATCAGTGGAATAGATTAGGTACACAAGACACAGTAGTGAATGACTATGGTAATTTACTGTTTGATAAACCCAAAGATCCCAGCTTTTGGGATAACTCACTATGTGACAAAAACTGCTGGGAAAACTGGAAAATAGTATGGCAGAAACTGGGCATAAGCCAACACCTGACACCATAGACCAAAATAAAGTCCCAATGGGTACGTGATTTAGATATAAAGACTGATACTGTAAACAAAGTGGGGGACTAAGGAATAGTTTATCCATCAGATTTATGGAGAATGGAGGAATTTATGATCAAACAAGAGATAGAGAACATTATGAAATGCAAAATGGATAATTTTGATTACAATGAATTGAAAAGTTTTTCCAGAAACAAAGCCAATGCAACCAAGATTAGGAGGGAAGCAGAAAAGTGGGAAAGAATTTTTATAACTCATGTCTCTGATAAAGGCCTCATTTCTAAAATATATGGAGAACTGAGTCAAATTTACAAGAATACAAGTCATTCCCCAATTGATAAATGATCAAAGGACATGAACAGGCAGTTTTCACAAGAAGAAATTAAAACTGTCTATAGTCATATGAAAAAAATGCTCTAAATCACTATGGATTAGAGAGATGCAAATCAAAACAATTCTGAGGTACCACATGACACCTATCAAATTGGCATACCCCTCAAGAAGCCAAAAAACATCTCACCTGACTGCCTAGAAGTCAGAGAGACCCATAACACTACTCCAAGTAATCTAGGCACCTTGAGTCGTCTAGCCACAGGACACAGATAAACGAAAGGGGAGAGAGAGAGAGAGAGAGCCACAGGACACAGATAAATGAAAGGGGAGAGAGAGAGAGGGAGAGGGAGAGGGAGAGAGAGAGAGAGAGAGAGAGAGAGAGAGAGAGAGAGAGAGAGAGAGAGAGAGAGCTGTTGACTAAGAGAAGATCCAACACTTAGATGGGTCCCAGATTTTGGTACCAAAATGAAGAAGAGGAGGAGGAGGAGGAGGAGGAGGAGGAGGTGATAGTGGTGGTTCAGGAATTGGATAGGCCAGAAAGAATTCAAGAGGCTGACATTCTCCTAGCCAAGAGGACTTTATTGACACAAAAGTGGTGGACTAGTCTGTAGGGGTACTATCAGCTTGGAGAAGGACCAGGGCTTGCTTTTATAACAAATCTTGGACACTCAGCCTGGACTGGGTTATGCTCCTGCATGGGCAGTTAACCACAAGAGAGGGAGAGCAGGTGTGTTGAGTACTTTTAACCAAAGGAAGGAGAGGACCGAAAAGGGAAGCAGGTATGTCTTCTTAACAGGTGGAGCCCCCTATTACTGGGCAGATTTAGATTTAGGCATTGTTGATGAGTAGAAGCCAGACTCATCAGTCATACATTCAAATCACAAACTGCCATTTAGATATTTCAAATTAAATGTCCTATTGTATATTGCACTCAGTATGTCTAAATTATAACTCATTATATTTCTCCCAAACTTACCAAATTTTTGGATTTTCAATTTTCTATTTAGGGCAATCCCATCCTTCCATCCAACTAGGTTCATAACCTAAGAGTCAACCTCAACTCCTTGTTCTGTCTCAACCCACATGTCCAATCAGTTCTCAAGTGTTGCTGATTTGAATCAACATTTCTTTTTCCCAGGTTTTTTTTATTTGGGAGCTCATTTATGGATTGTTCAATTTATTTTTCCAGAAATTGAGTTATTTAAGTCTTCTATTTTTTGTTCTGTTCATCTGGGCACCTTATATTGCTGTAAATATTCATCCATTTCACTTACATGTCAGTTTATTAGCCTATGATTATGCAAAACTCCATTCTAAGAAATTCTTTTAGTTCTCCTTTGGTAAATCAGCTCTTTTTCTTCTTTATGTAATTTGATTTTCATTTTTTCTTTTTGAAAAATCCAATTAGCTGTGATTTATCTGTTATTTGGTTGTTTATGCTTTTCAGAAAGCCAGATTTCCCTTAAGGACTTCTTTGACAGCAGCCCAGAATTTCATGTTTTTTGTTTAATTGTTGTCATCTTTAATGAAATTATTGAATGTTTCTAGGATTTGTTTTCAAACCTACCATTCTTCAGTTTTTATAAAAACTTCCATGTATATCTGAAAATATCTATATATATCTATATATATCTATATCTATATCTATATCTATCTATCTATCTATATATATATATATATACACTTTTTAATTGCCATTCATTAATCCCCAGAGGTCTATCATATGTAACTTTTCCAAAATACTAATCAGAGTCTTATTTCCTTCTATTTTTGGTTAGACTGATCTAGGTCTGGAAAAAGATGAATGGAGGTCAACCAATATTAAATTTTACATTTTTCCTATCCATAACTCATTTAACTTCTGTCTTATGAATTTTGATACCATGCCAGTTGATGCTTACATATTTAGTATTGATAACAATGTTTTATCTATGGTACCTTTCAGTAAAATGAAATTTCTGTTTATCTCTTTTAAACACATCTATTTTTACACTTTCTTTGCTTGAGATGATGACTCTTGTCCTTTCTGCTTCAGTTGAAGCATAAAAGATTCTTCTCCATTCCCCAGTTTTTTAACTCTATGCATTTTCATGTTTTAGATGTGTTTACTATTTCAAGATAAGTGTATCATTGGCTCCTGCTTTCTCATCCATTCTTCTATCTTCCTTTTAAATATTTTCTACTTTATGAGTGAGTTTAACCCATCTATATTCTCAGTTATGATCATTAACTGTGTATTTTCCTAATCCTATTCTCTTATACTTTTCTCTCTCTTTTTTTCTGCCCAATTCTTTTTATATATTTTACTCATTGCTGTGCTATACTATTACAGAGCTCCATGATGTATCAGACATCTGGGCAACTCAAGGGGCAATGGATGAACAAAGAGCACATTAAAGCAGGCTGCAGGATATATATTATCAAGAATGATTTGTGGGCAAGGAGTAGTGTAAAATATAGCATGCAGCAAACTATCAGAGAAAGTGGTGAGGTTGTCATGAAAGGAAAGAAAATAGTCACTGCATTGGTACCCATGGAGAAAAACCACCAATCCACTGGGTAGAACTTTCATGGGAGAACTATGGCATCATATGAACAAGGATCACACAGGATGGTAAGGCATAGGTTGCATAGGTGGAAAGAATGTCCCATGAATGAGATTATAAATCCATTAATGTCTAGATGTGACACCACAAAAGTAAAGTTGGGAGAATAAGTTAGAAAAAAGGAACAGAAGATGTCAGGGTCCCTGGCATATAAAATGATTGAAAATCCCATGAAAACTTGCTGTCCCTGAGGAAGCCCTTCATACCTTCTCCTCAGCATTCAAAATTAGATCCTTTAGATGATGTATGAAGGAACAGGAAGATGTCAGGGGTCTTGCCCCATATTAGTGTTTGAGAAGTCTGATACTATGGCTGCACTTTCTAGTCTCTATGGACATGAATCCCGATACCTGGCCACTGGATCCAGGTGGCTCCAGAGAAGAAAGTTAGGCTGGTGACTTGGCACAGCCCTTCTTCACTTAAATTCAGTTCACTTGCATATCATGGCATCACCTCCCTGATGTCATGGTCTTCTTCAAGAACCAAGGACAAAGAGCAACCACTGTAAGTTGAAAAGTTGCTGCCCACTGGGGACCAAACTTCTACTTGGGCAACATGGCTTTTTATCTTCCTTCCTTTCTTTTTTTCTTTCTTTCCTTCTTTCTTCTCTCTTCACACAGGTATCACACTCTTGCCTGCACATGATCTGCCCAAAGGGATTGTAAGTTTTAATCCCTAAATATTGCTTTTGTTTTTTCTCTTAAACACTAGCCTGAAACCCAAATCACTTTGGCTTTCATTCACCGGCCAACAAGGGGTCACAAGCCAAGTCCTACTTAGTCATTGTTTGTGCCCTGATTGGCTCAGAGTGAATATAAAATATTTGTTTCTTATTTGGCTAGAAACCCTGAGAGTCTTCCCCTCCCAGATCTATTTTTTTGAAGAGGCCACTGTTTGCCTCATTTCTTATTAAGTCTTAATCAACGAATGGGCACTGCCTCAGTCAAACTGAAGCCTGTTAAAGACCTTAGCTTGAAAAGGCCAAGATCCCCCACCACATCCAGGGCCATCTCCAGTCATTCAGATCTATATCTTTTCACTGGACCCAGAAGGCTCCAGAGGAGAAAGTGAGGCTGGTAACTTAGTATATCCTCTCTCACTTAAATCCAATTCACTTGCACGTCATGGCATCACTTCCCTGATGTCATGGTCCTCTTCAAGAACAAAGGACAAACAACAGCAATGGACATCAACCCCACCAACATCAACTCCACCACTGAGTATTTAAATTTTAGGGTTGATGTTGGGGGATGGTGGTGTTCCTTTGTTTGTCTAATGCCAATTACATGGTAGATTCATTACTTATTATTTAATCCCAAAGGGACCTTTTGTTTGTGTACTTGCTTAATTCCCCAAACACTTTTTGAAGACTGAGAAGATAAAATGAGAGGAACTCATTCCCCTGCCCAGACATGTCACACCTTCTCATGTGAAGAGTATGGAAGCAAGTGCTAACATTATCTTCCTCTTCCAGAAGTCCTGGTTTTCTTTCAGCTTCATGGCAAGATTTTTGACTTTTAAAAATGGTACAGGATCTCTAATTCATAACCAATTTAGATTTAGTTATGAGAGAAGTTAGGCCAGGAGCTTTAGGTATCATGGGAAGTGGGAATCACACAGTTACTTATAAAGTGATTGTAGTGGTAATCAGGTAATCTGCTTTTTGTTGTTCTTCTCTGAAGTGCCTTTAATGATTCTGGCCTTTGTTTGAATGGGGCAGGTAAAATGGGATCTTTTGCTTTGAAGTGTTTCTCAGTACTAAGACTATTGGGAGTCATTGATTAGTAAGGTGGTACTAGGGATTAACTAACTTTCCCATACCCAAAATGGGACTTTTCACTGTTTTGTTCCAGTGCTTCTCAGCACTGAGGTAATCAAGTGCCCCAGGGCCCTGGGATGGGTATATGAGATCCAAAGTTGGTGTTTGACTTTTGAGCGTACACTCATTGAAAGAATGTGAGTGACAACACTCTGGGCAAGCCACTGAATCCACCCTGCCCTGGCTTTGTAACCCACACAGACAGATGTTTGTGCTTCTCTGATAACTATGAATTGTGATTTGAATGAGACAAGGTCTGTCTGTTGATGTTTGTAATTTCTGTTTGTATTAGCCTTGGAGTTCAGGGGCTGTTCTTCTTCCCCTGAACTAAGTGAATGATATATCTATGTTTAATTAAACTGAGATTGTTAACCTCTTAAAGTTGCTTTCCTTAGAAAAGAAGATCAAAGAACTTGTGTTTGCAGCCCTTCTTTGTGCTGGTTGCTGTTGGTCTTTCACCCCCACTGTAGCTGCTAGCCGAATTGTTGTTACAGTGATGTCCTGGGGCCCAGAGATACTTTGGACAAAAATGTCTACAGAGTCAGGATCTGTGAAGTAAACCTGAAAAGAGCATCAGAGATCATCTAATTCAATCTTATTACTTGTATGTGAGGAACTTGGGACTCAGAGAGGTCAAGTGATATACATATATATATATATATATATATATATATATATATATATATATATATATATATATATATATATAAAACATCACACAAGTCAGTAATGATAGCTAGAATTTTTCAAATCAAGTTAACCTTCCAAACATACCATGCTACCACCATTTCCCTCCACTCTATTTGCAGCTTTGTGTCACACCAAGGACTTTTGGGGTTATTCTGGTCATTGATGTCATGAAGAACTGTCAGAAATGTAAGTATGGGAACAATTTATTAGGTCACATATGTTCCTCCTTTCAGATCTAGTCTGATCAAATTTATGTGGCTATTTCCCTCATACAAAAGGCACTCGGGTGATGCAGTGGATAAAGCACTGCGGCTGAAGTCAGGAAGTCCAAAGTTTAAGTCTATATTCAGATGCTGTATGACCTTGGACAAATCACTTAAGTTCTGTCTGCCTCAGGTTCCTCAACTGTGAAATGAAGATGATAACAAACCTACCTCTTAGGGTTGTCGAAAGAACCAAATAAGATCATACTTGTAAAGCACTTAGCATATTGCCTGGCTCATAGTAGGTGTGTAAGACATGTTTCTTTCCTTCTTTCCTACAGAAGCACAATGGCCAGACCCATCTGTTTGCAATTTCCAAATCTTTAGGAATTGCTAAGACTATTTCAGAGAAATATTCAACCATGATTTCTGGGATGTCACATGTTGCAGGGGATAGGAAGACCTTTGAATTTAATACTCACATTAGAGTCCGGTCACAGAGACAGCTGCACTAACAGTGGATTAGTTGCTTGCTTATATGATTTGGGAGGTGATAGAAAAGCTGCTCCTTTTCCCAAAACTTCCTTCAGAAATGCCACTATGCCATCTTCATCCAAATTTCTGCAAGTGAAGGTATGTCCTTTCTATGATGAAAATTCCATTGTTTAAAAATGCATGGAACCATGAGTTAGTTGCTTTAAAAAATTCTATCTGAAATAGTTCATTTAACCACACTAGAAAGAACAAATGTAATATAAGAAAAAATTTGAGTAAAAATTATTAGGACATTATAGTAAATCATTTTCAATAAACCCTAAAACATCTTATCATAACTCTCTAGGGAGAAAGAATTTGAAATTTTTCTAGGAAAATAGTAACTTAATCACCATTTGAAATAAAATTACCCCCTTAGAAGAAACCATTGCTTACATCTTATAGTGAACTCATTTACATAAGATTATGGGATTCAGAGTTGGAAACTCAAGAATAGTGAGTACAGTCCACCTGTGTAACAGATGAAGAAACTGTGGCCCTAAGAAATGAAGAACTTTGCCCAAGATAAAAAATTTAAAACCAGAGGCTGAATTTGAAAATCTGATTTCTAGTGTATATTTTTTTCAGATATCACAAGTACAGAAAGCAGGTTCCTGCAGAATGAGATTCAAGTCACTCACAAAAGAGAAAATGATAGAATGAACTGTATAGAGGATGACAGCCAGGACATATTTGAAACAATAAGGGGAAAACCTGAGGCAGACTGAATTACAAAGGAAATTGGAAGCATGTATTGCAGGAAGAGGGACCCTGGAGAGCTCCACAATATTGCTGCACAGTATTTCTTGAGGCTAGTCTGCTTACCATGTTAGGTCAAATGTTCTTAACTCTTCCTTGAAAGAGTACACTAGAAAACAAAAGGTACCAAGAAAAAAATTCATGCATAGGGGAACAGAGAAGGAAAGGTAAAGTCATAAGCTGAGGTATAGGGGAGGTAATATTCAATCAGCCCAGAGTAACAGCAACACCAATAATAATAATAGCTCACATTTAAGATTTATGAAAATTGTTTTTTTCAAACCATCTCTCTGCAGTAAGCAATACAAGCACTGCAACTATCATTTCACAGAGAAGGAAATGTGGGTTCAGAGAGTCACTCATATTATAGAGCCAGATGTCACCTCCAGGATTAGGAACTAGGTCTCTTGAATTCAAGTTCAATTCTCTTCAGTGTGGCTAAGGCAAAGGGAGAGTTAAGGGCTTTGAGTGTACATGGATAAAAAAAGAAGATTTTTGACAGAAGATCATGTTTGAAAGGGCAAAAATTGTTAATTCTAAAGATATATGGAGACACACAATCCTGAGAGAACCTAGAAAAAAAGGTTACGATATTTAAGACAAACCTTATGTGAGCTGCTTGCTTCTCTGTCTTCCTAACTCCTATGACTATTATTTTGTCTCCATCCTCATCTTCAGGCTGAATCTCTCCCACTCTATTCTATGTGCAGGTCCATCAAAATTCAAAAGGAGAGAATGAGAAATCATACAGGAATTACATTATTCATCCTGCAGGGACTGACAGATGATCCACAGCTACAGGTTTTGCTTTTTATCTTTTTATTTCTCAACTACATGTTGAGTATAATTGGGAACCTGACCATCGTCATCCTCACTTTGGTGAATCCACATCTGAAAACACCCATGTATTTTTTTCTCAGAAACTTCTCCTTCTTAGAAGTCTCATTTACTACTACCTGTATTCCCAGGTACCTCTACAGCATGTCAACTGGGGACAATACCATTTCCCGTGATGCTTGCTTCACCCAAATATTCTTTGTCATCATTTTGGGGGCAGCAGAGTTCTTCCTTCTGGCCACCATGTCCTATGACCGCTATGTGGCCATTTGCAAACCTCTGCAGTACACAACTATCATGAACAGCAGAGTCTGTAAACAGCTCCTGCTTGGTTCCTGGCTATCTGGGCTGATGATCATCCTCCCCCCACCTAGCCTGGGCCTCCAGATGGAATTTTGTGACTCCAATGTCATTGATCATTTGGGCTGTGATGCATTTCCCCTGCTGAAGATTGTGTGCTCAGACACAGAGTTCATGGAAAGGATGGTTTTAATTTTTGCTATATTGACACTCATCATCGCCTTACTCTTGGTGGTTTTGTCCTATGCCTACATTATAAAGACAGTTCTCAGATTCCCTTCTGCCCAGCAAAGACAAAAGGCCTTTTCTACCTGTTCCTTCCACATGATTGTAGTCTCCATCACTTATGGCAGCTGCATCTTCATGTATATGAAGCTTTCTGCAAATGAAGGAGTAGCTTTGAACAAGGTGGTATCAGTACTGGCAACATCTGTCACTCCAGTGCTGAACCCATTTATATATACTCTGAGGAATAAGCAAGTCAAATAAGCCCTTAAGGATTTGGTTAAAAGGATTGTGTTTCTCTCCAAGCAGTAAGAGGCCAAATCGAGATGCCAAAGGGAAAAGCTTTCCAAGATTTTGAAATTCTTTGCTCTTCCTTCCTATAGACTTGTTAGTTTAACTTTCTAGCCTATTTTCCCATTCTGGAAGAAAAGGATGGAGAGATGAAACGAAGGAGAGAGGGAAGGGGAGGGAGAGAGAACAGAGGCCGAGACAGAGAGACAGTGAGAGAGAATTCTTTTTTGCTTTTCTTTTGTCAATATCTGCCCTGCTTTCTGGAACCTTACTCACTTCTCTCCCCAGGGAAGGTTCTCCCTCTACCTGCGGATTCAGGTGCACCCACCCTCTCAGAATAATTTCTGCCTTGGCATACCATAGCAATAGGAAAGCCCCAATTGACAAAGGCCCAGAATCCAGAACCTTGCAAGTTAGAAAATGCTTTAAGAGTCATGATGCCTTTATCAGGGATGCTTTGCTTACCAGCTCAGGGAAAGATGAGGGGAGAGGGAACAAGGGAGGAATAGAACTTGGAATTCAAAACTTTCTTTAAAAAATGTCAAAATTGTTTTAACATGTATTTGGGCAATAAATAAAATATGTTTGAAATTTAAAAATTAAAACATGTGAGAGCTAGGCAATTTTTTCAAAAAAAGTCACAGAGCCAGATTACTTTGTATTAAAGTAAATTTTTCTTATTGCCAGTGCCCATACCAGTTTGCAATGTTTCTTGTCCAGATTCCCTCCTTTATGCTTCAATTTCCTTTCCACTATCATTGATCCAAAGTTGCCCCTTTTACATGTCTACTTTCCTTATCTTTGCTGACTGATTAATCAACCTCCTGATCCATTTCCTCTCATGATATCGTAACTGATTTTTGTCATCACTTCCCTGTCTCTACCAGATTGAAGTATCAGCTTCTTCTCAGAGATCCTAAAATGCCTTTATTATAGTTCTCCTATGCAGTTATGTATTTTTGTTCCAATTTGCACTATAATTATGTGTATACTTTCCCTCCCTCTATAACAGAATTAGAAGCTCTTGAGGGCCAGGTTTATTTATTATCCATGTGCATGATGCTCTAGAACATTCAGCTAAGTCATTTGTGCACAATAAACATTCAGTAAAATGTATTTAAGTGGAACTGGTCAAAGGGAGAAAATACTGAAGGTACTGTCTGGCAAAAGGGGTCAGGAATAAATGAGATCATAGAATGGTTGGACTCTGGCCTAGGCCAAGATGGAAAACTATATGGGAGCTGACTATGGGCAAAAACAATGGCAAATTCTGTTCAAATGAGGAATAATGATAATAAACTTTTAGGCAGTATTTTAAGTTTTGCAAAGTGCTTTCCATAAATCATCTCATTTGATCCTCACAACCACCTTGTGAATTAGGTATTACTATTGGCCTTATTTTACCAACTAGCAAACTGAGACTGATGAAAATTAAGTGATTTGCCCAAGGTGGAAGATGAAATAATATTTTACCCCACCTTTTGCACAGAGGCATGCCCCCCAAAATGTATTAGTTTGTCATTATTTAAAGCCAGGTATTGGTCTTCTTAGAAAGAGGCATGCCCAAACAGAGTATTCTCATGCCTTGAAAAATCTCTCTCTAATGCAAGTCATTTTGAAGTAATATTTACAGCATTCTTGAAAAGAATGAAATTTTACTGTATGATAAAACATAATTATATAACTCAGTGTAAGGTAAAAGTTAATATTTTAGTTAATCTATCCAGAAAAAAGTCACTCAATCTTAGAAAACCATTTCCCTGAAAAACCCCTCAGTCCTTCTATGACCACTCCATTCAAGTCATGGAAAAAGAGACTGCTACTCTGAAATGAACTGTAGCCCTAGTCCAGGCAAGGTTGATCAATGAAGGGTCCCTTTCCTTTGCCTTTGTCCAGCCACCATCCCAATTAATTCATCAGGGAGCTCTCCCTGGGTTAATCAGGGAAAGAGGAAGAACATCTCATTTGGGAATTTATATTTATAGAAAGACTGAGCTGGTTTTCTATTTCTTATTATTCCAAAGGCTTCAGACAAGGATGCTTGTAAAATGTTTCTTAATATTTCTAAAAGTGGATATAGAGTCTTGGGGTAGGGACAGAAAATAGAGAATGCGGCTTTATATGCTTCCACATCAGAGTCACATAGTTAGTAAAAACTCTAAGTAAAACTCTAAGCATTTGAAGTTAGGGCTTCTTAACTTAACAAAGTATAAGGAGTGTTAAGCAACTGGTGATTGAAAAAGATGAAGCACATAGACCAAAACCAGAACATCTTCAGTCCCAAGACTAGCACAATGGTACAACTGGTACACAGTTGATTAGTAAAATATGTATTATATACTATGGAGTCCTAAGAGAAATGTGAGAGTAATTGATACAGAAAACCAAAGCAGATAAACTGGTCTTTAACTCATCATAATGAGGCCTCTGGAGGATGAGGAATCTGTATACACCTCAAGGTCATTTCCCTTCCCTGGGGAGTGGAAATACCCAGAGAAAGGAGAGGTATCTTGCTTGTTGAAGGGCTCAGGGGTAAGCCCATTGGGTTTTGCACTGTCTGTGGGGTGAAAGTCTGTTCTTTATTAGATATCTATTTAGGCTCATTGCTTTCATGGCATAACTGAAGATTCCTTTACCAAGTCTGTAGAGACCAAGAAAGAAATCAAATTCTGAAATTCTTAGTATGTATCCTATTTGGGGAGAAAGAAATGCAAAAGGTCCAGAAAATTTACTGCTAAATCTATAATAAATGATAAAAATTATTACAACTCTGGTCTTACCCTATACCCAAAAGGTTGGGAGGGTGATGAAAAGCTAGAAATCATAAATGTTAGAATCATATAAACTATAAATTTATCCAACTTTATTGGGCAATAATTTGTAACTAAAGACAAGAATGTGGTTCAGCCTTTCAGTCTTTTCCAACTCTTCATAATCCTATGGACTTCTCCCAGGGGATTTCTTGGTAGAGATTCTGGAGTGGTTTGCTATTTCCTTCTCAAGAGTGTCCCCATTTTACAGATAAGGCACTAAAGCAAATACGAGTTAAATGACAAGTCTAGAGTCATACAGCTAGTAAGTGTCAAGGGCTGGATTTGAACTCAAATCTTCCTGACTCCAGGTCCAGTGTTCTAACCACTATACCACACAGTTAGAAGATAGTTGTCATCACAATGGGGGAACAATCCTCAAATAAGGGAATAATCCAAAATGGGTGTATGTTAATAATAGCAAGTCATATGTATATACTACCTTTTAAAGTATTTTCCTCACAATATTCCTATGAGGCATAGAATTTTAAAGTATTTTCCCAATTTTACAGATGATGAAACTGGGGCTCAAAGATTTTAAATCATTTGAATAAATCCAAATTCAGGAGTTATTCTAGTGTACTCCTAATTCTAAAGAGGACTTTCTCTACTGAGCCAAAGAAAACTTTTTGCCCTGGAAGTTCATTCCACCCCTGAATTACTTTCACATCAGAAGTCCCCTCTGTCCCTGGGAGGACCCTTTGATGAGTTGGTACATTCCAGAACCTCCATTTTAAAGAGGATGCCTAGGCCAACCATGCCTTCATTCCTCTCCAATCTGCACTCCTGACTCTCTGGAATTTCTCCACCAGTGGTATCAAACTCAAATAGAAAGATACATAAAAGTATCTTCTAGAAAACCATATATTAACATTATCTGTTGTATTGTGTTTAATTTATTTGTTAAATATTTCTCAATTACATTTCACTACCATTTGAGCCAGACTTGAGAGTGTTTCAGGCTGTATGTACCTGTCTTTGACCTTTCTGTTTCATAGCATGCTCTGACACTGGCTACCTCCATTCCTCTCTCCCATTCTCAGCTTCCTTATGGGATATAAGCTCCGGGAGAGGAGGGACTGTTTTTTCTTTTGGCTTGTACTTTTATTCACAGCATATTAGCAGCATTCCTGGCACATAACAAATGCTAAATAAATTCTTGTTGTTATTTTTTCCACTATATCAGACTTCCTCTCAATATGAAAGATCAGGCTTCCAGGCAAGAAAATTTAGGAATGAGGAATGAGAATTCTAGGGAGAAGGAGGGGGAAGGGCAAGGGGAGGTCACTTATTTCATGACTGTCTGCCAAGCATGTGATCTTTTGCCCAAACTCCTAATGCAATGCCTCTTTATGTTCACGTGGTCTGTAGTATATTCCAACAACAAAAATCCATTCTATTTTTCCTTCCATTGAACTTTATCCAAATAATCTCTCATTATGATCATAGATAACCTCACATGGGTATACCTTGTCAATATATAATGCTACTAGGCCCAACTCTTATTACCTACTCTGATTCTTTTGAAAAAAGATAACCATTCAAAGACCTAGTCTGCTCATGTACTTCATCCTACAACCCTATGTAAGTACCAATGTTACCACCCACACACTTTGTCAACTCTCAGCTAAAATGGAAGAAGGCTGCTAGAGAAGTTCTAAAATTGCACAACAAAGAACAACAAAGGAAAACTGGTACAAGTGCCTCCATACAGTTTAGGACTTCACAAGAAAACTATCAGAAACCTATGGAGGCTCTGAGGGTAAATATGCTGGTAGGTGGATAGCACAGCATGGAATCAGCCCACACCCAAGCCACAACAGCAAACAAAGTTACATCAGTGCCCAAGAAGCCCATGCAAACACAGAGCCCAGGTAACCCAAGCCCACACCACAGCAGGAGAGAAGGCTAGACTAGCATTCAGGAAGTATTCATTTCTTATGGTATAATAACTTTCTATTCCATTTCATGGTCCATATGATACCACAGTCTATAGAGCCAATGACCAATTGATGGACCCACTTTACTTCTAGCTTTTTGCAGCAATAGAAAGTACTGCTCTACATATTATGGTACATATGTGTCCTTTCCCTTCAACTTTGACCTCTTTGCGGTATGTGCCTAGTACTGGTTTCTCTGGGTGAAAGGATACATGCAATTTTGTGATCTTTAGGCACAGCTCCAAATGGTTTTGTTTTTATTTATTTTTTATTCTGAACTCAACAAACCTTGGGAGAGAGCAACATTATTAAGACACTTTCTATATGGTACTTGGTCCATGTAAATCCAAAGCATCAGTCCCAGGCCTTGGGTTATACTTATGCTGTAGTGAGCATCTGAATGTCTTTGGCTTTGATTGTTGCTTAACATCCCTGATTAGAACATATTCTTGTTCTTTTCTCCCACTGACCCATTCAGCTGGACTAAAAGGTGAACTAGATATGTGTACATGACATACGCAAAGTACCATTCTACATGTTCTGGGTGGTATCAGGGCAAACAACTCATTTTCATTGTACTTCAGGTACTTAAAATCCAGCTGAGTAGAAAATTCAGGGGTATAAGTTATAGTATTGCAAATTAGAAAGAGCAAGTTTTTAGAAGCACAAAGTGCTTTTCTGTAGATGAGCTTGTTTTCACATGTGTAGGGATTATGGAAGGTTTCAGGGAGAAGATACCATCTGAAGTAGACACTGAATTTCAGCCAGAATTTCAACAGGCAGAGAAGATGAAATGGAAACCTAATGTGGAAGACTAGATTCCAGGCTTAGGAAACGGCTGGGACAGATTACCACCATTTTTATCCTGGTTCTATGTCTGGTTCTATGCAGTCCATACAGCCTGCCCATTTCTCTTTATATTTGAAACTTTGACCTAACGTACTAGAGATCCAAAACATTCAAAGTACTATCTGAAAGCAATACCTCACTCTGATTTTAACTTGGCATTACCCAGAAGATGTTACTGTGAAAGGCAGTTTGGACGAAGGGCATTCCCCTCCTCCATTTCAGGTGACTGAATGGAGTTGAATTTCCCTAACCATGTCTATCTGTACCCACTAGAACACTGTTCAGGAGGCCCCTACCTCTCTCTATCAGTCCCCTCACATGGTGATAAAGAAAACCCAAGGATCCATTATACAACTATTAATAATAGAGTTACTAATCTCCCATGGGGTTTAGTCTAGAAAAAAGACCCAAATCCCATATAGTTTCCTTTCTTTGAAAAGTTAAAAAGCTTATAAATGCAGATTATTAATATTATTCTTATAACTAATAATTATTATTATTGTTATAACAAAATATCCTGTATTGCCAGGCAATTTGTCAATCAAGAAGCATGGAGGTTGGTCCCCCAGCTTGTTGAGTTCAGTGAAGCTAATTATTCCTAGGGTTCCTTTTACAGACACAGGCACAGGCACAGACACACACACACACACACACACACACACACACACACACACACCAGTTAATCCCTTCCTTCTATAGCAAATACATAATAATTCAAGATACCATTAAAAAATCTTAGCTTTTTCTAGAACCCATGTTAAAATATAAACAATTAATAAGCAAATTTAAAGATTAAAGAAAGCCTTAGTGGCAATTAACATGGACCATATGGAAGCATTCTTCCTTTTGAAAAGGGAGAAACAGGGAGAGAGTTGATTATCAACACAGAGGCTTTTCTAAGTAGACAAAGACCTTTCCTCACTTTTCTTCTCTTGATGACATAAGTAGCAAATCCAAGAAAGAACAAGACTGTAACCACTAACAGAGACAAGGCTTAGTCTCCATATGCCCCTTTCACCATCTTGGCTACTCCATGTCCTCAAGACTTTCTAGCTTTCTCCATCTATCTTTCTATAGAGAGAGATTTAACAACTGCTGCTACAGTGAAAATCTCTGCCCTTCAGTACTGATCCTGCAATAGCTTGGTCTCTTAACTTTCTGGAAAGAAAACCAACTTGGAGAAGCAAAGCCAAGATGGTGGAGTAAAGGCAGAGACTCACCTGAGCTCTCCCCCAAACCCCTCCAAATACCTTTAAATAATGACTCTAAACAAATTCTAAAGCAGTAGAACCCACAAAAAGAGTGTGAAACAAATTCCTAGCCCAAGGCAACTTGGAAAATTGGCAGGAAAGGTCTGTTGCACCAGGGTGAGAGAGGAGTGTAGTCTAGCAAAGGCCATGAAAGTGCAGAGCTTGCAAACTTGGAGCAGGCCGCAGGGTAACAGAATCATTGGCAGCAGTGGCAGTTTCCAGACATCTCAGCCCACAGAAGCCAAAAACAACTTAGAAGGCCAAAAACTGGCCTTCTAAGGCCAGTAGGAAAGGTCTGTTGCACCTGGGTGAGAGTGGAGTGCAGTCCAGTGCAGGCCACACTAGCACAGCCCCAGCAAACCAGGAGCAGGCCTTTGGAGTGACTGAATCAGCAGCCACAGTAGCAGTAGAAGCAGCTTCTTCCAGAGCTCTCAGCCCACAGAGAGTAATGGGATCCAACAACTGGTAAGAAGGAGATTACAGCTAGCACTGAGTCAGGACTCTGTTGCTTTGCCTAAACTTGGATCCTGATCACATGCCTGGGTGGCAATCACAGGGCAAGAAGGAGCACTAGAATAGCAATGCTTCTGGCCACAATGGAAGGGGGACCCTCCTCACAGTTCCAGGGCAGAGAAGAATGCTTGTGGTCACTCACACAGCATGAGCCAGGAGAAGAGTAAACACCTCTCCTTAGATCATAACACCTTGGAAGAAATAAATTTAAAAGTCCCAAGAATTATCTCTGAAAAGAGTTGCACAAAATCCCTGAAGCTTGGGACAATGATGAACTCCCAGTGCTATACCAAACAGAACAGGTAAAACCTGTGAGATTCTTATTAGTGTAGAACCTGCCAGGGAGACCCTATGAGGCCTATAGAGGTCACCAGCATCATTTCTTTTGAAACACACTCTGACCTTAGTCCCATTTCTTCCCTTCTGACTAAATCTACCTGCCCACTTACATAAGGCCTGCTCTCCCACGGTCTTTTATTCAGTTTGAAATTACATTAAGAAAGGAAACAGATGTGAAAAATGTTCACAAGACTGCCACGGGTAAAGGTTAGCTGATCTCAGTTCCTTTACTGCAAAACTTGTATAACGGTGTGTTTTTATGGGAATAAGAGCAGTAGGATTTGGTCAGGAGTTCAGAGAAAGCATGTTGCATGTAATATTACTTTATCACCAACATATGCACTCTCATCTCTGATTCATGTTCAACCCCCAGAACACTTAGGATTGAAATCTCCTATCTGGACTTTCAGGTATGTGACTATATCACCTGTATACCAAGATCCCTTGTCCTCTGAGTCTGTGGAGCAGAAAATCCATTGGGATTTTGACATAACTTGGAGCTAAGGTGGGAATCACATAGTCAAGTTTCAGGTCAATATAAAAAAGAGACTTGGTGATAACTAAAGTTATCTAATTACTAGTTATTGGGAAGATATTAGATATTACTAGATATACTAGATATTACTAATATCTAGTTACTGGGAAGCCTCAGGAGGTTGGTGGGTTTTCACTTAAAGCAGATTTTCAAATGATTTTGTCCAGGAGATCCTTGGCCAAGTACTAGTTGGACTAGATCAGGGGTGGAGAACCTGGGGCCTTGAGGCCAAATGTGGCCTTCTAGATCCTTAAGTGCAGCCTTTTGACTGAATACAAATTTCACAGGACAAATTTTTTTGTTTTTCCTTTTATTCTGTAAAGTTTGGATTCAGTCAAAAGACCACACTTAAGGATATAGAAGGTCACATGTGGCCTCAAGGCCTCAGGTTCCCCACCCCTGGATTAGATAGTTCTCAAGTTTCCTCCCAGTTCTGAAATTCTGTGATTCTCTGAAATACCTCAGAGATCCTGAAATCATCTGACAAACTAAGGAGCAGTCACCAATGATCATTATTTATCAGTTATTTGACTCTATCTATGCATAAGGAATGATCTGTAGTGCTAATGCAGCTTCCAAAATCCTTCTAAACATAACGGGAAATAGTACCATGCAGGCCTCTGTTAGAATGCTCTTGGGAAGAAAATTAGAGAAAGGGGAAGGATTACTATATACTCTCCAATACTTTCCTCATATTCTGTCTTGAAGAAGGTCCACCTTGTTTCTATTTCATCAGAAGGAATGACATAGAGAATCAGAAATTATATGTGCACATTTCTATGTATATATAAAGTTTCTCAAAAGTATTAGTGTATTTTTAAGCTTTAATAGAATAAAGCCATACTAAAACTTTAAGAATACTCTATATATACATATACATGTATTTATATTCATATCCCTCCCCACCCCATAATGGGAAGGCAATGAAAAGGAGACACAGACAGAGAGATAGAAAGAAATATCTACAAAAATGGAGGGATCAAAGGAGATTAGTGATCCTCATAGCCATGACAAAGGAACGGAAATAAGAAATAGGTAAGAAAAAATCAGATTGAAGTGTCACATATAAAATGTTAGAATCAAAGAATCTCACAAAGTTGCAAGGAAGTTCAAAAGCTATTTGGTATACCTTCAATATAAACAAGAATGACTTTTACAACATGTCTAACAAGCAATCATCTAGGGAATATTCCATGAGAGAATCTTCCATGAGAAGGTATACACGACCTCTTGAGGCACTTCAGCTCCATTCTAGCAACCAATAGAAAGGCTCTTCTTATATTTAGCCTGAATCAGCCTTTTCACAAATTTTATCCATTGTTCTTAGTTCTTTTCAATAGAGCACAAGAGGAGTTATTAACCTGGGGTCCAAGAACTTGTTCTTTTTAAAGATTTTATATTGACATAGTTGAAGGGTTTTTTACATCACCACCCACCACTTCCCAAAGAGCCATCCCATGAAACAAATAGTATTATTAAAGACATAAATAGAAAAAGAAGAGGAAAAATTAGCATAAACACCTATATATCAAAAAACTCTGAAATTATTTGCAATATGCAATACTTGTCTCACATCTGCAAAGGGGAGGATGAAGAGTATCTCCTCACTCAAATTTCTTTCAATTCATGCCTATTCTTTATAATTTTGCAACATTCATTTTTTATTTTTTGTGTATGTATGGATATTTTTCCATTTACATCATTATAGTCACCATGTATGTTGTGTTCTTGACTGTGCTTACTTAATTCTGCATCAGTTCATGTAGAAGGTCCCCATATAGGCATGAGTGAGACACTTAGCCTCTTGGCCTTACTTTTACTCACCCATAAAGTTAAAGGGTTTGCTGGAAAAGCCATTTTGTCCCATTCTGATTCTAAATCTTAGGATACAATATTAGTGTATTCCATTATTCCCCTAGTTTCCAAGGAATATAGGAAATATTTCCTGTAGATAGTCTTTGTCCAAGTATAAGTTAGCTCCTGATTTAGATGGCAGATTTTTGCGGCAGTGTTCAGGATAGCAGCAGCTCAGTAGGCAGCAGGATCCTGAACTTCGTCTTTACTTCTCTTAACCAAATTCTAGAGCTTCAACTGATGTTCCTCTGACACCATCCTTCCTTCCTGTCTCTTAGGACCACTTTCTCTTAACTATCTATCTATCTATGACTTTGCTTCCAAAGTCATTAAAGAATGAAGTTCATTGGTATCTTCAAAACAGGCTCCCCAAGGCATCTTTTCTTTTTCACTCAATTGATTCCCCAGGGCCTATCCTAAATAGAACTGTTAAAATCTGAGTCATACTGGTTAGTGTAGAACCTGCCAAGAGGTGACAAACAGCTTGCCCAGGTCGCCAGCATCATTCCTTCTAGAACACAAAGTTCAGTTCGAAGTCCCCTTTCTTTCCAAGCGTATCTATTTATTCACTCAAGTAGGACTGCCTCTCAGTTTGATTTTGTATCAATGCCAGGAAGAGAAATGGTGGAAATGTCCACAAGGCAAGCATAAGACTAGGTGAGGCTATATCTATAATCCTTTTACTAAATCTCGGTAAGTCTGTGTTCTTCAGGTGAAGGTAACCAGACTTTTTATGAGGTTCAAAATAAATGTGGCTTCTTCCTGAGTCTTTAGAACAGAAAAATATGTATGGATGCAAATTCTAGGAAGAAATGGCTGTATTGGGAATTGGTCTTTTGGGTCATGTTGATACTGGAGTATGCAGCAAATAGGAGACATTGATTACTCCCTTAGAGCTTAAGTGTCTAACCAATTTCTGTAGCATTCATTTAAAGGAAAGCAAAAAAAACAACCTAGATAACATTGTCTTCTAACAAGAGCTGTCAAGCAATAAGAGAGGCTGTCTGATACTTCCTTTATCTTGCAGATACTTCAAGAATAGGACAAGACAAAGAAGCCAAAGGGACCCTAGCTCCTGGGACCCCTTTCCTGAAACCCCATTTTTCTGCTAGGAAATGGTATTATGTCCATAGGATGGGTGTCTCTTCCCAAACTCTGGAAGGAATATTTATATCTGAAGAATAAAAATTCAGATGAACTAGGAAACCAGGAGAACAGCTACAGATGGGATAGGGTTGAGAGAGCTGGAGGAACAGGGCAAGTAGGGGGATCCAGAGGTTTTACATTCTTCTCTAGATATCACTGAAGAGACTAAAACTAAGAATAAAAATCATTCCCATGAGTCTCCTTGTGGTCCCTCTGAAAGGTCTCTTCCCATTAAGTGGTATAACCATATCAAAGGGCTGACTCAGGTAGGTTGTTTTTAATATGAGGAGAGAGTTGTCTGAGTCACTGAGAGCCTCACACAGCCTTTATGTATAAGGGGGGTAGATTGGAACCCAGATCTCCATGACTCAGAAGCCAAATCTCTAACCATTAATACATGTAGCCTCTCTAAGGGCATAAATTGTAGAGAAGATATTGATTTGCATTGGCAGAGAAAATTCCTCAATGACATTTCCCTACACCAGTGAAAGCAAAAGTGTAGTAAAAATTTATGAGGAAGAATGTCCTAACCATTGGTCATGCAAAAATAAATAAACAAATAGGAATGGGCTATTTTAGGAGGTATTAATTTCCACCTCATTAGAAGCTTTCAAACGGAGAACAGATGACCATTATCTCAGAGAGTTTTCTTATTGGATCCTCAGTTAAGCCCAAGTTGGAATGAATAGATATCTTCTGAGACTCCTCTGAACTCTGAAGTTCTCTGCAAACTGAATTCAACAGGTAAACCAAGAAACAGCTTTTTTGTTTGTCATCCGTGGCCTTTAGTGTTTTTTGGCAAACTTTAACTTTTTACTTATATTAATTTTAAAAAAGAAATTGTGTATATTTATGGCATTAAAATATATAAGATATGTTGATTTTATACAATACTATACATACATTTATGTATTTCTGAATTTCTAAACTTTTTCTGTGTCATCTGCTGGCCTTCGTGTGTCATCTGTGGCTTCCACAGAACTCCCCCAAAATTGCCATTTAATTTCTTATGCTGACCTATGATATACTGAAACCATGATGGGGAAAGTTGTGATGTGGAAGGGATAACTGTAAATAGATTTCTGGCCAAAATAGCTGCCTGAGTGGGAAGCAGATAGCCCAAGATTCCCACATATCTACAGCAGAAAATTTCTGAAGTTTACATTAGACTAAATAATGATGAGAAAATACAATGAGAAACATGACCTCTTCCTTCCAAAATTGCACAAGAGGTCAAAACAATAGGAAAGAGGATCCTTCCAGCAAACCCAGTGCCAAATCCTCTCAGTACAACCAGAACTGGTCAGGGAAACTTGTAGCCTATTAGGTTCTTTTGTTTAAGACAGAAAACAGAGGGCTCTCCTTAGCTGCAGAGTACTCAGAAATCCCTAGGGTAATGAGAAAGCCACAGCAAGAGGACCAGCATTGGGCTATACCTCTCAGATAAGGACAGTCTAGGCCTACAGTTCCTAAGTGCCAAGCACTCTCCTGAAAGGCCCCTGAAGATTCAGCACTTTGAACCTCAAAGAGATAGCAGAACATAATCAGGAGGTGAAAGTTAGCTCAGGAACCTAGGACACCCAGGGTGCCCTGCCCAAGAAGATACAATCATACCACCCAAACATATAGCAGGGAATAGAATTTGATGATGGCACAAAGTCTCAAATCAGGAACTAAAATCAAAAGATGAGTAATTTTTTTAAAATGCAGCACCAGGATCAAAAATTCTTGCAACTCTAACTCCATAACAACCAAAAAAAGAGACTCAAAGGAAAAATGGATTTTTCACAAGGACTAGAAGAAATGAAGCAAGATATTAAAAAGGAAAGAAATAAAAGCTCTAAAAGTCTTTTTGTTAAAAATGCCTTTTAGAAAATATAGGAAAGGAATACTTATTTTAGACAAGGCAATGATAAACCTTACCTAAAGACATGAACTCCATGAAAATGAGAAAAAAGAAATCAATGATTCCAAGAAACAGCCAGAAATATTAGAATAAAATCAAATATATTGAAAATTTAGCAGAAAAAGTAAAATACATAATCTCAAAAAACACTGACCAAGGAAACAGGCCAAGGAAAGATCATTTTAAAATCCCTAAACTCCCTGAAAACCATAATCCATAAAAAAATAAAGCCTGGACACAATGTTTCAAATAACCATAATAGAAAATGGCCAGCTCTGTCAGAAAAAAAAATTGTCAAAATAAAATCAGAAAGACTCCACCAATCACCTCCTGAAATAAACTTGTCCAAAAGGAGAAGTCCAAGAATGTTGTAGCAAAAATTCAGAGCTTTCATGTCAAAGAAAAGATACTATAAGCATCCAGAAAGGAGCACTTAAAGTACCAAGAGAACATAATCAAGATTACAAAAAAACAAGTGACAGTAACTATTATAAAAATGAGAGGCAACTTTGGAACATTCTACTGCAAAAAGCAAAACATACAGGCTTACAAATAATTATAACTTAACCTGCAAAGTTGGGTTGTTTTTGGGTTGTTGTCTTGTTTTTATTTTTCCTGATTTGGAAAAATTGACCTTTGATGGAATAGGACTTTAAAATATTTCTGATGAGAAGATCAAAGTTGAATAGGAAACATTAAACCCAAAAGGAAAACAAGGAAGACTAGAAAGGTAAATTCATTTGAACAATGGGAAGGAGCTATATGATAATGTAGTGAAAAAATAAGTGTCCTTTCAGAAGTTGAATGTATTCGAAGGATATTGAGGGAGATAAATGAGAAAAACAGAGGTCATGAGGTAGATTGGTTCTATTCTGAGAGTGTTGTGAGGGGAAAGAGAAAGAAGGATAAAGGGAAAATAATAGCATAGAAAGGAGGAACAAGAGTGTGAGATCTACTATTCCTCATTAATGGGATGCCTAAGAAAAACATGCAAACATGGAGGAAAGAGTGGAGAAGTAAGCATTAGATTAACCTCGCTCTTATCTGAAAGGGAAAAAGGAGAGCTGAACATACGCACATACACATAAGAACTTCATATAGAAATATAACTTCCTCAACAAAAATTAAATGGGGCTGGAGAGGGAAAATTTAAGAGAAAGAATGTTAGTGAGCCAGGAATAATTGCAACCAAAATAAAGTACCTGATCCTAAAGGGAGAGCTAACGAAAGAGAAGGGGATGAGAAAATAAATAGAATCCAGAACAAGCTTCTTAGACAACTAGGAAATGGCTGAATGAACTGTAGTATATGAACATAATAGAATATTGTTGCTACTTGAGGAGTAAAATGTGATAGCCCTGTTACAGACTTACAGGACCAGTTATCTTATACAGGACCTGAAGGTAACGGAGCTTGTAAGAAGCCAACACCAATGTGATAGAAAGAACATTTATGAACTTATTCCATTCCACTCCCAACCTGACTCCCACCTCTCCCATTCTTACCCCTGATTGCTCTTCTTTTCACTTTCAGATCCAGCCAAGGTCCACAATGAAAAACCTCACCACATTCACTGACTTCATCCTGCTGGGTCTGACAGATGCTCCTGAATTCCAGATTGTGCTTTTCCTCTTTCTCTTTCTCACTTACATGTTTAGCATCATTGGCAACCTGACCATCATCATGCTTACCCTGCTGGACTCCCACCTCCAAACCCCCATGTATTTCTTCCTTCGGAATTTCTCCATCTTAGAAATTCTCTTCACATCTGTTTTTACTCCCAGGCTCCTACATAGTATCTCAACAGGAAACAAAATCATTAGCTTTGTGGGATGCTTCACTCAGTACTTTTTTGCCATATTTCTGGGGGCCACTGAGTTTTACCTTCTGGCTGCCATGTCCTATGATCGCTATATTGCCATCTGCAAACCCCTACATTATACAACCATCATGAGCAGCAGAGTATGTGTCCTGCTCATCCTCTGCTCTTGGTTGGCTGGGTTCTTAATTTCTCTAACAGCAATTATCATGGCAAAACACCAAGACTTCTGTTCAAACAATGTCATAAACCATTATTACTGTGATACTGCTCCCATTATTAAGCTCTCCTGCTCAGACACAGGCCTTATAGAGCTGGTTGACTCTGTCTTGGCAGTGCTAACACTTGTAATAACCCTGGTGCTTGTGATGCTCTCTTATATAAACATCATTAGAACAATTCTCAGATTTCCTTCTGTTCAACAAAGGAAGAAAGCTTTTTCCACCTGTTCCTCCCACATGATTGTCATCTCCCTCTCTTATGGAAGCTGCATCTTCATGTACATCAAGCCTTCAGCAAAGGATGATATATCCTTCAACAAGGGAGTAGCTGTGCTCAATACTTCAGTAAGCCCTCTGATGAATCCCTTCATTTACACCCTGAGAAACAAGCAGGTGATACAAGCCTTCAAGGACTTGGTCCAAAAGATTACGGGTCATTGATGAGATGAAGAATTCAAATCCTCATGGAAAAGCTTGAAAGAGGAAGAGTGTAATCTAAATATTAAATATCTGTCAATGCCTTAGACTGATTGAAGGGGTATTAATGGAGAAGCTATATGGTGTCCAGAGGAGGGTAACCAGTATGGGGAGGGGACTAGAAGTTTGGTCATTTGAGGATATTTTAAAATGATTGGGAAAGTATAATCCATAGAAAAGATGACAGTGAAAAACTTTCAAATATGTGAAAGGTGTTCATGTGGAAGAGGAATTAGCCTTACTCTGCTTAACCATAGTTATTAGACCAAGACAGAAACAGATTTAAGAAGATTTTAGTTCAACAACAGGGGAAACTTCCTAAGAAGTAAGTCTGTCCAAAACCATTATAAGATTTTTTAGGAGGGAAGACGTGCCCATTATTTAGGGATATTATAGAAAGCATTTTTTGCTTCAGGTAGAGATTAGAGTAGTTTACCCCTGACTTGTCATCCAACTCTGAGAGTCCATTATTTTTTCTTTTTTATTTTTCACTCTCTTCCATTTCTTTCAGTCCAGTGATGCTCATACTCAATTGGCTCCTTTCCATCTTCCTCCAGATATGTTCAGTTCTCCTTTATCCTAATGAATAAAAAAGCCTTCCCTTAATTCCATTACCACTTCTCTTCATTTCTCTCCTCCTCTTCACTAAATTCCTAGAGGAAATGTTGATAATTTTTGTGGATCTATTTTATATCCTAAAGTTTGCTGAAGAAATTCATTGTTATACCCCCAGAAAATCATAGAAGGAGGAAAAGTTCTTATATATACATTAGTATTTAGATCAGTTCTTTCTGTGGTGACAAAAAACCAGAAACCAAGAAGTCCAACACTTGAGGAACATATTGTGGCATATGGCTAGAGGGAGTACTACTGTGCTGTAATAAATGAAGAAACAATTTCCAAAAGAAATGAAAAGATTTATATGAACTGATGCAGAATGAAATTAGCAGAACCAGAAGAATAATTTATGCTATAATATCAATATTATATAAAGGAAGAATTTTGAGGACTTTTATAAACTTGTGGACTGTAAGAACAGAGCCAAGAAAACAATGTATCCAAAAACAACACTGTAAAATGAATAATATATACAAAAATAACATTATAAAAATGGTAAGAACTGTTATCAATACAACAGCAATTCATGGTTCCAGAGGCTGTTTGCAATATGCCATCCATTACAGAGAAATGATGGATTTAGAGTACAGAATGGGATATAGATATCAATATACACACATATGCATGTGTGTGTATCTTGTATTTTAATGGAAATTGTTTTGCTTGACTATACATATTTGTTACAAGAATTTTATATTTCAACTTTAATTGGATGAGGGGAGGGAGGGAGAGAGAGTAGATTCTGTTAGTTTTTTTAATACCAAGAGGTTAGGGAGGGGGTTGCATATGTGAAATGTTACAAGAACTTTCAGAAGAGGTCACTTCTTAACTGTTTTATTTTGTTACAAGAGACGTTCTGCAAAATGGAAATGATATGTAAATTTCTGTAATATAAAAACAAAATACATCAATAATATTTTAAAATAATTAAAAATAAATTCCTGCAAAATAGTCAACATTTACTTCCCCTATTTTCTAATTTCGTATTAACTGCTCCATAACCTAGTCTATCTTTATTGCAACTCCCTCCCTCCCTCCTTCCCTCTCTCTCTCTCTCTCTCTCTCTCTCTCTTTCTCTCACTACATTTATGGAATTCACAAATAAAAATTGCCAAGATCTATTAGAGTCAGAAGGCAAAGCAAAAACTGAAACAATTAGCCAATCACCTTTTTGAAAGAAAACTTAAAAGGAATAAGTTGCAGAATTTTCAGTGAATTCCAGAGCTTCCACATCAAAGAAAAAATACTGCAAGCAACCAGGATTTCAACTACCTAGGAAACATAGTCAGGATTACATAAGACCTTACAGCTTCTGCTGTAAATGGTAGAACATCTATAGGATATAGTATTCCAAAAGGCAAAAGATATAGGCTTACAACCAAAAATCTCTCACCATGAATAATTGAGTATAATTTTATATGAGAAAAAAAGTAGAATTTTAATGGATTAGAGGATTTTTAGATATTCTTGATGAAAAGACAAGAGATGAATAGAAACTTGGAAATGCAAAAGCAAAAATCAAAAGAAATGTAGAAAGATAAATGCATTTAAGCAGTTGGAAGTGGCAGACAGATGACATAGGGTCAGCATTTTAATGCAGGTGAAATAAGTTATCCAACAGAAACTTCATATTCTGAATATTGGGTTAATCAGAGATAATTTAAGAATCACAGGACTCTCTTAAAACTGTTCAAGAAGCAAGTTCAGAAGGAAGCACAAACAACCTGGACAGTTAGGAAAGTAATGTGATAGCTCAGGTTGGAATTTAAGTGTTTCTACTTGACTCTGGTCTCTGATTTAATCCTTAATCCTCTGGACCAACTGAATCTCAAGGACAGGTTTAATATGTTTTACATAAAAACTAATCTAGTCTAAGAGGCACCCTGGAATAGAGGACAAAGCACAGGGCTTGGAGTAACCAAGACCTGTTTTCACATTCCATCTCATTGGCCTCTAAGGTCCCGTATACCTACAAATCTATGGTGCAATGTTCCTACTGGGGAGTAGATGTTGTTCCTATGACAGAGCATTATTCTGTAGCGAAATGATAAAGGTCTTAAGGAGTACTAATTAAATTGTCATAGGGACATTACTGACATCTCTGCTATCAGGGAGGCCAGAAGCCTGGTATAGGCACTACTCAATAAAGAGCTTACTGCATATAAAACAAAAATAGAAAGAATGTGAAAAAAAGGCAGCAAGCAATGTAACATCACCTTGATGGATTGATTGAATATGGAGGACAATTAAAAACCAGAAATTCCAGGCTTTTGTTATCTACTCTTTTTTATTAGATTTTTTATTTTTGGTTTACAATACTCACTTCTACATGTTCTTGAGTTTTAAATTTTCTTCCCTTCCCTCCCCTCCCCCATGCCCTCCAAGACAGCATGGAATCTGAAATATCTACTACATACAACTTCACATTAAACTTATTTACACGATAGCCAAGTTGTAAAGAAGAATTATGACCAATGGAATGAATCATGAGAAAGAAGAAACAAAACCAAAGAAAAGAAAAGAAAAAATAGAGAGCAAATAGTTTTCCTCAATTTGCATTCAGACTCCATAGTTCTTTCTCTGGACATAGATAGTTCTTTCCATCATGAGTCCTTTGGAGCTGTCTTTGAGTCTTTGTATTAGGAGGGCAGAGTTTATAATCTCAAAGAGGATCATAAACATGTCTGAAACGTTTGGAACCGCCGGATATAAGAAACTCTCAAAGTAGAAGGCAGAAGAATCAAAACATTTATTTAGGCTCCACAGTAACCAACCCATGAACCAGCAACCCCATTTTGATATATTGATCAAAAGCTTCCAGGCCCAATAAGTACGCCTTGAAAGAGTAACCAGGAGGCTACAGAGAAGCATGATTGCGTAAAGCAAAATCATGTTTCCCCCTCTATGGTAATAAGATTACCCACTGGACTGAAGTCTTTGTTCAGCTTCCTCCCGTAGGTCAGCTCTGCTACTGGCAGCTCCTGCTTCAGCTGTGGCTGTGGCTGTAACTGTAGCTGTAACTGTCGCTGTAACTGTCGCTGTAACTGTCGCTGTAACTGTCTCTGGCTCCAACCGGAAAAGGAAAAAAAGGATCTTCAAGCTGTCCTCTCCCCTCTTATAGAGTTTTTGACATCATCAAGCACCGCCTGAACGACCAGGGCTGATTGGTTCTTGACTTGGCCCCTCCCCCTAGCGTAGCCGTTAACACCTCCCCTCAGCCAGCCCCATGACTCATCACACAGGAAGTTGTCTGCTTCCTGGAATGCTCCTTGGGCCTCCTGCCCCGGAAGAGCAAGCCACAGTGTCCAGAGGCTCAATGAGGTAAGCTGAGTCATTCAAAGAAAACAAAGGCCATTCTGGCTACACTCCACCCCTTGTTATAGGATACATAATCTAATCAGCCATGTATCCTAGAACATACATTGTGATCCAATTACAAAGGAAACTAAAACATATCATTCATTATAAAGCAAAACATATCATTTGGTGACATTCCTAAATATTGGTTTACGATTCAAATGTGATCCACCCCTAGGTCCCAGCAAGATAATCTCTTCAATCAATCATCCCCAAAATAATTATTAATAATTCAAATGTCCACCCCTAAATCCTTGTATCCATTACATAGGATCAATAATATCATAACAATAAAACAACACAGCAAGGATAACACAAAATAAGTAAACAGAACACTATCATCATTTCCACCCCCCTTGAACGATTGGGGCTCAAAATCTTGGGGTGAGGGGTGAAGGTCTCATTTTCCATAGCTTCTTCATGCTGAAATTGGATGTAGAGATGGCCCTGCCCCCAAAAAGTCCCATTCCAGAGGTCATTTCTTTAACAAGCTGGCAGGAATTCCAAGAATGCTACATGCTTAGGCAGTCACCGGAAAGTGCAGGGTGCTTAAGCCTGAAGGAAACAAAACTAGCAACAAGGTTAGCCAAAACAAAGGACAAAAAGAATAGTCTGTGAATCTATTATTATAACCTATTCACGGTAAAATATATGGTTCAGGGGTACGATTTGGTAATTATTTTCCCCTGAATAGACAACTGTTACAGTGTTGTCCTTCCCATGGGCTATAACTTCTGCAGCCTTTGGAATATCATCTGGCTTCCGTTTTACCCATACCTTAGCTCCTGACTTTATTCTATCAATGGAGCAAGACCCTTTTGCCCCTCTAGTAGTTATTTTGGGAGGAGGGTCAGTTTTCACAAAGGGTATTTTTTCACAGGGGATAATAATGACTTGAACCATCCTATCATTTCTACAAAATTGTACAGGTTTTTTACCCATATTCTGGAGTGTCACAACAATTTCTTTTTGATAATTAGAATCTATCACTCCAGCCAATACATGTATTCCTTGAGCCGCTAATCCTGGTTTAGGTAATATCCGTCCAAGATGATTCTTGGGGATTCTCATACATACTCCAGTAGGGGTTTTTCTTATCTCTTTCCTATTTAACCTAAAATTCTCTATACAATGTAAATCATATCCTGCTGAACCAGGTGTTCCTGGACTTGGTAGTGGGACATCTTCCCTCACAGTCCAAAATTCAATGTTTTGGATCTCACATGTTTGCTGTTCTCTGATCTGCAGATTTGGGGTCATCATTCTGGCTAGAGGTGTACTCCCCCCAAGGGCCTATTATTCAAATTACGTAAGGCAATAGACAAATTATCCTTCCAATGTCGATATGAATTATTTGAGCTTAATTTTCTCAGCTGTTCTTTCAACAATCCATTCATTCTTTCAATTAGCCCAGATGCTTGTGGGTAATATGGAATATGATATATCCATTCTATATTATTCAACACACAATATCTTTTCACTTCTTTGCCCTTGAAATGTGACCCATTGTCACTTTGAATCTGCATTGGGGTTCCATAATATAAACTTACAATATCTAGAGTTTTACAGGTGTTTTTCTGAGTTGCGTCTTTATAAGGACAAGCCACTAGTACACCTGAATAGGTGTCAACACACGTACATACATATTTACATCCTTTATCCTGGGGTAGTGGGCCAATATAATCTATCTGCCAAATTTGGGCTGGAACTTTTCCCCTTGCTATTTCTCCAGTAACTATCCTAGGAAGAGTTCGTTCTTTTTCTAATTGGCATATACAACACTCCTCTGTTATTTGTTTTAACAACGCATGAGAAATACTGATACCTCGATCCTGTGCCCATCGATGGGTGGCCTGGACCCCTAAATGGCCAGCAGTCTGGTGGACCCATCTTGCTAAGGCTGGGTCATCAGTTGGAGTCGGAGTAGGGACAATACATTCAGTAGCAATCTTTGCTAGTCGATCCGCATGTGCATTGTACTCACGTTCTGGTGTGGTCAGGGTTGCATGAGCATCAACATGAAAAACTGACAGATCTGTAACCAAAGACATGTCCCATATATTTTCCCATAACTCTTTACCCCAAACTTGTTTGCCATGAATCTCCCAATTCTGATTCCTCCATATAGGCATCCACGTAGCTAATCCATTAGCTACCGCCCACGAGTCAGTAAATATATGACACTGTCCTCCTTTCTCTGCTCTGATGGCCTGATGCACTGCCATCAGTTCAGCATATTGGCTACTTCCACCTATCCCAGAACTTTCCAGAGTTCTCCTTGTACAGGGGTTATAGGCTACTGCTTTCCAATGTCTCTTCTGTCCTAAATATTTTGCTGTCCCATCAGTAAAACCAAGCATGTTTCTTCTGTTCTTCATTTAGTCCGTCATATCCATTATTCCATTTCACTAAGGATGGTACCATCTGTTGCCTAGATTCAAGGGGCTTTTCATTGCTCTCAGTATCAATGTTCGCCACAGATTCATGTAGAGCAGAAACTCCATTTTTGCCTGCTCTGGACCTATTCTGAATATACCACTTCCATTTGATTATGCTTGCCTCTTGTGCATGTCCAATTCTGTGAGAAGCTGGGGTACTCATTACCCAAGTCATAATTGGAATTCCAGGCCTTAATACCACTTCATGACCCAGAGTTAGTTGCTCAGTTTCTACTAAAGCCCAATATGCAGCTAACAGCTGCTTCTCAAAAGGTGTATATTGCACTCCAGATGAGGGCAGTTTCCTTGACCAAAAGCCTAAAGGTACACTTCGGCTTTGTTGTTTTTGCCACAGACTCCAATTTGCATAGTCATCTTGTACAGTCACTTGTAACTCCACTGGCCCATTTTGCATAGGCCATAAGTCTAGAGCTAATTGAATAGCAGCCTTTGCTTCCTCAAAAGCTCTACTTTGTTCAAGTCCCCAGTCAAATTCATATTTCTTTCTGGTGACTTTATACAAGGGTTTTAAAATCTGTCCCAAATGTGGGATGTGGTGTCTCCAATAACCAAACAGCCCTATGAACTTTTGGGCCTCTTTCTTATTGGTAGGGGTGGGAAAATCCTGGATTTTTTGTCGAGCTTGTGGGAGAATTTCTCGCAGTCCTCTATTCCACTGTATCCCCAAGAATTTTACAGTTTGAGCTGGCCCTTGAACCTTTGCGGGGTTGATTTCCCATCCTTTGCTTTTCATATGGTCAATTAATAATACTAAACTCTCCTCCACCTCCTTTATATTCTTTCCCTGTATCATGATGTCATCTATGTAATGTGTAAGCTGTACACCAGGTAACTTTAATTCATCCAAATGTTCAGCTACAATCCTGTGGCAAATAGTTGGGCTATGAATATATCCTTGCGGCAGGCGTGTAAATGTATACTGTCGGCCTTGCCAAGTAAAAGCAAACTGATTCCATTGCTTGGGGTCTATTGGGATTGTAAAGAAGGCATTGGCCAAATCAATAACTGCATACCAAGTCCCTTCACGTTTTTGTATTCTCTCTATTAAAGTAACCGTGTCTGGGACAGCAGCATACAAGGGAGGAGTCACTTTGTTCAGCTGTCTATAATCTACTGTCATCCTCCATGTTCCATCTGACTTTTGGACTGGCCAGACAGGGTTGTTCCATTGAGTAGTTGTAGGGACTAACACTCCTGCCTCAACACATTCTCTTATAGTGTTGGCAATTTCATCTTGCCCACCTGGCACACGATATTGCCTCAAAGTAATTATTTTAGAAGGTTCGGGCAAAGTGATTGGATCCATCTTGATTTTCCCCACTAAGACTGCATTAATGCCCATTTTCCTCACAGCAAATTGGTATTTCCCTTCGGGTAAATTTAAGGTCATACCCTTCAATATGTCTATTCCAATGATGTATTCGGGAATAGGCACAATAACCACACTATATTCTTTCTTGGGCAACTGTCCAATTTTCATCATTAATTTAACTTGCCTGGCTGATATTTCAGTCCCTCCTAGTCCTGTAATGGTAATAGGAGTTCCATGGCTGAACTTGTCTGGATTTCCATAAATAAGGGTGGCCTCAGCCCCAGTATCTATTAATGCCTCAGTTACCGTACTTGACCCATTTTTCCAATATATGGTCAAGTTAATGTGAGGTCTGCAATCCAGCCTGTGTATTTCCTTAATTTGGACTGGGGCTCGGCCTGTTCCCTAGTATTCCCTTTCATATGATTCACTTGGGTTTGAAGGTTCAACATCTGTAGTATTTGCAGGAGCAGTTCTTATTTCCCTATCTCTCCTGTTATCAAGGCCTTTATCTCTGTACATTCTATATAATTCATTGGTTGGAATTCCATCTATCATTTCAAAACCTACCCCTGCTCTCAATAAAGCAGTAAACATTTCTTTCCTTGTTACTCTCCTTTGGCGCCAAGTTTGCTGGTTATTCACCCTTCTCTCTCGAGGAGATCTATCCCTTCCCCAGTCACCTAAGTCATGTAACTGTAAAATCTTATTTATCACTGTTGTAAGACGGCTCCCTACTTCTCCAAGTAATAAATTCAAAATTAGTTGTTTATAAGCAGGGGGAGCTGTCCTAATTATTAAATTCCTATGAGGCAGTTCCATTGGATCATTGTAATATTTGTCTGAGGTTCCTATCATAATGGCAGTCTTCATCACCTCCTCCTTTAGTCTCATGATACAATCTCTAAGTGAATACCAGGGTCTGTGCTCAGTGGGCCACATAGAATCAGTAGCATATCTCTTATTGCATCCCACAGTGGCTAATGCCAACAGAGTAGTCCTGCTATCACCATCTCCTTGCTGATGATGTTCCCTAAAAGCTTGTTGAACTAGAGGATCATGGCTGATACCTATGAATCTCATGCAGTCTGTCCTATCTACTGATATTCCACTGGCCCCTTGATCACTGAGTCTTACCATCCAAGATATCAATGGTTCTCCTATTCTTTGGCTGAATCTACTCAAAATATCTGTGACCTCTTGCGGTGAGAAATCTTCCTGAATTTCCCTTGTAACTGAATCTTCACCTCGGGTTTCTGTCTTCCTCCTTTGTATGGGTCGAGCCCTTGTCTGATCATTTAACCATCTCCTATTCTCTGTGTGAGGCACATCCTGAACCCCAGTAGTGTTTTGTGCCTCAGCCCCTAACATTATCTCATTCTCTCCCCACTCACTTCCTCTGCCACCATGGCTAGGACGAAGCAGGCAGTCAGGCTCTTTCTGGGCTGGGTTGAAATGCACTCTGGGCTTTTTTGGTCTCCTGTTGCTCTTAGCCACATTAATAGAAAAGTTCTCATTTGAGTCAGTTTGGTCTCCTGCTATCTGAGATTCCCCATCTTCCTGTGGGGTAGGAGTGCCCCCATGTCTTTCACTTAATCTCAATCTTTCGTATACTAGCCGGTAGGCTGATAACACTATCCAGCTTTGCCTAGATAGTGATGCCCCTGACTGAATCCCAACTTCTCGTAAACACTTTTCCAAATCCCTAGGATCTCCTCTTCGTAGCCTTGGTTCCCAGTTTTCACAGGGTCCAGCTTTTTTAGCCAATTCTTTTGCTAGGGAGGAATAAAATGGATCCTCCCATCCTGGGATATTCATCTCTTCCTCTGGAATTGTTCTGCTTCTAAATAGAGATCTTATACCTAGCGATCCCATCCTCGTCGCCAAATGTATTAGGAGGGCAGAGTTTATAATCTCAAAGAGGATCATAAACATGTCTGAAAGGTTCGGAACCGCCGGATATAAGAAACTCTCAAAGTAGAAGGCAGAAGAATCAAAACATTTATTTAGGCTCCACAGTAACCAACCCATGAACCAGCAACCCCATTTTGATATATTGATCAAAAGCTTCCAGGCCCAATAAGTACGCCTTGAAAGAGTAACCAGGAGGCTACAGAGAAGCATGATTGCGTAAAGCAAAATCATGTTTCCCCCTCTATGGTAATAAGATTACCCACTGGACTGAAGTCTTTGTTCAGCTTCCTCCCGTAGGTCAGCTCTGCTACTGGCAGCTCCTGCTTCAGCTGTGGCTGTGGCTGTAACTGTAGCTGTAACTGTCGCTGTAACTGTCGCTGTAACTGTCGCTGTAACTGTCTCTGGCTCCAACCGGAAAAGGAAAAAAGGATCTTCAAGCTGTCCTCTCCCCTCTTATAGAGTTTTTGACATCATCAAGCAGCGCCTGAACGACCAGGGCCGATTGGTTCTTGACTTGGCCCCTCCCCCTAGCGTAGCCGTTAACACCTCCCCTCAGCCAGCCCCATGACTCATCACACAGGAAGTTGTCTGCTTCCTGGAATGCTCCTTGGGCCTCCTGCCCCGGAAGAGCAAGCCACAGTGTCCAGAGGCTCAATGAGGTAAGCTGAGTCATTCAAAGAAAACAAAGGCCATTCTGGCTACAGTCTTGTGTTGCTGAGAAGAGCCAAGTCTATCAGTTAGTTATCACAGAATCAATATGTCTGTGGTTGTGTACAATGTTCTCCTGGTTCTGCTACTCTCAGAATCATATCGTGTAGGTCTTTCCAGGTTATTATGAAGTCCATATCTTCCCCATTTCTTACAGCACAATAGTATTCCATTACATTCATATACCACAACTTGTTCAGCCATTCCCCAATTGATGGACATCCCCTTGATTTCCAATTCTTTGTTACTGCAAAAAGAGCTGCTACAACTATTTTTCTGCATACACGTCCCTTTCCCACTTGTGTGATCCTTTGGGATATAGACCTAGGAGTGTTATTGCTAGGTCAAAGGGTATGCACATTTTTATAGCGCTATGGGCATAGTTCCAAATTGCTCTCCAGAATTGCTGGATCTGTTCACAGCTCCACCAGCAATGTAACAATGTTCCAATTTTCCCACATCCTCTCCAGCATTTATCATTTTCCTGTTTTGTCATGTTAGCCAATCTGACAGGACAGATGTAGTACCTGAGTTGTTTTGATTTGCATTTCTCTAATCAATAGTGATTTGTAGCATTTTTTCATATGACTATAGATACCTTTAATTTCTTCCTCTGAAAAACACCTATTCATATCCTTTGACCAGTTCAGTTTGATATCTTGTATGGCTAGGCCTCCTTCCCTAGCATTTCTTTTCATTAATTCCCTTGATATTCTGGACCTTTTGTTCTTCCAGATGAATTTTGTTATTATTTTATTGAGCTCTATAAAATAATTTTTGGTAGTTCAATTGGTATGGCACTGAATAAGTAAATTAATTTAGGTTAAGTTGTCATTTTTATTATACTAGCTCGGCCTAACCATGAGCAACTGATGTTATTCCATTTATTTAGACCTGACTTTATTTGTGTGAAAAGTGTTTCGTTATTATGTGCATATAGGCCCTGGGTTTGTCTTTTCTTGGCAGGTAGACTCCCAAATATCTTATAGTGTGTTTGATAACTTTAAATGGAATTTCTCTTTCTATCTCTTACTGCTGGGCTTTGCTAGTAATGTGTAGGAATGCCGAGGATTTATGTGGGTTTATTTTATATCCTGCAACTTTGCTAAAGTTGTTTATTATTTCAAGTGGTTTTTTTCACTTGATTCTCTAGGATTCTCTAAGTAAATCATCATATCATCTGCAAATATTAATAATTTAGTTTCTTCTTTGCTGTATTCTAATTCCTTCAATTTCTTTTTCTTCTCTTAATGCTAAAGCTAGCATTTCTAGTACCAAATTCAACAATAGGGGTGATAACGGATATCCTTGTTTCACCCCTGATCTTGTTGGGAATGCATCTAGATTATCCCCATTACATATAATGCTTGCTGATGGTTTTAGGTAGATGCTATTTATAATTTTAAGGAAGACTCCATTTATTCCTATTCTTTCTATAGCTTTTAATAGGAATGTGTGTTATATTTTGTCAAAAGCTTTTTCTGCATCTATTGAGATAACCATGTGGTTTCTGCTGGTTTTGTTATTGATATGATCAATTATGCTGATAATTTTCCTAATATTGAACCAGTTTTGCATTCCTGGAATAAATCCTTCCTGGTCATAATGTATTATTCTCCTGATAAGTTGTTGCAATCTTTTTTGCCAATATTTGTAGAAACAATTCAGCTAGCAGCTGTTGTGGGGTGTAAGATCCAACAAGACCAGCAACAAAAGCTGCCAGCACAGGTTATTTTGATCTGCTTTACTAAGGAAAGCAACAATCTTACTTTAATCACACATACAAATATACCTCATGTAGTTCAGGAAGAAAAGCCAGCACCCTGAACTTCAGAGCAAGTACAAACAAATTATAGACATACACAATATAAATAGACAAAATCACAATTCATAGTTACCAGGAAAGCATCAACATCTGGGTTTATAACCCTGGAGGCTCTTAGAGCATCTGCCCAGAGTCTCTACATCAACACTCCTCCAGGAATGAGAGCCCCAGACAAAATGCTAACCTTTGAGTTTTTTATATCCTGTTTAGGGCCCTGAGGGCTCAAAGCCTACTTAGCTAAAAGGTTTGGAGCCTGGGGCTTAGCACCTAGTTAGCAGAAGGGTGTGGGCCTGGGGCTTTGCACCTAGTAAGGCTTAACCAAAGACACTCAATTAATTTAGCATTCTAAAACAGTAAAAAAAAAAGTCCCATCTTAATTACCAATACACTCTACCCCTGTTCTCAGATACTTGGCTTAACATATTCTAAACAGCCGTAGATCCTGGAACAAATAGAGGCATTATACATTGTGATCTAATCAGCCAGGGAACTAAAACATATAATTCACAGCAAAACAAAACATATCATTCAGTGTCATTCCCAAATACTTGTTTACAATACAAACATGATCCACCCCTAGGTCCCTGAAAGTAACAATCTCTTTAATCAGTCAGGGAACTACAACAAAACATATCATTCATTATCATCACAAAAATACTTGTTTACAATATACACATGATCCATCCATAGGTCCCAGCCAGTAACAATCTTCTTTAGCAAATACTGAATGTCCAAGTAAAATCCTTCTTGAGGTGTGTCCTTCTACACACACTGCCATTGCAGACTTCCTCACAGTACCCTCAGGCATGGCATGCTTTAGTTAGTAAAGTCACAAAGCAAACAAAAAAGTAAAAATAAAGTTCTCTTGTGGGTTTATTCTCCCCACACAATCTCTGCAGCTTCCTGTTTGCACCCAAAGTCTCAACACAAAGAAAAAGTCCAAATAAGGTTCTGTTGGAGGTCTGTTCACCCCATACTGTTCCAGTCCCCAGTCCAAATCCTTAGGGGTGGATTGGCAATAAAGTGAACAGGGTGGGGCCTGGGGGCCCACGGCATTTCCCCTCATCCACCACAGATAACTGCACTGCTGCCTCCTGGGTGGTTCTCCACCTTTGTGCTCAAACTTGGCTCCAAGGCAGCTCATTGCTCTCGCCTTCCCAAAGTTCCCATGCAAGCTCAGAGTGCAACCCACTCTTTCTGGGTTAATGCATCAACAGCTACCTTCTCCTACTGTTCCAGCCCCCTACTTCCAAGTCCTGGGGGCAGCTGTGCAATAAAGCCAAAAGAGTAGGGTCCTTGGGGGTCCAAGACACTTCCCCCACCCTACCATAGACAAGTCCACTCCTCCCTCCTGGATCCCAAACAGCCCCAGGGAAAGGCAGCACAAAAGCACTCTCAGCAACTTGCTGCAAAGTTTCCAGATTGCCCCAGGGCTGAACTCCAAGCTCCTGGGTTCCTGGTCCTCCAGCTTCAGCTGGTCCCTCTTGGCTGCTGCTGGAATCCTGATGCAGGCAGCTCACAACTCTCACTTTTCCAAATTCAGCTCGAAGGCAGCTCACAGGTTCCCATCTCAACTTTCCAAAATTCTTGCACAGGCAATTTTCCTTGCCACCATCATCTGCTTCTTCTCTCTCCTCACCAGCTGTTACCACTCCTGTCAATTATGCAGGAAGGCCATTCTCCACTCCTGTTTCAAAACTTGTCGTACAATATAATCTCAAGACATTCACTCTTTCAGCACAGTCCTCCAGAACCAGACTTATCAACTCAAGCCCTTACTCCTGCCATCCACGCCTCCCCCAGTCCTCGGTTTCTTCTCCTCCCACAGCCTCTGCTCCATCCTATCTCCTCAGGAGTGCAAGGGGGGTAGGGAGGCGAAAAGAGAAGTTAAATCTCAGGGCCCCTGCTCTGGGCTCCTGGGAAACTACTGCCACCAGCCTGTTTTCCTTCAGGCCTCTATTGCTCCTGGGGATCCAGACAACCATAGCCACCACAAGTACAAAGAGCAGCCCAATAACTGGGACACATTCAACACTATCTCAGCACCCCAAAACTCCATACTTTCCTTTGAATCTGCAGATCCTACCAACTATGGCATTTTGTAGCAACAATTTGGTTAAGACCCAACAAGACCAGTAACAAAAGCTGCCAGCACAGGTTATTTTGATCTGCTTTACTAAGGTAAGCAGCAATCTTACTTATCACATGCAAATATAACTCATGTAGTTCAAGAGGAAAAGGCAGCACCCTGAACTTCAGAGCAAGTAAACTACAAACATATACAATATAAACAGACCACATCACAATTCATAGTTACCAGGAAAGCATCAACATTTGGGTTGACAAGACTGGAGGCTCTTAGATCAGCTACCCAGAGTCTACATCAACACTCCTCCAGGAATGAAATCCCCAGACAAAATGCTAACCTTTGAGTTTTTATATCCTGTTCAGAGCCCTAAAGGCTCAGAACCTACTTAGGAAAAAAGGTTTGGGGGCTGGGGCTTTGCACCTAGTAAGGATTAACCAAAGGCACTTAGTTAATTTAGCAATCTAAAACATTAAAACAAGTGCTACCTTAATTACCAATACAATATTTTATTTAAAATTTTTGCATTAATATTCATTAAGCAAATTGGCCTATAATTTTCTTTCTCTGTTTTGACTCTTCTTGATTTAGGTATTAGAACCATACTTGTGTCATAAAAAGAATTTGGTAGGACTTCTTCTTCACCTGTTTTCCCAAAAGGTCTATGAAGTATGAGAATTAATTGTTTTTTAAATGTTTGATAGAATTCACATGAAAAACAATCTGGCCTTGGAGAATTTTCCCTAGGGAGTTCATTGATGGCTTGCTCAATTTCTTTTTCTGAGATGGGGTTATTCAGGTAATTTACTTCATCTTCTGTTACCCTGGGCAATTAATATTTTTGTAAATATTCATCCATTACCCTAAGGATGCCAAATTTATGGGCATACAATTGGGTAAAAGAATTCCTGATTATTGTTTTAATTTCCTCTTCGTTGGAGGTAAATTCACCATTTTCATTTTTGATACTGGTAATTTGGTTTTCTTCTGTCTTATTTAACTCTTAATCTGTTATTTATTTATTTGATATTTTTAGTTTTCAACATTAATTTTCACAAGAGTTTGAATTACAAATTTTCTCCTCATTTTTTCCCTCCCCCCCACTCCAAGATGTCATGTATTCTGCTTGCCCCATTCCCCAATTCACCCTCCCTTCTATGACCCCACTCCCCCCCATCCCCTTTTCCCTTACTTTCTTGTAGGGCAAGACAGATTTTTATGCCCCATTGCCTGTATATCTTACTTCCTAGCTGCATGAAAAAACTTTTTCTTGAACATCTGCATTTAAAAATTTGAGGTCCAAATTCTCTCCCTTCTTCCCTCCCCACCCATCCTCCCTAAGATGTCAAGCAATTCAACATAGGCCACATATGTAACATTATGCAAATCCCTTCCGCATTACTCATGTTGTGAAAGACTAACTATAATTTGCTCCTTCCTATTCTATCCCCGTTTATCCAGTTTTCTCCCTTGACCCTGTCCCTTTTCAAAAGTGTTTGCTTTTGATTACTTCCTCCCCCTACCTGCCCTCCCTTCCTCCTTCTTTCCTGTGGGGTAAGATACCCAATTGAGTATGTATGTTATTCCCTCTTCAGGTCAAATCTGATGAGAGCAACATTCACTCATTCCCCCTCACCTGCCCCCTCTTCCCTCCCAACAGAACTGCTTTTTCTTGCCACTTTTATGTGAGATAATTTACACCATTCTATCTCTCCCTTTCTCCCTCTCTCAATATATTCCTCTCTCATGCCTTAATTTGATCATCCCTTCATATTCAACTCACCGTGTGCCCTCTGTATATATTTACATATATGTGTGTGTGTGTGTGTGTGTGTGTGTGTGTGTGTATTCCCTTCAGCTACCCTAATACTGAGGTCTCATGAATTATACACATCATCTTTCCATGTAGGAATGTAAACAAAGCAGTTCAACTTTAGTAAGTCCCCTATGATATCTCTTATTTGATTACCTTTTCATGCTTCTCTTGATTCTTGTGTTTGAAAGTCAAATTTTCTATTCAGCTCTGGTCTTTTCACTGAGAAAGCTAGAAAGTCCTCTATTTTATTGAAAATCCATATTTTGCCTTGGAGCATGATACGCAGTTTTGCTGGGTAGGTAATTCTTGGTTTTAATCCTAACTCCATTGACCTCCAGAATATCATATTCCAAGCCCTTTGATCCCTTAATGTAGAAGCTGCTAGATCTTGTATTATCCTGATTGTGTTTCCACAATACTCAAATTATTTCATTCTGGCTGCTTGCAGTATTTTCTCCTTGATCTGGGAGCTCTGGAATTTGGCAACAATATTCCTAGGAGTTTTCTTTTTGGGATCTTTTTCAGGAGGCGATCGGTGGATTCTTTCAATTTCTATTTTCCCCTCTGGCTATAGAATATCAGGGTAGTTCTCCTTGATAATTTCTTGAAAGATGATATCTAAGCTCTTCTTTTGATCATGACTTTCAGGTAGTCCAATAGTTTTTAAATTCTCTCTCCCAGATCTATTTTTCAGGTCAGTGGTTTTTCCAATGAGATATTTCACGTTGGCTTCCATTTTTTCATTCCTTTGGTTCTGTTTTATAATATCTTGATTTCTCATAAAGTCACTAGCTTCCTCTTGCCCCAGTGTAATATTTAAGGTGGTATTTTCTTCAGTGGTCTTTGGACTTCCTTTTCCATTTGGGTAATTCTTCCTTTCAAGGCATTCTTCTCCTCATTGGATTTTGGAGCTCTTTTGCCATTTGAGTTAGTCTATTTTTTAAGGTATTATTTTCTTCAGTATTTTTTGGGTCTCCTTTAGCAAGTTATTGACTTGTTTTCATGGTCTTCTTGCATCACTCTCATTTCACTTCCCAATTTCTCCTCTACTTGTCTAACTTGCTTTTCCCAATCCTTTTTGAGTTCTTCCGTGGCCTGAGACCAGTTTATGTTTTTTCTTGGAGGCTTTTGATGTAGGCTCTTTGACTTTCTTGACTTCTTCTGGCTGTATATTTTGGTCTTCTTTGTGACCAAAGAAAGATTCCAAAGTCTGAGTCTGAATCTGAGTCTGTTTTCGCTGCCTGGCTATGTTCCCAGCCAACTTACTTGACCCTAGAGTTTTTCGTTGAGTTGTGACTCCTTGTAGAGTAGAGAGTACTTTGTCCCAAGGTTGAGGGGTCATGCTGTTGTTTTCAGAGCTATTTCTTCATAGCAAGCTCTGCCACACCAGTGCTACTCCTCCCCAAGAACAGCCAACTGAGACTGGACTCCGATCTTAAGCAGGCTCTGCACTCCCGCTGAGATCTGCAACTTAATTCCTCCCATCAGGTGGGCCTGTGCTTGGAAGCAAATGCAGCTGTAGCTCTGTAAGCAGCCTCAGAGCTGTGTCACCTCTGCCCCACCCAGGGCGGTGGCTGAACAGGAACTCCTTCCATTCTGTCCCCGAAGTTTTTCCCACTAACTTTCTCTGTTGTCTTTGGTGTTTGTGGGTTGAGAAGTTTGGTAACTGCCACAGGTCACTTAATCAGGGTTTTAGGGCCTGTTCTGCTCAGCTCCCGGTCTGCTTGGTCTGGGCACAGCCCATGCTGGGCTTTGCTCTGCTCGGCTCCCAGCTTGGTGGGATAGACCTTACCCCAAGAACATCTAGGCTGTCCTGAGCTTGAGCCCTGGTTCCCTCTTGTGTTCCATGGGTTCTGCAGCTCTAGAATTTGTTCATAGCCCTTTTTAACAGTTTTTGGAGGGACTTTGGGGGGGCGCTCATGTAAGTTCCTGCTTTCCAGTGTCCATCTTGGTTCCACCCCTCTGTCTTTTTTTTAATCAAATTGACCAACGAATTATCAATTTTATCCATATTTTCATAAAACCAGCTCTTAGTTTTATTAGTTCAATAGTTTTCTTGATTTCAATTTTATTAATCTCTCTTTTGATTTTAAGTATTTCTAATTTGGTGTCTAATGGGGAGTTTCAATTTGTTCTTTTTCTAGCTTTTTCAGTTGCATGGCCATTTCATAGCTCTCCTTTTTAATCTGTTTTATTAATGTAAGAATTTAGAGATATAAAATTTACACTAAGTACTGCTTTTGATGCGAACCACAAGTTTTGATATGTTGTCTCATTATTGTCATTCTCTTGAATGAAGTTACTGATTCTTTCTATGATTTGTTCTTTGGCCCATTCATTCTTTAGGATTAGATTATTTAGTTTCCAATTAATTTTTAGTTTATATATATACATTCCCTTCAGCTACCCTAATACTGAGGTCTCATGAATTATACACATCATCTTTCCATGTAGGAATGTAAACAAAGCAGTTCAACTTTAGTAAGTCCCTTATGATATCTCTTATTTGATTACCTTTTCATGCTTCTCTTGATTCTTGTGTTGGAGAGTCAAATTTTCTATTCAGCTCTGGTCTTTTCACTGAGAAAGCTTGAAAGTCCTCTATTTTATTGAAAATCCATATTTTGCCTTGGAGCATGATACTCAGTTTTGCTGGGTAGGTAATTCTTGGTTTTAATCCCAGCTCCATTGACCTCCAGAATATCATATTCCAAGCCCTTTGATTCCTTAATGTAGAAGCTGCTAGATCTTGGGTTATTCTGATTGGGTTTCCACAATACTCAAATTGTTTCTTTCTGGCTGCTTGCAGTATTTTCTCCTTTATCTGGGAGCTCTGGAATTTGGCAACAATATTCCTAGGAGATTTCTTTTTGGGATCTATTTGAGGAGGTGATCGATGGGTTCTTTCAATTTCTACTTTGACCTGCGGCTCTAGAATATCAGGGCAGTTCTCCTTGATAATTTCTTGAAAGGTGATATCTAGGCTCTTTTTTTGATCATGACTTTCAGGTGGTCCAATAATTTTTAAATTCTCTCTCCCGGATCTATTTTCCAGGTCAGTGGTTTTTCCAATGAGATATTTCATGTTGGCTTCCTGTAACTCCCTTAACTTCTCCTCTAAGAATCTGCATGCTATACCACTCAGTGCATATATGTTAAATGATGATATTGCTTCATTGTTTGTGGTGCCTTTTAGCAGGATACAGTGTCCTTCCTTATCTCCTTTATTTCTATCATTGTTTTAGCTTTGCCTGAGATTAGGATTGCTACTCCTGCTTTTTTTTTTTTACTTTAGCTGAAGCACAATATATTCTCCTCCAGCCTTTTACTTTTACCCTGTGTGTATCCCCCTGTTTCAAATGTGTTTCTTGTAAACAACATATTGTAGGATTATGGTTTTTAATCCATTCTGCTATCTGCCTCCACTTTATGGGAGAGTTCATCCCATTCACATTCACAATTATGACTACATGCTGTGTCTTTATTTCCTTCCTATTCCACCCCCCATTTATGCTTTTATTGCTCCCTTTTCCCTTCCACTTCTCAAAAGAGTTTTGCTTTTGACCACCTCCTTCCTCAATTTGCCCTCCCTCTTGCTTCCTCTCCTTTATCTTACCTTTTTGCTACTTTTTCCCTCCCTTCTGACCCCCCCTCCTTTTCTTTCCCTTTCTCCTCCTCCTGCCTGTAGGATAAGTTTGATTTCTATAGAAGTATATACTCTTCTTGGACCAAATCTGATGGGAATAAAGCTCATATACTACACTTCTCCCACCCTTCTTTCCCTCCACTATAATATGTTTTTATGCTTCTTCATATGATATAATTTACCCTTTTCTACTCACTCCTTACCTCTTCTCTCAGAACCCTCCCTTTGCATCTCTTAATTATGTTTTTTATCATTCTGTCAGTTAGTTTATACTGACGCCCACAGTCTATGTGTATCCCTTTAAATTTTCATAATTACTGTATGATTCTCAAGATTGACATATATATATATATATTCCTACATAAGGATTTAAACAATTTGCCCTTATTGATTAACAAGGTTTGTGGTGCTTTTTTCCCTGTTTACCTTTTAATGTCTCTCTTGAGTTTTGTATTTGAAGATCAAATTTTCCATTGAGCTCTGGCCTTTTCATCAGAAAGGTCTGGAATTACCTTATTTCATTGAATGTACATCTTCTTGCCTGAAAAATTATGCTCAATTTTGCTGGGTGGTTGATCCTTGGTTATAGTCCAAGTTCCTGTCTTTTAATGTAGAAACTGCAAGGTCCTGCATGATCCTGACTGTAGTTCCATGATATTTGAATTGTTTCTTTTTGACTGCTTGCAGTATTTTCTCTTTGACCTGATAATTCTGAAATTTGGCTATACTGTTTCTTGGAGTTTTCAATTTGGGATCTCTTTCTGGGGGTGATTGGTGGATTCTTTAGATAACTATTTTCCTCTCTGGTTCTAGGACTTCAGAGAATTTATCCTGCCTTATTTATTGGTGGATACTGTCCAGGCTCTTTTTTTCATCATGCCTTTCTGGTAGAGGAAAAATTCTTAGATTGTCTCTCCTGGATCTATTTTCTAGGTGAGTTTTTTTTCCAATCAGATATTTCACGTTTTCTTCTATTTTTTCATTCTTTACACTTTGTTTTACTTCTTGATGCCTCATAGAGTTATAAGCTTCCACTTGCTCAATTCTAATTTTTAATGAGTTGCTGTCTTCATTTTGCTTTTGAGTCTCCTTTTCCAGTTGGTTGATTTTACCTTTCAGGGTATCATTTTCTCTAATCAGATTCTTAATCTCCTTAGCCATTTCACCAATTTCACGTGTTAAAGATTTGTTCTCATCAGTGACTTTTTCAATTTTTTCATTTAACTCTCTAATTTGGTTTTTAAAACTCTCATTTAGGTCTTCCAGGAATGCTTTTTGGGCTTGAGACCAGTTCACATTTCCTTTTGAGGTATCAGATGTGGGGATAGTGTCAATGCTGTCCTCTTCCAAATTGATGTTTTGATCTTCCCTGTCTCCATAAAAAGAATCAATCAATGGTCCTCAGTTCTTTCATGTGCTTCTTCGTGTTGATTAGTTTTTTTCCTGGCTTTTAGTGGATTTCTGCTTTTGGGGCTCAGGGAGCTCTGTCCCAGGCTTATTGTTCTGGGAATTGTCAACCTAGTTACTGGATTTGTGTGCTATGGCCTCTGGTTTCCTGAGGTGTGAGGGAGGGGTGGTCTGGCTGCTGGAAGTCTCCTCTCCCCCTGGGGCTGCTCTCCACCAGTGGTCTTGGTCGTTGTCAGTGCTGGTGTCTGCCACTTCCCCTAGCTGTGCAAAGGCACCTCTGGATTCCTGGTGTTGACCTTTGCTGGCTCCACCCCTCTGGGACTAGGGAACTCCCATTATTTGGCTACTGAAGCCCCACTTCTGGATCCTCTATTCCAGGGTTTTTCCTGAGGTATTATCTGGGTCAGGGAGGGAGGGATGAGAGCTGTTTACCTGGAAGATCAAGAAGGTGAGTTTCAAACCTTTGGTCTGCAAGCCTCAGGAGTAGATGTCTCATGGCCACAGGTGCTGCACTGATGCCTCCCATTTCTTCCACAGACTCCCATCCTGTTCAGGGAGGCCTGGGGATCTCCACTGGTTTTGTGCACCCGGTGTTCTCCCAGGCTGTCATGCTGGCTGGTTTCTGAAGCTGCCTCCTGCTTTGGTGTGCTCTGGTCCAGCTCTGTGCCTGCCCAGCACTCACCCAGCTTACAGATCCATCCTGTTGGTGTTTTGGACTCTCCTGGCTTGGAAATTTGCCCCAACCAGTCAGCTAGTGGATTCTAACTCTCTCAAATCTGCTCAAATTCACTTTTTAAGAGGTATCTGACAGAACTTGTGAGAGAACTCTGGTAAGATGCTTTTTTCATGCAGCCATCATGGCTCTGCCCCCTCTATTATCTACGTTTTTAGTCTGCCTTTTAAAATGATGGATCTTTACAATCTAGTCCAGGCACAGTACTGGATCTGTGCAGTACATAGTAGTCTCATAATGTAAAGCACTGATGGTAAACAGAGGCAATGCCAGAAATATTAGGGCCACAATTCAGAAGATGAGACTTTTGACATAGTCATCAATTTTTATAATGCTTCAAAGTCATCTGTAGTAAGGAAACGAAGAGAACATTTATCCTCTTATACACATCATGATCCAGTGACAAAGTCAATCTTGAGAAGGATCTTGTACAAGTATTTCCCAGTCCACTAACCTCAGGAACTTTATGGAGGGCAGTGGTCATAATATCAATCCTTGTCTCTTTAGAGGCCTCTCCTAAGGAACTGTCCCTCTTCTTCCATGTGGGACTATATACTGCATTTGACTAGCAGAACTTTCAGGAGTGTAGTTGTTATCAAAAATTAATATAAACTGGAGCTCTTCACTCAATAATGAGTCTATGTTCTTATATAACTGTTAGGAATTGGAGTGTCTTGGTTCCTTCAAATAAGATTTTATTCCATTAATTTGAAATATAGTGATCACATTAATTGAGAACAATTCAAAAACAAAGATGAGCAAAATATTTTTCCTTATAACATATATTTTACTCAATGAATGTACCACATTAGTATTTACACATCTAGATTACTAAAGACTATATTGTTTCTCCTGCAATTTTCATGATTCTAGCTACTGGCAGCAATCTAATATGAACTGCAACTCCCCACTATTGTATCCAGATATCGGAGCAGTGTTCTTGTGTAATTGTTTTGGATTTAGGCATCATGGTTCTAGGTAATTAGATTTCATTCCATACCAAATAAACAGAACTACTTCATTATTAAGAACACTACAAAACAAAATGAAGTAAATTCATTGATCTTTAGACTGCATATTAAAAGGCTTCCATCTTGATCCTAAAAATCTTGCAGTAGAAATCTAATATAACCTGTAGATAAACAAATATTGAAAAAGAAATCAGATACATTTATTGATTATACTATATGTTCTAAATGCCAGTTTGGTCCAGTTTGGTTTCCTTTGGGTACTGTGGGTAACCAAAGATTGTATTCCGATTTCTTGCAACATAGCTCAGTTACTGAAGATTACACTGGGCTTCTCCTGCTGCTATTGACTTGAATTAGAAATCTTTACTGAATATTGGATAAATGTCATTATATAACGGTTGGATTTAGGGATCTTGGTTCCTAACTTTTTTGAGTTAATTATATTTACTTGCAATATAACTAGCCTATTAATTGAGAGTAAAGGAAAAATACAATAAACTACTTAGTCTTTAGAACATATAATGTAAACAACAAATATACCAGATTTTTAATTATATCAGATTAGCTAAATTTTATTTTTTTGTTTCTCCTTCAAGATACAGGATCACTATTATTGGAACTTAACATGAACAGGACCTCTCCACTGGTTGTTGGATAACATGACATAATGGAAAGAGCATGCTATTTGGAGTTGAAAAACCTGAGTTCAAATTCCAACTTATTTATACTCTACCAATATTTGGGTAAGAAAATACCCAGCTGATTGAGCTGGCTGGTGGAGGGAGAAAGTAGTTACACACCAATCTGTGAAGTACAAAGCAATATATAGTACTTGTAAACAACCTAATTGTTACAATGCAAAATGATAACAAAAAAGGTGGTGGGAAAATTTGAATACAGGGATGGAATTAAAAGCCAATAAAATTCACAGGCTAGAAGGCTAATAGGCAAAAGTAGCAGAAAATGCAGAAAAGTACTGAATGTTTTAAACAAAACATGGCACACTGAAAGTTTACTGCCCATGATGGATTTATATTGTCATATTGTGTTATATTGTGTTTCTATGTATTCTTCTCTCCACATTTTGGCAGGTTGCCCCAAAATTGAGAAACTTTTTGTTCTAAATGTTCAAGACAATTTTATAGCACTTTTTGGGGCACTTTATTAACATGTAATCACTGACACAAGCTGCATACTTTCAGGTTGGGGACTTTTTGGGGAGCGCAGAAATATAAAGGAAAATGATATTCTGATAGCACCCAACTAATTTCAAACATGAGTTAAAATGTAACAAATTTCATTTGGTTATGAGTCTAGGAAATTAACTAGAATGGCCCTGAAAACAGACCCAATCAGTTACCTGGACCATATTCAAAGCCTTTTTGCTGTGGTGTAACCTGCCAGAGTTTAGGTTCTGTAGTTGTTATGATATGGGAAGCCCCTTTACATATTGCCCATGAGGCACTTGTCCCCACACAGCCCCATGGACCTGATTGAACCTAAATATTTCTTTAATTTCAAGTTGAATCAGGACTGTGTGTATTCAAGATCACATGAAGTATGTCATTGAAGTGTAAGTAAACTAGGAAATAAAAGGAAGTGCCAAAGGGAAAAAAGAATGAGGAATAACTGGGTGAAAGTAGAAAGGGAATCTTGACTGGAAATTCCCCATCCTTCCCCTCAGACAAAAAATCTTCAGGAGAGATGTTCCATTTCAGGGAGAAGAAATACACTGCTCCAACCTGAAAACACCATAATACTTTGCAATATCCCATCATACCTCTAAATACTGTGATACTAGTGTAGAATAGTAGGAAACAACATATACTCTCTGTTTCTCTCCCTCCCTCTCCCTCTCTCTCTCTCTCTCTCTCTCTCTCTCTCTCTCTCTCTCTCTCTCTCTCACACACACACACACACACACACAATGACCTTGTCCAAAATCTTTTTCGCTCCTTACAGAAATGACAAGTCATTGATGGAGATATGGTCCAAAGCAGAATCCAGAGCCTTGTCCTTATTGCGGCTCTTGCCAGACTCCAAGCTCATGGTACATACTTTCCTGACGCCTTCCTCCCTGCCTCTGAACATTTTCTTGTCTTAGCCACCTGTTTGTAGTTTGTTTCCAAAATTCCCAAAGAAAGAAGTTCATTAGTACCTTCACAATCAGCTCCCCAGGGTACCTTTTGTTTGTTCATTCAACTGATCCCCCAATGACTGTACTGAATAGAACAGATAAAACCTGAAACATTCTGGTTAGTATAGAACCTGCCAAGAAGCCTATGGGATGCTTACAAAGGTTATCACCATCATTCCTTCTGGAATCCACAGTCCAGAAATATTCTAACCTTCAAAGTTCCCTTTCTTTTCTTCTAACTGTATCTATCCACCAGTGATGCTGGCTCTCAGTTCAATATTGTATCAACTCTAGGTACAGAGATGGTACAAATACCCACAAACTGGGTGTAGGAATAGGTGTGGCTGTAGCTATTGCCCTTCTAGTAAACCCCTGAAAATTTATGTTTTTCCAGGAGAGAAGATGATAGGACCTTTTAAAGGTCTCAGGGAAAATATGATCCTGGGATACCACTTTGTTCACCACTGCATCAACTCTCAACTGTGAACCATCCTTCAAAATACTGATGATTAGCAAACTCAATGAACCTGTCTGGATTGTCAGAAGTGTAAGTATGTCTCCAGATCCTACCACCACCACCACTACCTCATAAACTCTCTTTTTGTGACAGTAAAGGAGAAAATCTATGTGGATATGAATTCCTGGAAGATCATTATGTATACTATACATCACATCAAGTATGTCATTGCTATGTGAGTGAATTAGGGTCTGAGATCTTAGGCACACGAGGAGCCTTAAGAAGCAGGGGGAGAGAAAACTGGGGCTAGAGAATAACTGGGTGAAAGTACAAAGATTCCATAGCTTGCCCTTAGAGAAAAGTCTTCAAAAGGACAGTTCCCTGTCAGGGAGGGGAAATACACTGCTCCAATCTGAGAACACATGGAAACTGCACTGGATATGGGCTCAGAAGATTTGTGTTCATTAGATAGATAGAGATGATAGACAGATAGATAGATAGATACATAGATACATTGACGGATAGCTAGATAGATAGAAAGATAGATATCTCATATACATGACATAGATATCATATATGTATATATACGTATATATATACATATACATATATGTGTGTGTGTATGTGTGTGTGTTTGTGGGTGTGTGTATGTGTGGAAGGAAAATTCCCTGAAGATGGCCTTTTTCCAGGAACAATTTGGTTCCTGATTTAGATGGCAAATATTTGAGCAGTGTTGAGGACGCTAGCAGTCCAGGAAGAAGCAGGATCCTAAATTTTATCTTTCTTGCTTCTGTTACCAGATTGTAGAAGCTCTACCAATGCTCTCTTGACACCTTCTTTCCCTGTGTCTCCGGACTTTCCTCTCTTAGCCACCTGTTGAAAGCTTTGTTTTCAAATTTGTCGATTAAATATGCCCATTACTACCTTCAAAATAATTCCCCAGAGCACCTTTTGTTTGTTCACTCAGCTGATTCCCCTAGTACCTGTCTTGAACAGAGCTGAGTCACTCGGGTTGATGTAGAATCTGCCGAGAAAGCATTCACAGAATGCTCGTAGAGGTCACCAGCATCATTCCTTCTGGAACACACAGAGGTCAGATATATTCAAACCTGTAAAGTCCCCTTTCTTTCCTTTTAATTATGCTCATTTGCTCACATGAATAATGTTGGCTCTCATTTTGATTGTGTATCAGTGCTAGGAAGAGAGATGGTGCAAATGTCCACAAGACAGGCATGAGGCAAAGTGAGGTTGTGTCTATGGCCTTTCTACTAAACCTCTGTAAATATGTATTCTTTTTGGAGAGAAGGTGACCCGAATTTTGAGGGATTCAGAGAAAAAATATTTTCTTCATATGGTTGTTGAACAGAAAATGTGTGTGAATGCATTTCCTAGAAGGAAAGGCTATACTGGGAATTGGTGCTTTTGGACTCATGGGCCTGAAGTTTGCAGCAAACTAGAGATATTCATGACTGCTTTAGAGCCCTAGAGTGTCTGACCTAATATCATCAGTGTTCATGCACAGAAGAGCAGCAGGGACACTCCAAATGTTCTTGTTTTCCAACTAGAGTGGTAGAGCCATGCCCTTTGTCTTTGGGATACTTCAGGAACAGAACAGGAGGGAGATGCCAAAAGGGTCCTGTCTCTGTGCAATAGGCATCTTCTCGGACCCTGAAGGGAGCTATGTTTGTGTCTGAGGGATAAAAATTCAGATGATATTGGGAACTGTGTGAAGAAGTGTGAGTGGTGTTGAGAAAATTTGAGGGAGCAGGTGAAGTAAGAGGATTAAGAGGATAAAACATTCTTCCCCCAAGATCACTAAAGTAAACTAAGAAGAAAATCCACTCCTAGAAATATCCTTTGGGTCTCTTTGAAAGGTCTCTTCATTTTCAGTAGGATAACCATATTAGAGGGTAAACCAAGTGAACATTGCAAATAAGCAAATTTGTATTTAATATGAAGAAAAGAGTTCCTTGGGTCACTGAAACATCAAGTGACTTGCCTCTGATCATATAGTCAATATGTTTCAAATGACCAATTAGAATAAGGATCTCAATGATCCAGAAAGCAACTCTCTGGCTATTACTCCATATAGCTTCACCAAGGGTGTAAGTTGCAGAGAATGTATTGATTTTCAATGGTAGAAGTTCCTCACCAACACTTCCCTACACCAACAGAATCAAAGATCTGACCAACTGAAAAATTTAAGGAAAATTTCTGAAATATTATAGCTATGCAAAAATGTAATGGACTACCTTGCAAGGCAAGGGCAGTTAGGTGGAGCAGTGGATAGAACACTGGGCCTGGAGTCAGGAAGACTTATCTTCCTGAGCTCAAATCTGGCCTCAGACACTTACTACCTGCGTCACCCTAGGCAAGTCACTTACGCCTGTTTGCCTCAGTTTCCTCATATATAAAGAAAGCTGGAAAAGGAAATGGCAAACCACTCCAGTTTCTTTGCCAAGAAAATCCCCAATTGAATTATGAAGATTTGGACACAACTGAACAACAATAACAACCTTAAAAGGCATTGGGTTCCACCTCATGAGAAATTTTCAGATGGAGATTATTGGGAGAGGGTTTTTGAAGAGACTCTTGGCTAGGCAAAGGTTAGACTAAATTATTCTGAGGCCCCTTCCAAATCCAAAGTGCTCTGGAAATGCTGAATGAAACTGAGAGAATTGCTGGATCTGTTCACAGCTCCACCAGCAATGTAACAATGTTCCAATTTTCCCACATCCTCTCCAGCATTTATCATTTTCCTGTTTTGTCATGTTAGCCAATCTGACAGGACAGATGTAGTACCTGAGTTGTTTTGATTTGCATTTCTCTAATCAATAGTGATTTGTAGCATTTTTTCATATGACTATAGATACCTTTAATTTCTTCCTCTGAAAAACACCTGTTCATATCCTTTGACCAGTTCAGTTTGATATCTTGTATGGCTAGGCCTCCTTCCCTAGCATTTCTTTTCATTAATTCCCTTGATATTCTGGACCTTTTGTTCTTCCAGATGAATTTTGTTATTATTTTATTGAGCTCTATAAAATAATTTTTGGTAGTTCAATTGGTATGGCACTGAATAAGTAAATTAATTTAGGTTAAATTGTCATTTTTATTATACTAGCTCGGCCTAACCATGAGCAACTGATGTTATTCCATTTATTTAGACCTGACTTTATTTGTGTGAAAAGTGTTTCGTTATTATGTGCATATAGGCCCTGGGTTTGTCTTTTCTTGGCAGGTAGACTCCCAAATATCTTATAGTGTGTTTGATAACTTTAAATGGAATTTCTCTTTCTATCTCTTACTGCTGGGCTTTGCTAGTAATGTGTAGGAATGCCGAGGATTTATGTGGGTTTATTTTATATCCTGCAACTTTGCTAAAGTTGTTTATTATTTCAAGTGGTTTTTTCACTTGATTCTCTAGGATTCTCTAAGTAAATCATCATATCATCTGCAAATATTAATAATTTAGTTTCTTCTTTGCTGTATTCTAATTCCTTCAATTTCTTTTTCTTCTCTTAATGCTAAAGCTAGCATTTCTAGTACCAAATTCAACAATAGGGGTGATAACGGATATCCTTGTTTCACCCCTGATCTTGTTGGGAATGCATCTAGATTATCCCCATTACATATAATGCTTGCTGATGGTTTTAGGTAGATGCTATTTATAATTTTAAGGAAGACTCCATTTATTCCTATTCTTTCTATAGCTTTTAATAGGAATGTGTGTTATATTTTGTCAAAAGCTTTTTCTGCATCTATTGAGATAACCATGTGGTTTCTGCTGGTTTTGTTATTGATATGATCAATTATGCTGATAATTTTCCTAATATTGAACCAGTTTTGCATTCCTGGAATAAATCCTTCCTGGTCATAATGTATTATTCTCCTGATAAGTTGTTGCAATCTTTTTTGCCAATATTTGTAGAAACAATTCAGCTAGCAGCTGTTGTGGGGTGTAAGATCCAACAAGACCAGCAACAAAAGCTGCCAGCACAGGTTATTTTGATCTGCTTTACTAAGGAAAGCAACAATCTTACTTTAATCACACATACAAATATACCTCATGTAGTTCAGGAAGAAAAGCCAGCACCCTGAACTTCAGAGCAAGTACAAACAAATTATAGACATACACAATATAAATAGACAAAATCACAATTCATAGTTACCAGGAAAGCATCAACATCTGGGTTTATAACCCTGGAGGCTCTTAGAGCATCTGCCCAGAGTCTCTACATCAACACTCCTCCAGGAATGAGAGCCCCAGACAAAATGCTAACCTTTGAGTTTTTTATATCCTGTTTAGGGCCCTGAGGGCTCAAAGCCTACTTAGCTAAAAGGTTTGGAGCCTGGGGCTTAGCACCTAGTTAGCAGAAGGGTGTGGGCCTGGGGCTTTGCACCTAGTAAGGCTTAACCAAAGACACTCAATTAATTTAGCATTCTAAAACAGTAAAAAAAAAAGTCCCATCTTAATTACCAATACACTCTACCCCTGTTCTCAGATACTTGGCTTAACATATTCTAAACAGCCGTAGATCCTGGAACAAATAGAGGCATTATACATTGTGATCTAATCAGCCAGGGAACTAAAACATATAATTCACAGCAAAACAAAACATATCATTCAGTGTCATTCCCAAATACTTGTTTACAATACAAACATGATCCACCCCTAGGTCCCTGAAAGTAACAATCTCTTTAATCAGTCAGGGAACTACAACAAAACATATCATTCATTATCATCACAAAAATACTTGTTTACAATATACACATGATCCATCCATAGGTCCCAGCCAGTAACAATCTTCTTTAGCAAATACTGAATGTCCAAGTAAAATCCTTCTTGAGGTGTGTCCTTCTACACACACTGCCATTGCAGACTTCCTCACAGTACCCTCAGGCATGGCATGCTTTAGTTAGTAAAGTCACAAAGCAAACAAAAAAGTAAAAATAAAGTTCTCTTGTGGGTTTATTCTCCCCACACAATCTCTGCAGCTTCCTGTTTGCACCCAAAGTCTCAACACAAAGAAAAAGTCCAAATAAGGTTCTGTTGGAGGTCTGTTCACCCCATACTGTTCCAGTCCCCAGTCCAAATCCTTAGGGGTGGATTGGCAATAAAGTGAACAGGGTGGGGTCTGGGGGCCCACGGCATTTCCCCTCATCCACCACAGATAACTGCACTGCTGCCTCCTGGGTGGTTCTCCACCTTTGTGCTCAAACTCGGCTCCAAGGCAGCTCATTGCTCTTGCCTTCCCAAAGTTCCCATGCAAGCTCAGAGTGCAACCCACTCTTTCTGGGTTAATGCATCAACAGCTACCTTCTCCTACTGTTCCAGCCCCCTACTTCCAAGTCCTGGGGGCAGCTGTGCAATAAAGCCAAAAGAGTAGGGTCCTTGGGGGTCCAAGACACTTCCCCCACCCTACCATAGACAAGTCCACTCCTCCCTCCTGGATCCCAAACAGCCCCAGGGAAAGGCAGCACAAAAGCACTCTCAGCAACTTGCTGCAAAGTTTCCAGATTGCCCCAGGGCTGAACTCCAAGCTCCTGGGTTCCTGGTCCTCGAGCTTCAGCTGGCCCCTCTTGGCTGCTGCTAGAATCCTGATGCAGGCAGCTCACAACTCTCACTTTTCCAAATTCAGCTCGAAGGCAGCTCACAGGTTCCCATCTCAACTTTCCAAAATTCTCGCACAGGCAATTTTCCTTGCCACCATCATCTGCTTCTTCTCTCTCCTCACCAGCTGTTACCACTCCTGTCAATTATGCAGGAAGGCCATTCTCCACTCCTGTTTCAAAACTTGTCATACAATATAATCTCAAGACATTCACTCTTTCAGCACAGTCCTCCAGAACCAGACTTATCAACTCAAGCCCTTACTCCTGCCATCCACGCCTCCCCCAGTCCTCGGTTTCTTCTCCTCCCACAGCCTCTGCTCCATCCTATCTCCTCAGGAGTGCAAGGGGGGTAGGGAGGCGAAAAGAGAAGTTAAATCTCAGGGCCCCTGCTCTGGGCTCCTGGGAAACTACTGCCACCAGCCTGTTTTCCTTCAGGCCTCTATTGCTCCTGGGGATCCAGACAACCATAGCCACCACAAGTACAAAGAGCAGCCCAATAACTGGGACACATTCAACACTATCTCAGCACCCCAAAACTCCATACTTTCCTTTGAATCTGCAGATCCTACCAACTATGGCATTTTGTAGCAACAATTTGGTTAAGACCCAACAAGACCAGTAACAAAAGCTGCCAGCACAGGTTATTTTGATCTGCTTTACTAAGGTAAGCAGCAATCTTACTTATCACATGCAAATATAACTCATGTAGTTCAAGAGGAAAAGGCAGCACCCTGAACTTCAGAGCAAGTAAACTACAAACATATACAATATAAACAGACCACATCACAATTCATAGTTACCAGGAAAGCATCAACATTTGGGTTGACAAGACTGGAGGCTCTTAGATCAGCTACCCAGAGTCTACATCAACACTCCTCCAGGAATGAAATCCCCAGACAAAATGATAACCTTTGGGTTTTTATATCCTGTTCAGAGCCCTAAAGGCTCAGAACCTACTTAGGAAAAAAGGTTTGGGGGCTGGGGCTTTGCACCTAGTAAGGATTAACCAAAGGCACTTAGTTAATTTAGCAATCTAAAACATTAAAACAAGTGCTACCTTAATTACCAATACAATATTTTATTTAAAATTTTTGCATTAATATTCATTAAGCAAATTGGCCTATAATTTTCTTTCTCTGTTTTGACTCTTCTTGATTTAGGTATTAGAACCATACTTGTGTCATAAAAAAGAATTTGGTAGGACTTCTTCTTCACCTGTTTTCCCAAAAGGTCTATGAAGTATGAGAATTAATTGTTTTTTAAATGTTTGATAGAATTCACATGAAAAACAATCTGGCCTTGGAGAATTTTCCCTAGGGAGTTCATTGATGACTTGCTCAATTTCTTTTTCTGAGATGGGGTTATTCAGGTAATTTACTTCATCTTCTGTTACCCTGGGCAATTAATATTTTTGTAAATATTCATCCATTACCCTAAGGATGCCAAATTTATGGGCATACAATTGGGTAAAAGAATTCCTGATTATTGTTTTAATTTCCTCTTCGTTGGAGGTAAATTCACCATTTTCATTTTTGATACTGGTAATTTGGTTTTCTTCTGTCTTATTTAACTCTTAATCTGTTATTTATTTATTTGATATTTTTAGTTTTCAACATTAATTTTCACAAGAGTTTGAATTACAAATTTTCTCCTCATTTTTTCCCTCCCCCCCACTCCAAGATGTCATGTATTCTGCTTGCCCCATTCCCCAATTCACCCTCCCTTCTATGACCCCACTCCCCCCCATCCCCTTTTCCCTTACTTTCTTGTAGGGCAAGACAGATTTTTATGCCCCATTGCCTGTATATCTTACTTCCTAGCTGCATGAAAAAACTTTTTCTTGAACATCTGCATTTAAAAATTTGAGGTCCAAATTCTCTCCCTTCTTCCCTCCCCACCCATCCTCCCTAAGATGTCAAGCAATTCAACATAGGCCACATATGTAACATTATGCAAATCCCTTCCGCATTACTCATGTTGTGAAAGACTAACTATAATTTGCTCCTTCCTATTCTATCCCCGTTTATCCAGTTTTCTCCCTTGACCCTGTCCCTTTTCAAAAGTGTTTGCTTTTGATTACTTCCTCCCCCTACCTGCCCTCCCTTCCTCCTTCTTTCCTGTGGGGTAAGATACCCAATTGAGTATGTATGTTATTCCCTCTTCAGGTCAAATCTGATGAGAGCAACATTCACTCATTCCCCCTCACCTGCCCCCTCTTCCCTCCCAACAGAACTGCTTTTTCTTGCCACTTTTATGTGAGATAATTTACACCATTCTATCTCTCCCTTTCTCCCTCTCTCAATATATTCCTCTCTCATGCCTTAATTTGATCATCCCTTCATATTCAACTCACCGTGTGCCCTCTGTATATATTTACATATATGTGTGTGTGTGTGTGTGTGTGTGTGTGTGTGTGTGTATTCCCTTCAGCTACCCTAATACTGAGGTCTCATGAATTATACACATCATCTTTCCATGTAGGAATGTAAACAAAGCAGTTCAACTTTAGTAAGTCCCCTATGATATCTCTTATTTGATTACCTTTTCATGCTTCTCTTGATTCTTGTGTTTGAAAGTCAAATTTTCTATTCAGCTCTGGTCTTTTCACTGAGAAAGCTAGAAAGTCCTCTATTTTATTGAAAATCCATATTTTGCCTTGGAGCATGATACGCAGTTTTGCTGGGTAGGTAATTCTTGGTTTTAATCCTAACTCCATTGACCTCCAGAATATCATATTCCAAGCCCTTTGATCCCTTAATGTAGAAGCTGCTAGATCTTGTATTATCCTGATTGTGTTTCCACAATACTCAAATTATTTCATTCTGGCTGCTTGCAGTATTTTCTCCTTGATCTGGGAGCTCTGGAATTTGGCAACAATATTCCTAGGAGTTTTCTTTTTGGGATCTTTTTCAGGAGGCGATCGGTGGATTCTTTCAATTTCTATTTTCCCCTCTGGCTATAGAATATCAGGGTAGTTCTCCTTGATAATTTCTTGAAAGATGATATCTAAGCTCTTCTTTTGATCATGACTTTCAGGTAGTCCAATAGTTTTTAAATTCTCTCTCCCAGATCTATTTTTCAGGTCAGTGGTTTTTCCAATGAGATATTTCACGTTGGCTTCCATTTTTTCATTCCTTTGGTTCTGTTTTATAATATCTTGATTTCTCATAAAGTCACTAGCTTCCTCTTGCCCCAGTGTAATATTTAAGGTGGTATTTTCTTCAGTGGTCTTTGGACTTCCTTTTCCATTTGGGTAATTCTTCCTTTCAAGGCATTCTTCTCCTCATTGGATTTTGGAGCTCTTTTGCCATTTGAGTTAGTCTATTTTTTAAGGTATTATTTTCTTCAGTATTTTTTGGGTCTCCTTTAGCAAGTTATTGACTTGTTTTCATGGTCTTCTTGCATCACTCTCATTTCACTTCCCAATTTCTCCTCTACTTGTCTAACTTGCTTTTCCCAATCCTTTTTGAGTTCTTCCGTGGCCTGAGACCAGTTTATGTTTTTTCTTGGAGGCTTTTGATGTAGGCTCTTTGACTTTCTTGACTTCTTCTGGCTGTATATTTTGGTCTTCTTTGTGACCAAAGAAAGATTCCAAAGTCTGAGTCTGAATCTGAGTCTGTTTTCGCTGCCTGGCTATGTTCCCAGCCAACTTACTTGACCCTAGAGTTTTTCGTTGAGTTGTGACTCCTTGTAGAGTAGAGAGTACTTTGTCCCAAGGTTGAGGGGTCATGCTGTTGTTTTCAGAGCTATTTCTTCATAGCAAGCTCTGCCACACCAGTGCTACTCCTCCCCAAGAACAGCCAACTGAGACTGGACTCCGATCTTAAGCAGGCTCTGCACTCCCGCTGAGATCTGCAACTTAATTCCTCCCATCAGGTGGGCCTGTGCTTGGAAGCAAATGCAGCTGTAGCTCTGTAAGCAGCCTCAGAGCTGTGTCACCTCTGCCCCACCCAGGGCGGTGGCTGAACAGGAACTCCTTCCATTCTGTCCCCGAAGTTTTTCCCACTAACTTTCTCTGTTGTCTTTGGTGTTTGTGGGTTGAGAAGTTTGGTAACTGCCACAGCTCACTTAATCAGGGTGTTAGGGCCTGTTCTGCTCAGCTCCCGGTCTGCTTGGTCTGGGCACAGCCCATGCTGGGCTTTGCTCTGCTCGGCTCCCAGCTTGGTGGGATAGACCTTACCCCAAGACCATCTAGGCTGTCCTGAGCTTGAGCCCTGGTTCCCTCTGCTGTTCCATGGGTTCTGCAGCTCTAGAATTTGTTGATAGCCCTTTTTAACAGTTTTTGGAGGGACTTTGGGGGGGCGCTCATGTAAGTTCCTGCTTTCCAGTGTCCATCTTGGTTCCACCCCTCTGTCTTTTTTTTAATCAAATTGACCAATGAATTATCAATTTTATTCATATTTTCATAAAACCAGCTCTTAGTTTTATTAGTTCAATAGTTTTCTTGATTTCAATTTTATTAATCTCTCTTTTGATTTTAAGTATTTCTAATTTGGTGTCTAATGGGGAGTTTCAATTTGTTCTTTTTCTAGCTTTTTCAGTTGCATGGCCATTTCATAGATCTCCTTTTTATCTGTTTTATTAATGTAAGAATTTAGATATATAAAATTTACACTAAGTACTGCTTTTGATGCGAACCACAAGTTTTGATATGTTGTCTCATTATTGTTGTTCTCTTGAATGAAGTTACTGATTCTTTCTATGATTTGTTCTTTGCCCCATTCATTCTTTAGGATTAGATTATTTAGTTTCCAATTAATTTTTAGTTTATATATATACATTCCCTTCAGCTACCCTAATACTGAGGTCTCATGAATTATACACATCATCTTTCCATGTAGGAATGTAAACAAAGCAGTTCAACTTTAGTAAGTCCCTTATGATATCTCTTATTTGATTACCTTTTCATGCTTCTCTTGATTCTTGTGTTGGAAAGTCAAATTTTCTATTCAGCTCTGGTCTTTTCACTGAGAAAGCTTGAAAGTCCTCTATTTTATTGAAAATCCATATTTTGCCTTGGAGCATGATACTCAGTTTTGCTGGGTAGGTAATTCTTGGTTTTAATCCCAGCTCCATTGACCTCCAGAATATCATATTCCAAGCCCTTTGATTCCTTAATGTAGAAGCTGCTAGATCTTGGGTTATTCTGATTGGGTTTCCACAATACTCAAATTGTTTCTTTCTGGCTGCTTGCAGTATTTTCTCCTTGATCTGGGAGCTCTGGAATTTGGCAACAATATTCCTAGGAGATTTCTTTTTGGGATCTATTTGAGGAGGTGATCGATGGGTTCTTTCAATTTCTACTTTGACCTGCGGCTCTAGAATATCAGGGCAGTTCTCCTTGATAATTTCTTGAAAGGTGATATCTAGGCTCTTTTTTTGATCATGACTTTCAGGTAGTCCAATAATTTTTAAATTCTCTCTCCCGAATCTATTTTCCAGGTCAGTGGTTTTTCCAATGAGATATTTCACGTTGGCTTCCTGTAACTCCCTTAACTTCTCCTCTAAGAATCTGCATGCTATACCACTCAGTGCATATATGTTAAATGATGATATTGCTTCATTGTTTGTGGTGCCTTTTAGCAGGATACAGTGTCCTTCCTTATCTCCTTTATTTCTATCATTGTTTTAGCTTTGCCTGAGATTAGGATTGCTACTCCTGCTTTTTTTTTTTACTTTAGCTGAAGCACAATATATTCTCCTCCAGCCTTTTACTTTTACCCTGTGTGTATCCCCCTGTTTCAAATGTGTTTCTTGTAAACAACATATTGTAGGATTATGGTTTTTAATCCATTCTGCTATCTGCCTCCACTTTATGGGAGAGTTCATCCCATTCACATTCACAATTATGACTACATGCTGTGTCTTTATTTCCTTCCTATTCCACCCCCCATTTATGCTTTTATTGCTCCCTTTTCCCTTCCACTTCTCAAAAGAGTTTTGCTTTTGACCACCTCCTTCCTCAATTTGCCCTCCCTCTTGCTTCCTCTCCTTTATCTTACCTTTTTGCTACTTTTTCCCTCCCTTCTGACCCCCCCTCCTTTTCTTTCCCCTTTCTCCTCCTCCTGCCTGTAGGATAAGTTTGATTTCTATAGAAGTATATACTCTTCTTGGACCAAATCTGATGGGAATAAAGCTCATATACTACACTTCTCCCACCCTTCTTTCCCTCCACTATAATATGTTTTTATGCTTCTTCATATGATATAATTTACCCTTTTCTACTCACTCCTTACCTCTTCTCTCAGAACCCTCCCTTTGCATCTCTTAATTATGTTTTTTATCATTCTGTCAGTTAGTTTATACTGACGCCCACAGTCTATGTGTATCCCTTTAAATTTTCATAATTACTGTATGATTCTCAAGATTGACATATATATATATTCCTACATAAGGATTTAAACAATTTGCCCTTATTGATTAACAAGGTTTGTGGTGCTTTTTTCCCTGTTTACCTTTTAATGTCTCTCTTGAGTTTTGTATTTGAAGATCAAATTTTCCATTGAGCTCTGGCCTTTTCATCAGAAAGGTCTGGAATTACCTTATTTCATTGAATGTACATCTTCTTGCCTGAAAAATTATGCTCAATTTTGCTGGGTGGTTGATCCTTGGTTATAGTCCAAGTTCCTGTCTTTTAATGTAGAAACTGCAAGGTCCTGCATGATCCTGACTGTAGTTCCATGATATTTGAATTGTTTCTTTTTGACTGCTTGCAGTATTTTCTCTTTGACCTGATAATTCTGAAATTTGGCTATACTGTTTCTTGGAGTTTTCAATTTGGGATCTCTTTCTGGGGGTGATTGGTGGATTCTTTAGATAACTATTTTCCTCTCTGGTTCTAGGACTTCAGAGAATTTATCCTGCCTTATTTATTGGTGGATACTGTCCAGGCTCTTTTTTTCATCATGCCTTTCTGGTAGAGGAAAAATTCTTAGATTGTCTCTCCTGGATCTATTTTCTAGGTGAGTTTTTTTTCCAATCAGATATTTCACGTTTTCTTCTATTTTTTCATTCTTTACACTTTGTTTTACTTCTTGATGCCTCATAGAGTTATAAGCTTCCACTTGCTCAATTCTAATTTTTAATGAGTTGCTGTCTTCATTTTGCTTTTGAGTCTCCTTTTCCAGTTGGTTGATTTTACCTTTCAGGGTATCATTTTCTCTAATCAGATTCTTAATCTCCTTAGCCATTTCACCAATTTCACGTGTTAAAGATTTGTTCTCATCAGTGACTTTTTCAATTTTTTCATTTAACTCTCTAATTTGGTTTTTAAAACTCTCATTTAGGTCTTCCAGGAATGCTTTTTGGGCTTGAGACCAGTTCACATTTCCTTTTGAGGTATCAGATGTGGGGATAGTGTCAATGCTGTCCTCTTCCAAATTGATGTTTTGATCTTCCCTGTCTCGATAAAAAGAATCAATCAATGGTCCTCAGTTCTTTCATGTGCTTCTTCGTGTTGATTAGTTTTTTTCCTGGCTTTTAGTGGATTTCTGCTTTTGGGGCTCAGGGAGCTCTGTCCCAGGCTTATTGTTCTGGGAATTGTCAACCTAGTTACTGGATTTGTGTGCTATGGCCTCTGGTTTCCTGAGGTGTGAGGGAGGGGTGGTCTGGCTGCTGGAAGTCTCCTCTCCCCCTGGGGCTGCTCTCCACCAGTGGTCTTGGTCGTTGTCAGTGCTGGTGTCTGCCACTTCCCCTAGCTGTGCAAAGGCACCTCTGGATTCCTGGTGTTGACCTTTGCTGGCTCCACCCCTCTGGGACTAGGGAACTCCCATTGTTTGGCTACTGAAGCCCCACTTCTGGATCCTCTATTCCAGGGTTTTTCCTGAGGTATTATCTGGGTCAGGGAGGGAGGGATGAGAGCTGTTTACCTGGAAGATCAAGAAGGTGAGTTTCAAACCTTTGGTCTGCAAGCCTCAGGAGTAGATGTCTCATGGCCACAGGTGCTGCACTGATGCCTCCCATTTCTTCCACAGACTCCCATCCTGTTCAGGGAGGCCTGGGGATCTCCACTGGTTTCGTGCACCCGGTGTTCTCCCAGGCTGTCATGCTGGCTGGTTTCTGAAGCTGCCTCCTGCTTTGGTGTGCTCTGGTCCAGCTCTGTGCCTGCCCAGCACTCACCCAGCTTACAGATCCATCCTGTTGGTGTTTTGGACTCTCCTGGCTTGGAAATTTGCCCCAACCAGTCAGCTAGTGGATTCTAACTCTCTCTAATCTGCTCAAATTCACTTTTTTAGAGGTATCTGACAGAACTTGTGAGAGAACTCTGGTAAGATGCTTTTTTCATGCAGCCATCATGGCTCTGCCCCCTCTATTATCTACGTTTTTAGTCTGCCTTTTAAAATGATGGATCTTTACAATCTAGTCCAGGCACAGTACTGGATCTGTGCAGTACATAGTAGTCTCATAATGTAAAGCACTGATGGTAAACAGAGGCAACGCCAGAAATATTAGGGCCACAATTCAGAAGATGAGACTTTTGACATAGTCATCAATTTTTATAATGCTTCAAAGTCATCTGTAGTAAGGAACGAAGAGAACATTTATCCTCTTACAGACATCATGATCCAGTGACAAAGTCAATCTTGAGAAGGATCTTGTGCAAGTATTTCCCAGCCCACTAACCTCAGGAGCATTATGGAGGGCAGTGGTCATAATATCAATCCTTGTCTCTTTAGAGGCCTCTCCTAAGGAACTGTCCCTCTTCTTCCATGTGGGACTATATACTGCATTTGACTAGCAGAACTTTCAGGAGTGTAGTTGTTATCAAAAATTAATATAAACTGGAGCTCTTCACTCAATAGTGAGTCTATGTTCTTATATAACTGTTAGGAATTGGAGTGGCTTGGTTCCTTCAAATAAGATTTTATTCCATTAATTTGAAATATAGTGATCACATTAACTGAGAACAATTCAAAAACAAAGATGAGCAAAATATTTTTCCTTATAACATATATTTTACTCAAGGAATGTACCACATTAGTATTTACACATCTAGATTACTAAAGACTATATTGTTTCTCCTGCAATTTTCATCATTCTAGCTACTGGCAGCAATCTAATATGAACTGCAACTCTCCACTATTGTATCCAAATATTGGGGCAGTGTTCTTATGTAATTGTTTTGGATTTAGGCATCATGGTTCTAGGTAATTAGATTTCATTCCATAACAAATAAACAGAACTACTTCATTATTAAGAACACTACAAAACAAAATGAAGGAAATTCATTGATCTTTAGACTGCATATTAAAAGGCTTCAATCTTGATCCTAAAAATCTTGCAGTAGAAATCTAATATAACCTGTAGATAAACAAATATTGAAAAAGAAATCAGATACATTTATATGTTCTAAATGCCAGTTTGGTCCAGTTTGGTTTCCTTTGGGTACTGTGGGTAACCAAAGATTGTATTCAGATTTCTTGCAACATAGCTCAGTTACTGAAGATTACACTGGGTTTCTCCTGCTGCTATTGACCTGAATTAGAAATCTTTACTGAATATTGGATAAATGTCATTATATAAAGGTTGGATTTAGGGATCTTGGTTCCTAACTTTTTTGAGTTAATTATATTTACTTGCAATATAACTAGCCTATTAATTGAGAGTAAAGGAAAAATACAATAAACTACTTAGTCTTTAGAACATATAATGTAAACAACAAATATACCAGATTTTTAATTATATCAGATTAGCTAAATTTTATTTTTTGTTTCTCCTTCAAGATACAGGATCACTATTATTGGAACTTAACATGAACAGGAGCTCTCCACTGGTTGTTGGATAACATGACATAATGGAAAGAGCATGCTATTTGGAGTTGAAAAACCTGAGTTCAAATTCCAACTTATTTATACTCTACCAATATTTGGGTAAGAAAATACCCAGCTGATTGAGCTGGCTGGTGGAGGGAGAAAGTAGTTACACACCAATCTGTGAAGTACAAAGCAATATATAGTACTTGTAAACAACCTAATTGTTACAAGGCAAAATGATAACAAAAAAGGTGGTGGGAAAATTTGAATACAGGGATGGAATTAAAAGCCAATAAAATTCACAGGCTAGAAGGCTAATAGGCAAAAGTAGCAGAAAATGCAGAAAAGTACTGAATGTTTTAAACAAAACATGGCACACTGAAAGCTTACTGCCCATGATGGATTTATATTGTCATATTGTGTTATATTGTGTTTCTATGTATTCTTCTCTCCACATTTTGGCAGGTTGCCCCAAAATTGAGAAACTTTTTGTTCTAAATGTTCAAGACAATTTTATAGCACTTTTTGGGGCACTTTATTAACATGTAATCACTGACACAAGCTGCATACTTTCAGGTTGGGGACTTTTTGGGGAGCGCAGAAATATAAAGGAAAATGATATTCTGATAGCACCCAACTAATTTCAAACATGAGTTAAAATGTAACAAATTTCATTTGGTTATGAGTCTAGGAAATTAACTAGAATGGCCCTGAAAACAGACCCAATCAGTTACCTGGACCATATTCAAAGCCTTTTTGCTGTGGTGTAACCTGCCAGAGTTTAGGTTCTGTAGTTGTTATGATATGGGAAGCCCCTTTACATATTGCCCATGAGGCACTTGTCCCCACACAGCCCCATGGACCTGATTGAACCTAAATATTTCTTTAATTTCAAGTTGAATCAGGACTGTGTGTATTCAAGATCACATGAAGTATGTCATTGAAGTGTAAGTAAACTAGGAAATAAAAGGAAGTGCCAAAGGGAAAAAAGAATGAGGAATAACTGGGTGAAAGTAGAAAGGGAATCTTGACTGGAAATTCCCCATCCTTCCCCTCAGACAAAAAATCTTCAGGAGAGATGTTCCATTTCTGGGAGAAGAAATACACCGCTCCAACCTGAAAACACCATAATACTTTGCAATATCCCATCATACCTCTAAATACTGTGATACTAGTGTAGAATAGTAGGAAACAACATATACTCTCTGTTTCTCTCCCTCCCTCTCCCTCTCTCTCTCTCTCTCTCTCTCTCTCTCTCTCTCTCACACACACACACACACACACACACACAATGACCTTGTCCAAAATCTTTTTCGCTCCTTACAGAAATGACAAGTCATTGATGGAGATATGGTTCAAAGCAGAATCCAGAGCCTTGTCCTTATTGTGCCTCTTGCCAGACTCCAAGCTCATGGTACATACTTTCCTGACACCTTCCTCCCTGCCTCTGAACATTTTCTTGTCTTAGCCACCTGTTTGTAGTTTGTTTCCAAAATTCCCAAAGAAAGAAGTTCATTAGTACCTTCACAATCAGCTCCCCAGGGTACCTTTTGTTTGTTCATTCAACTGATCCCCCAATGACTGTACTGAATAGAACAGATAAAACCTGAAACATTCTGGTTAGTGTAGAACCTGCCAAGAAGCCTATGGGATGCTTACAAAGGTTATCACCATCATTCCTTCTGGAATCCACAGTCCAGAAATATTCTAACCTTCAAAGTTCCCTTTCTTTTCTTCTAACTGTATCTATCCACCAGTGATGCTGGCTCTCAGTTCAATATTGTATCAACTCTAGGTACAGAGATGGTACAAATACCCACAAATTGGGTGTAGGAATAGGTGTGGCTGTAGCTATTGCCCTTCTAGTAAACCCCTGAAAATTTATGTTTTTCCAGGAGAGAAGATGATAGGACCTTTTAAAGGTCTCAGGGAAAATATGATCCTGGGATACCACTTTGTTCACCACTGCATCAACTCTCAACTCTGAACCATCCTTCAAAATACTGATGATTAGCAAACTCAATGAACCTGTCTGGATTGTCAGAAGTGTAAGTATGTCTCCAGATCCTACCACCACCACCACTACCTCATAAACTCTCTTTTTGTGACAGTAAAGGAGAAAATCTATGTGGATATGAATTCCTGGAAGATCATTATGTATACTATACATCATACCAAGTATGTCATTGCTATGTGAGTGAATTAGGGTCTGAGATCTTAGGCACACGAGGAGCCTTAAGAAGCAGGGGGAGAGAAAACTGGGGCTAGAGAATAACTGGGTGAAAGTACAAAGATTCCATAGCTTGCCCTTAGAGAAAAGTCTTCAAAAGGACAGTTCCCTGTCAGGGAGGGAAAATACACTGCTCCAATCTGAGAACACATGGAAACTGCACTGGATATGGGCTCAGAAGATTTGTGTTCATTAGATAGATAGAGATGATAGACAGATAGATAGATAGATACATAGATACATTGACGGATAGCTAGATAGATAGAAAGATAGATATCTCATACACATGACATAGATATCATATATGTATATATACGTATATATATACATATACATATATGTGTGTGTGTATGTGTGTGTGTTTGTGGGTGTGTGTATGTGTGGAAGGAAAATTCCCTGAAGATGGCCTTTTTCCAGGAACAATTTGGTTCCTGATTTAGATGGCAAATATTTGAGCAGTGTTGAGGACGCTAGCAGTCCAGGAAGAAGCAGGATCCTAAATTTTATCTTTCTTGCTTCTGTTACCAGATTGTAGAAGCTCTACCAATGCTCTCTTGACACCTTCTTTCCCTGTGTCTCCGGACTTTCCTCTCTTAGCCACCTGTTGAAAGCTTTGTTTTCAAATTTGTCGATTAAATATGCCCATTACTACCTTCAAAATAATTCCCCAGAGCACCTTTTGTTTGTTCACTCAGCTGATTCCCCTAGTACCTGTCTTGAACAGAGCTGAGTCACTCGGGTTGATGTAGAATCTGCCGAGAAAGCATTCACAGAATGCTCGTAGAGGTCACCAGCATCATTCCTTCTGGAACACACAGAGGTCAGATATATTCAAACCTGTAAAGTCCCCTTTCTTTCCTTTTAATTATGCTCATTTGCTCACATGAATAATGTTGGCTCTCATTTTGATTGTGTATCAGTGCTAGGAAGAGAGATGGTGCAAATGTCCACAAGACAGGCATGAGGCAAAGTGAGGTTGTGTCTATGGCCTTTCTACTAAACCTCTGTAAATATGTATTCTTTTTGGAGAGAAGGTGACCCGAATTTTGAGGGATTCAGAGAAAAAATATTTTCTTCATATGGTTGTTGAACAGAAAATGTGTGTGAATGCATTTCCTAGAAGGAAAGGCTATACTGGGAATTGGTGCTTTTGGACTCATGGGCCTGAAGTTTGCAGCAAACTAGAGATATTCATGACTGCTTTAGAGCCCTAGAGTGTCTGACCTAATATCATCAGTGTTCATGCACAGAAGAGCAGCAGGGACACTCCAAATGTTCTTGTTTTCCAACTAGAGTGGTAGAGCCATGCCCTTTGTCTTTGGGATACTTCAGGAACAGAACAGGAGGGAGATGCCAAAAGGGTCCTGTCTCTGTGCAATAGGCATCTTCTCGGACCCTGAAGGGAGCTATGTTTGTGTCTGAGGGATAAAAATTCAGATGATATTGGGAACTGTGTGAAGAAGTGTGAGTGGTGTTGAGAAAATTTGAGGGAGCAGGTGAAGTAAGAGGATTAAGAGGATAAAACATTCTTCCCCCAAGATCACTAAAGTAAACTAAGAAGAAAATCCACTCCTAGAAATATCCTTTGGGTCTCTTTGAAAGGTCTCTTCATTTTCAGTAGGATAACCATATTAGAGGGTAAACCAAGTGAACATTGCAAATAAGCAAATTTGTATTTAATATGAAGAAAAGAGTTCCTTGGGTCACTGAAACATCAAGTGACTTGCCTCTGATCATATAGTCAATATGTTTCAAATGACCAATTAGAATAAGGATCTCAATGATCCAGAAAGCAACTCTCTGGCTATTACTCCATATAGCTTCACCAAGGGTGTAAGTTGCAGAGAATGTATTGATTTTCAATGGTAGAAGTTCCTCACCAACACTTCCCTACACCAACAGAATCAAAGATCTGACCAACTGAAAAATTTAAGGAAAATTTCTGAAATATTATAGCTATGCAAAAATGTAATGGACTACCTTGCAAGGCAAGGGCAGTTAGGTGGAGCAGTGGATAGAACACTGGGCCTGGAGTCAGGAAGACTTATCTTCCTGAGCTCAAATCTGGCCTCAGACACTTACTACCTGCGTCACCCTAGGCAAGTCACTTACGCCTGTTTGCCTCAGTTTCCTCATATATAAAGAAAGCTGGAAAAGGAAATGGCAAACCACTCCAGTTTCTTTGCCAAGAAAATCCCCAATTGAATTATGAAGATTTGGACACAACTGAACAACAATAACAACCTTAAAAGGCATTGGGTTCCACCTCATGAGAAATTTTCAGATGGAGATTATTGGGAGAGGGTTTTTGAAGAGACTCTTGGCTAGGCAAAGGTTAGACTAAATTATTCTGAGGCCCCTTCCAAATCCAAAGTGCTCTGGAAATGCTGAATGAAACTGAGAGACCAAGAAACAACTGCAGAGGGTTTCCATTCTGTATTATTAAACCTCAAATATCCACAAGTTCCAAAGTACAGAATCCTTACTGCCCATCCATCAGAATCCTTACACACAGAGATAGTAACATGCAGAGCTCACTGCAAACTCTCTCTATGAGAGAGGTAGGGAAATAGAAGCAATCACATGTATCCTTTTCAGTGATTCATATATATATGTCACCTCTGGTGGCACAGTAGAGTGCTAGGTCTGAAGTCAGGAAGATTCATCTTCCTGAGTTCAAAATCTGGCCTCAGACACTTACTATCTGTGTGACCCTGGGCAAATCACTTAACCAGTTCCTTGTCTATAAAATGATCTGGAGAAGGAAATGTCAACCCACTCTAGTATCTTTACCAAAAAAAACAAAAACCCAAATGGGATCACAAAGAATCAAAAAGGACTGAAAAATGACTGAACAACAATAAACAGCTATTAGAACCAGAAGTCAAAGTGAAGAATGAAACAATATCTCAATCATTTCCTGGAGGTGTGAAAGGAAAAATTCCTGGTATGTTATAACCAAAATCCAGACCTTCAATACCAGTATCTATATCTATCTATTTAAGTCTATATAAATAGATATCTAGGTCTATATAGCTAGACTTACCTATATAGATAGATCTACCTATCTGTCTATATCGACCTAGATAGTTGATAGATAGATAGATAGACAGACAGACAGACAGACAGACAGACAGACTACAAGCAGTTTAAGTAGCAACAGACCACAATCCAGATCAAAAAACACTGGGAGCTCTAATTTATACACACACACACACACACACACACACACACACATATATGTATATACATATATATGTACGTATATATATACATACACACATATATGTATATACATATATATGTACACACACATATATATACATATACACACACATATATATGTATATATGTATATCTATATGTATATATATATCGGGTCCTTAGAATGTTATATTTCAAAAGGCAAAATATATAGGCTTACAACCAAATATAACTTGCCATACCTAAATTACCGATGCTAAGTGGGTACACCTTTGATAGAATAAAGGACTTTCAAATACTTCTGATAAAAATAACAGAGCTGAATTGGAACTTTAAAGAACAAACCTAGAAAGGTAAATTTATTTGAGCAATTAGTAGGTGTAGGATGATGTAACACTAACATTTACATGGAAAAGATACAAGTGCCCCTTAGAAGCTAAATGTCTCCATAGGATATACAATATCCAAAGGATATTGAGAGTTAGATAAGAAAAACAGTGATCATGGGAGTAGATTGGTTCTGTTCTGAGTTTTTTTTTTAAAAGAAAGAGGATAGATAAAAATAAAACACTAGCACATAAAGGAGGAACAAGGAGCAAAATTCGTTATTTCTCATTAATGGGGAGCAAGAAAAGAAGAATATGCAAACATGGAGAAAAGGATGGATAAGAAGACATTAGATTCATCTCACTCATTTGAAATGGACAAAGGAGTAAAGAAAATTAGATTTATTCTATTTTGTAATTGAGTCTATTCTGTATCCCTGCTGATATTTTTGTATACTGCCTAAGTTATATTTCTTTGTTTCTGAGTTAAGTTCAGAAATTCAGTTTTCCTTTAAGAGTTAATGAAGCTTAAAAGTTCAGTTTTCCTAATAAACACTGTTCTATTCTTGTGGGAACGGAATCTATTATCCTCGAAGAATGAAGGTGGATATCAGGGAGCTGGTCTGTTATTTCTGCAACAGTGGCTGTCCTTCAAGAAAGTCTAATCTGTTATCACTGTGATGGTAAATAGCCATGCAGGTGGACACCACCAATGAGCTTTTCATAGTGACAAGATGAATGGAGAAGTTACTTGCTAGCCTTGCATTCTAAACATCCAGACGATCATATTGTTTTCCCATCTGTGATGCTGCAGGTTTTGTAATCAATCATATTGTCTTTTCATCTATGATGCTGCCTTTTAGCTTTTGGATTCTTTTGTCTGTAAAAATGATCTGTCTGCCTTCATTTGGGGTCTTTTTTATTGCTAAGGAGCTAAAGACCCCTTTTATTGGTAATTGCTAGCCTTGCCAATAAACTGAATGTGCTCAGAACTTTGTGCTTCAGGTTACTTTAATTGTGATTGGAATAGAGGGTTGAACACAGGCACATAAACATACACATCAAGAGCTGGGTGTAAAAATACACCAGCCTCAACAAAAAACAAGCCAGGCATTGAGAGGGAGAATAATCCTGAGGAGAGAAGAGCTGTGAACACAAACTTCCTGATTGTGAAACAGGGAGTAAAGAAGTGAAGAAAAAAATAAAATCAAAGAATTAGAATCCAGAAGGCACCTTAGTCTACCTCGTAGAAAATTGGAGATTGGCTGAACAAATTGTGATATATGAATGTAATGGAATATTCTTTCTCTATAAAGGGCAAAATACTGAAGCCATGATAAGGACTTTTGGGACAAGTTGTCCTACACAGAACCAACATGACAGATAGAAGAAACGTTCATAAACTGATTCCCTTGGATCTCACAGCCTGACCCCTACCTCTCCCATCTTTACACCCAATTGCTTTTCTTTTCACTTTCAGACCCAGCCAAGGTCACAATGAAAAACCTCACCACACTGACTGACTTCATCCTGCTGGGTCTGACGGACGCTCCTGAATTCCAAGTTGTGCTTTTCCTCTTTCTCTTTCTTACCTACATGTTCAGCGTCATTGGCAACCTGACCATCATCACACTCACCCTGCTAGATTCTCACCTCCAAACTCCCATGTATTTCTTCCTTCGGAATTTCTCCATTTTAGAAATTTCCTTCACGTCTGTTTTTATTCCCAGACTCTTGTACAGTATCTCAACAGGGAACAAAACCATTAGCTTTGTTGGTTGTTTCATTCAGTACTTTTTTGCTATATTTCTGGGGGCCACTGAGTTTTACCTCCTGACTGCCATGTCCTATGATCGCTATGTTGCCATCTGCAAGCCCCTACATTACACAATCATCATGAGCAGCAGAGTCTGTATCCTACTTGTTCTTTGCTCTTGGTTCGCTGGGTTCCTGACTTCTCTCTCAGTAGTCTTAATGGCGAATCGCCTAAACTTCTGCTCATCCAATGTCATAAATCATTATTGCTGTGATACAACTCCCCTTCTGAAACTCTCCTGCTCAGATACCAGTCTAACAGAATTAGTTGATTCATTCTTAGCTGTTCTGACACTTGTGATAACCCTAGTGCTTGTGATGCTCTCTTACACAAACATAATTAGGACAATTCTCAAATTTCCTTCTGTTCAGCAAAGGAAGAAAGCCTTTTCCACCTGTTCCTCCCACATGATCGTACTCTCTCTCTCTTTTGGAAGCTGCATCTTCATGGAGATCAAGCCATCAGCAAAGGATGACGCTACCTTCAACAAGGGAGTAGCTGTGCTCAATAGTTCAATAAGCCCTCTGCTGAATCCCATCATCTATACGCTGAGAAATAAGCAGGTGATACAAGCCTTCAAGGACTTGGTCCAAAAGATAATGAGCCATTGATGAGATGCAGAATTCAAGCCTACATGGAAAAGTTGTGGAGGGAAATAGCACATGAAGCAATTGAAGTACTAAAAAATACTGCCTTAGGCTGGCTGGAAGGGTATTGATGGACAAACTAGAGTGTGTCCGGAAGAGGGTAATCAGGATGGGGAGGGGGCTGGAAGTCTCTTCATTTGAAGATAGCTTTAAATGACTGAGGATGTACAACTCATAGAAAAAAAGACAATGAAATTTACGATCATTGCCTTCAAATATGTAAAGCGTTATTGTATGGAAGAGCAATTATCCTTACTCTGCTTGGCCCCAGACAGTAGATCTTGGACCAGAACAAAAGCAAAGGTCAGTAGATTTTAGATAAAAATAGGAAGAACTTTCTAAGAACTAAAGCCATACAAAACCAGAATAGGCTGCCTCACGAATGAAGATTTGTCCAATATCCAGGAAAGAATTTGTGTTTCAGGGAGAGGTCGAATTAATAGGATATAATTGCATCAGCTTGGGTCCTTACAAGTTATCAGTGTTCTTAGTTGCCTCTGCCCCTCTGATTGGAGGACAAGAGGGTGAAGGAAAAATTTCCTCCCCTGCCCTCCATTTAAATAAAGCTCAGAAGCCCTTCCCCTTAACAATATCCCCTTTTATGACTTCTTTTAGTCTGTTGTCTTCCCCAGTTAGATTATGAGCTCCTTGAAGGCAGGGGTTGTTTTTCTTTTATTTATATCTCCACCAGTTAGCTCAGTGCCTGACACATAGTATGTACTTCATAAATGTTTGTTGTATTGTATTGTCTTGAATATATTACTACAGACTGATGACCCCTGACTTCCTTTCCAACTCTGAAAGCCTATGGCTTCATTACTTCTTTTTTCTTATTTTTTACTCTTTTTGATTCTCTTAGTCCAGTGATACTGGAACTTGACTGGCTCCTTCCCTTCTTCCTTCATACATGCTCAATTCTCCTTGTCCCTAAGAAAGAAAAAAAAACTTCCCTTCTGTTCATTTCTTACCTCTACTAAACTTCTAGGAAAAACAAATACTGATTTCTATGAAAGTTTGCTTGCAAGATTGCTGAAGTGATTAATTGTTACTATGTTGTTATTACATGGTTTTCTTAGTCAACAAATGGCCCCAGGGATCCTTATGTATGATTAATGGCCTCTATTTCTATTTGGGTTTGTCACCACTATTATAGAGCTAGAGCTAAGGAGAGAGATAACAGTGGCCTATATATATAAAAATGTGTGTGTATATGCATGCATGTATATACAGAACTGTATCTATACAGCTGTACATATATATACATACACAAATGTTTATATACATATATAACTATATAATTGTATATGCATAAAATACAGTTGCATATATGTAACTGCAACCACACTGGCATACCCAGAATAGCTGCTAGTGCAGGTTCTTTTATCTGCTTTACTAAAGAAAGATAGGTGTTTCCGGGATCAACAATCTTTCTTTTTTAACCACGTAATATACCAACAGAGGAAATACAGAGAATAATACAGGGCAGAGAAATAAAGACCAACAGACAGGGCTCTACTGCCTGAATCAAAGCTTTACATCCACCACTGAATCAAGAAAGCCTTTACCTCTGAGGAGGCAGGGAGCTCTGAACATATGGCCACTCAGAGTTGCCACCAGGGAATCACAACATCTTTCTCCTAAGTGAGACCCCAAAGCAAAAGCTCACTTCTCACAAAATATACTCTTTCAGCTAATAGGCTCAGAGCCAGAAGGCATCATAACCTGACTCATTGCTTAATTAGCTTATTAATAAAAGGTATGCAAGCCTTCTTAAAAGCAAGCAAGCTTTTCTTAATGGGATCCACATGAGGCTCATTAACGGGAGAGAAAGATATTACACACCCTCATTAACATTACAATATACAGTTGTGTATATGTACATATTTTCTACATACAATATACACAAATATATATATGCACAATATACGTGTGTGAATATACATGTATGTATGTGTGTGTAGATAGATGTAGATCTATAGATACAGGTAAGTGGATAGATAGATAGATAGATAGATATAATTTGGGAATCATCTGCAAAAACCCAGCAATCGCACCCATGGGAGTTAAAGAGATCACCAAGGACAACTGTATAGTGGAATGAAGAAATCCCAGGTCAGAACCATGGGACAAGCAGTGAGGTGGGGGAAGAGAAAATACATAATGATAACAGCAAAGGATCTTGAGAAGGAATAGGCAAGACAGTAAGAGGAAAAACCAAAAGAGAACGGTATCATGAGAACCCAGGGAAGAGAGCATGTCTAAAAGGAGGATTACTTAATAGTGTAAAATGCTGGAAAGAAATCAGAAAGAATGAAGAATGACAAAATTCACTGAATTTAACCATTAAGAGATAGTAATTAAACTTGGAGAGACTCATTTCAGTTGAATGGTGTGGTGGGAAACCAAATATCAAGAGGTCAAGAAGCAAGAGAAAGAAGAGAAAGTGAAGGGAATATTGTTAACAGATTTTTTGTGGGAGTTAGACTGCAGAAAAGAGAAGAGATTAGGGATGATGCTTCAGGGATAGCAGAGTTGTATCCTTTTTTAAGAAAACAAGAGGTCTGGGAATGTTTGTAGGCAAGAAGGGAGAAGTCAGTGGATAAAAAGAAATTAAAGATTGTAAAGTGACAAGATATTATCAAAGAAGCAAATCCTTGGAGAAAATGGAGAAAGATGAAACCAAGACTATGGGTAAAGGAATCGGCATTGGCAGAGATTCAAGTATTAAAGTGTAAGAAGAAATGGATCACTATTTAGAAAAATATAAAATATCCAGATTAATAAGTAGATTGTTTAAAGAACCCAATGTCCTTTGAAAAAATGAACAGCTAAAAAGAAATTCTCTAAGGAAAATAAAACCAGGACCAGATTGATTCACAAAAAAATAATTAATTACAATATTACATAAAGTGCAAAAAATAGAAAAACAATCCAATCTCTTTTCCATTCAGTCCTCACAGCAACCTATAGAGTCAGTGCTATTATTATCCCCATTTTATAATTGAGGAAATTGAGACATACTGAGGTTAAGTGACTTACTCAGAGTCATACAGTTAGTAAGTGTCTGAGTCCAGATTTTACTCAGGTCTTCCTGACTTCAGACCTAGCACTCTATCTACTGCACCACCTATTTTCTTTAAAACAAGTGTTTATTTATTAATCACCTACTATGTGTCAGACATTGTGCCAAGTGTTTGCAAATATTATCCCATTTGGTTCTCACAATAATTATGAGAGATATAAAGGCAAAAGACACTCAAAAAATTGGTAGACAACATGCAGCAACTATGTATAAACAAGCTAAACAGGATCAATTCAAAGAAAAATTAAGCTAAGTCTCTAGAATTAATGAGCATCAGGAAATGCTTCCTATGGAAGGTGAGGTTTTAGGAGGAACTTAAGAGAAGCTAGGGAAATCAGAAAGGAGAGATGAGGAGAGATAGAATCCAGGCACAGGGGACAGCCAGTAAAAATGCCAGGAGTCAGGACATGGAAGGTCTTGTTTAAAAAACAGAAAAAGAAGGTCAGTGGTGCCTGAATCACAGAGTACATGGAGGTTGGAGGGGAGGGCAGGAGTGTGTAAGGAATAAGAAGCTTGGGAAGTTGGAAGGGACAGGTTATGAAATTCTTTGAATGCCAGGAGATTTATATGGGATCCAGAAAGTGATAGGGACTCACCAGAGTTA